>NC_087347.1:122530752-123155752 GCF_030014295.1 Loxodonta africana | reverse complement strand
AAGCAGTTCACCTACCAAAAAATAAATCCAATTGGCAATAGACTTTTCAGCAACAACACTGGGTGCTGGAAGACATGGAGCAATGCATTCAAAGTTCTGAAGAAAACAGCATTCAAACTAGAATTTCATACCCAGAAAAACTATTGATAAAGAGTGAAGGTAATTATTTTCATACACACAAAGCCATAAAGTTTACTTACTACATACTTCTTATGAAAAAAAAAAAATTTACTTGAGTATGTACTCAGTAAATGGAAAAAGAAATCTAGGAAAGAAGTCATGGACTATAAAAATCAAAGTAACTACCCCAGAGTGCAGTAAAAAGAAATGCCAACTTGACATGAATTAGAACAAGCAGTTGGTAGGTTCCAAGAAAAATGACTTCTAATGAAATAAATTTTATTCAACAAATATTATAATGTAAAACAAAACCCATTGCTGTGGAGCCAATTCCAGCACATGGAGACCCTGTAGGACAGAGTAAAACTGCCCATAGAGTTTCCAAGGGGTGGCTGATGGATTAGAACTGCTGACCTTTTAGTTAGCAGCTGAGCTCTTAGCCACTGCACCACCAGGGCTCCATTGTAATGTAAAGTAGAAGCGAAAAGATCCAAGTATCATATTGAAAATGTCAGTATAACTACCTTTCTCAAAAAGAAAAGAAAAATTATAAGCTCTGGTGAAAATGAAAAACAAGAAAATCATGAATCAAAGGCAAATCACACTAAAAAATGGCATTAATTTAAGCATATTATGGCATTTTTTTAATGAAAAATATAATCTCATTGGCCTTGACAACTGGAATATTTTCTTACAAGTAGTACAAGTTTAATAAGATAAAAAAAAATTTTTTTCAATAGCAAAATGCAGGAGTGCAACAACACAAACCCAACAGTACAAGCACGTTTTAAGTCTTTGCTCATGCTTTGCCCTCTTTTAGTATCTAATTTGTCAAAACAAGTCAAGGTGTGGGAAAGTACACTGTGTCCACCATGAGACCATAGAACTAACCATGGATGGGGGAGATGAGAAAGGAGTGACTATTTCCCGAATAAAAAACTGCCTAGGTACTAGACAGATGCACCATGCCATATCCCTGCAGCAAAGACCTGAAAAACTGAGTAACACAAATACAATCATCAATCTTGGAAGCCAGAGTATCAAATGAAGAGATAAAGAACTAGATCAAACACCTAATGGAAGAAGAAAATGGCAGAAAACAGAGAATGAGGAGAGATACGGTGTGGAGGTCCTCTGCCAACTAACATGGCATAATGTCGGCGTCTTGAACAGAGCCAGCAACAACCCCAAACAGGGAGTATGGGAAGGAAACTTCACAGAGCTCCCAGCAGGAGACAGAGCACCTGATAACCAGAGAAACACACTTTCCCACACCTCACTCCTCTGGTGAATAGAAGCAAGAACTCCCTCAACTTGGTACCCCCACTCCCAGGGTCCACAATAAAAGGCCCCCTCCCCCTGGGCCCACCTGTTCCCTCCAGCTACATGCCTTTTTTTTTTCTTCTTCTTTCTTCCTCTTCTTTCTCCTTCACCTAGCTCCATACTCCACCTCCACTTCTCTTCCTGCCAGCTCCTGCCCTGCCACCATTTTTTTTTTCTTTCTTTTCTTTCTCTCTCCCATCTAGCCCCATATGCAACATCCTCTCACCACTGACCCCTGGGTCCACCCCACCCCTACTTGCTGGCCCCCACTATACTGCCATTTTTTCTCTTTCTTCTTCTTCTTCCTCCAACCTAGCCCCATATGCAACCACCCCTGCTTTCCCACTGGACCTTGCTGCACAGTTGTGTCTAGAGAGCCACTGGCCCTCCACAGCCCAAGATCCACCTCTCTCCCTCCCACTGACCCCTGCCACTCTGCCATTTTTTCTTTCTTTTCCTTCTTTTCTTTCTCCCTCTCAACTAGTTCCATATGCCACCTCACCCCATTCCCGCTGGACCCTGCCATGCCACCATGGCTAGAAAGCTACAGCCCACTTCAGCCTTGGGCCCATCTCACCCCCACCCACCAACACCTGCTGTGCCACAATTTTTTTGCTTTTTTAAAAAAAAAATTTCTTTCTCCTTCCCATCTAGCTCAGTATGGCAATTCCCTTCCTTTCTCACCAACCCCTAGGACTTCCTTGCCCCCACTTATCAGCCCCCACCCTGCCATTATTTTTTTCTTTTTTTCTCTTTCTTCTCTTTCTTTCTCCTTCCCACCTAACCCCATTCACCACCTCTGCCCCCTTCCCACTGGCCCCCACTATGCTGCCATGGCTAGACAGTCACTGGTCTGCTGCCACCTTGGGTCCACCCTGCCCCAACCCATCAGCTACAGCCTTACTGCCATGTTTTTCTTTCTCTTCTTCATTTTCATTCTCTCTTCCACCTAGCCCCATACACCACCTCCACCCTTCCCACCACTCCCTACAGCGTTACCATGGATACAGTGCCACTGACTCACTGGCCGACTGCTGCCCTGGGTCTGTTCCACCCCAACCCGGTGGCCCCCAATGCACAGCCATTTTTTTTTCTTTCTTTTCCTTTCTCGCATTCTTTTCTCTCTCCCTCCCACTTAGCCCAGTACAACTCCTCCCCTCCTTTCTGCTAGCCCCCAGGTCTGAGCCACCCCCATCTGCCAGCTCCCACCATGCCACTGTTTTTTGGTTTTTTCTATTTTATTTCTTTCTGTACCTTTTCTTTCTCCCTACCACCTAGCCCCATATGTCAACTTTCCGCCTCCTGCTGGCCCTTGCCATGCCCCCGGGGCTAGAGTGCACCAGGCGCTCAGTCCTTCCACACTGAGCTTGCAAAGCCCCTCTTCTCCTGCCTTTCAATCAGCTGCTGAATGGTAGGAACTGAGACAATACCGGTCTGTTTCCGACATGCCCGCCCACCTGGCGAGGGGCTGTGAATTCTCCCACACCACTGGGCCAACCTTAAGAGTCAGCACCCAGTCGGTCTGCCCCCAGCCACCTCGCCAAATCGGTGTACTACAGCAAAGTGGATTGCCTTTCTTACTGCTGCCCTGACCACGAAATAAGGTGGTGAAAGCTATCATGTGCACAGACAAGCAAGTAGCAAAGCATGCCTGGCCTGCCTGCACTGATGTATCAAAACAAAAAAGCAGTATAAAACAAATGAACATACAATCAGTAAACTAAAAAAGTAATATCTAATGTCTCAGAGAGAGCAGAGAATGTCAAAACATAAAAAAGCAAGAGAACATGACTCCATTAAGCAACGAAAATAATCAGATAGCCTTCTGATAGAAGAAAAACCATTGGAACTAACTGATATGGAATTCAAAAGACTAACATTTAGAGCTCTCACAGAGATTAGGAAAGAGATCAAGAAAAACATAGCCAAAATCAAGGAAAACACAAAGCAATACGTGAATTCAGGAAAATAATGTAAGAAAAAAATATCAAAATAAACAATTAGAAATCATACAAAAACAGCAACTAGAAACACAAAAGATAAACACCAAAATTTCAGATGTGGACAACTTAATAGAAGGTTTTAGGAGCAAATATGAAACAATGGAAGACAGAATCAGAAGGATTGAAGATGAATCCACGGGCGCCACTTTGAGGAAAAATCAGAGAAAAGAAAGAGGAAAACCTAAGAATTATGTACGATACAATCAAGAGCAAAAATCTGCATGTGATTGGAGTTCCAGAACAGGGGGAGAAAACAGAAAGCACAGAGAAGATTGTTGAAGATTTGCTGGCCGAAAATTTCCCTAATATCATGCAAGATGAAAAGCTAACCATCCAAGAACCTCAACGAACCCCATATAGGATGGACTCTAAAAGAAAGTCACAAAAACACATCATAATCATACTTGCCAAAACCAAAGACGAAGAAAGAATCCTAAGAGCAGCTCAAGAAAAATGAAAAGTCACTTACAAAGGGGAAAAAAATAAGACTAAGCTTTGATTACTTGGCAGAAACTATGCAGGTAAGAAGACAACGGGATGACATATATACAACCTTGAAAGAAAAAAATACCCACCAAGAACAATACATCCTGCAAAACTTTCTCTCAAATATGATGGTGAAATTAGGACATTCCCAGATAAACAGAATTAAGGGAATTTGTAAAAACCAAACCTAACTTACAAGAACTATTAAAGGGAGTCCTTCAGTTAGAGGACCAGCAACGTGACACAACAACTGGAGTCTATGACACAGGTCAATGGCAGCCAGATAACACTCTAGGCAAAAACTCTCAATAATAAAATGAAGCTAAAGGCCTTAAAGCAGGGAAACAAAGACATCAATCTCTAAATGATGACAACTCCAACACAATAAAAGAGAGAATGAACAGTTTAGGTATAGAACTTTCAAATGAATAGGAAGTCAAGGTGATACCAAGTAATAAAAGATTGGTTCAAACTTAGGAACAGAAGGGTAAATTTCAAGGTAACTACAAAGAAAGTTAACAAACCTACTAATAAAAATAAAAAAAAGAAGAAAAACATAAAGACTCAGTAAACACAAAATCTATAGTAACAAAAGAAATAAAAAGAAAATTCACAAACAAAAGAAAATCAAAACAGGAAAATAAGAGGAAGAAAGAAAATGAGAGCACCACAAAAAAAGCATAACAATGTGACACACACAAAAAAAACTCGTACATATTGATAATGTAATGTACACTGAATGTAAGTGACTTAAATGCACCAGTGGAGAGACAGAGAGTGGCAGAACGGATTTAAATAAATAAATAAATACATGATCCATCAATATGCTGCCTACAAGAGACACACCTTAGAAACAAAGAAATATATTAAAAGTCAAAGGATGGTTAAAAAAAAAAAAAAATGTATCAAGCAAACAGTAACCAAAAAAAAAAAAAGATATGAGTGCCAATACTAATCTAAGATAAAATAGACTTTAAGACAAAATCCACCATAAAAGACAGGGAAAGATATAACCTTGATAAATATCTATGTACCCAACAACAGGGCTCCAAAATACATAAAACAAATTTTAGCAACACTGAAAAAGAGAAATTGCAGCTCCAAAATAATAGTAGAAACTTCAACACGCCACTCTCAGTAAAGGACAAAACATCTAGAAAGAAATTCAACAGAGATATAGAAGATCTAAAGGCCACAATCAACCAACTTTACTTCACAGACATATATAAAACACTCCATCCAACAGCACTAAAGTTTACATTCTTCTCCAACATACATGGAATATTCTCCAAAATAGACCACATTTTAAACCACGAACCAACCCTAAATAAAATCCAAGACATTGAAATAATACAAAGCATGCTCTCTGATCACAATGCCATAAAAGTAGAAATCAGGAACAGGAAGAGCAAGGATAAAATCAAATTCATAAAAACGGAATAACACCTTGCTTAAAAACAACTGGGTAACAGAAGATATCAAAGAGGAAATAGAAAAAAATTCCTGGAATCAAATGAGAATTGAAACACATCATACCAACACCTTTGGAACACAGGAAGGGCAGTGCTCAAAGGTTAATTTATAGCAAGAAATGCACACATCAAAAAAAAAGAACAGGCCAAAATCAAAACATTAGCCCTACATCTTGAACAAATAGAGAACAGTAAAAGAAGCACATAGCCACCCGAAGAAAGGAAATAATAAAGATTAGAGCAGAAATAAATGAAATAGAGAACAGAAAAACAATAGAAAAAAAATCACCAAGACCAAAAGTTGGTTCTTGGAAAAGATCAACAAAATCTACAAACTCTTGGCCAAGCTGACAAAAGAAACACAGGGAGGAAGCAAATAATCCAAATAAGAAATGAGACGGGGACATTACAACAGACCCAACTGAAACGAAAAGAACCATAACAGAATAATATGAAATTGTACTCCAACAAATTTGAGAATCTAGAGAACATGGAAATATTTCTAGAAACACACTACCCACCTAAACTAACACAAACTAAGATAGAAAATGTGAACAGACCCATAACAAGAGGAAAGATTGAAGAGGTTAAAAAAAAATTAAAATTGTTTTAAAAACCTCCTGACCAAAACAAAGCCCCGGCCCAGACAGCTTCACTGGACAATTCTGACAAATATACAGAGAAGACCTCACACCAGTACTACGCAAACTATTTCAGAACACAGAAAAAGAATACCTCCAAATTCATTCTATGAAGCCAGCATAGCCCCTATACTAAAACCAGGCAAAGACCACAAAAAAAGCAAATTATAGACTGATATCTCTCATGACTATAGATGCAAAAATTTTCAGCAAAATTCTAGCCAATAGAATACAGCATCGTATCAAAAAATAATAATAATAATACACCACGAATAAGTAGGATTCATACCAGGTCTACTAAAAAAAAAAAAAAAAAAATTTTTTTTCTACTAGGATGGTTCAATTTTAGAAAATCGATCAATGTAATCCACCACATAAATAAAAGGAAAGAAAAGAATCACATGATCATCTCAATCAACACAGAAAAGGCAATTGACAAAGTCCAACACCCATTCCTGATAAAAATTCTCAACAAAATAAGCATAGAAAGGAAATTTCTCAACATAATAAAGGGCATCTATGCAAAACCATGACCAACATCATTCTTAATGGAGAGAGGCTGAAAACTTTCCCCTTGAGAACAGGAACAAGACAAGGATGCCCTTTATCACCAGTCCTACTTAACATTGTGCTGGAAGTCCTAGCTAGAGCAATAAGGCAAGGAAAAGAAATAAAGGGCATCCAAATTGGTAATGAAGAAGTAGAACTGTCCCTATTTGCAGACGATATGATACTATACATAAAAAATGCAAAAGACTCCACAAGAAAACTATTGGAACTAATAGAAAGATTCAGCAGAGTATCAGGATACAAGATAAAAAAAACAAGATAAACATACAAAAATCAGTTGGATTCCTATACACCAATAAAGAGAACGGTGAAAAGGAAATCATGAAAACCAAACCTTTATAATAGCCCCTAAAAAAATAAAATCCTTGGGAATAAATCTAACCAGGGATGTAAAAGACCTGTACAAAGAAAACCACAAAACAGTACTGCAAGAAACCAAACGAGACCTACATAAATGGAAAAGCATACCACGCTCATGGATGGGTAGACTCAGCATTGTGAAAATGACAATTCTACCCAAAGTGATTTACAAATACAATGCAATCCCAATCCAAATACCAACAACATTCTTTAAAGAGATGGAAAAAATAATAATTAACTTTATATAGAAAGGGAAGAGGTCCCAGATAAGTAAAGCACTCTTGAAGAAGAAGAATAAAGTAGTAAGACTTGCACTACCTGACCTCAGAACTTACTATATAGCTATGGCAGTCAAAACAGCCTGATACTGGTACAAGGACAGATGCGTTGACCAGTGGAACAGAATTGAGAATCCGAATGTAAATCCATCCATGTATGGTCCCCTGATCTTCAACAAGGGCCCAAAGTCCATCGAATGGGGAAAAGATAATCTTTTTAACAAATGGTGCTGACAAAACTGGATGTTGATCTGCAAAAAAATGAAACAGGACCCATCCCTCACACTGTATACTAAAACTAATTGAAAATGGATCAAAGACCAAAATGGATAAAACCTAAAACTATAAAGATCATAGAAGAAAAAATAGGGTCCATGCTAGAAGCCCTAACATACGGCATAAATAGGATATAAACCATAACTAAAAATACACAAACACCAGATGATAAGCTAGATAATTAGGATCTTCTAAAAATTAAACACACTCAGCAAAAAATAAATAGATAAACCCACTGCTGTCAAGTGGAGATTTCAACTCATAGCTACACTATAGGTCAGAGTAGAACTGCCGCATAGGATTTCCAAGGAGCGACTGGTGGATTTGAACTGTTGACCTTTTGGTTAACAGCTGTTGCTCTTAACCACTTCATGACCAGCGCTCCAAATTAAGAACTAGTGGATTCTAGTTTAGAATTATGGTGGTAGCCAAAGAAAAAAATCAAAAATCTCTAAGGAATGAGAATGGGGTAGGGGAATCATTATTTTTTCAATCATTAATATTTTGTGCTATTTTAATTATCCTTTTTCCTAGGGGTATTATTTCTATAATTTTTAATAAATAGAGAGTGACAACTAAGCAAGCACACTTCCCAAGAAGTAGAAGTGGAGAACTTTTGGATTAGTGCAAGTGTTGGATTGAATAACATAGTTGCTAACCACATATTTAATTAAAATTAAGATATTAATTTTATGGTGAGGTAATAGATAAGCCATGGTTAGGATATCAACTAGGCCCAATGGCATAGCAAGAAATAATACTGAGATTTGGAAAGTTATGTAAGACACTTTGTACTTATCCTATGACTAGGTTATGGAACACTAGCAAACAAAAAATTATGAACCCCAAAGTTAGATAAGGATGACATAAGTTAAGTATATAATATGTGTCAGATTAAGCATTATTCTTTGCTGTTGCCATCAGCAGGCACATCAGTCTCAGTAACCTTCAAATTGTTCCCCTCCACTGATCAACTAATGTACAGATTTATAACTGGCATTTAATGCCTTCTACGAGGTCCCTTTTGCTTTCTTCATTTATGACGACCTTGATGTCATTCCACAACTCGTCCAGCCTTCAGACATTAGTGTTCAGTGCATCAAATCTATTTTTGAGATGGTCTCTAAATTCAGGTGGGATATACTCAAGATCGTACTGTGGCTCTCGTGGACTTGCTTTAATTTTCTTCATCTTCAACTTTAATTTGCATATGAGCAATTGATAGTCTGTTCTGTAGTCAGCCCTTGTTCTGACTGATGATAATGAGCTTTTCCATTGTCTCTTTCCACAGATGTAGTTGATTTGATTCCTGTGTATTCCATCCAGCAAGGTCCATGTGTATAGTGGCTGTTTATGTTGTTGAAAAAGGTATTTGCAATGAATAGGTCATTGTTCCTGCAATTCTATCATGCAATCTCCAGTGTCATTCCTGTCACCAAGGTCATGTTTCCCAACAACCAATCCTTCTTTTTTATTTCCAACTTTCCCATTCCGATGACCAGTAATCATCAATGCATCTTGATTGCATGTTTGATCAATTTTGGACTGCAAAAGTGGGTACAAATCAATTTCTTCAAAGCAGTTGGTTTGTAAATTTGAATAGTTGTATTGACTGGTCTTCCTTGTAGGCATATGGGTATTACCCTATCACTGACAGCATTGTACTTTAGGATAGATCTTCAAATATTCTTTTTGACAATAACTGCAGTGCCCTTCCTCTTCCACGTATCATTCCATGCATAGTAGACCACATGATCATCTAATTAAAAATGGCCAATACCAGTCCATTTCAGCTCACTAATGCCTAGCATATTGATCTTTATGCATTCCACTCCATTTTTGATGACTTCCAATTTTCCTAGATTCATACTTCATATATTTAACATTCTTATTATTGCTGAATATTTGCAGCTGTTTCTTCTCATTTTGAGTCATGCCACATCAGCAAATAAAGGTCTTGAAAGCTTTACTTCATCCACATCATTAAGGTGGACTCTACTTTCAGGAGACAGCTCTTCCCTAGTCATATTTTGAGTGCCTTCCATCCTGAGGGGCTCATCTTTTGTCATTATAACAGATGATGTTCTGCTGCTATTCATAACGTTTTCACTCGCCAACTCTTTCAGGAGGAGACTGCTAGGTCTTTCTTCCTGATCTGTCTTAGTCTGAAAGCTCTGCTGAAACCTGTCCGCCATGGGTGACTCTGCTGGTATGTGAATTACTGGCGACATAGCTTCCAGCATGACCACAACAAGCAAGCCACCACAGTACAACAAACTGACTGATGAGTCATTAATGACAAGGTCATTAAAAAGAGAGAAAAGAAAAAACAAGACCAAAATGGATGTCAGAAGAGACTCTGAAACTTTCTCTTGAATGTAGAGTAGCTAAAGCAAATGAAGGAAATTATGAAACAAAAAAGATGAACAGAAGATTTCAAAGGGCAGCTTAAGAAGAAAAGTAAAGTATCATAATAAAATGTGCAAAGATCTGGAGTTAGAAAACCAAAAGGGAAGAAAATGCTCAGCATTTCTCAAGCTAAAAAAACTGAAGAAAAATTCAAGCCTTGAGTTTCAATTTTGAAGGATTCTGTGGGCAAAATAGGAAACCCTGGTGGTGTAGCAGTTAAATACTACAGCTGGTAACCAAGAGGCTGGCAGTTCAAATCTGCCAGGTGCTCCTTGGAAACTTTATGGGGCAGTTCTATTCTGTCCTATAGGCTCGCTATGAGTCAGAATCGACTCGATGGCAGTGGGTTTTTTGGTTTATGGGCACAATATTGAACAAGACAGGAAGGGCCAAAAGAAGATGGAAAGAATACACAGAGTCATTGTACCATGATGAGTTGATCGATGTTCAACCATTTTAGGAGGGTGCCTAAGATCAAGAACCACTGGTATTGAAGGAAGAAGTCAAAGCTGTACTGAGGGCATTGGCAAAAAAACAATTGACAGAATACCAACTGAGATGTTTCAACAGCAGATGCAACACTGGAAGCCCTCAGTTGTCTATGCCGAAAAAATTGGAAGACAGCTACCTGGCCAACTGATTGGCCAACTGAATTGAAGAGATACATATTCATGCCCACTCCAAAGAAAGGTAATTCAACAGAAAGCAGAAATTATTGAACGATATCATTAAAATCACATGCAAGTAAAATTTTGCTGAACATAAGTCAAAAACGGTTACGGCAGTACATCGACAGGGAACTGCCAGAAATTCAAGCCAAATTCAGAAGAGGGTTTCCAAGGCCATCATCTTTATGGAAACAGACTGCCACAACTTTCTCCTGTGGAGTGACTGGTGGGTTCAAACCAACAACCTCTCGGTTAGCAGCCAAGCCCTTTAACCACTGTGCCAGCCGAGTTCCCTTCCATAAAGATTATAGCCACAAAACCCTATGGAACAGTTCTACTCTGTAACACAGGGGGTTGCCATTACTCAGAATCAACTGGTTAGGGTTACAGTTTTTACGATCTGAAATCACTCAACTCCTCCAAACTCATTCCCTACGACTCTCATTTCGAGCTGGAGGTAAAACTAAACCAAAACAGCTACATCCAGAACTATTGACTATGAAAGGACACAAGTGAGATGATTCTTTCAGTATTCTCTAGTGCTCAGATTGAGGTTTTTAAATACTGCTTCCCACTAAGAGGAATCAGGGCTTCCTACAGAAATGACTGTTTCAAATTTTAGGACAGATAGTGTGAAAAAAATGAGCCAAGCACATCTTGACATGCCACATTTCTATCACACTGCAAGTCTTGCTTCCTGGTAACACTGGCATAACTTATTTGCTTTATAATATGCATTAGGTAATTTTCAAAATTATAATACCAGTATTACTTGTTGTTGTATTTGTTTATGTGTGCTGTTGATTAACTTTGACTCATAGTGACCCTATGAGGCAGAGTAGAACTGCCTATAGAGTTACCTACGCTGAAGTCTTTACAGGAGCAAACAGCCAGATCTTTTCTCTTGTGGAGCTATTGGTGAGTTCAAAGCACCAACCTTTCAGGTAGCAGCTAAACACTTAACCATTGTGCTAACAGGGCTCCTTCCAATATTACTGCTACTATAAAAACACTAAGTGGAGTCAAATCTATTTAATCCTGCATAACCATAATAAATATTTACACACCCAATGACAGGGCTCCAAAATACATAAAACAAACTCTAACAGCACTGAAAAGAGAAATCGACAGGTTCCACAATAATAGTGTAGGAGACTTCAACACACCACTCTAAGTAAAGGACAGAACATCTAGAAAGAAACTCAACAAAGATACAGAAGAGCTAAAGGGCACAATCAGCCAACTTGACCTCATAGACATATATAGAACACTCCACCCAACAGCTGCAAGGTATACATTCTTTTCCAAAGCACATGGAAGGTTCTCCAGAATAGACCACATCTTAGTCCATAGAGCAACCCTCAACAAAATCCAAAACATTGAGATAATACAAGGTATCATCTCTGACCACAATGCCATCAAGGTAGAAATTAACAACAGGAAGAGCAAGAAAAAAAAAAAAATTACATGGAAACTGAATAACACCCTGCTTAAAAACCACTGCATAATAGAAGACATCAGAGATGGAATCAAAAAATTCCTACAATCAAACAAAAATGAAAACATATCACACCAAAACCTTTGGAACACAGCAAAGGCAGTCCTCACAGGTCAATTTATAGCAATAGATGCACACATCAAAAAAGAAGAACAGGACAAAATCAAAACATTAGCTACAAAACTTGAACAAATAAAAGAGAAAAGCAAAAGAAGCCCACAGCCACCAGAAGAAAGGAAATAATAAAGATCAGAGCAGAAATAAATGAAATAGAGAATAGAAAAACAATACAATCAACAAAACCAAAAGTTGGTTATTTGAAAGGATCAACAAAATCGACAAACCACTGGCCAAACTGACAAAAGAAAAACAGGAGAGGATGCAAATAACCCAAATAAGAAATGAAATGGGGGACATGACAAGAGACCCAACTCGAATAAAAAGGATTGTAACAGAGTATCATGAAAAGCTATACTCCAACACATTTGAAAACCTAGAGGAAATGGGCAAGTTTCTAGAAGCACACTATCTACCCAAACTAACACAAAATGATGTTGAAAATCTGAACAGACCCATAAAAAGAGAAAAGATTGAAAAGGTAACTTAAAAAAAACTCCCAACAACAACAAAAAAAGCCCTGGACCAGATGGCTTCACTGGAGAACTCTACCAAACATTCAGAGAAGAGCTTACACCAGTACTACTCAAAATATTTCAGAACAGAGAAAAGGAAGTGATACTTCCAAATTCATTCTATGAAGCCAGCATAACCTTGATACCAAAATCAGGCAAAGACACCACAAAAAAAGCAAATTACAAACCGATATCTCTCATGACTATAGATGCAAAAATTTTCAACAAAATTCTAGGCAATAGAATTCAGCATCATATCAAAAAAATAATACATCACAAACAAGTAGGATTCATACCAGGTCTACAAGGATGGTTCAATTTTAGAAAATCGATCAATGTAATCCACCACATAAATAAAAGGAAAGAAAAGAATCACATGATCATCTCAATCAACACAGAAAAGGCATTTGACAAAGTCCAACACCCATTCTTGGTGAAAACTCTCAGTAAAATAAGCACAGAAAGGAAATTTCTCAACATAATAAAGGGCATCTATGCAAAACCATGACCAACATCATTCTTAATGGAGAGAGGCTGAAAACATTCCCCTTGAGAACAGGAACAAGACAAGGAGGCCCTTTATCACCACTCTTATTTAACATTGTGCTGGAAGTCCTAGCTAGAGCAATAAGGCAAGAAAAAGAAATAAAGGGCATCCAAATTGGTAATGAAAAAGTAGAACTGTACCTATTTGCAGATGATATGATATTGTACATAGAAAATGCAAAAGACTCCACAAGAAAACTACTGGAACTAATAGAAAGATTCAGCAGAGTAACAGGATACAAGATAAACGTACAAAAATCAGTTGGATTCCTATACACAAATAAAGAGAACAGTGAAAAGGAAATCATGAAAACAATACCATTTATAATAGCCCCTGAAAAAATAAAATGCTTGGGAATAAATCTAACCAGGGATATAAAAGACCTATACAAAGAAAACTACAAAACACTACTGCAAGAAACCAAATGAGATCTACATAAATGTAAATGCATACCATGCTCATGGATAGGTATACTCAGCATTGTGAAAATGACAATTCTACACAAAGCGATTTACACATACAATGCAATCCTGATCCAAATACCAACAACATTCTTTAAAGAGATAGAAAAAAATAATCATTAATTTTATATGGAAAGGGAAGAGGCCCTAGGTAAGTAAAGCACTATTGAAGAAGAAGAATAAAGTAGGAGGGCTCACACCACCTGACCTCAGAACCTACTATACAGCTATGGTAGTCAAAACAGCCTGGTACAATGACAGATACATTGACCAATGGAACAGAATTGAGAACCCAGATGTAAATTCACCCACCTAAGTTCACCTGGTCTTCGGCAAGGGCCCAAAATCCATCAAATGGGAAAAAGAGTCTTTTTAACAAATGGTGCTGGCAAAACTGGATGTCCACCTGCATAAAAATGAAACAGGACCCATACTTCACACCATATACAAAAGCTAATTCAAAATGGATCAAAGACCTAAATATAAAGCCAAAAACTATAAATTTCACAGAAGAAAAAATAGGATCAACACTAGAGGCCCTAATACACAGCATTGACAGAATACAAACCATAACCAGCAACAATCTCTAGAAGATAAGCTAGATAACTGGGATCTTCTAAAAATTATATACTTATGCTCATCAAGAGTCTTCACCAAAAGAGTAAAAAAAGAGCCTACAGACTGGGAAAAAAAATTTTGACTATTACAAATAAGACAAAGCTCTGATCTCTAAAATCTGTAAGAAAATCCAATATCTCTACAACAAAAAGACAAGTAACCCAATTAAAAAATGGGCAAAGGAAATGAACAAACACTTCACAAAAGAAGACATTCAAGAGGCCAACAGACACATGAGGAAATGCTTGGGATCGCTAGCCATTAGAGAAATGCAAATTAAAACCACAATGAGATACCATCTCACCCTGGCATTACTGGCACGAATCAAAAAAAGCAGGAAATAACAAATGTTGGAGAGGCTGCAGGGAGATTGGAACTGCTGTCGGGAATGCAAAATGATACACCCATTTTGGAAAATGATAATGGCGCTTCCTTAGAGAGCTAGAAATAGAAATACCATATAATCCAGCAATCCCACTCCTGGAAACATACCCTACAGAAATAAGAGCCATCCTGTGAATAGGCATATGCACACCCATGTTCATCGCAGCATTGTTCACAATAGCAAAAAGATGGAAACAACCTGGATGCCCATCAACATATGAATGGATAAACAAACTATGGTACATACGCACAATGGAATATTACACAATGATAAAGAACAATGATCAAGCTGTGAAACATCTCATAACATGGATGAATCTGGAGGGCATTATGCTGAGTGAAATAAGTCAATCATGAAAAGACAAATATTGTTTGAGACTACTATCATAAAAACTCATGAAAAGGTTTACATACAAAAAGAAACAATCTTTGACGGTTAGGAGGGAGGGGAGGCATGGGGATAGAAAAATATTAAATAGTCAATAGATAAGTGGTAACTTTGGTGAAGGGTGAGACAGTGCACAATACTGGGGAAGCCAGTACAATTTGTACAAGGCAAAGTCATGGAAGCTCCACAGACACATCCAAATTCCCTGAGGGACCGAATTGCTAGGCTGAGGGCTGTGGGAACCATGGTCTCAGGGAACATCTAGCTTAACTGGCATAACATAGCCTATAAAGACAATGTTATACATTCTACTTTGGTGAGTAGCGTCTGGAGTCTTAAAAGACTGTGAGTGGCCACCTGAGATTCAACACTTGTCTCACCCCTTCAAGAGCAAGGGAGAATGAAGAAAACTAAAGATACAAGGGAAAGATTAGTCCAAAGGACTAATAGACCACGTCTACCACAGCCTCCACCAGACAATCCAGTACAACTAGATGGTACCTGGCTACCGCCACCTACTGCTCAACAGGAATCACAATAGAGGGTCCCAGACAGAGCAGGAGGAAAATGTAGGACAAAATTCTAACTCACGAAAAAAGGCCAGACTTACTGGTCTGACAGAGACTGGAGAAACCCAGAGAGTATGGCCCTCAGACACTCTTTTAGCTCGGTAATGAAGTCACTCCAGAGGTTCATACTTCAGCCAAAGATTAGACAAGCCCATAAAACAAAACAAGACTAAAAGGGCACACCAGCCCAGGGGCAACGACTAGAAGACAGGAGGGAACAGGAAAGCTGGTAAAGGGAACCCAAGGTCAAGAAGGGAGAGTGTTGACATGTCATAGGGTTGTTAACCGATGTCATAAAATATGTGTACTGTTTAATGAGAATCTAGTTTGTTCTAAAAGCCTTCATTTAAAATACAATTAAAAAAATCTATTTGCTCTTAGAATACATACCACTATGCATGCTCAATCACAGCTCTATGTTCAAATATTACTCAGAATAATTATTTTCTTTAATTTTATATCCAATTAGATTGATTTGTTTCAGTTCATTGCCTTTCTTTAATTTGATTAAAACAGCAACAAATTCAAAAAGTCAAAATGATATAAAAAGATATACTTCCCTTCCACCTCTCTACTCTACCTTGCCTGCAAAGACAACCATTTTTATTTGTCACTTTCTGCTTTATCCTTCCAGTGTTCCTTATTCAGTAGCTAGCATGCTACTAGAGGTCCCTGGGTGGTGCAAATTGTTAAGAGTTCCATTACAAGCCAAAAGTTGGCAGTTCAAACTCACTCAAAGGTGCCTTGGAAGACAGGCCCAGTAATCTGCTTCTAAAAGCTCACAACCTTAAAAACCCTATGGAGCAGCTCTACTGTGCACACATGGGATTGCCATGAATCAGAATTGGCTCGATGGCAACTAACAACCACAAGCATACTACTATTCTGTACTTTTCTTAACTATTCTTAACAAAATATCCTGGAGGTCCATTCATATCAATTCACAGCAATCTTCAGAGATTAATTTTCAGAATCTTTTATCGAGTAATCTTAGTTTTATTAAAATAATGATAATTTACATATATATAGCAAAATGAGCCCCTTTAAAAAAGTTGTATCCTAAGGACACATAAGGTTTTCCATTGAACCCAATTTTTCTTGGACCATAAATGAGAACTCTCCACCTTGGCCCAGCTGGTCTAGTCATTCTAGGCCAAGGTGATTCTAGCCTCTACACCTATATTCACACTATTTCCCATGCTTGGGATGTGATCCTGCTTCTTCTTCATTTGCCCTGAATTTTCTGCAAGACCATATGCAAATCCTGCCTTCTGCATGAATCTTTACTCATGTTTCCTTCCTGCAAGGGAACTGTGCCTTCGAATCCCCAGTGCCTAGAAATTATTCAATAAATGTTGAGGATGACTGAAGGGTAACATTAAAAGAACACGGGTTTGGGAGTTAGTTAAGAGCTAAGTTCAAATTCTCACTTAGCCACTTTACAACTATATTCTTTATCTTAATGCTTGGTAACAAATTACTCCCAAACATAGCAGCTTAAAACAACACACGTTTATTACCTCAGAGTTTCTGTGGGTCAGGAATCTGGGCATGCCTCAGCTGAAAGCCTCTGGCTTAAGACTTCTCACAAGGTTGAAATCAAGGTATTGACTGGGGCTGTGGTTTCATCTGAAAGCATGACTGGGGAATCTGCTTCCAAGCTGACCCATGTGGTTGGTTGTTGGATGAATTCAGTTCCTTGTAGGCTATTGGACTGAGGCCTCAGTTTCTGGCTAGTTCTTTGCCAGAGGACTGTTTGGTTTCTTGCCACATGGGCTTCTCCATAGAGTCTCTTACAACATGTCAGCTGGCTTTATCAGAGTGAGCAAAGAAAAGGGGAAGAGAAAGTACCAGCAAAAGAGAGGGAGTGAAAGTTACAGTGTTTTATAACCTGCTCATGAAAGTGATACCCCATCATGTTTGCCCCATTGTATTCCTTAGAATCAAGTCACTGGTCTAGCCCACGCTCAAGCAGAGGGGATTACACAAAGGTGTGAATACCAGGAAGGGGTATCATTGGGAGCCATATCTGTAGCTGCCTAATACAGTAACTTTTTAACCTCATGCAAGTTATTTCATGTCTCTTTTCTTGCCTGTTATATGGTAATAATAACAGCAATGTCTTGCAGTAATATTGTGAAAAACTACAAATCATCCATGTAAAGCACTTGGCAGTAAAAGAGCCCAAAATATGGTAACCACTACAACAACAACAACAATGATGCCTCACCACTCTTCCTCTACCCAGTTTTCACTCTTTCTGTTCCTGCTCCTTTGAACCTAAATCTCTTCACTTCTTTTCCTCTCAACCTACGCAAAGGTATTTGATTCTGTGGATCGTAACAAATTATGGTTAATATTGCAAAGAATGGGAATTCCAGAACACTTAATTGTGCTCATGAGGAACTTGTACATAGATCAAGAGGCAACTGTTCGAACAGAACAAGGGGATACTGAGTGGTTTAAAGTTAGGAAAGGTGTGCGTCAGTGTTTTATCCTTCCACCATACTTCTTCAAACTGTATGCTGAGCAAATAATCTAAGAAGCTGGGCTATATGAAGAAGAATGTGGCATCAGGATTGGAGGAAGACTCATTAACAACCTGCATCATGCAGATGACAAAACCTTGCTTGTGGAAAGTAAAGGGGACTTAAAGCACTTATTGATGAAGATCAAAGACTACAGCCTTCAATATGGGTTACGCTTAAAGAAAACAAAAATTCTCACAATTGGACCAATAAGTAACATCATGATAAACAGAGAAAAGATTGAGGTTGTCATGGATTTCATTTTACTTGGATTCACAATCAACATCCATGGAAGCAACAGTCGAGAAATCAAAAGATGCATTGCATTGGGCAAATCTGCTGCAAAAGATCTCTTTAAAGTGTTAAAAATCAAAGATGTCACCTTGATGACTAAGGTGCAGCTGACCCAAACCATGGTATTTTCAATGGCCTCACATGCACGCAAAAGCTGGACTATGAATAAGGAAGACTGAAGAAGAATTGAGACCTTTGAATTGTGGTGTTGGTGAAGAATACTGAATATACCATGGACTGCCAAAAGAACAACCAAATCTGTCTTGGAAGAAGTACAATCAGAATGCTCCTTAGAAACAAGGGCAGTGAGATTACGTGTCACACGCTTTGGACATGTTATCAGGAGGGATCAGTCCCTGCAGAAGGATATTATGCTTGGGAAAGTAGAGGGTCAGTGAAAAACAGGAAGACCTTCAACAAAATGGACTGACACAGTAGCTACGACAATGGGCTGAAGCATAACAATGATTGTGAGGATGGCGCAGGACTGGGCAGTGTTTCCTTCTGTTGTGCATAGGGTCATTATAAGTCAGAACCGACTGGATGGCACCTAACAACAACAACAACCACAAAATTTTATTAGCAACATATCTCAAGTGACCAATGCAATGGGGGCAATTAGGAAGATAAAATGTGTTTCCACAGCTTGAATTCACCAGTTCAGTTTTATAAGACTAGTTGATGACTTTTTATCATGGCTTTTTGTCATGACTTTTTATTTGAATCCATTGTCTTCAGACAAAGACAAACTGGGTTCACTAGAACCCTGGGAAATACTGATTTGCTGACTAGGGTGGTCTTTATTTTTCATGTAAACCTACACGGCAAATTGATCAGTTATAAACCTGCTAGAGAATTCATGGTTTTGCAAGATATGTATTTCAAGATTATCAGAGATTGCTTGAGAATTTTGCTAGGTTCCCCCTCCATCCCCTACTATGGCAATAAATTTACCTGTCAAGTCTCAATAGTTTATCCTTGTTAGAATCAGGAGAAAATCTCAAAAAACACGTGCTTAAAAGAAGAAATTCTCCCAACCAAAGTTATAGGACCCTACTTCCACCATTTTAATAAGTTCTGAAGCATTCAGGTTATGAAACCTAAAGGGAACAATCTCCATTTTGCTGGTCATGAACCAGAGTGTTCCTTTGGGGAGAGAGGATGTGCAGGTTTTGTCCTGGCTCTGCCACTGACTTGTGTCTGCCCACACAGCCTCTCCCAGGCCCCGTTTCCCATCTGTAAGGTGAGTCTTATGATCCTATCTTCATGCCCTGTCACCTGATTCCCATCCCAGGACAAGCAGGGCCTGGGAGAGGCTTGAGGCCCACCTGAGAGGGGCCCCTAGAGGCATGTGTGAAGAAAGAACATGCCATGTCTCTTCTAACTGTGGTAAAAGACACTGCTTTTGCTCAAGGAAGCATCAAGTTAGAAGCCAAGAGACAATCAGAATGGAATCCCTAATCTTTGGGGATGCTGGGGGAAAAAAAGGAGAATCCAGATGTAAAACCTACATGGAAGACAATGAGGAATAAATGAAAAAAAAAAAAGAAGAAAGATAAGTTAGTTCTAGGAAACTAGAATGACCTGGAACTGAAAAGGGAAGCAACTGCAATGATTTTCTCCTGTATTTTTTTGGCTCCACAGGGGCCTGCTGGAAACATTTAAAGGGAAATCCTTGGAACAGACACCTACCACCTGTGGCTATTGGAAAGCTATATATCATTTAGATACCACTGGATGAAAAAACAGAAAATGCCTTGGAAGGAAACATCTTGACTAACAGCAAGGTGCAAAATCATTTCACTCAGCTCTGCATTTTTGGAAACAATTGCCTTCATGCCTCCATAACTTCATGCTTTAAAGTCTCCATCACAGCTGTTAGAGAAATTCTTCGTGTTCTCTGTTATGACACTGGGATTTTTGCAGCCATGAATGGACACAAAAAGATGTCAATCATACTCAGTAATGAAAAGTTCATTTCTCACTCCCTATTGTGAAGGCAGTGCCTTTGTGATGTCCATTGTGTGAGACTGTGTTCCCGCTCATTTATTCTCACATAAAGAATATCATCTGTTTTATATTAAAAGTTTAGACTATAGTCACCCCAGATCACACCTAATGCACGAGAATTGTATTACCATTATCCTCTATTAAATTGGTGATGATGTTATAATATCTATGTCAGAAATAATGAAGAGATTAATGTGGAGTAAGAGATCCTCGTGTCATCTCCCTCTCCATTTCGGCATCAAATATTGTTGGCACTAAAAACCAGTCTCTGTCAGCCAGTGAGAAGTGGGATTTTGACAATGGAGAATCCATCAAAAGATGTGAGGGGAATTTTCCAAGACATGTGGAAAGCAGCTGAAGTGATAATTGAATGAAAGTGAAAGTCCTTTCTTTTTCTCCCGCTTCTAGAAAAATTTATATTTATTCCTTTAACTTCACAGAATATACCCTCCTCAGGGGGTGGTGATATATACAGAGGAGCACTTATTTGAAGTGGTTCTTCCACAGCTGGACTTACGGAGGGATGCAATAAAGACACTTAAGGAGAGGGAAAGCCAGCACTAAACAAGCTGGCTCCAGGTTGTGAAGCAGCATCGTCTCAAATGCATGGGCTAGAAGCTGTCTCCTCTACCACCGCTTTCCCTCCCTACCTGGGGGGCTCAAATGGAGGCACAGAGTGACAGAAGCAACTCATTCGTTTACTCGATATACGTGTATTAGGCAGTGGATTGTCATTCCTTACTTCATAACGCACTTTATGTTTTCTATATCGATGACATTTCATCCTTGGTGCAAAACAGGAAAGGCAAGGATTATCACTTCCATTTTACAGCTGAAGAAACCAATCTCAGGATGACTTGTGTGTATTTATACAGCTCTTAAAAAGTAGAAACAAGATAGGAACTTATACCTCAGAGCTTGATCTTCTTTCCATAATAATTCTGGGCCACTGATAGACTTAAAGTGGGAGTATATGATCAGAGTTTCATTTCAGAAGCTCACTCTTCCTATAGACTAAAGAATGAGTCTTTTAGGGAAGAAAGACAGGCACATGGAGACTAGTTTGGGGGTTACTGCGGCAATCCAGGGGAGCAGTGATGGTGGCCTGAGCTAACAAAAGATTGAAGGCGTATTTAGGGAACACTTAGTGGCTAGTAGGTCCCTGGGTGGCACAAACGGTTTATGCTGAACCACTAACCTAAGGTTGGCAGTTCAAACCCAATTGGGACCACCATGAAAGAAAGGCCTGCTCCCGTAAGAAAACCCTATGGAGCAGCTCTACTCTGCAACACATTGCAGTTTCCTGCATCCAATCAGACAAACCCCCCAGTGGGCTGAGCTCCCCAACAGCATGTTTTTCCTCAATATTTATCAGGCTGATTCCATAGTCCAGGTGATTGTTTACTGAACATAGTCTGTTTTCCTCCCTCATCTTCAGTGCCGGACCTCACAGCCAAAAAGTGGTGTTAGTGGGTGTTAAGGCCCCTGTGCTCACCTACTAACTGAAAGTTTGGCAGTTCAAACCCACCCAGTGGCACCGTGGGAGAAAGGCCTGGTGATCTGCTTCTGTAAAGATTATAGCTAAGAAAATCTTATGGAGCTGTTGTCTGTCACATGGGATCACCATGAGTCAGATCAGCTCCATTGCAAAGAGCAGTAGAGGGTGTTAGGGAATTAAGGGCTAAATTGATTCATGGCTACATTTGGGCCTGGAAGCCACAGGTCACTGCCACCCAAGAATTTGGGACCAAAGGTCAATTTTCTAAAGAAAGATAGAAAACTAAATAGGTGAGGACTGGAAGAATCAGACTAATAGAATTCCAGGTTGTCTAATAGTAAGAATTAGGAAAATCAAGAAAGTTGAGATTCTAAGTATCAGAAACAAGACAAAGAAACTAGAAAATAGTCTAGAGACCTTGTAAAGAAACTAAGATGAACACGGGACCATAGGTTGTTCTGAGCCAGGAGTTACCTACATATTGCCGTCTCCCCACCAGGAATTTTGAACATTGGCTAGAGTTGAGCCAAGGGCACTGTTATGGATCGAATTCCATCCCTCAAAAATACATGTTATAAATCCTAACCACTATGCCTGTGGTTATAATCCCATTTGGGAATGGGTTGTCTTTGTTATGTTAATGAGGCAGGATTACTGTCAATTTGAGTCAATCTCTTTTGAGATACAAAAGATGCCAAGCCACATGAAGATTACCCAGGAGCAGAAGCTCAAAGAGACGAGACCATCCTCCAAAGCCGACAGAGAAAGCAAGCCTTTGCCTAGAGCCAGCACCCTGGATTAGGACTTCTAACCTTCTAAACAGTGAGAAAATAAATTCTGTTTGTTAAAGCCACCCATTTATGGTATCCCTGTTACAGCAGAACTAGATAACTAAAACAGGCAGTTTCTGGCATTGGCTTTGGCTAAGGAAAGGTTCTAGTTGCAGACATTCCTGCCAGGTGATAAATTATGAGGCATACGGAGAAGAAAGAGCTGCAACTTTTGCAAACGCGATGGGTTTGTGAGGAGGCTCTAAGGCTTGCTAAAGATGGAGACAAGTCATCTTTAGTGATTCAGGGTGGGAACAATTTCCAGGCAGCACCAATCTTTCAGGAATGCCAGTATAGCCATCATAATACATAACACGTTAATCCTAACAAATAAATATATGGAGGGAGTAGTACAATGAGACTACATTTAAGAATATCAATAATCTGCTTTTAGTCCACCTTTCCAACTTTATCCTCACTATTAAATAGAAAATTTCTCTCCAGGAAACTTTATTTCTCACGGTTTCTTGATACGCCATATATATTTGAACTGACCCGCCACCTTAAAGAGCGCCATCCCTATCGTTGTCGTTACCTGCCATGGAGTCAGCTCTGACTCCTGGCAACTTTATTATGTAAAACAGAATGAAAAGTTGCCCTGTCCTGGGCCATCTTCTTCGCCGTTGATATGTTTGAGTCCATTGTTTCAGCTACTGTGTCAATCCATCTCATTGAGAGTTTTCTTTGTTTTCACTGACCCTCTACTTTACCAAACATGATGTCCCTCTCTAGAAATTGGTCTTCCCTGATGACGTGTCCAAAGTAAGTGAGACAAAATCTTGCCATCCTCACTTCTAAGGAGCATTTTGGTTGTATTTCTTCCAAAAGCATCCCTATTAGAAGATATGTAATAAAGTCCTTGACTCTCCGCTCTAGTGCATTACAAAGCTTCTCCAAGTTCTAATACTTACAGCCTCTCACTTAGTCTCGCTACTTCTGGAGTTCCTCTGGTCACCTGTACTTGGTTTTCACCTCTGTGTTTGGTCTCTCCACTTAGTTTAGACCCGTGTACACACACTGTCTTTGCCTTTATCCCCAGCCACCACGTTGCTCCATGCTCTGCAGCCCCTTAGGAATATTCTGCTCGCTGTGTGTCCAGCCCCAGCTCCAGGGACCCTAAAATCACATCAAACCTGTTGCCATTGAGTCAAGCCTGACTCATGGTGACCCCATGTGTTACAGAGTAGAACTGCTCCATAGGGTTTTCTAATTATGGAAGGAGATCTCCTGGTCTTTCTTCCGTGGCACCACTGGATGGGTCTGAACTTCCAACTTTTAGGTTAGTAGTCAAGCACAAACTGCTTGCACCACCCACGGACCTTCCTGGGGCCCCTAATCCCCTGCTTACCCAGGACACGATTCAAATAATATTGTACTTCCTCTCTTCCCTCTGTCTGGTCTGCTCTCCAAACCACATAGGCAGTTCCTCACAGATCTGCATTGCATAAGGGCCATTGATGTCAGGGCAGACCACGGGGCAGCTCATCCCCTAACCCAGCCTCCTTACAGACACACTGGGCAGCTGGCCAGTCTGCTTTCTCCCCACAAGAGAGAAAAGGAAGAAGTTAGTGAAAACAGAGAAGCTCTTGCCATACGGAAGCTGGCCTGGCACTCAGAGTTAGGCCACTCACTTTATTCTCCTATTAGACATAAATCGCCTCACAGAACACCAGTCTCAGGCAAGGTTGCTCAGAGACCACGAGAACATGAGAGAAAACAAGGCAACTTCACAACTGTATCTAAGCACAGACAAAACCATGGTCGCTGTTCCATTCACAAAATACCGAACATCACCTCCCCACCCCCGCCACTCATTTACAGGCTTATCTTTGTTCTAGTCTCCCCCTCCTAGAAATAAAATTTATTGAGATACCCAGTAATAGAACTGGCCCTGCTTTCTGACAGAATCAACCCCCTACTTCCTTTGACTCTCCCCCAAATCACCCAACCAAAGCCCAAATCCTATAATGAATTCATTTGAACAGCCTCTTACCAAGACGTCCCATGTTTCCCAGGGGTATATATTCTCCCTCACTGCAATGAGTAATAAACCCCACTGGCTTAACAACAGGTTTGTTCCAGGTGGTCTTTGGGGGAAGGGCATTGACACTAACTAACATGAAATGACCCCTCCTGTGTGCCAGGCACTATGCTGGCCACATGGTTACAGGAGTAAATATGACATGGCCTTAGTAAAATCATAGAGGTCCCTGGGTTTGCATTCAACTACTAACCTAAAGGCTGGAGGTTCAAACCTTCCAGCAGTGCCATGGAACAAAGGCCTAGAGACTTGATTCCATGAAAATTTCAGTCAAGAAAACCCTAAAGAGGAGCTTTACTCTGACATACCTGGGGTTACCGTGAGTCAGAAGCAACTCAACGAGTTTGGTTTGGGTTGGTTTAAGATTCCTTACAGAATGCTGGGAGATGAATTTCATAATCTTCACTGTACAGAGAATAAGGAGTCTCTGAGTAGTGCAAATGGTTAGGCACTGGACTGCTAACCTAAATGTTGATGGTTCGAGTGACTCAGAAGAAAGCCCTGACAATCTAACTCCAAAAAATCAGCCACTGAATACACTACGGAGCACAGCTCTATTCTGATACACACGAGGTCTCCGTAAGTCAGAGTCAACTACATGGCAACTAGTTATATGAAAAAGAAAGTGAGATCTAAGTAATGCAACTAGGAAGGAGTAGGGTCAGGCGTCTGTGGACCTCCAGAGCTTAAGATGGGATGGCATTGTTTGATTGCTTTCCGTGCTTTGGAGATGATGCCATAACAGGAGCAGGCCTCACCCACCACTCCCAGGAGCAGCAAAGAGTAAAAGCAAACAGGGCTGCCCAGTAAAACAGAAAAGACAGGAGCAATAGTCTGGGTACAGAATGATGGCAGAGCTAGGTAAACTCGTTAGAGGCCAAGAGACACAGCTCTCATGCAAAATGGCCTAAAAGACAATGAAGAACTGAACATGACATAGAAGGCCACTATTTGCAGATAATTTGCAACATTTCAGTTAATAAAGACAAAGGAAACTCCCAAGACTATGGCCCCCGGACACCCTACTAACTCAGAACTGAAGCCACTCCTGAAGCCCACCTTTCAGCCAAAGATTAGACAGACCTATAAAACAATCACACTCACGAGGAAGGTGCTTCTTAGTTCAGTCCTGTATAAGAGACCAAATGGCAACACCGGCCCAAAAGCAAAGACGAGAACGCAGGAAGGGCCGGGAAAACTGGGCGAATGGACGCTGAGGGGGATGGAACCCGGAGGGTAAAGAGAAAGGATGAGAATGCTGACACATTGTAGGGATTGCAACTGATGTCACAAAACAATTTGTGTGTAAATCTTTGAATGAGAAACAATATGCGCTATAAGCTTTCACCTAAAGCACAATAAAATTAAAAAACAAAAACAAAGGGAGTGGTGGAGTTGGCTCCTGATGAGCTAATCCAAGAAAATAAAGGTCTAATAGGGGCTACAATGTATTTAGAGCAGTAAACGGAGCAGAGGAATCCATACTCCTAGGGTAAAGAAGCAAACGAAAGGATGAGAAATGGAGAAAATAAAACCAGCAAGGAAAAAAGCCATCATTATCATCGGGCTATTGAACTGGTGCTCCCTGGGCGGGGCAGAAGCCAGTTCTTGGGTACAATTTCAGCCGCCTGGTGTATTGCCAGAGACGCCCAGGGCTGGCATTGCTGCCGCTGGGGTCGAGGAGCCTGCAGTCTGAATATGTTTTCTCTTGGCAGAGAGGATCTGTCGGCTCCTGCGAGCAGAGACGCAGAGCAGGAGAGACGGCCCTGAAAGCCTATTGCATGTCACGTTGCTCTTAAAAATCACATTTTTATGAGTGTAAATGAATCAGAAACATATGGATTAAATTTCCTGGCCTGATGTGAGCAGTCTCGTACCCCAAGCGGTGCCCTCGGAGAGGATGCTTGGAATGCAAGCTTTGTGCCAGAATCACAGGCAGAAAGATCAGGGGAAGAGACCTCCCCGCGGCCTCTTACTCCACCGCTGCGCACGTCTCCACGTGGACCTCACCAGAGAGGCCAGAGAGTTCCCCATGCCAGACCACTTCCAGTTCCCAAACTGTGCTCGTTCTCTTCCAGTAGCCAAGGTCCAGTGTGTGTGTGTGTGTGTCTGTGTGTGTGTGTCTGTGTGTGTGTGTCTGTGTGTGTGTGTCTGTGTCTGTGTGTCTGTGTGTGTGTGTCTGTGTGTGTGTGTCTGTGTGTGTGTCTGTGTGCCCACGTACACATACAGACTTTTTTACTCCCCGATAAATATTTGCAGCACAAAAAGCTGCAAAACAGGGATGTGGATCGCTGTTTAAATAATGAATTTTGCTACAGAAAAGTTAAGTTCTCAAAGGTAAGTAGGTGCCTTGGCTAACTGGGCAACTGCAGAAAAATTTAGACACATGGGTGCCATCAAATTTATGGATATGAACAGAAAGCATTTATTGAATTACAATTTCAAGCTCTGAGAAAAGACACCAGCCTCCCAAATTTTTGAATCTTTGTGTGGAACACCTACATTTTAGATCAGAACGAGGAAGCATAGCCAGACTGTAGTATCCCTCAAACAGGATTAACAAGTCAAAGGTTAGTACGGTTTGGATGAAAATACACCCAGATGCGTCTATGTGAACACACTGTCTGAAAATCTACACCAATACAATATGGACGGGGAAGAAAGTGTTGGTGTTAATGCTGCTGGAAAAGTATTGAAACAGTTTACCATCTGCCAGCTGTTTGACATAGGACAAGTCACTTAACCTCTCTGAGCAGTTTCCTTATGTATAAACCGAGAGAATTAAAGCTAACATACATAACGTGCCCTGTGTATAAGTCCAAAAAATTATCATAAATCATCGGAATGAAAAGCTCCTCGTTTACATTTTACACTGGACCTTCAGAATCATCCAGCTGAACTAGTCACACACTTTTTTGAGCTCAGGTGTAGGCATGATCCATCCCAGAAGCTAGCTCAACTTTTCATTCCCTGTTCCTGAGCCCACATCCCTGACTTGGCCACCAAGTTGGGCAACTCAAAGTGGTGGCATCCAGCTGCCCCAGACACATTTGGAATTCTTGCCCTGATTTCCCTCATTGCATTAGCCCAAGTTGGGTCAACTCCTCAGCCATCTGCTCTTAACAGCCTCCAGCCTCCTGTGACTACCACCCTAAGCATACCCTTCAGCTGAATCCAGGCCCCATATTTCTGCCATTACTTCTCAAGGAACAATAAAGGTGGAAACATTTTCTACAGTTACCTGATAGTTTATGACCTGCTGGCAAACTGTGCCCTATCCAGGTTGGCCCTGCCTCAGTTCCCCTGCCCTCATATTTGGTTGTTTGCCAAATAAAATCCATGTCTTATTACAGTCTATCCCTAAGTCCCTCATCAGCCCCCCTTCCAAGATCCTTTCAACTCCAACCAAATGGGTCTACTCATCTTTCTCCAACCGCACCCAGTCCGTGGTTGGCCCATTGCCTTTCCTTGGGCTGTTTTCTCCACTTCTAACAACTTCAGGGGGCTGGCACAAATGGTTAAGCACCCCGCTACCAACTAAAAGGCTGGAGGTTCAAATCCACCCATGGGTACCTTAGAAGAAAGGTCTGGCAATCTATTTCCAAAACATCAGGCATTCAAAACCCTGATTCATTTCTATCTGACACACATGGGGTCATCATGAGTCAGAATAAACTTGACTGCAACTGGTTTGGTTTTGGTTTATCCTCTTTTGGATGTTCGTCTAAGTTCCTTCAAGGCCCAGCTCAACTCCTGTCAGCTCCATTCTCTCCCTTTCCAATACAGGCAGCATTCCTGGCCGGTCCTACCAACAGTGCCTTCCCTTCCTCTAACAACTCCAGCACATCTTCTGTCAATGCCGGTGAGGACTGAGCGTGCAGAGCCTAGCATTGCCAGTGACTTTCATGTGCATGTTCTCTCCTCGCTCTGAGTGGAAGCCCCTTGAGGGCAGGAACTACGCCTTATTGTACAGACTCTGCAATGGACACGTCTTCAATATTTTATCATCATAAAGATAGACAGAAGCTGTTGGAGACTGACTTGAAGTATAATTTTACTGATTGAAAGTTATTTACTGCTGTAATATATAATAATCTGTGCTGTAGTTCTTATTCTTTTATTCTCTATAAACAACCTGGTTCTCGGGATCCCCTAGGGGAAGGAAAAACTGTAACTTCTCCAGCTCTGATTGAAGCAGAGGACTTTAAAGAACCACGGTCCCTGTGGAGAAACATAATCAATGCCCCACCTGAAAAGAGCCTCTTCCCTTCACCTGCCCTCCCCTGCCAGACCCAGTCCAAGGTCATGCAGCAAAGCAAGCCAACGCTGAGGTGATCACTGGGGAGCTCAGGGCTTAAGGGGAGTCTCCTGGAGAAAGAGTTTGGAGCAGAATCTGGAAATAGAGAATAGCGAGGTCTTCTGGATGGAGACGATCTGTGTGAAACTCTGGTGTAAACATGTCCACTTGTGACGGGCAATAAGCAAGTTAAACTGAAATACAAATGTGAAGTGACTATTGGGACCATTCCTGGAATATCACCCAAAGCAAGTCATTTAATCTTTCTAAGGCTCAATTTATCTATGAAGAAAATAATGACATCTGCCTATCTCAGAGGGGGGTTGTGAAGGTTACATACAATCAGATAAATAAAGAAAATGTGGCAGGTCCACACAATGGAATATTATTCAGTCATAGGAAAGGATGAAGTCCTGATATCCACCACAAAATGGATGATCATTAAAAACATTATGCTGAGTGAAAAAATCGAGACCCAAAAGGCTACATATTACATGATTCCATTCACGTGAAATATCCAGAATAGGAAAATTCACAGAGACTGAGAGTGGATTAGTGGTTGCCCAGTGCTTTGGGAAGAGGCAGGACGTGAAGTGGCTGCTAAAGGGAACAGGGCTTTATTTTGGGGTGATGAAAATATTTGGGAATCAGATAGTGATGATGGTTGCACAACCTTGGGAATATACTAGAAACCACAGGTGAATTGTATGGTGTAGGAATTATATCTCAATTTTTTTTTTTAAGTGTAAAAAAATAATACAGACAACCTGCTTGGCACAGAGCCTAGCAGGTAACAAATGCTCAGTAAATGCTATCGTGACTGGGATTAGATTATTGGAAGCCACAAAAAAAAAAAAAAAACCAAACCCGGCGCTGTCAAGTAGATTCCGACTCATAGCGACCCTATAGGACAGAGTAGAACTGCCGCATAGAGTTTCCAAGGCATGCCTGGCAGATTTGAACTGCCAACCCTTTGGTTAGCAGCCATAGCACTTAACCACTACGCCACGAGGGTTTCCATTGGAAGGCATGAGCTAACAGAAATTAGATGTGTGCAGAAACCCAGGTTCTTCCACTAACTAGCTGTGCTAAAGTGACCTTGGGGAAGCTATTTCACCTCTCTCCGAGTCAGCTTCTGGAAAGGTTAACGAGGAGCAATAATACACGTCCTGTCGTACTAGGTAATATATACAAAGCTCCTTTTGCACAGTGCTTGGCATATTTTTTGGCATATTATAGGTGATCAGTAAGCCATAGTCCTCTTTTTCTTTATTTTCTACTAAATTGCATCCCTTTAGCAACTCTCAGAATAAAGCTGGAGCTGGCCAGGAGTTGGGGTTCCATCCCTAGAACTAATGAGAACCCAGTGCGGGTGCTGCATGGGATCGTGCAGAGTGCTTCTCTAGAGTGCCCCAAAACAGAAAGGCCAGCATGGCCTGTGAGAATGGCAGTTCAGAAGAGGAGCCAGAGGTCAGGGTAGGAGAAGCAAGACCAAGTCAACGGAGTGAGTCAAGAGGTCAGGAGGCAAGCAAAGCAAGCACAATGTGGGAGCTAAGGAGAAGGAGGAGTGAGACAAATAATTTAGGATAAAGGCCACAGAAAAGCAATGGTGTCAGGGCCCAATGCAAGGCCAGGCCTGTTTGCGCAAAAGATACTAAACCAGATTGGCCTGAAGACCTGATATCTGTTATCCTCGACTAGTCAGTAAATCATGCCCCCTGTTGTAGAAGTCCATGGAAAGGGGAGGGAATGGGAAGGGGGGGAAGGGCGAGTGGGTCCCAGAGAACTGGACACAATTAATCATCCCCACCTCTCCCTGGACACCGCTCTCAGAGAGCAGTAGTCGGGGGTGAGGGATGCTTTCTTGAAAATTCTTCATCTCCTTATCCCACAGCCCAACAATCCTGCCAAAAGTCCTTAAATCTATCCTGTGGCAACAAAACACAATGATTTGTTAGATGCAAAATTTCTGAGATGGGAGGCTTTTTGCTGAAGAGTTTGAATTGTTAGATTGATAAATGTTGGTGTCTACTCTGCCGGCTATGTCACGGGCTTGGGCAGAGAGGAGGAATTTGATCCCATGAAGAAATTCTTCCTAGCTGTCTCTTAATCTATTCGGTAATCAATATTAACACTGTCAAAATACTGAAACTCTTCTTCCTCGTTGTCACCTGTCTGTGTATGAATTCATTACAAAGGCCAGACCCACCCCACCTAGTAATGGGCAAGCCAGACAATGCAGGGTCTGCAAGGGAAAACAAGAGCAGACGATTTTAGTGTGATCCACAGAGAAGGTATCTGGCCAGCATAATAAATGACACCAGGCACCTTGACTGCAAACAGTGGGGCTGATTCCTTTTTTCCTCCTTCATTCTTCAACAGAGATCTATTTCCTGAAAGGCCATTGGATTTCGTGGTCGAGGCATACACAGATGTTTTTGCTTAGGGCCTGCCTCGGCAGTGATGTCCAGGCTATATCTGGGGGACCTGACCAGCACAACTTAGTAGAGTTTGGGCTTGCAAGAGCAGACATTCCACATTTCAATAACTTCTTCTAGGAGAGCATATTGTACCTCAAAGCAGAGGCTGAGGGTTGGAGCCCACTGGGAATGCAACTAGAACAAAGTCTTGAAAGCCTTTGGATGCTGGGAAGACACTAGGGTTCTTGTTGGCCAGGCTCCACTTACTGATTTGCACATTCACCCACTCCCTAGCACGCATAGCCATTTACTCCTACTAATTTAGGTCCATACACACTCATATGCCTATCCATGGGCTCTCACTCTCACACACTCACACATGCAACCCCAAGTCCCCTTGTGCACACACAGTTGAAAATATACCACATGCACATGTATAAATACATTTCCCATATGTAAGGACACCCTCATGAAAACCCACACATATATGTGTATGCACATGCGCACACACACGCACGCGCACACACACACACCCCTTCATGCATATGAGCACGTAGTCCCTCATAACCATGGCAGGGATCCTGTGGCAATCTTGCAGCATCCAAGTTATAGCCATATCCATAGTCTTCCAGACAATTGCGCTCCACTGCAGAAATGGCATTTTTTAGGAGACATAATGAAAACGACGACAGCATTTGTCCCATCACAAGAAGCCTATAAATCACTGAGCCTTACTCCGCACCAACGAGAAAAGCAGAACATTGTTCAGAACATAACCAACACGCGACCAGATGTTAGCATGGGCTTGGAGCAGAAACATCAAGGCACCCATATTAACGGGAGCCAGCAAATACACACTGGCCACCCGTACCTTCTGAAACCGTTCTGATTTGAAGTGGATGAAGGTAATGTTCCTCTTTGTCAACCCACTCACATCTCTGTGGCTTTCCTTCCCAGGCTCCTCCCAGACTGGGGATATTATTTTCGCTAATGGCATTTTTAAGGGTCCAAATAGGCCATTTGCTTACACAAGAAACACAATGGAAAGAAGCAACATCTTTTTTGTTGCCGTTTTCCAGTTTGGCAAAACCACATCTTGGAATTAAAGTAGACATTTTGAGGTAGTTTGTCTAAGACCCCAAACTGGATTTACGGGCAACCAGATAAATTCTTTTATGGGGTTATATTTGTTCCTAGATAGTTGGCAATGGGAACTATGGTTTTCTTAAATTCGCCCCTATCTAGCACTGACTTCTTCCCTCTCTATTCCCTCCACCCCATGCCCCATCCTTCATGGGACCTCCCACCTCCACACAGCCCATCTTAACCCCTAATACACAAATCCCTCTCTTACAGGACCAGCCTCAGAGAAACATGAAGCACTGCGTGAAACACTTGTTCTTGAGTTGTGTTCACAGATGTGCTATCTAGGCCGCACGAGTGCGCTGAAAGACCTGGGAATCCAGTGGCCAGAGGGACAGGAGTGGGAGCAGGTTGGGGTGGGTGAGGAGGTGGGGGCAGGGAAGCTGCTCAACAACTTGAGTGAGAAGTCAGAGCCCACAGGGAGGCTGGAAATCCAAACTGGGGAAAAAGACCTCAGCTGCTTTCATATGGAAACCCGCCTGGAAGCCTACTTTGACTCTGGGTGGAACAGAAGCCAAGGCCAAGTTCAGTAAACCTCCGAGGAGGAGAGAAGGCAGGAAAAGGAGGGCAGAGGGTTGAAGAGCTCCACCTTTCATTTCGACTTGGTTACTGGGGTGTCAGTAAGGAGGAATTAAAGACTGGAAACAACTTCAAGGCAAAATCCTGCCTACCGGGAGGATGTGTTCAACCTGACTTTAAGGGAAAGGAAAGCAGGGAAGAGAAGGAATTAGAGGAAAGCTAGTAAGAAAGCCAGAAAGAGAAAGAAAGGAAAAAAAAAAAAAACAGAAGAAGAAGCAGACACTGATAATCTCTCAAAGCCATGATTGTCAGGTTGACAAACAAATGCAAATAAATACGATGGTAACAGAAAGAAGGAAGGAACGAACTCATTTACAGTCTGTCAAGATTCCCCCATCCCCTTAGATAAAGGCTTTCAGAGATACAAAGATTCTTAAAGCAGATGCTAACTGGAGTGCTGAAGGTTTACTTTTTGGCTTGTTTTTACTTTGCCTTCTTTTTATTCCATCTTCAAAGGAAAGTTAAAGAAGCACCTACTCTTTGCAAAAATAAGCTAAGATAGTCTCTTCCTAGATACTTTTTTGGGGGCCGGTTTCCTGTCTTTTGTCCTTGATTTATTATTGCCTTTATTTGTTCTCCCTATTTAGTTCATTTTATTCTTATTTTAAAAGAACAGCTCCAAAGGCCCTTCTATTTTCATGGAAATTGCTCAGTAGTAACAATTTCAGATAGCTTCTCGAAGAATAATCATCATGCTCGTCGGTTCACCCAAGATGCTTTGCAGCGTTTCACATAACAATTTACTAATTAATGACAAATTAAATGGGGTTTGGTAAGAAGAATCAGAGGTTAGAGTACTGGTGTATATTGTGTGTAAAAAGGTATGCAAATATCTTCAGCCCATTTGTGGTTCATCAGTGGGACATAATAGCTATTCTACTTGAAAATCTCCCATACAGGAGGTCTGCTGCATAGAAGCAGAGTTTAGAAATTATGCTTCGTTTTAATTTTTTAAGAGTTTCTTAGATTAGACACTGTTCCTTCATTCTAGGGGCACAATGAACTTAGCCTTTTTGTTTTAATAACTTTAAAATCATAGAAATTCAGCTTTACTTTGCTGCTTATATTAATTAGGAAGCAAGAAGCAATTTCGGGATATCAGTGGCTGAAGTTTTCATCTTTCAAAGCAGAAAAACAGGCACTGACTCCATTCTCCTATAGCCAAACCAGTTACCGCTGAGTAAATTCCGTATCATGGCAACCCTATGCGTGTCGGAGTAGAACTGTGCTCCACAGGGCTTTCAACGGCTGATTTTTCAGAAGCAGATAACCAGGCCTTCTTCTGAGGCACATCTGGGCGGACTTGAACCTCCAAACTTTCTGTTAGCAGCCGAGTATGTTAACCATTTATACCAACCTGGGACTCCTCTCCTAAAAAAGGGATCTCAAAACTACAGCCCGTGGGCCAAATCCAACCCATGGCCTGTTTTCGCAAATAAAGTTTTATTGGAACACAACCACGCTCATTTGTTTACATATTATCTGTGGCTGTTCTGCACTATAATGGCAGAGTTGTGACAGAGATCTTGTAACCTGCAATGCCTAAAATAGTTACTATCTGACCCTTTACAGAAAGTGTGCCAACTCCTGCCATAGAGGGTACAGCTAAAGAGAGAACACTTATCTTAAAAAGAGAATAAAAGGTTTTTACTGAGAAAATCCTAAAATTATTTTAATATTTTCTACTACTATTAAAACCCACAAGTGGTCATCCTCAGTCCAGCTGTCATAGAAATTTGCCAAATGTTCTTTCTTTCTAATATAAATTTAGGGAAGTGCTATCTTTTCCTCTGTCCCAGTTCTTTGGTGGCCCAATTAGCAGGCAGCTCACCTCAGGGAAACACTTATTGTTACTTGCTCAGTCATTTCCCACTCATGGCAACCCCATGGGTGTACAGCAGAACTGCGCCATAGGGTTTTTAAGGCTCCTTTCAGAAGGAGATCGTCAGTCCTGTCTTCTGGGGCACCTGTGGGTGGGTTTGAACCGCCAACCTTTCGGTTAGTGGTGTAACCATTGTGCCACCCAGGGATTCCTCAGCAAGACACTGATCATCACTAATAAGAAAAGGCTTTGCAAAGCACGAAATGTGTCTGCAGTATGTGGAAGTTCTGGGTGGACACAGGAGGTGGGAATGTCACATAGGTTTTGGACACCTGTCAATTAGTTTATTATTTATTGATTCTAATTTTCAGAGTGAGATAGAATATCTTTAGCCATTTATATTTTTGTCTTCCAATTAGCTTCTTTTCAAAATACTAATGTCCAAAAGATATTTGGGGGCATGAAATTTTCTTATCACATTTAATATGTTCCCCCAGGATGCGTGGTGCTGCAACCACGGGTCAGTTCAACTCCTGAACATTCTATTTGTGCCTAGGGGCCCCATGGATGTATTTTAGAGATTCTAAGCTCCAGGAGGAGAGGGACGGAGGCTGTGCTGAGAGCAGGCTATGTGGCCTAGGAATTGACCCAACCATTTCGAGTTAGAGGAGGCAATTGTATTAATTCAAAAATGGCCAAACTTGATCTCTGCACCACCTCTGAATTATTCAGTCAACAAATAGTGTTGAGCATTCCAGCACAGTGCTAGATGCCGGGTATACAGCAGAGAACAAGGTCGAAATACCCATGCTCCCGCAGAGCCTGTTGTTATATAAATGTATTGTGACAAGGGGGTGAGGCAGGGTAATTAAAAACAACACACATAAATAAATATATGGTGACAAATTATGGCAAGGGCAATGAAGGGAGATGAACAGGGAGAGTTCTACTTTAGGCAAGGAAGGTTTCTGCAGGAAAGTGACACTGAAGTTGAGACTTAAGGGATGAGCCAGCTAGAAAAGCAGCGGGAGATGGAGGAAGCGTCCCAATAGAGTGAGCAGCACGTGTGAAAGGGCTGAGACTGGAAAGAGCTTTGTACATTAGAGTAACTGAAGTTAGATCTGCACCCATGGCAGACATTACTAATCTATCACAGCCCTCTTTTCTGCTGAAAATAAACAAGGGCTCAGAATTCTCAGCACAGCACTCCAGGCAGCCACTGCCAATCCACTGGGGTTGGGGAGCAATGGAATCTATTTGCCGTCCTAGGAACAGGTGGTTCCAGAAGGCCCTCCCAGCCCTGGGATTTCTTGACTCTATAATTCTCATTTCATTCAGTATCTGAATAATAACTCTTGGTCCGCTTATGACTATTTCTTTCACCTTTACTGACTTCCTGAGAAGAGTGAACTATTTCTCTCATTCTATTCCATGCCATTCAAAGTGCTTTCCCACACCTATATTCCAAGGAATCTTCAAATATCCTTTCCCTTATGGAATCTAATCCATAGGTATCAGCTAGCTATGGTGCTGTAATCAACCACACCAAACCCTAGTGCTCAAAACGGCGCCTTATCGGTCTGTAGTTTGCCTGGTGAGTTCTCACTCATTTAGATGGCAGCTTGGGGAGCTGGGGCAGCTGAGGGAGCTGTGACAGCTAGGCCTCTCTTTTTATACAGTCTTTCTTCCCAGCTTCTTCCCAGCATGGCAGAGTAGAGTCATAAGAGGGTAAAAGCAGAAACTACAAGGCCCTTTAAGGCCTAACCTCAGAATTTACATTGTCACTCTGCCATAGTCTATTGGTCAAAGCAAGCCATGAGGGCAGTCCATATTCAATCCCCCCTTTTCTAATGGGAAGAGCAGTAAAGACACATTTAAAGGGCTATGCAGGCAGGAAAGGGGCAAATTAGCGGCCATAAATTTTATCCCGCCCAACAAGAATGTATTACAAAATAGCTGAGGGAGAACAAACAGCTGGGCCTCCCAGTGTTCTCTCGACCATTCACCAGCCCCAAGCCTTAAGGTACGGCTGGCAGGCCTGGGGAAATGATGAAAGTTCCTATGAGCATGGCTGGCCCTGAGCCAGATGCAGATAAAGACAAACAAAAATGCTCAATTTGGAACACATCTGTCTCTTGCTCTGCTGGTACCACATCTGTGATGTTAAGGCTCTTGACTGGCCTCCCCCAGAGAGCAGGAGAGACTACTCACCTCTGAACCATTCTGGTACTTTTCCTTATGACTTAGTGATTTACCACCCTCTACCTTGTAATGCTAGCACTGATTTTTGTGGATGTCATAGTAGAAAGAGCTTTGGGCTCAGGGCAGACGGATCTGGATCCCAAATCCACCTCATTCTATCTGGGTAGCCTAGAGTCAATCTCTCTAAACTCTCTAAGCCTCAGTTTCTCCATCTAATGGGGCAAATAGTAACTTGCAAGGTTGCTGTGAGAGTTAGCAGGAACAAAAGCAAAGCCTCTAGCATAATTGCTGACAGGCAGTCGGCGATCAATAAATGCTGGCGACTACTGTTGCACCACAGCCCCCTTAGTAGTGAAGATCGCAGGTTGGTCAGGGAAGACTTCAGGTAAGAGGCAGACTTGGGCTGAGAGTTAAAGGATGAGCAGGATTCGCGGGTGGCGGGTTGCAACTTGATAGAGAAAGTTTCGGACGAAGAAACACACAGCATGGCTTATTTAGGCGCAGACGATTGGACTAGCCTGGTTGTAATGGTCTCATAAATTCTGCCTCTCTCCATAGGTTTAGGAAATAAAGTTGGAAAAAAGGCTGAGGCCAGATATGCAAGGATTTTGAATGTCTGGATAGGGATCCTGGGCTGTTGCTTGCGGACAGTTGAGGACCATAGAAGGACAGAGTAACACAACGAAAAATAAACAAACAATCCAGGATTTAGGAAGATAATCCAGTGGCCACAGTAGGGTGGCTGGACTGGAGAGAGACCAGAGGGAGGGAAACAGAATGGGAGGAAGATGGTGTATGGAGGTAAAGTACACTTGATAGTGTCATTCAAAGGAATGCTCCTCAGGTCTTCAACTGAGATATTTCGTGGTGTTAAAATATGTCCACAAATCCGTTGGCACTCCTCCTATCAAAAAATAGAGACTATTTTCCCTCCACTTCAGTAAGGGGTTGGCCTCAGTGACTGACCTCCACAGTGGAAGGCACAGCTATGGTCATGAAAGGCCATACAGCTTCTACCTGGTTCTCTTTCTCTTAGGATTCATAGGTCCCCTTGGAACCCAGCCCCTACCTAGGCTATAAAGAAGCCAAGAAGCCACTGTAGAGCAGAAATGAGCTGACCCACTGAGCCCTGCCCAAATGGCTGATTCAAGAGCAAAATAAAAGTTGTTGATATTTTAAGGCACTAAAGGGTAAGTTTTGAGGTGGTGTGTTACACAGCACTAGGTAACTGGAACTGGCTATTGTAGGTGTTGGGCTGGGTGTTACTACACAGTCACCGTTGCCACATTTGTTCGGCAGATTAAAAAATGGCGCCCCAAAATCGTATTTTTTCTGGAACATTTCCTATCATATCACCCTCTCATTTCATTTACAGCATTTGTCACAATTGGTAATTACAGTTTTTTTTTTTTCTTTGCTCATTTTTTTGTTTGCTTCCTTGGCCTCTTCCAGTAGAACAGAAGCTCTCCAGGGGCCTTGACTTGTCTGTCCTGCTCACCGCTTGTAGCCCCCACACCTAGCCCCATACCTGGCAGAAGGTGAGAAGACTGTATATAACCATAATGAATGAGTCGCTAAACACAATGATTCTCAGATATGTTCAATTCTATTACACAAACTAGAAACCACCTACAGAAGATATGTGTGCCAATATTTTAAGACAATTTAAAAATTACACATGAGTTTAGGATTTTAAATTGAGGAAATAACTTGCATTAATTGTTTTTCTTTTGTGAATTGGTAAGAAGCAGACAATGGCTAATTGTTACTACCCACACTTCAACACGGCTCACTGGCTCAACTGGTCTTTGGAAGCTTCCTCTGCAAGCCACTGACATAGCATCTCATCAAATCCTCGACGGCTACATGACACAGGTATTCTTACTCCCAATTAAGGGATGAGGAACTGAGGCTTACAGAGGTTCAGTAATGTTTCCAAGATAACGTACTAGGAAGTGAGAAGCCAGGGTACAAGCTCAGGTGTGACTCTATACCTGAATCATGCTGGGCTAGCCCAGTTCAAGTGGCCCAGGAAATCCTGAAAGGAACTCTCTCAGTGAGGACAATCCATCGATAGGCTTTATCTGTTCACAGGCAAGTCGTGAGCATCTGCAGGAGGAGGGGGTAAGAGCATCATACTAATCCTCCCTTCACTCTTTCAGTCATTCAACGAACCCTCATTGAACACCAACTATGTGTTGTCCTGTGCACTGCACGCAGGGAAATAAACAGGCTGCAGCTCTGGCCCTCAGTGAGCTCCCTGTCCCGCAGGGAGAGACGTGGGTGCAGACGCAGCAGTTCCAAGGGAGAGCGGCAAATATACACTAGGCTCGGGCAGAGGGCTGGTGGGCACGCAGAAGATGGTCAGTGGCCCTGTCCGAGGGCTCCACAATAATCTCATGCATCGTCCCGGCCCCTCCAACACGGGCTCTCTCTTCTCTCCACTTTAGCCCCCTTCCGCCTGAGATGACATCTCAGCCAGAAAAGAGCCAGCCCCCCACCCCTACCTCAAAGAAGACCATTGGGGCAAAAGTCAGTCTCCGCCTCCCCAGGTACCCCACATCCCTCACCAGCTGCATCGCCCTTGTTCAAAGGCCTCCACGGCAGGACCAGCCCATCTGATGAACACACCCAACCCAATGTTTCCTACCAGTATCAGCTGCCATTGAGTCGACTTTGACTCATGGCAACCCCACGTGTGGCAGACTAAAACAGTGCTCCACAGGGTTTTCAATGGCTGTGATCTTGTGGAATTAGATTGCCAGGCCTTTCTTCCCAGCACCTCTGAGTGGACTCAAACTTCCAAACTTTCAGTTAGCAGCTGAGTGTATTAACTGTTTGCATCACCCAGGGGCCCCTCCAATGTGTCCTAAACCAACCACCCACTGCCATCAAGTCGATTCCGACTCATAGCGACCCTAATGTGTCCTAAGAGGTGGCAAACACAGAGGGCCAAGGGAAGCCCACCAATGAGTCGGCTGAAATCAATTTTATTTGGATGTCATGACAGGATAAAATGTTTTTGTTGTAATATTGTCTCGATAAAAGGTATTGTAATATTTAAAATGTAGTATTGATCCCTCTGCTAGCACCATAAATCCTTACCGGACTTGAGAGCCTGACCACAGATGATGGGCTCGCTGCCGGGAGGCTGTGAGAAATGCTTCCTTCCCAGTCTCCCTGCTACCCACCAGGGGGGAGGCTGAGCTTGGCTGGCCCTTGTCTTCCTTGGACATCAAAAGGAAGATGCCATGATCTCCGAGCGACACAGGAGAACTTGAGAGAAACTGTTCAAACAAAAGAAATCAAAATATGAAACGAAATCACCTGCTCGTGTTTTATTGGGCCTCATCCTGAATCAACACAAGGGCCGATGGTTCCTCGTGCTGAAAGGGAATACTTTCTCATCCTAAAACGGAATCAGGCTGCTTAAATAAAACAGATGTTACCGTTCAAGGCCTTTATTCCCACCACCATCGGCTCTGCAGCTCCCCACCCACCAGCCCACCCTCTCCCCCTCGGCGGGAAAGGAGCCAACGTTGCCCCCGGAACCCAAGGCGGGTTGGAAAATTCTAAGCCTTGGAATTTCTGGATACTTCGCCCAGCAAAAGTTTTCTTTTCTGTTTACCGGGAAGGAAGGGGGGCAGGGGGCGGAGGAGCAAGCCTGTGAGCAGAGGATTTGGAGATACAGTGTCGACGTCAAAGGCAGGGAAGATTTTCATTTCCTGTGTTACCGGGTGCAAATAATATCAGTATGAAAAACCTGGCAGGGAGATTGGGAGATAGCAGTTTTTACATTGATAAGTATTTGTTCATTTCCTGACAACAAAAAAAAATATAAATCTCTTCAGACATTAAATGCCCTGGCTTGTTGGAGCACTTTTGTGGCTCTCCGTGCAAGGCTGGCTCGGTTTCTGGGGTGCCGCGGGCCCCATAATCGCCGCATCAGTCATTATCCCGGGATCGCGCGGGCGGGCCAGCCGGGCGCGCCAGGCCCAAGTCGCCCACTTTTTTGTCACTTATTTTCTCGGCGGGCCCAATTTGCATTTTAATGGAAGTAGTTTATAGACTTCTCCGCTGCCTTAGAGTGCCACAAGTGGCATCATTAAGTGAGCTAAGCCGGATTAATGCTGATAGTAAAGTCAGATAATACAATAACAGAGGCCTCCGCTCCATTTGCATGAGGTGAGGAGCGTGGGGCTGCCTGGTGCCGGGCGATAATTTGTAAGCGCGATATGTTGTACTTGAGAGGATAAGATTAAATTTAGTGGGTTTAACTGTCATCCCAGTAAGTCAATTACTTCATCTTTTCAGCCTTTGAATTTCTTTTATAAATAAAATAAATGGAATATTGAGCTGCTCCGGAGCCATTTCGAGCTCCCATGAAGAATTACACAGGCTGTTCCCAAAAAATAAAAGGCTGCGGATTCAGCTCCATAAACAAAATATAAACTCCATTCAGGTGCCAGCATGGCAGCGGCTCCGAAATATTGTCCATCTCTCATATCACGAGCATGACAGATTCCATTGTGAGTTTAGTTTCTCCATAATAGGAACTATTTATGTAGTGCCTGGCCCTTTTCTATTTCTATCCCTCCTATTGTAGGAACCCAACACTCCAATACGCAGCCACGGTTTTCTCCAACTCCCTCCCTCCCTCCCTGGCCTCTCCTGGCCCAGCTTTAAATATTTAGTGTTGGGGGCGGATATTATGAAAGCCTCCTGACCCAACTGAGAGGCAGGGGAGGCCTCAGGTTTCAAACAGATAGAAGTAAAGAGACAACTGCTTTCCTATCCTCCTCCTCTCCCCTGCCCAGAGTTACTGACACTGAAGTTGGTTTCTCCCGCATGCAAAGTTGAGCTATCTAGCCATCAGCGCATGGGGTCTTGGTAGAAGAACCCAAATGGTTTTTTTATTCCAAGAGAGGAAAGAATAGAACATCGAGCCATTAAACCCTCACAGGTGGCCCCCATCCAATGCCAGGTCATCTCTTAGAAGACCCTGACTCTGGTGTCTTCTCTAATGACTTGTGAACACATGTTTATTTTAAATGTATGATTGGCGAGGCTATGATTCTTCATCATGAGTGGGTGGATGAAAGAATGAGAGAAGGAAGAGATTAAAAAAAAAAACAATCTTTGTGGAAACACTTTAAAACTGGTGGTTAAATAGCACAGCACCAGGTGCAAATAACGCAACTATGGCGAGAACAGAGGGTCCGGCCTGATTCTGGATCGTGTGCCTGTTCTGCGTCCACATGCTATACCGGCACCTGTTGGTGTTGTGCTGACTGCGACTCATGGCGACCCCATGTATGTCAGAGTAGAACTACGCTCCATAGGATTTTCAATGGCTGATTTTTCAGAAGTAGATCCCCAAGCCGTTCTTCTAAGGCGCCTCTGGGTGAACTTGAACCTCCAACCTTTCAGTTAGCGGCTGAGTGTGTTAACCTTTTGCAATGCCCAGGGACTCCTCTGGGTGCTCTAGGGCTAAGGAAAGGCATTAGAAGACTGCCCTGGAAAGGATTAGCCAAGTAGACTTTGGAGAGACCCAGTAAAATGTTCAAGAAATGGTCACATAGGTAACAGTAAGGCATAAAAGGCTCTCGGCTTTCTGCCGTTTTCCCGCCCTCTTCTCTCACCCTCACTCATTAGGCCCCATATTTGCACAGGCGATTCCTTCTTCTCAGGGAATGCCTTTCTCTTCTTTCTTCAGTTGTTAAATCCTAGCCTTCTTCAAGACCTAAGTCATGCATTTCCTCATCTGTGAATCCTCCCAGCCTACACAAAGAGGTGATGGCTCTTTCTCTGCACAACCCCTGATACAGTACCCCAGGTACGGTTCTGCAAACCCTTATGGACGTACTGCTTCCCCTACCAAGCAATGACCCTTGAGAACACTGTGCCTCGCTCACCTGTTCATTTATGCGTGTTTCGTCCATCAAGGACTGGGTGTGGTGCTAAGCCCTGGGCTGAGTGCTGGGAACACAGAGTTGATCAAGATGCAGTTCTTGGCCTCAAAGAACTGAGTCTAGGAGGTGAAACAAGCCCATAAACAATTTCAATACAATGTGTAGGTAGCTGTTGCCCTGATGTTTAGCACAATGCTTGACCTGTAAGAGATAGATAGACATTGGTTGCATGACTGAAGTTTCAATGAGACCAACAGTGTTAGCCTGCGAGATTCTGAAAATCCTTAACACTGAAGTTGAGAGAATTCTAGTGCATCTTTCTTTGTCACCAAGCCTCCCTACCTTCACTATCACTTTCAAGCATTTCAGCAAAAGAACTAGAATAGCCTCCCCAGAAGGGACAATGGGCTTTCAGAAGGAAAAGGCCTAAAACCACCTCTGAGGAAATGAAGCTGTTCACACACTTTCTGAGAGCTCTCTGCCTTGCCTGGCAGAGGAGTTTTGCCCAATCTAAACACATCACTCACCCCAAACAGAATCTCCCTGAAGGACATTAAATCACACTTTCAAGTCTTTCTGGGTTCCTACTATGTGCCAAGCACTATGTTAGTTAAAAATTTTAGGTGAATATAGAAATGAATCCTCTTCTGTCTGATCAGCTCAAAATTATATTTTGGTTTGGTGGCATGGAACACCAGACAAGGCTATGGTTTATTACAGGCAGTTGTAATGAAAACAACCAGTCTCCTATATTCTAATTTATTACTCCAGTCAAATGTCAAAAATCTGCAAGTAGAATATTATTAATAATAACAATTATATTTGTATATATTATACATATATTTTTAAATTTAAGTGCTTTATATGTCCTTTATCGCCTTTGTTAAGTGCCAAATGCTACCTTCCCTCACTTCTGCCCCTAAAAAGGTTACAGCCTGCTGCTAGAGGGCAATTGCTGAGGGCAACTTAGCCAGGAAGGAAAATGAGAGGTGTGTGCATGCTTGTGTGTGTGTGTGTGTCTTTCTTTGACTTCATTCCAAAGCCTAAGGTAGAAATGACTTTTAGATTGGCCCTTGTTTTGTATTATCCACGCGTCTGCCCTTCACTAGTGCAGATAATGGAGAGTTCACTGTACTGTGATTAATTATATAGCCGGGGCTGAGAGCCAGCAGTCATCAGCTATGGGAGCTTCAGGCACAGACCCGTTAAGGCTTTACACTTTAGAGGGACAAGGATGTTGTTTGTTGTTTGTTTAACTGCTTCCTTTTTATCTAAAACGTCTTGGGTGTGGACCCTGTGCCAGGCACTCTACTAAGCACTGTTATCCCTATCATTTCATCAACGCTCAGGGCAATTCTGTGTGGTAGACACTACTATTCTCCTCATTTTAGACCTGAGGAAATCCAGGGTCAGAGAAATGAAGTGACACTGCTTAGGATGGAGCCAGCCTCCCTACAAATGTTTTATATTATTAATGACTCGATCAATAACTTTGGTTTATTGTATAAGAGTCACAGCTATTCATACATAACTTCGTTTTAACCTGATTGCTCAAATAATTTCCCTTTATTTGCAGGATTCCATGTACAACTTTCATGAGACCACGAACAATGCAATAAAGTGTATTCTAGTCTTTCAGGGCCCTGCTGAAGGCATAAACCTTAGCAAGTTAGACCTGAGGCTTGTGGCCCAGCTGGCATTGTTGGTGGCAACATCTCATATTGTAAGTCCCCTTCTTTAAGTGGTCTTCCCTTTGAACAAAGGGGAAGAAGAGGCACCAGCACTTGTTCACTGCATACCACCTGGCAAGGTACCGTATGTGCACGGCCTCAGCTGGCCACGACAATCCTGAAAGGCTAACCCTACTATTCTCTTTTACGCAGAGGAACCAGGGGCCAGAGAAGTAAGGCGTGCATAGAGTCACACAGACCAAACTCAGCTTTGTTTGGCTTCAACAATCATATTCTTCCCAAGGCTCAATGTTGCAAACCCTTTGGAAGTTAAAATTGGAATCAAACTATATGATTAGCAATACAATATTGGAGAGCTTGATATGATTTTAGCTTGCATCTATGTGATTTAACATATTTTGAGTCAAATTTTTTCACGGGCTATTATCCCCAAGAATAATGATTAGTTTCTGCTCTTCTCAGGTGAATTAGTCTCAGTTTTAGTCAAAACAAAAAAATAAACCTTTGCATTTTGTTCACTGAGGTCTAAACACGGTTCTTATCTCCAACTCTACCATTTCATTTTTTTGTCTCCTTATTCCTATTTATACTATTTCTAGTTGTGGTCTTAAAACCATTTATTGTTCCTGTTTTCAAGTGAAGCTTCTCCAGTTCCTCTGTAGAAATCTTCCCCTGCATGATCTGTGATGATCGCTTCGAGGGCCTCACTCTGCTCGTAAATTTATCTGTGCCTCCTATCCTCGGCTCTTCCTGTTACAGTTTTCTTCCCTTTTTAAACATTTATTTATTTATTTAACAACAAATGAGAAATACTTGGTCAGCATATCCCACATTTCTATAGTCCTTTGCAGATTTGATGAGCTCACTCACAGAGCTATGTTTTACTAATTTATTTTTACATTTCAGCCAAAAAAGAATGTGCCAAAGGAAAATAGACTTCAAATAGAATTCATCATTTGAAAGCACAGCACAATTCCATAAGCAATTTGACTTCCAGTTGTTTTATTATTCCAATTAATCTCTTTAAACCTCTCTAAAGAGTTGGCATTTACATTTTTCATTTCCATCGTTAAGAACATTCTTCTAATAATAATATTTCCTAATGCCTACACTATTTCTGGGTTTGATTCTGTGATACGTGGAAGTGCTAATCAGAAACCTGAGCCTGAGTGTTCTTACAGATATCAGTGTCCTATTTTCTTTAAAATTAGCAATGTCACGCAAGCTTTCAGATGCTGTAATTACAACCGCAACGGAGCAGAAAAGCTTCCATAGCCACCCAAGCTCTGCCAGCTACGGAATCAGCCCACCCCATCTGGAAACTCAAGTGTTCCTGCCTCCCTTCCACCTCAGGCTTTCAACAACGCTCCCTTCTGTGCGGGTCCCCTGCTCTATACCCCCGGTGCAATCCAAGTTTTGTTTCCAAGCTTGCCATTATCATCTCCCTGATGTCTGTACATGTTAGCATTTGGACCGACCTTGGCTTTCTGTCAGAGGCCTCAGGTCACAGCAGGATTGGTCTTTAGGTGCACTGGCAGGAAAAAGGCCAGACCAAGTCCTGTGGGAAGCACAGGGGACAGCTGTCTGTATGGATGATATGAGCAAGGCTGAAAAGCATCCTTGCCCCCAGACATCTGGCCTATTGATCCTGCCGAGGACTCCCACATTGCTGGCTCCTTGGATCAAAGGCAGTCGAGTTAGGCTATTGTCCCTCTGCTTCCCAGAGCCTCAAGCAGTAGGTGCTCAGATAAATGTACTGCTTCTTCCCCGACTGCAGATTTCTCCTCCCATTCTGCCTCCCCTCCTAGGCAGGGAGAAATGCTGGACAGTCATTCCCTACCCTGTTACTCCTCCTTTGACAATCACGGCATGCCTTATCAGCTATATGGTCTTGACCATGACTTCCCTCCAGCCCCCCACCCCAACAAGAATGTCAGCCTCACACAAATGTAAGTCAGATGAGGCCAGACACCATGTCTTCTTCAGCACTGTACCCTAGCACCTGGCATAGAGCCTAAAATACTGTATGCACTCGTTAAATATTTGTTGACTAAATAAACGAACTTTGTAAATGAGGACAATACCTACATTACGGTGGTGATGCAGGACCAGGTAGCATTCTGTTCTGTTATGCATGGGGTCACCACAAGTCCAGGGCCAACTTAATGGCAACTAACAACAACAACGAAGAAGACACATAAGCCAGAGAGATAAGGTGAGTGAAATAAATAGAAGAGATAATGTGTCCAAATCCTCAAGAATCCAAAAAGGTCCTTGCACTAGTTTTAAACTGTCTAGAAATTCTTTGATATACTTTCCTGCAAAGGTGGATCCTAATGCCCTTCCCCTTAAGCAATCTGAGCTTAGTGACTCACTTCAAACAAATAAAATAAAGTTGAAGTGACAGTGTGTAACTTTGGAGGCTAGGTCATAAAAGGCACGGTGGCTTTCTGGTTGTTCTCTTGGATCACTCACCCTGGAGGCAGCTAGCTGTGAGGGCATTGGGAAAGGCTCTCCTGATGAGGAACTGAGGCCTCCAGCCAACAACCAGAGAGGAGCTGATTCCTTGTGCTAACAGCCACATAAGTGAGCTTGGAAGAGAATCCTCCAGCCCCACGAACACCTTCAGATGACTGTAGCCCTGTGAACATCTGGTCTACAACGTCAGACAAGACCACTAACCAGAGCCACTCAGCTAGACCACTGCTGAATTCCTGACCTAAAGACTCTGCGAGATAGTAAATGTTAGTTGTTTTAAGTCACTAAGTTTTGGAAGTAATTTCTAATGCAGAAATAGGTAATTAATACAGTCCCATTAAACTTCTTGTCAAGAGACTTGTCTAGCACTCCTGGGCTTACATTCCTTCGTTTCTTCTGGCAGGTTCAGCCCTCGGGTCTGCTGATGTGAGGACCTGGCTGGGAAACGCTCTATATTCCCTGTCACCTGCAGTCCTTCTAATGGTTTCCTGATTCTACTAGCAGCTTCGGTTTTCATTGCTATGGTGACAGTAAGCCCTAGGCAGAGATCAAAGTGCCCACAGGCCAAATAGGGCCTTCATTTGAGTTTTGTTTGATTTGCATTTTGTTTTGTTTTAAGATGCAAGTCATGATTTAAAAATTTGGTTTAACATGATGGACTGACCATATATATCTGGTACTTCTCCTATGCAGTAAAAATACCAATGAAACAAAAGAAAAAAAAAAAAAAGTGTCAGGCCACAAAGCCCAAAAGAACTGGAGAGGAAACAATAGCAGACAAGAGACTTCAACAGACCTTTAGAGATAGATGGAAGAGTGATAACTGACTGGGCAGAGTCAATAAAGCTCACTGTGGGTATCCACAGAGGATAGTACCAATTAAGGGTGGGCCCAATGTGCCATGCACATCCCTGGAAAGGGTCAGGACTTGCCGAATAAGAAATCTCATGAAGAAGAGATGAGGTGTAAGACTGAAAACAGAGTAATTGTTTGAATGGCTGTATATGGAATAGTTGGAACTCCTGTCCTCCAAATACTCTGAGCAACCAGGAAACTAGATTTCTTCCTCCCTGCCAAGCCCTTTGGCAGGAAATGATGGCCTTCTCTCTGGGAAAATCAAATCTGAGAATCTTCAAGACTTGGGGGCCCAAGCATAGTTTGGTGTGGGGAACTCTGAGACATAGGGCTGAAAAAAGGGAGTTGAGTGAGAATCTCTCTAGTGATGAAAGTGTGCTCAATACTTTACCCTGTCCTGTTTATAGCATGCAAGTAGCTTGGCTTATAACCATAAGACAGGAAATTGGTGAACTATTCCTGAGATAGGGGCCCTGGTGGCACAGTGGCTAAAAGCTCAGGCTGCTAACCAAAAGGATGGCAGTTCAACTCTACCAGCTGCTCCTTGAAACCCTATGGGGCAGTTTCTACCCTGTCTTATAAAATCACAATGAGTTGGAATCGGCTCAACTGCAATGGGTTTGGTTTTTTGGTGGTGATTCTTAGAAAAGACATATAAAGAGACTGTCATTAGGGACTCCACCCCCCCTCAGTGAAAATGCTGTTTAATTTCCCTACAGAGACGTCAACAAGTCTCACCTACACACACTGAGTATTCGAATTGCTTTTAGCGCCCTACTCCTGAACATGCAGCCAAGGAGCCTCAGTAATTTGATGACGATCACCAACAGAAAAGCCAGAGACCAAAACAACCAGAAGAAAGGGAGCCTGGAGGAAATCAAGAGACTACAGGAACCACAAGGAAACTGGAAAAGCTATAAATCATGACTTAGAGGGACAAGAGAAGATAGGAAACAAGACAAGGACACTGTTAACAGAAACAGCAGCAACAGCAAAGGAACAATCAAAGACAAGAGGGCACACGTGGAAATGGAAACTAGGCTAGTGAAAGCAAAAACTGAAAGAATCTCATAGGCAGGGTTTACACACGGAAGCAGAACCACTGAGTATTGTGGAATAAGACATTTTTATAGGAATTTAGACTTCACACAATTGAGAGAGGAGCTGGGGAAGGGAAGTCTCAAAAGGAGAGTTACACAAGCTAGAAAATGTCCTAGCCACCCCTTTGGAAACTCTAGAGCAGGCAGACAAGATGGAGCTTTCAGGGACATCTGGAAGCTAGGCCCGTTCAGCTGCTGGAGTGGGACTGAAGGGTTGCTGGTGCAGAAGTCCATGGAAGGCTGTTTCCTCTTTACGGCTCCTGCTTTTCTGCATTCATAGCCACACACTGGTGGTGGGCCTGCCATTATTGCTGACCAGCAAGGCCAACTATAGGGGAAAGAGCTGGAAGCACTGAGGGGAGTATGTGGAGTATGTGGAGAAGGGACAGAGAAGACAAAGTGGTACCTGCTGGCCCCTCTGTGTCCGTCTCTCACTGCCTCTAACCATGATGGCTTCCAGCATGTGATGGCTGTTGTCTCATGCCCGCCTCCCTATAATCTTACACACATTTCTCTTTGGGTCAGCTACAACTCAAGCCCATACTGGGAGGGTGATTTGTACATTGGAATGTACTTCCCATGTAGCCTAGTTGACACAATACGAAATCAGCACAGTAAAGATTCCGACAAAAGTTAGCTCCAGATTAATCACACTAATGCAGTATAAAACCACCACAGAAAACAGGGAGTGGTGCAGAAAAGTTGGGAAAGCTTGAGAATTATCCCAAGAAGTCCAATATTCAAACATAGAAATTCTTTAAAAAAGAGAGCAAATAAGCTAGAGAGAAGAAAATTATTTAAAAAGTGAAAAAATGTCCCAAGAGAGAAGGTCATTAGTCTCCAAACTGAAAGGACTCATTGGGTGTCCAGTGCAATGAATACAAAGAGAACTAAGACTCATAGCTGGAAAATTTCAGAATACCACGGGTAAAGATAAGATACCAAAAGTTTTCAAGGAGAAAAAGTTTTAAAAAGTAGGTCATATAAAAAAGACTGTGTTATGGATTGAAGTGTATCCTCCCAAAATGTATGTTGAAACCCTAACCCCTGTACCTGTAAATATGGCCTTGTTTGAAAATGGGGTTTTCTTTTGTTATGTTAATGAGGTCATACCCGAGTAGGGTGGGCCCTAAACCTAATCACTTTTGAGTTATAGAAAGAGCAGAATAGACATAGCGACACACACAGAGGGGAAGACACCATTCAAAGACAGACACATAAAAACCAAACCCACTGCCACTGAGCAACCCTATAGGATAGAGTAAAACTGCCCCATAGAGTTTCCAAGGCTGTAATCTTTATGAAAGCAGACTATCACATCTTTCTGCCATGGAATGGCTAGTGTGTTCAAACCACGAACACTTCAGTTAGTAGCTGAGCACTTAACCGCTGTGCCACCAGGGCTTCTTGCACATTTACAAGACCAGGAAGGCCAAGAATTGCTAGTAGCTACTAGAAGTTGAAATACACAAAGAAGGACCTTCTCTCTAGAGTCATACCTGATTTTGAACTGTGAGAAAATAAATTTCTGTTCTTTAAAGCCACCCACTTGTGGTATTTGTGTTAAGGCAGCCTTAGGTAACTAACGCAGACTGGGAATCAAAAACATACTAGAATTCTCAATGACAACATTGGAAAGTAAAAGACAGTGAAACAAAGCCTTCAATACTCTGAGGAAAACTATTTGATTTTTCACCGTAAAATTCTATACCTAGTCAAAATCGATCAAGTGTTAGATGGAATAAAGACATTTCCAGATATGTGAGAACTCAAAAATGTACTTCTCATGCATCATTTCTGAGAAAGCTACTGGAGTATTATTCCAGAAAAACAAAATAGGGAATAAATCAAGGGATCTAACACTTAAAAGTCACCCAGGAAAATCTAGGATGACACTTATATAAGAGGCTGAGGAGAGCTTTATCCAGACAAGAGCAGGAGAATGGGTAAGCCTTTGATAAAAAAAAGTGCAATGGATGTATTAACATATACAGAAAACATGGACAAGTGTTTGAGAGAGCTGGTGAAACATTTGGGGGAAAAATGACCAAAAAATTACATAGAAAACCAAGGTAATGAATTCATAAGACAATTATTTATTTCAGGAAAGATTTTTCTAAGTCAATTAAAAAAGGAAATGTTATCCTAGTCAACTGAGTCCGAGTGGCACAAATGGTTAAGAGCTCACCTACTAACTGAAAGGTTGGCAGTTCAAATACACCCAGAGGCACCTTGGAAGAAAGACCTTGGTAATCTATTTCTGAAAGTTTACAGCCATTGAAAACCCTACGGAGTGCAATTCTATTCTGAAACGCATGGGTTTTGCCATGAGTTGGAGCTGACTCAATGGCAATTGGTTTTTTATCCTAGTAAACTAAAAAAAAAAAAAACTACTTTTTAGTTTTTTTTTAAACTACTTAGCCCACTAGTTTTTATGCCTTGATTTACAAACAACTCTGACATACCAATATTGAGACTATAAGGAAGGGAAAGTGTTCAGTTCCCAGAAAAGAAAGTTAGAGATTGATAATGCTGAAAATTGATAAATCAAGAAATAAGGCAAATATCAAAACAAACAACTAAATAAGTTCCTGAGAGTGGGGAAGAGCAGTGCAAAAAGGTATTATGGTTTTATTACTAACCTTTAATACTACCAGAGTTTTTTTTTTTAAGTGTGTGCATAAATGTTAATTTAATAAAAATATTTTAATTAAAATTTTACATGAAAATCAGAACTGGCTCCATAGGGCCTGCATTCTGGAAGGCAACAATTTCTGGAGCTAAGTAAGGACATGTATCCCCCAGTTTGCCCCAGTCCTCACAACCCTTACATGTCTACTATTATGGATTAAATTATGTTCCCCCAAAATATATGTTGTAAATCCTAACCTCTATGCCTGTGGTTATAATCCATTTGGAAATGGGTTGTCTTTGTTGTGTTAACAAGGAAGGATTAGTGTAGGGCTTTTTATCTTGAGTCAATCTGTTTTGATATATAAAAGAGATTAGGACAAGCAAGCAAGCAGAGATAGAGGAAGAGAGATGCCAAGCCATGTGAAGATCACCCTGAAGATGAAGAGGCAAGGACCTTCCTTCAGAGCCAACAGAGAGAGAAAGCCTTCCCCCAGAGCTGGCGCCCTAAATTCAGACTCCTAACCTCTAAACTGTGAGAAAATAAATTTCTGTTTTGTGGTATTTCTGTTACAGCAGCACTAGATGACTAAGATATCTGCCTATTTCCTGTTCAGGCCCTCTAGTGATCATATTTGGGGACTGTTGCCCTGGAGTGTGGGGATAATCTGTAAAGTCACTTAAGAATTAAGAAGGTAGAAAAAAAAGATCTGGAGGAGTTGGGGCCACCTTAACAAGCAGGGCCAGGCAGGAGAGAAAACCAGGAAATCTGGGGACTGTCAGGAATGGAAAGTAGTGCTGATGGGGGCTGGAAAGGACAGCCAAAGTATACAAGAGAACACCAGGGGTGAAGTGCATCTGAGGAGGAAAGAGGAGTCCACACCAGAGGGCAGAACCAGGGTAAAAGGCAGGGGTAAGTGTGGGTCGTGGAGTCTCCGGGTGGCACAAATAGTTAACGCACTTGGCTGCTAACTGAGAGGTCAGAGGTTCTAGTCCACCCAGAGGTGCCTTAGAAAAAAGTTCTGGTGATCTACTTCCAAAATATCAGTCATTAAAAACCCTACGGAGCACAGTTCTACTCTGACACACATGAGCCAGCCGAGTCAGAGTCAACTCGACAGCAACGGATCGAGGTGTGGGTCCTAGGGTGCCAAGCCAGGGGTCGGGACCAAGACGATTAGCAACAGGTCAGGAGTAGAGCTCCAGCTCAGCAAAGCCAAGGGGTCCAGGGTTCAAATTATGATGCAGACAAGGGTGCTGAGCATTTGCCCTAAATGGCTGCTGCCCCATGGCACAGGTCAGGTCAACACGCAGAATGACCAGGCTAGATAAGGATCAATTGTATCAAGAGCCTGAAACTTCTGATGGAAATGCATGCTAGCTCAGATCAGTGGTTCACTTTTATTTTTATTTAATCTTCATTTATAGAATACATTTCTTTTCACTAAGAGGTAGGAAATCAAGGAGCTGAGTAAGATCCCAGATGTCTAAAGCACGCAAGGCATTCCCCAACCTTGAGAGGTGCTTGGAAAGGGGAGGCACTGGGTGGGCCTCACAGGCCAGATGTCCAGGGAGGCCCTGTGTGAGGAGCTCCACTTCATCCAAAAGCTCCCTGGGAGCCCGGGTCTGCCTTAAAACATCCTCTCCTCCGAAAGTGATGCAGAGCCATCATTTTCTGCTCTTGGCAGCAGCACAAACCTTTCACTTAGACCTGATGTACTGTGTGAAAACAGGAGTGTGCAGGCCATTCATCCCCAGGCCTGTCAGCCAGGAGAGCGGCATTCCCTCAGGAACCATCAGGAGGGAAGTCGTACATTCAGTTCACCAAATAGTACCAAGTCCCTAGCTCTGAATTCTGTAGCTCCCCACTTGACCTCTTCTGACTGGGGGTGGTGCGTTCCCTCTTTGAGACTGGTTGGTGTGTTCTTCTTCCCTTAACATAACTAAATCCACAGAGGTTGATACCTCCCTGTGATACATGGAGATACTGGACCTAATGATCTAGAGAATCTCCTGCCTTGTTTTAGTATGAGAGGGACTAACCAAGCTGCCAGAAAGACAGGCCTCAACAGGCCTAAAGACAATGGCGAGGAGGGGAGGTGAAGGGTTACCAGCCTGCTTCTGGGTACTTAGCATGCTGAGTACTTTCACAGAGTTTTGGGGGGAAGACATTGCTCAGAAAATACTGCAATCCATATTTTTTCCAGATGTGAGGGTAAGCTGGTTCCAACATCTGCCACCCAATACATATTTGTAATGCTTTATGACACTTCTTGTTTACAAATCTGGCCTTCCCCATTGGATGGTCAGGCCCTCATGGGCCGAGGCCATGTCTTATGCTGAGCATATGGTAAGCAAGTAAAACCTTGCAGAATAAATGGACCGTGCTTACTAATTGATTTATTAAGTGCAGCAAGGGTCAGGGCTTCCAATGAAAAGAACTCAGTGTACATCTAGAGGACCTGGGATATTGTGGTAGGATGCTGGGCTCCTCTTCCCCTGTTCACTGTTGGCCTCCTGGGAAAAGTAATGGAGGGTTTGATGATGCACAATTTAGATTCCAAGACTTTGAGATTTGGTTGAAATTTGAAAAACAAGGAGAGATGAGAATGGAAGGAGACAAAATGTTTGAGTGCCTACTGAATGCCAGGCCTTACACTGGGCACTTTTGTTCTCATGAAATCTGTCATTGTTTCTGTTTACAGATGAAGAGAGTGAGGCTCAGAAAGGAAGTTCTCTTTAATGAAAGGGGCAGCAGTACTGATTAGCATTGGTCTTTTCTTGCCAGTGGCAAGCTCAGTATTAGTCTCTTCTTTTTGCCAATTATGCTGGCCATAGAGACACAGGGTGGGACCACGATAGGAGGAAAAAGGACAGAAAGATAGATGCTAACTAGAGGAACCATCTATGAATGGGTGTGTGACATACTTGAAGAATTTGGAGAAGACTAAAGAAAGAGCTAGCTAGCTAGCTAAATAGATAGAGGCCCTTGGGTTGACTCTGACTTATGACGACCTCATGTACAAGAGAAGGGAACGTTGCCCAGTCTTGCATCATCTTCACGATTGTCAGCGTGTCTGACTCCATCCTGTGGCTAATGTGCTAATCCATCTCATGGAAGGTCTCCCTAATTAGCTCCCCACGTCACCAAACACGGAGTTCTCTAGTGTTTGATCCCTCCTGATGATGTGTCCAAAGCAGGTCAGTAGGACAATATTCTCTTGTGATTAGTAAGATTTTCATTGGCTAATTTTCAGAAGTAGATTGCCAAGCTTTTCTTACTAGTCTGTCTTAGTCTGGAAGCTCCACCAAAACCTGTCCACCACAGGTAACCCTGCTGGCATTTGAAACACCGGTGGCATAGCTTCCAGCATTGCAGCAACATTAAAAAAAAAAAAAAAAAAGTTTTTTTCTTTTTTTTTGCGTTGCAGCAACATGCAAACCACTAAATAGGAAAAACTGACAGGTGGAGAAAAGAAAGCCTCAGACTCCCCGTAAGACACAGGTTCGAGCACCTTAAGTCAAAAACATGGGATTATTACCCACACGTATGCAGCATTTGGGACACATATAACCAAAACCCCAGTGCCGTTGAGTCGATTCCAACTCAAAGCGATCCTACAGGACAGAGTAGAGATGCCCCATAGAGTTTCCAAGGAGCAGCTGGTGGATTTGAACTGCCAACCTTTGGGTTAGCAGCCGAACTCTTAACCACTGCACCACCGGGTCTCCAAACAGCTCTAGGAAGGAGGAAGGCAGGGCTGGTTAGCCTGATTTTACATAGGGAGAAATTGATTTCAAGAGGCTAAATGATTTGCTCAAGATTGCACAGCTTAGAACTGATAAAGCCATACTTTGAACCCAGATTTTCTAGCTCCAAAGCCAAAATGCTTTCCACCGTATCACATTACCTCTATAAATATGAAATGCAACTACATTCACCAGGCAGAGACTTTTGCACAAGTTATGGAGAATCACATGTGTAAACAGAGGTACAGTCCACACGCTTGGTAATTACCCTTCCTGACTACGGACATCAGCCGACCCTTGGTCCTTGGCTATGACAGCACTGGGACAAAGGGGATCATTCCTGTACATATTTTGTACTCTTCGTCTTTCTATATAAAAGACAATCATTTTAACATTCAATCAGCTTCAGATACATTTATTTCCAACAGTTGGCTCAGCGAGAAACCAAGAAACCAAAGGCAGAGTCTGAATTTGGGCTTCAAAATCTGTTTCCAAGTATTAATTTTGAGTGGAAACAATTTTGGTTGAATTTGGGGATTATAAATATCCCCCTAGAGTTTTTTCAACTCTTGGCTGCCTGTCTCTAAATTTCACTGGATTCAACCTAGGGGGTTGTTAGATTAGAAGTAGACAGCTTTGGCATGTGGTTACTCCAAACGCCTGTAACCGTCTTTAAAACATGATCTAGAAATGTTGATATTATAAATGACTATTTTTCCAAAATAAAGTTTGCAGGAGTTGAAAGTGGAGTCAGATGCCAGAAAGCCTTCGAAGGGGGATTTCCATTCAGTGAGATCTGGTTACCTATTTCATAACAAAGAAGAAAGAAAAAATCTTGGGGCTGCAATTCATACACTTTTGGACCTCAAACAATGGGCTCAGTGGGGACACTCGATTTATAACTCTTTGGAGGCACTAACTTTACCCACCAGTGCAGGAGCCGTGGATAATTTTAGACAGACAGGCACTGAAAAAAATTCCTGCGATATTAAGGGGCACCAGAAGTCATTTTACAGTGGGGTGATGTTTCATTTGGAATAAATAACACAACAAGAGAAGAAGTGCCTACAAAACCCAATGGTAATCTTATACCAAGAGGGTGATTTATTTAAGGAAAAATCAAAGTACATCTTTAAGTCAGTTATGACCCTCTAAGCCAAGGTTTCAAATTCAAGCCCATCATCATGAAAATATTATTACTTAAAAACCACGATTTTTTGCATTTTCCTTAAGAGGACACTAGGCTTTGAGAACAGGTCTGTGTATATAAATTCAACCAGCATCTGCAAGGAAATGCTCTAATACTGTTTTGTAAAGTCCATAATTTCATGGTTACTGTGCCCTGGTCTTACAGTGCTTTCCTCCTAAGGTTTGCAGGAGCCTTGCCACTGTAAGGTGAGGTGATTGCTGAAGTCAGTTACTCAGGATTGAATGAGAAGGAAAGGCAAACGCTGAGGTTTAATCTTGGTAACTGAGGGTAGAATGGAAGCCAGAATTGGTAGGAGCAAAGGCTGAAGCCCAGGAAGCTTGAAGCCATCATGTTATCCAAATGAGGAGAGTGAAACTAGTAGAGGAGACAGAGTCAAACAATCAGAAATCGACAGAAAGCTAAAGGAATGGAGTATAAGAGCAAAGACATGATCACTATAAAGTGTTACCAGTTGATAGCTGCAAATATAGCAGAAATCTTAGATCAAGTTCCCTGAGTAACAGGCTCTGAGATGGCAATCTGCATACAGGGATTTGAATGAGCAGTGAAGGAAGCAGATTGGGCAGAGGGAGGAGGAGAACTGCAATGGGGTCCCAACAGAGGCCTCAGCAGATCCCAGGCATTTCTGGAGCTAGGATGGCCCTTCAGAGTTGTCCCGACTTGATGCGAGGGACCAATCATTTATAACCCCCACTGACCAACCACTGGGTATGGGCTGCCCCAGGAGGAGATGTGACCTTGGGTGAAATGGCTCTCTTTGGTTGAGGGCTATTAGCTGCTATCCCTCCAGAGCAACTGGTGAAATGAGTGCCTCTGTTATAAACAGGGGATTTGGGTGACCCGCCATGTTGTTGCTCTTGTTGTTAGGTGACATCGAATAGGCTCCAACTCATAGCAACCCTATGTACAACAGAACAAAACACTGCCAGGTCCTGCCCCATCCTCAGCATCATCGCTATGCTTGAGCCCATTATTGAAGCCACTGTGTTAATCCATCTCCTCAAGAATCTTCCCCTTTTGCACTGACCCTCCATTTTACTAAGTATAACGTACTTCTCCAGGGATCGGTGCCTCCTGATAACTTGTCCAAAGTACATGAGATAAAGTCTCACAATCCTTGCTTCTAAGGAGCATTCTCTCTGTACTTCTTCCATGACAGATTCGTTCATTTTTCTGGCAATCCATTGTATATTCAATATTCTTTGCCAACATCATTATTCAAATGCATCAATTCTTCTTCGGTCTTCCTTATTCATTGTCCAACTTTCGCATGTATATGAGATGATTGAGAACACCATGGCTTGGGTCAGGCACACCTTAGTCCTCAGGGTGACATCTTTGATTTTTAGCACTTTAAAGAGGTCTTGCAGCAGGTTTGCCCAATGCAATATATCATTTGATTTCTTGACTGCTGCTTCTTGGGCTGTGGATCCAAGTAAAATGAAATTCTTGACAACCTCAATCCACCACTCGTGTGTCAGTTTATTGTACTGTGACGGATTGCATGTTGCTATGATGCCAGCAGTGGTGCCACCAGTATTTCAAATACCAGAAGGGTCACTCATGGTGGACAGGCTTCAGCAGAGCTTACAGACTAAGACAGGCTAGGAAGAAGGACCTGGTGATCGATTTTTAAAAATTCGGCCAGTGAAAACCTTATGAATAGCAGTAAAACATTGTACCATCTGGTATGGAAAATGAGCCCCTCCGATTGGAAAGTACTCAAAATACAACTGGGGAAGAGTTGCCTCCTCAAAGTAGAGTCGACCTTAATGACGTGGTTGGATTCAAGCTTCTGGGACCTTCATTTGCTAATGTGGCACAAATCAAAATGAGAAGAAATAGCTGCAAATGTCCATTAATAATCAGAACGTACAAAGTATGAATCTAGGAAAACTGAAAGTTGTCAAAAACGAAATGGAACACTTGAAGATAGATATCCTAGATATCAGTGAGCTGCAATGGACTGGTGGTATTGGCCATTTTGAATTGGACAGTCATATGGTCTACTATGCTGGAATGACAAAAAACTGACCAGCCATAGCATCCACCATAGGAGGCTACATCCTGGGTCTGCTTTTGCTGGCCACCAGTGGCACACTTCTTTGTGTCTGGTTGAAGGGCACAGGGCAATGTGAACATTCCAGGCGGAAATGGAAAATTCCACCAAAAGACTGAACCTTCCATGTACTTTTTTGGGTGTGTGCATAGTCTCTAATGCTTTCTTTTGGGATCCCTAAATCATCATTTCCTCTAAAGAAATCCAGCTAAACTGTCTTAGCTAAATATAATCAGGTAAAAACAATTCTAAATATTTCATTCTAGTTAAAACTATTGATTAATATACAAAGTAGAAGAGAATGATTAATAAAATAATGAATCAAGAACCTCTTCTTAGTCTAGATTTTAGATTTAAGCTCTAGGAAATTAACAGCTGAGAACAGACCCCTTCAGGGTCTGTTTATCAAAATTTCCACTTAGTCATGGGAATACAAATTGGTCGCATATTCTCACGGCAGCAGGTCTTAACTAAGCAGAATGTTTTATTTAAATAAATGTTTTAAATATTTTAACAACAAAAGTATGATTGTTTTTAAAATTGTAAACCCAGTCTCTTCTCTCTTCTTACTCATCTCCTTCATTCTGCTCTATTTTCCTTTTTACCTTAGCATTTATGGCCTTCTAGCGTACTGTTGTTGTTTTTGTAGCTGCTATTGTTTTTTATTGAGTGAACCCCAGGCTCTTGGCAATCCCATGCACAAGGGAATGAAATGCTACCCAGTCCTGTGCCATCCCCATGATCAGTTGCAGATTGGGCTATTGTGATCCACAGGGTTTTTGTTGGCTGATTTTTTTAAGTAGATTGCCAGGCCTTTTTTCCTAGTCTGTCTTAGCCTGGGAGCTCCCCTGAAACCTGTTGAGCCTCACAGCAACATTCAAACCTCCACTGACAGATGAGTGGCGGCTGTGAAGGAGGTGCACTGGCTTGGAATCGAACCTGGATCTCCTGCACGGAAGTTGAGAATTCTACCATTGCCTACTATATTGTTCAGTTATTTTTTATGTTTTGTCCCTCTAGAATTATAAGCTTCATGAAAGCAGGGATGTGTGTCTGTTTGTTCATTGACGTATCCCAAGTACCAAGAACACTGCCTGACACACAGTTGGTGCTCAGTTAATGTTTATTGAACAATTTCAAAAAATGAACTCTTTGCAAATTGTTCAGCCATGCTCAGGATGTCATTGTTGTGTCTTCCCTCGGACATTTCATTGGTCTCAGCCCAATCTAATTGGTTCCTAAAGATACGGTTCATCACATTTTCTCCAGCTCATCTTCATGGAAGAGGGGTCTGGAAATGCCTGTCCTAATGCTGACAACACACCATTAGGACCACCTGGCACAGCTCCGATGAGCCTCATCCATCCATCAAAGTCCTGCTCTCTCATGGCCATTGTATTCCAACCCCCAGCTTTAAGTACTTGCTCAGCCACAGTACGGTCTGAAAGGGAGGCGTGGTCCCCTTCTGGGCCGGCAGTAGGGAGATTGATGTCTTCCATATGTGCTGCCTCCTCAGACTTCTCACTCCCACTGTTATGACTATGTCTCTAATTTTGGATCAGTCAAAGCTACCAGATCTCCTTGCCCTGGCCTCGGAGATTCCACTGAGTGAGAGGTGCTCCTCTGCATTCTCTTGAGCAATGTTGGAAAATCTCCTCAGAGACTCCACGATCAATACGTATTCTTTCTCATCAAATGTCTCCACAGGAGCATTCTATACTTTTTTTTTTTAGGAAAAGAAAATTCAAGAGCTCTCCAAACCAGCTGGTAAATTATGAAAAGAGAACACCTATGAGCCAGTGCAGAAGCCCTGGGTGGTACAAACAGTTAACACACTGGCTGCTAACCAAAAGGCTGGTAGTTCGAGTCCACCCAGAGGCACCTCAGAAGAAAGGCCTTGCGATCTACTTTCAAAAAATCAGCCATTGAAAACTCCATGGAACACCAAACCAGTTGCCATCGAGCTGACTCCAACTCTGGCTCATGGTGACCCTATGTGTGTCGGAGTAGGGCTCTGCTCCATAGGGTTTTCAAGTTTTTTTTGTTTTTGTCTTTCCTTGACGTGGCAGATCCACCAACTTAAAATGAAAGAGAACCCCAGGCATTGTAGGTAGAATAATATTTCAGGCATAATCCGAAACGAAACTGGTTTAGAGGTATTTAAAAGCATGGAAGCATAATTTGAGAACTCATGAGTACACTGGGGTTTACGATTCTAGGACAAAAGATAAATATTTGTTTAAATCAACCTGTGTGCCTAGTGTGGAGATATGAGTCTGGGGAAAACATTGACAACGCAAAGAAAGCCAAAAGGTGGGGAACTGAAGCACATTATCACTCACTGTCAGATGCTAATGACTCACATCAAGGTGGATGAGATTGGTTGAAACACAAAAACGATTATCCTTGGCAAGAGAAACGCCAAGTGAGACCTTAGCCAATTATCTGGGCTCTTGTTTTTCCTGACAATACTCTTCATTAGTTTTTGGCTGTGATGTACCTGTAAGAAGGGAGATTCATGTGCCCCCTATAGATGAATGCAGACCAAGCAACACTTCTAACCAAGCATACATGTTTCCCAATATATCTAAACATAGGAAACCCTGGTGGCCTAGTGGTTAAGAGCTAAGGCTGCTAACCGAAAGGTCTGCAGTTTGAATCCACCAGGCCCAACAAGGAAAGTGAAACACATAGTAGAAACTTCCTGACCCCGTGGCAACAGATAAGTCCAAAAACTTACCAAGAGGTAGTTAAATGGGTAAGTCATTTAGAAAAGATTCTCTGGAAATCTCTTACATTTTCTTAAAAAAAAAAAAAAAGAAAGGATAAAGAGGGTTAAACCAATTTACTCCTAGTATTTATCTATGGAGTTGTTCAAATCAGGAGTACAATAAAATTGAATGTACTGTCATCTTCAGTGGGATGAAGGTTACATTCACAAGCTCTGCTTGTTTTAATAGGTTTATTGTACAGTTGTAGACATGTGTTATGCACTGGATGGATATGCTTTGAATATTTTTATAATTGTGGCTAATATAAAAGTCATTTTCTGTTAGATTGCACAAATCCATTACATTAGGAGAAGGATACATTATTGTAACAGGATTAATGTGCAACACGTAAACATGATCAGTAATATTCTGTTTGATAAATTATCTCATTTTAATCGGAATGTAAAGAGATTTTGGGATAGTTCCTCCTTTGATTTGCATAATTGTATTACAGACAGGCAAACTGCATTATATTCTTCATTAACAATAGATGGCTTGTATAACTATTGTATTTTTGAAGGTACTGCTCTTACCTTCATCCTGCAATTTGTCATTTTCTCACATTGCTGGGGAGCTTAGTTGGGAGAGAATAGAACCTAAAAAGATTACTTGATTTTCGCTGAGTCCAGTAATATCCTGGCATCCAATCACACTCTGGTTATGCTATTGTTTGTCTTAACAAATTGCAACCCAGCGACAAAGAACTTCTTTTAAAAATCTTCTAATTTGAGGACAATTCAGCCCTTATAGATTTTCACAACGGAATGTCAGCCCCTCTAACGAACTCCACGTATAAAAATATGAATTAAAATTAAATTAGAACCGTACAATTGATTTTATGTTTTCACTATGGCAAATACTCTCCCTGAAATAACTTCCCTTGCCCGCCCCAGCCTGGCAACAGCTAACAAGTTGCCTGATGTTCTGGGTTCTCTTCAGGGACCCACCGTGTTTACAGTCGCTCGGCGAGGACCATAAGCTCCCTTCCGAAGGCTCAGCTAACGATGGCTGTAACAATGGTTGTCAACAGGCCCTAAACAGCGCAGGGCAGAGCGCGCCGCCTTCCGGTGGGCGCGCCGCCTTCCGGTGGGCCCAGAAGCCAAGGATTGCAGGGCCCGGAAGTGACTCGCCCTTTCCTACGACGTCCTCCTAGGCCGGCCCCCACCCCTAAGTCCCATGGTGACGCTGAGAGGGGTTCTTCTAGTGGGCTCTCACATTCACCCCACAGCTCCCTACCTAGCCCACGGCCTGTCACAGCAGAAGCAACAGGCGTTTGTGGAATGGATGAATAAATGGGTAGATGAGAGGACAGATGGATTCCATCAACACTGCCAACATCTCTGGATGAAAAACTGATAAAAGAAACACTTTCGCACTCCAAGCAAATTTTATTTCCTACCACTTCCTCCAAAAGAAAAAAAACTGAACCCACTGTCTTCACGTCAATTCTGACTCATAGTGACCCTTTCTATAGGACAGAGGAAAACTGCCCCATAGGGCTTCCAAGGCTGCCATATCTTTGGCCCTGCAGTGGCTGCTGGGTTCCAACTGCAGACTTTTGGGTTAGCACCACTTCCTCCACTAAATGGAAAATGGGATATCCAGTTCTACTCTGCACACATGGGGTCACCATGAGTCCAAATCAACTCAACGGCAACTAACAACGACAATATTACACCCCCTTAATGATTCCCTTTTGGTTTACATTTGCTCGGCATTTTCAGTTTTCCAAAGCATCTTGATCTTCATTTCACTTGAATCTCACAACAACCTGGTGACACCAGCAGAAGCAAATAATCTCCATCTAAGAAGTAAAGGTCGAAGGGTTCTTGTTCTGCAGGGCAGGGCAAGAGAAAGGGATTGCAAAGTGGCTTCCTTACTGCCCTCCACGCTTCCTGCTGCCCCCCCCCCCCCCGAAGCTCCGACCTGACCTCAGGCCATCTCCACCCCACCTTTGGACCCCTGCCTGCTAATGGAGGCCCACCGCTCCAGCCTTTGGGTACCCCTCTCTCTCCTTCTAGTATATTCTGTTCTTTTAGAGGAAGAATCACAACCTACTTGCCTGGGTCCCTTGCATTTATTTGTTTATTTATTTAAATTCACAGGCCTTTTGTTCCTCTGCATAATAAACACCAACAAGGTGGGTGGTCAGGGTAAGTTCAAGAGACTGCTGCTCTCTGTCCCAGGAACCAGGGCTCCCCTCCAGCCCTCAGGTTCTGAGGCTCGGAGACAGCTCCTGAACCAGACTCCTACTTCCCCCATGGTGGATTCCATTCCAAGACCCTGCCGGCTCCTCTGCAGTTTAACTTCTAGTTACATTCTCTCCCCACCTCTCTGACATGTATGGACTATTCTAGTTCTTTCCAGGGGATTCCCCAACCCCCATGCAATTAATTCCACAGGTTCAATGATGCTGGAGGGAAGAGAATGTGTCACTCCACAGACCCAGTAGTGGATACTTCCTTCAACTCAACTTTCCTTCCTCTATTGTTAGTGTCAAATATTCATAATCTCTGCAGACACCTTGCCTGTGAGCTTTGGAAACTGCTCATCTGAGCTCTCAGCTGCAGCCTCAGTTAGGTAGTCTGCAGGGATTCAAGCATTAATAGATATATGCATGGGGAACATGCTTGGTAGAGGGTCAGCGAAAAAGAGGAAGACCCTCAACAGGATGGATTGACACAGTGGCTGCAACAGCTCAAGCGTAACAGCGATTATAGGATGGCGCAGGACGAGGCAGTGTTTCCCTCTATTATACACAGGGTTGCTGTGAGTTGGAACTGACTCAATGGCACTTAACAACAACAATGGGGAACTTGGAGGCTTGATCACAGGCACACCTGGAAGAAGAGAAGAAACAGAGAGGTGCTCATGTCCTATACCAGTCCTGGGGGAAGGAGAGCTGGAGGTAAAAGGCAAAGAAGATGCTCTCGTGATCAGCAAGGCCACAGCAGGGCTGAGGGGGCTCAGAGAACAGAGGTGGTCCAAGCAGGAACACCCTTTCCGCACTGGCCGTGGGGGTTTTCTGGGGCAGTGTGGGCTGGAGGGAATGCAGAACAGTTCTGGCACCTCAGATTTTACAGCTTGGAAGTCCCAGGAAATAGCTGTATTCCAGGCAGGAGATCAAAGTTTCCATGAAGGCACAATATCAGTGCCAGAGTCAAGATTCCATCCTCAGGGAGCTCTGAAGGCAGTGGCCCCAAGTGAAAAATAAGAGAGAGAAAGAGTCATTAATGAACACCTGTGAAGTACCTGGAGATGCCCGGAAACAATGCGAGGGCAGGCCACCAAGGACAGAGTCGAGCTTGGACTGTTGGTTGTAACATAGCAGCTTCCACACCCAACAGCTGTTTAGAAGATGGGAGAGAATTCAATTTTGTTCATTGATCACTCTGTTGAATTAGAAATTGTGTGTAGTACATTAGAAAAATTAGGGCTCTCTTGGCCAGTTCTGGTCTTGGAAATCCTTGCCAGAAGGTTCTTCTCAAAGAACATCCTCCTCACTAGTGGAATAAAACTACAAAGGAGACCGTGAGCTCTCTCAACACCCATCAAACATGCAGTAAGGCTGGAATTTTTGACATGTCTATTTTCTTTTCCCCGTATCAGCCTTGCATTAAGAGACCCGCCCTCAGGTGGCTCACAAGCAGACAGAGGAAGAATCTGGGTCACGTAACAATTAGACACTGGATGCAAAGGCCCATGTATGGAAGGATTAAACTGGGTGGTAACAACAGTTTCAATATAGCTGGTGCCTCCCAGGGGCTATGCTCTGCATTTACCCCATTCTAAGAAAAACAAAAAAACATTGCTCTCAAGTCAATTCCAACTCATAGCGACCCTATAGGTCAGAGTAAAACTGCCCCATAGGGTTTTCAAGGAGCGGCTGATGGATTTGAACTGCCGACCTTTTGCTGAGCAACCTAACACTTAACCATCTCACCAGCAGGGCTGGTGCATTCTACAGATGCACAAATGGAGGTACAGAGAGGCGCGGGGATGCAAGGTGGAGAAGGTGGAGGAGCCAGGATTTGGACCCAGGCAGCCTGCCCTTAGCATCTTGCTCTACAACCTGCCCTCATATGCTTAGTATTGTGCTGATTCAGGGAGAGGCATTAGGCTAACTGGAGGAGTCCAGGAAGGCTTTGGGAAGAGGTGGGGCTGGGTAGCAAAGGCCAGAGGGAGGGAATAGGCATGTTGCCTTTTGGAGACCATCCCACAAGCACCCCGGGGTCAAGGACTGAAGCCTGTCTCACTTAAATTTTCTAAGGTTGCACAGCAAGTTGGAGGAGGAATCCCGACTCCTGGTGCAGGTGGGATTCACCCCAAATCAGATCAGAGCTATTTCCTGCCCATTGCCTCCATCTGATACTTCGACATCACTGATGTGATAGAATCATAGAAACTCATGTCCCTGTGCTGGCACACGTGCACCTTCTGTTTGCTTTGCTTTGAATGCTTTGAGTGCTGTCTCTCTCCCTGCGTTCTACCCACCTGATGAGGAAAACCTCATCAATCAAGAACTGACTCAAGTGACTCACTGCTCTGGGACTCCTTCCCTCATCGGTCACCAGAAGCAATGGGCCCTCCTGTTCCTCTGTGGTCCTCTTTGTGGTGGATGGCATACTGCACTCACACGGCAGGTGTTCATCCACCACCCCTTCTCTCTACCTCCAGTGTCTGGTGCGTGAACTGGTATAGAGCAGACGCTGGCAAGCACATGCTGAGAGAAGGAACGAAGGAATGAATGGGCCCCCGATTCTCTCTTGTGGGTGTTGTTGTTGTTGTCAGGTGCCATCGAGTCGGTTCCGACTCATAGCGACCCTATGCACAACAGAACGAAACACTGCCTGGTCCTGTGCCATCCTCACAATTGTTGTTATGCTTGAGCTCATTGTTGCAGCCACTGTGTCAATCCACCTCGTTGAGGGTCTTCCTCTTTTCCACTGACCGTGTACTCTGCCAAGCGTGATGTCCTACTCCAGGGACTGATCCCTCCTGACAACATGTCCAAATTATGTAAGGTGCAGTCTTGCCATCCTTGCCTCTAAGGAGCATTCTGGCTGCACTTCCTCCAAGACAAATTTGTTCTTCCTTTTGGCAGTCCATGGTATATTCAATATTCTTGGCCAACACCACAATTCAAAGGCGTCAACTCTTCTTCGGTCTTCCTTATTCATTGTCCAGCTTTTACATGCATATGATGCAATTGAAAATACCATGGCTTGGGGCAGGCGCACCTTAGTCTTCAGGGTGGGGAAAAAGAAATAGAACACCATGGTAGGTATGACTAATAGCCCCCAAAGATATCCAGGTCCTAAATCTCTGGGACCTGTAAATTTCACCTTATATGGCAAAAGAGACATTACCAAAACCCCAAACCAAACCCATTGCCACGGAGTCAATTCTGACTCATAGCGACCCTATAGAACAGACTAGAACTGCCCCATAGAGTTTCCAGGGAGCACCTGATAGATTCAAACTGTCGACCTTTTGGTTAGCAACTGCGGCACTTAACCACCACGCTACCAGGGTTTCCCCTATAGTTACAGATGTTATTAAATTAAGGATCTTGAGATGCGGAGATTACCCTAGAGGACCCAGGTGGACCCTCCAAGCAAATCCAAGTGTCTTCATAAGAGAAAGTCGGAGGAAGTTTTGGAGTTAAAGAGGAAGAATGCCCTATAGCAATGGAAGCAGAGGGAGAAAGGCAATGTAATTCAGAGCTGCTGGCCAGGGAACACGCACAGCCCCCAGAAGCCTGAAAACGCAAGGAAGTGGATTCTCCCTAGAGCCTCCTGAGGGAGCGCAGCCCTGCTGACACCTTGAGTTTAGATCCCTTTCGGACTCCATGAGTCGAAATCGACTCCACAGCACTGGGTTTTTTAGGTTTGGTTTCGGACTCTTGGCCTCCAAAACTATAAGAGAATAAAGATATGTTGTTTTAAACCACCAAGTTTGTGGCAATTTGTTACAGAAGCCATAGGAATCGAATACAGCCTTTTTAAATAGCACGCTGTGCATGGTCAGCCCTGGCTTTCCGTGTGCACATGTGCTGAAGGAATGTAGGTGGGGCTGCACCCACTTCCTACCTCTGCCTGCAAAGCCGGAGCCCCTCCCGTCCCCTCCCTCACAACACACATGCGCATGCACACACACACATGCACCGCACATGCGCACACACACGCACACGCACACACATGCACACACACACGGATGCACACACACGCACACACACTCTGGGTCACCTTAGGCATATTCATACACAGCCACCATGCCCTGCCCAGCGAATTCTAAAAGGACCGATTTTTTCTAGGATCCACACAGGAGCTGATGTCTCCCCTGGGGCTGCTTTTGGAACCCTGTCCAGAGCCAGCTAATGAGAAGCAGGCTGCTCACTGCCCCCCCTCTCCCCAGTAGGAATGCAAACCTCAAAGCTTGTGGCTGAGGCTCCCGGGGCTATCCGAGAGTGTAGCTGGTGACCACAGGCATTTCTGCACGGGGTGCAGAACGAGGTCAATAGCCAATGAATAAAAGAGCGGCGATCCTGCTATTACAAGACTTGTCCTGTAAGGACAGAATCTAAGCAGGAGAGGTAGTATGAAGGCTTCAAGAAATCCCTAATGCTTCCAGTTCCTTCACCAACCAACTTCTCACTGTGGCTGAAATGCCACCTTTAGGTCATTCATGCAACATACATTTACCGAGCACCTTCTGGGGATTAGGCGCTAGGCATAATTTCTTTGTAAACAAAGAAATGGAATCCCTCAGTGGAGCAAATGGTTAACGTGCTTGGCTGTTAACCAAAAGGTTGGAAGTTCAAGTCCACCCAGAGGTGCCTTGGAAGAAAGGCCTGGCAATCTAATTCCAAAACATTGGCCATTGAAAATTCTATGGAGCACAGTTTCATTCTGACACACATGGGGTTACCATGACCCAGAATCAACTCAACAGCAACGGTAAACAAAACACAGAGAGACACATAAACACACACACACAATGGCCTAAGTCTTTACAGGACGAAGGTATTAGTGCCACTAAAGCACAGAGTAGGGAGAGGCTGGTGATGACCACAGAGCAGAGGGCATTTCAGTCAAATATTAAGGGATGAATACCACTTTCAAGCTGGAGTCCTGGTGGCGCAGCGGTGGGCAAGAGAACCCATCCACGGCAGGGGAGGAACATGTGCAAAGGCACAGGGATGCCATGTTTTCAGGAAAGGGCGTGTAGTTTTGTGTGGCTGGGTTTACAAAGCTCAGGAATGAGGAGGCCTGAGAGAAAGAATGGCACCCAATATTCAAGGCCTTCGAAACTGGCATCAAATCCCAGCTTTGTCGTTTACTAGTGTTATAACTCTGGGCATGTTTCTTAAATCTCGCTATACCTCAGTTTCTGTGTCTATGAATGAGCATTAACAGATATTAAATATTACCTCCCTCACATGGTGTTGTGAGGTTAAAATGAGTTAATACTCGTTAAGTGCTTAGCACAAGGCCTGGTAAGTAGAAAGTGATTCTCGTGTCCCTGGGTGGTACGAACGGTTAATGTGTTCAGCTGCTAACTGAAAGGTTGGAGGTTTGAATCTGCTCACAGGTGCCTTGGAAGAAAGGTCTGGCTATCTACTTCCAGAAAATCAGTCATTGAAAAACTCTCTAGAGTACAGTTCTACGCTGACATTCGTGGGGTAGCCACGTGTCAGAATCAGCTCAACGGCATCTGGTTATTCCCTAAAGGTTCTTGTACGTTGTAATGACAGAGATAACAATTGCTGATTCTAGAGCTCTGTTATATACAGCTCTCCCGGGTTTCTTAAAAAGGGCATTTAATCTTCATTATGACTCCAAAGAAGGATCCCTGGTGGGGCAGTGGTGAAGCACTCAGATACCAGCTGAAAGGTTGGTGGTTCAAATCCACCAGCCGCTCTGCAGGAGAAAGATGCGGCAGTCTGCTTCCGTAAAGATGACAGCCTTGGAAACCCTATGGGACAGTTCTACTCTGTCCTACAGGGTCACTATGAGTTGGAATCGACTTGACAGCAAAAGGTTTGGTGTTTTGTTTTGATTCATGATCTAGTAGGTTGGTGTTGTTTTTTCCATTTTTGTAGGTGAGGAAATTAAGGCTAAAAGAGATCAAGGGACTTGTCCAAGGGCACGCGGATGTTACAAGCAAAACTGTGGCTAGGAAGCATTTCTCTGGCTCAAATCTGTGTGAACTATCCTCAGAACAAGAGAAACAAGTCAAGAATCACATCTTTTTTGGGAAGTCCAGTTGAGTGAAACTATATATGAGACTGAATACACGTTTCCTCACCTCTTCAGTTTCTTCTTTGGCACTTCAACTATCAGATAAATTATCCTTCATTGCGGCACTCCTTGCTAAAAAATCTCTGAAGTCTTCAGGGATTTTTCACTCCTTTCAAGATCAGTCTAGACTTCTTAGCCTGGTATTTGAGCCTCTAGTTGACAATAAACCTTAAAATTATAATAAAAATAGCTGGCACTCACGGCAGCGTCTCTCATGTGCCAGGCACTTTACGGCGATTATTTTATGTAATGTTATCCTCACAACAACCCCAGGAAGAAGGTTTTATGATCCCTATTCTGAAAAGGGGAGCTCTGGTGGCACAGTGGTTAAGAGCTATGGCTGCTAACCAAACGGTCGGCAGTTCAAATCCACCAGGTGCTCCTTGGAAACCCTATGGGGCAGCTCTACTCTGTCCAAAAGGGTCACTATGAGTTGGAGTCGACTCAACAGCAGCAGGTTTGGTTTGGTTTGGTTTGATATTCTACAAAGAGAGAAACAGAACTTGCGTGGAAAATAACCTGACCTCTCATAAGTGGCGGGAGCCGGGTTCAAACCTGGATTAGTCTGTTCCAGAATCTTCCTTCTTAACCTCTTGGCTATGGGTTTGGGCAGTTCAGTCAAGGGGCGAGGCAAGAGGAGTGGGAGTGACAATCAGGGATAATCAGGAAAGACCTTATTTCTCCATCAGCCAGGACAGAGAACAATGCAAGTGAAATGTCGTCTCATTTTTTCATGCAATGAGCATAATTAGGGAACAATGAGGAATGACAACTAATAATGAACCTCTTTTCATCCTAATTAAAATTTAACTGTATTTCTTCAATTATTGCCCAGAGCATCAGTGTACGGTGTGTGTTAACAAGGCCAACTCGACAATGATCCTGCCTGACTTCACATGTGGCTCCACGCAGCCCTGCCCCAGCATGCCAAGGGTGAGCCCACAGCACAGGGCCTGCCACCTGCCCTCACTACCCAGCGGCACAGGCAAGGAGGGGGTCAGATTGGGGAGTTTTCCTGTAATAAACAATTGAAACGTATTTTAATTCCACTGAAGGCCATGGGAAAAGGAAGGCTTTGGAGTCAGTCAAAACTCAGTTCAAACACATACTCAGGCAGCTGCTTGCTGAGTGATTTTGGCCAAGTGCATTAGCCTGTATGAGCAGTTTCTACATCTGTGAGTGGGAAGCAAATGCCTCTAGTCGCATTGTTGGGAGCCATAAATGATGGAAAAGACACAAGGCACCAGACACTCAGCAGAGTGAGCAGGGAGGGCTGTAGACCGGTCATTTGTAGCCGCCCCAAACCTTTACGTTCTAATCATTCACTTTGGTATAAAACCGCCTTCTCATCGGGGATTCTTCAAAATGATGTTTTCATATTCCACTGCCATTAGGATGCAAACACGCTATCTAATGTTATTGATCAGATGTTCTTTCTTGGACTGGCTTTGATTTGGAACAGAGTTCTAGATTGCTGGTACAGAGTGTGGCAAGGCCAGTGTGGCTACAGAGGGGACAGCTAATGTGGCAACTTTCTGGCAATGACAGAGTGGCAGCTCCTTCGGCAGGCCAGTTCTGCAGTAGGATGCTGGGAATCTCTCCAGAAGGCCCAGTCTAGAATCTGTTCCTTCGGTCCTCCCAAATGCATGTTCTCTACCCCTACGTATATCACTTTCTGCTTAAGCAGGTTGAAGTGGATTGTGTTATCTGCCATTTAGAACCTTGACTGAGAGAGTGGCGTGATGAAAACATCTGGGGCTACTGGCAGCAGTGGGGAAAGTGATGGGAAGAAGACTGCTGAGACATTGCTACAACAATCCACGTTGGAGGAATGAGGGCCCACACCAGGGGAATCAAAAACCTGCTAAGGATGCCTCTTAAATCCTCCTTCTTCTCTACATCCCACTGCCAGCCCCTTACCCATCACCTCTCACCAAGATAACCACAATAACCCCCTGCGTGCCTCTGGAATTATACCCCAAACAGCAGCCAAGAAGATCTTTAAAAATGACAGTACTCTCACTTCTCTGTTTAAAAGTTTTCAGTGGCTTCATTTGTCTTTAGGACAAAGTCAGAATTTATTATTGTGGTCTACAAGAAACTTCATGATCCCCAACCTCTCCCCCACCCCCCGTTACACCAGTTCTTCCTCTGACTCTACCAGTTGCCTTCAAGTCAATACCAACTCATGCCAATTCCATGAGTGTCAGAGTAGAACTGTGTTCCACGGGATGTTTTAGAAGAAGAACACCAGGTCTTTCGTCCAAGGCACCTCTGGGTGGCCTCAAGCCTCTAACCTTCTGGTTAGCAGCTGAGCTCATTACTCACTTCTCTCTGCTCTTTACCTCCTCGTACCACCAAAACCTTCAAAAATGTTCAGCCAGTAACTCTGCCTTCCCACTTCCTACCCTATTGCACCTGGTTAAATTCCTATTTGCAACCTCAGGGAGGCCTTCCTTGTCCCCAGGTAGGTCAGGTCTGCTCTAGCACTCTGATCCTCCTCTTTCACAGCACCCAGCGCTCGTCAACGGAATTACCTGTTTAATGTCTATCCCCAGCAGACTTCTGCCCCCCTTCCAACACGCTGTGCTGCTCCCAGGAAGTGGCTGTGCAGCAGGGACTACATTTCCCAGAACCCTGAGTCTAGCTGGGGATGTGGGCTCGTCACTACCAGTGGAAGGCTAGCAGAAGTAATGAGCGTCACTTCAGAGCTAAAGTGGTCAAGTGGAAGCAAAGGAGAGAGCAACCTTTAGGGGCTGGCAGGGCCTTGGGTGGAAGGAGCTTGGGTTCCTGAATTCCCGTGTTGAAGGCTGTCTGTCAAATACCCACAGGGTATAAATATATACCATCGGTCATGAAGATGGCGCAGGATTAGGCAATGTTTCATTCCATTATACATAACCTCGCCATGAGTCAGAGCCAGCTTAATGGCAACTAACAACAACGGCAACAAAGCTCAAAATACACTTTTATTATGTTAAGCCACTGGGAATTCTGGTAGTCAGCTTTATCCTAACACCCTTGTGCTAGACTATTGAGGGAGACCACTGGGTCTATGCTTTTCATGGCTGTATACCCAGCACTTAGCCCTATTCCTGGCACATGTAAGGGCTCCGTAAGCGTTTATTGCATGAACGTAAGGGAAGGAAATTAACAGGCAAAGGAACAGATAGCAGTTGGGGGGTGCAGGCATAGGGAAAGTCAACCCAACTCAAATATCAGGAGTTAAAGAACAGCTGTGCTTGAGAGCGGTAGAGACTTCTGTCAGAGGGGCCCATCAAATACTCTGAGAGGGCAGCCCTGTTGGCATTTTGGAAGGACAGGACCAGAAAGGATACTCAATTTATCTCATTTTTTGTACAGCCATCATTCACTAGTTAAATTCTCATGTCTTTTTCCCAACGTGAGCCTTACAACCGAGCACAGCTTCAGGCATAAACCTTCGGAGAAAGGAAAACAGCGCACATATTTTTCTTTCCATCATAAATACCTGAGTGACTTGATAGCTCAATTGAAAGCACTGAGGTGTAGGGACAATTTCCTCTTTCAATCCCTGTGTGTACATACACTTGTGTGTATATTTATAATGTGCACATGTATGTATAGAATGAACCTCGGTTCAGTAAAAACTAACCTGACCTCAAATATACAATGTGGGCACATTTCCTGGGAGGGAAAAAAAATAAATTCTTCTCAGGGTTATAAAATTTTAGAACTGGAAGAAACCTTAGAAACTATCCAATGCAAACTCCCTGTTTCATGGCTGGGGAAACTGAAGCCAGAACAGCCAAGAGACTTGCCCCAGGTCCAACAGTTGCTTGGTACAGACTCATGACTGGTCTCTAAACTCCCACTCCTGTTCCCTTTTTTGCTGTCTAGGAGTTTAGGATTTTATTTATATAGGCTAAGGAAGATGAATAAGACAACGCCACTCTTTTTTTGCCCATTGGCCAAGGCACTAGACTTTAAGGACATCTGTGGGAGTAATCTGAGGACCCAGCCATAGCAGGGTTCTATCCTTGATGGCTATTAGGGTGTCCAGCAGCCACACTTACTGACTTTGGGCCCAGAAAGCTCTTTACTCTATGTCCTTCCTCAGAGCTCATCTAAATCTATTTTAATCCTACTGGACACCCTTAGGAACCCTGGTGGCATAGTGTTTAAGAGCTCAGCTGTTGACCAAAAGGCCTGCAGTTCAAATCCACTAACCACTCCTTGGAAACCCTATGGGGTTTATATACCCAAAACCAAACCCATTGCCGTTGATTCCAACTCATAGTGACTGTATAGGACAAAGTAGAACTGCCCCATAGAGTTTCCAAGACTGTGATCTTAATCTTTAAGAAACCAGACTGCCACATCTTTCTTCCGTGGAGCAGCAGGTGGGTTCAAACTGCTGGCCTTTCAGTTAGCAGCCAGGTGATTAACCACTGTTCCACCAAGGCTCCTATATATATTATGGATGTCAATATATATTATATAGTATTTCATATATACCTTGTATGTGTGTGTGTTGTTGTTAGGTGCCACCAAGTAGGCTCCAACCCCTAATGACCCTATGCGTAATAGAACAAAACATTGCCTATTTCTGTACCATTCTCACAATCATTGCTATGTTCGAGCCCATTGTTGCAACAACTGTGTCAATCCATCTTGTCTTTCTCTTTTTCACTGACTCCAGAAAAAAGTAATTTCTAAAAATGCTATCTGTGGACTGGAAAAGTAGCTCTCTTTCTCTGCTGGCTCTCATCCCACCTTGAGTTTTGGTTCCTTGTAGTGTGTGGGCTTGAGCCCAGGGACAGCTTTGTCTTCTCTAGCACCATAAGTTTGGCTGCCCTGAAAGCTTTGGTCCCTTGGGCAATGTCCCTTCTCCCATAGATTCTCCAAAAACCCAGTACATTGAAGTAAGGCCAACCCCCTCATTCAACCTTCTGTACTCTCAACTGGTCCAACTCTTCTGGTTTCCCAGATCTCTGATAAGTGATATTTGCATCTGCCAGAACTGGGATTTTGGCAAGCTTCTAAATAGCTTCCAGAGACCTCTGGGTTGCAAAAATATCATTTGGTCGGTAAAATGTTTTCCAGAGTCCTCTCCGTTCCCCATACCCCATCACTACCCCCTTCTCTTTTCTTCACCTCACTAGACCCGATGACATTCAGCATCAGACTGAAAAAGGGGTCTTTCGGAACGAGTATGCAGAGTTCTTTCTCTCTTTCACACACACACAAAATGATTTCCATGCAAACCCACACCAGTGGAGAAGCACATGGACCCCATATCATTGACTGAAAGGTGGAGGTCTGCCTCTCAGTTGCCTTACCACCATCTCTTTTTGGGGGGCCCAGGTAAAAGACACCAGAGGTATATTGAATGGTCAGCCTTGACTCTTTAGCTAAGGAGGGCAGTAAGCTTTTTAACCACAGTCAAGTTCTTGTGGGTTTCATAGGTATGTATCTCACTGGGTGAGAATCTGTGTTGGAATCCTCAGAAGGTGTTTGGGAGGGATGAAATGAAGCAGGTGGGAAATACCTGGCACACCTGATTGGATGAATATTAGTGCCTGCAGTAATATCACAGGTCCATCACAAGCAAGCTCCAGACTTCAAGTTTGACTTATCCAGAGAGGACACTTAACACAGGGAAATCTGTCCCTATCTTGGAGAAATATCTCAGAGACAAGAAATGCACACTGATATCCTGAAAGCGCTTTAATGCTTGACGCCTACACCAGACAGCCATGCTTTGTTGTGCACTGTTTGCCCTGTGCGAGGCAATGGGCGAGGTACTTCGTGTATGTTATTTCTAAGCTTCACAACATTATAAAGTAAGCACCCTCACCCTTGTATCATATTACTGGAGTACCTGGGTGGTGCAAATGGTTAACATACTCGGTACCTAACCCAAAGGTTGGAGGTTCAAGTCTACCCAGAGGTGCCTTGGGAGAAAGGCCTGGCAATCTACTTTCAAAAAAAAGCAGCCGATGAAAACCTTATGGAGCATATTTCTACTCTGACTCATATGAGATTGCCATAAGTTGAAATTGACTTGACAACAACTGGTTTATAATATTCCTAGTGAAATAACTGAGATTCAAAGAGGTTAAAAAAAAGAAGTGCCCCACGTCTTGAAAACTCATTGCCTTCAAGTCAATTCTGACTCATAGTGACCCTATAGGACAGAGTAGAACTGCCTCATAGGGCTTCCAAGGAACAGCTAGTGGGTTCAAACTGCCAACTTTCCAGTTAACAGCCAAGCTCTTAACCACTGCACCATCAGGGCTCCAAAGATCTTGAAGGTGGGATTCAAATGTAGGTGGTTAGGCTCCAAAATTCCATTCTTTCCCCTACAGTTTTAAATCATTACCTTCCCTTAAATGACAAAGTTTACCATTGTAGCTGGAGACCAACCTGCCCATAAAGTTAACCAGTCTCGTTGGCATATGACTAGAGAGAAAAGTCATTCTTTCATGTATTCAACTGGTCTTTGTTGGGCTCTTTGGAAATTTAAAGAAAGAGAAGTCCTTTCCCACAAGGGGATTATTATCACTTAAATTACACAAAAACAATGAAAACTTAAATGACAAGTGCTACCATGTCTCCAACTGTCACACATTCCTAGACCTACAAAGGCAGTTATCGGGTTTTCTGTAAGCCCCTGATTTAAAGATGAAGCAACTGAGAGACAGAGAGAGAAAGTGCTATGCCCAAAGTCAACAGAATGTTGAAGGCAGATCATAGAAACCCTGGTGTCTGATACCTGGTCCTACGCAATCTTCACCAGAAAGGTTTATAGAAAGGCAGTCTTGCAAAGCAGTGCAAGAGGAGTAAGCTGTTGCCCTGTTGAGGGATAAATGGCCAGTACCTCTGGATTTTCCTGTGAATGGAGGGCCCCTGACTGCTGTGAGCATGAATGAATTACGAGAACAGAGAGCACGGTACTATGGCCACGTATGCCTTCTTGACCACACACAGCCTACTGTGAGAGGTCTCTGGGGAGACCAGGGGAAGGTAGATATTTCTATATTAAAAAATAAATAAAAAACAGACACCCTCCTCACATTGTAAAAGTCATATCATGTTGGCACCTAATCAACACTTTGAAAGCATTAGCATTGTTTTAATCATTTTCCTATTGGAAAACAAATGTTGCATGTATAATTACACTGCCGCATTGTACTGTACAAATAACCATGTAATGACATTGTTGGAATTTCTTGGTTCTTCATGGTAATGCCAAGTATAATTACCATGTAATCTGCCGAGAGCAAACAAGGTTGTAATTATTCCATAATCCAATCTAATTATGGGGCAACTGGATTGTTATTTGTGTTCAGGAGGAAAATATACATGCAAAGAGAATAAAAATAAATACATTCGCCCCAACTGTGGGTATGACAAGTCAGAGAGTTTGGAGTTAGTGGTCAGTAATGCTAACCTCTGCTTAGATGATGAAGAATATTGAATGGTCCAGGCTCGGGGCCCACGATCCTCAGTGCTGATTCTGTATTTATCAGGTGAAGGGTAAGGGCAAGGGCAAGGCAGAAGAGAGAATAGAAGCAGATGAGGGCACGTGAAGGCAGGCACTTGAGGAGTAGACTTCAGAGGAAGCAGAGAGGCCGGCCCTTATAATAGCGTCTCTTCTTAGGCTCTCCTGTGCCTCCGGCACACACCTGGAACAGAAAGGCACAAATCACCATGGATACCTTTCCATTTGGTTCAGTTCAATCAGTTGTTGTTGTCAGAAGCTGTCCAGTCAGCTCCGACTCATGGCGACCCTGCGTACAATAGAATGAAACACTGCCCAGTCCTGCGTCATCCTCACAATCATTGCTATGTTTGAGCCCGTTGTTGCAGCCACTGTGTCAATCCATCTCACTGAGCGTGTACATCTTTTTCACTGACCCTCTACTTTACCAAGAATGTTGTCCTTCTCCAAGGACTGGTTCCTCCTAACATGTCCAAAGTATGTGAGACGAAGTATCACCATTCTCCCTTCTAATGAGCATTCAGGCTGTACTTCTTCCAAGACAGATTTGTTCATTCTTTTGGCAGTCCATGGTATATTCAATATTCTTCGCCAACACCACAATTCAAAGGCATCAATTCTTCTTCTGTCTTCCTTATTCATTGTCCAGCTTTCGCATGCATATGAGGTAACTGAAAATACCATGGCTTGGGTCAGGTGTACTTTAGTCCTTAAAGTGACATCTTTGCTTTTTAACATTTTAAAGAGCTCAATTTACCAATCATGTATTGTTTCTCCTACTGTGTGCCATTTATAGTAGATGCATGACTAAGTCTGGACCTTACAGAAGATCCAGGCAAAGAAGAAAGGGAAGAAAGGAACGGACGAAAATGGGAGCAGGCATGGGCTGTGTGCTGTGTTGGTTAGCTAGGGAACTTTGATTTACGTGTTTACTTGGCGCACACTTGTTAAGCATCAACCATGTGTCTGGTGGAGTCCTGGGTAATGTAAACAGTTAATGTACTACCCAGACCTAGGCTGCTAATAAAAAGTTGGGGGGTTAGAGTCCACTCTGAGGTACCTCTGAAGAAAGACCTGGTGATCCCCTTCTGAAAAATCAGCCATTGAAAATTCTACGGAGTACAGTTTTACTCTGATAACGGGGTTTGCCATTGGTTGGAATCTACTCAACAGCAACTATTTGTTCTGTTTTGAGTATATCTTGATATGTGATAGGTGCTCATTTTTTTTTTTTAATTGAACACTACTGTGTGCTTCACAGGCATCATCTCATTTAAGTCTTCTGCGATTTTATGTAGTTGGTATTATTGTCATTCTCATCTGACCTATGAGGAGACTGAGGCTAAGACCTCAGTTGACTCTTGAGGTCAAGCTGGAATCTGAGCTCAGGCAGTCAGACGGCATGGATGGCACCTGAAGGTAGCCCTTTGCCCAGGATAGAGGACAGGCTGTTATCCCAGAAGCGTTGCACTGCAGACAAGGTGGTTTCTAGAAATGAGCACCTGGGAAGAGAGTCAGAATTGGACGATGGAGAGTGTTAAGCTGGACAACAGGGAACCAGCTGTTCTCTTCAACATGAGGGAGTTCATTAGAGTCCACCAGATGCTTCCTCCCCATCTGGAACTGTTTCCTGGGTCGCCACTATGCACGGAGCCTTTTTCCCTGGGCTGTCTTAAAGAACTGCTTAGCTCCTGCCAGGCCCCTTTGGAGATGGAGCTCACCGCTGTCTTGTCCCTCCATGGTCAAGATGCCTAATTGTGGCCCCTCTCATGGCACCCATGGGGAAAAGGTCTGCCCACCCGCTGCTTTTCCTTCCCCACTCCAAGGCCTACCTGGGAGCCATATGGCCCCCTGGCCTGAGAAACTTGCTTCCTCTCTCAAGGTACTGAAAGCTTTCGGAAGAAGCTACAGTTCTACAGTCTTAAAACAGATTGTAAATTCTTGCTTTGGGGGCTAATCTTGTCAGGCTGGTCAACCCTGGTGTTGACTGCTTTTCTAACCTGACATCAGTTAATTCCCACTGCTCAGAAGTGAATTCCTTTGAGAACAAGATGAAAAGTGGCTTTGTGAGGCCATATTTAAAAGCCTACAAACAATAACACGCCTTTGCCTCTGCTCCTGCAATTTCTATTTCTGGACAGGGTTCAAAAGCCTGTTTGTGTGAATGGATATGAAGAACTTTTTATGGCTGGTCTGGCGAGATGATACTTTTGATGAATAATGTAGAAGTGTTTATGTTCTAAGGCAGAAGGCACATGGCGTAAGTCTATGGGTTTATCAAATATGGCACGGGCGAAGGGCAGACAGCATGAGAAATTCAAACGCCGCAGAACTGCGGGAAGAGAATCTCTCATTGTGAAATGTCAGGGGAAGGTAGTAGAAAGAGGCCTTCATGGAAGTTCTCAGAAGAAACTGATATTTATTATCAGCCTTTGACTCACCATGAACCGTACCACGGGAATTGATGGGAAATATATCCCCTCACATTGTTCAAACTCACAACTACCCACCATGGTGTTAATAGACTTATTTTACAGAATAGGAAGCTGAGTATCAGAGAAGTTAAGTAACTTACTGAAAGTCACAGAGTTGCTAAGCAGTAGAGGTGAAAATTCAAATCCAGATGGGATTTCAAACAAGGGTCTTCCACTGCCTCCTTAAAGCCAAATATTTGCAAAGAAGGGATACATGCTATACACTCGACGCCTAGAATGGCTGTCTTTTTTGTTGTTTCCAAGTGACCTGTGTTTCTTCCACCTGCCAGAGTTCAGTTCAGAACCCTCACTTCCAGGAAGGCTTCCTAGACTAGGTAAAACAAAAGAATGAACTCTTAGAATTAAAATGTCAAAGCTCATATAAATCCTATAGGTCGTCTAGTTCATTCACTTTCAACTGTGTTTTGAGGGGCACCTGAGGTTCCAAATGTGCTTAGGACCCATTGAGGAGGTGGCTACAAATGCATGAAGAGGTGCCCAGTAGTTGGGGGTTCAGACACCCCACCCCAGTGCTTCAGCCTTTTACAGGCTATTGTTATTTGCTTACACTTGGCATATTAGGCTTCTTTCATAAAAGTTCCTTTGAAAAAAGTTTCTGTAGCTAAGCTAATAATGATAATGAAGATACATTAAAGTTTGAAGTGCATCGGTATCGTCCACTATCCTCTTTTTATAGATAGGAAAACAAATGCAGAGAGAGTAAGTGCTTTGCTCAAGGTCCCAGAACCAGTTAATAGGAAAACTAAAACTAGAACCTTGGTCTCTGAGCTCCAATGCAATATCCTTTGCCAATAATTCATTTTTCTCCCTGATTCTCAGACTCAAGTAAATCCTGACACTTCATGATATAAATAGATATATGCATGTGTATATAGATACATGACACAAAAAAATCCAGGCATAACTCAGAGACATTGTGGGTTCAAGTCCACACGACCGCAATAAAGCATGTATCACAATAAAGCAAGTCACATGAACCTTTTGGTCTCCCAGTGTATATAAAAGTTATGTTTACACTATATTGTAGTCTATCAACTGTGCAGTAGCATTATGTCTAAAAAAAAAAAATACATACCTTAGTTAAAAAATACTTTCTGCTAAAAAATACTAACCATCATCTGAGCCTTCGCCATTCTTTCTGTTGGTGGAGGGTCTTGCCTCAATGTTGAAGCTACTGACTGATCAGGGTGGTGGTTGCTGAAGGTTGGGGTGGCTGTGACAATTTCTTAAAATAAGATGACAGTGAAGATTGCCACATCGACTGACTCTTCTTTTCACGAAAGATTTCTCTGTAGAATATGATGCTGTTTGATAGCATTTTACCCACAGTAGAACTTCTTTCAAAGTTGAAGTCAACCCCTAAACCCTGCCACTGCTTTATCAACTAAGTTTATGTAATATTCTAAATGCTTTATTGTCATTTCAACAATGTTCACAGCGTCTTCACCTGGAGTAGGCTCCATCTCAAGAAACCACTTTCTTTCCTCATCCATGAGAAGCAACTATTCATCCTTTAAAGTTTTGGCATGAAATTGCAGTAATTCACTCACATCTTCAAGATCCACTTCTAATGCTAGTTCTCTTGCTATTTCCACCACACCTGCAGTTACTTCATTCACTGAAGTCTTGAACCCATCAAAGTCATCCATGAAGGTTGGAATCAACTTCTTCCAAACTCCTGTTGATTTTGATTATTTTGACCTCCTCCCATGAATCACAAATATTCTTAATGGCATTTAGAATGGTGAACCCTTTCCAGGAGGTTTTCAATTTATTTTTGTCCAGATCCATCAGAGGAGTCACTATCAATGGCAACTATAGGCTTATGAAATGTATTTCTTAAATAATAAGACTTGAAGGTCAAAATGACTCCTTGATACATGGGCTGCAGAACGGATGCTGTGTTAGCAGGCATGAAAACAACACTAATCTCCATCAGAGCTCTTGGGTGACCAAGTGCATTGTCAATGAGCAGTAGTAATATTTTGAAAGAAACCTTTTTTTTTTTTTTCCTGAGCAGTAGGTCTCAACAGCAGGCTTAAAATATTCAGTAAACCATGTTGTAAACAGATGTGCTGTCATCCAGTCTTTGTTGTTCCATTTTTAGAACACAGGCAAAGTAGATTTAGCATAATTCTTAAGGGCTCTAGGATTTTTTGAATGGTAAATGAGCACTGGCTTTGACTTAAAGTCATCAGCTTCATTACCCCCTAACGAGAGTCAGCCTGTCCTTCGAAGCTTTGAAGCCAGGCGTGGACTTCTCCTCTCTAGCTATGAAAGTCCTAGATGGCATATTCTTCCAACGTAAGGCTGTTTATCTACGATGAAAATCTCTTGTTGAGTGTAGCCCCTTCATCGATTATCTTAGCTGGACCTTCTGGAGAACTTGTTGCAGCTTCTACATCCACGCTTGCTGCTTCAGCTTGCACTTTCATGTTATGGAGGCAGCTTCTTTCCTTAAAACTTATGAAACAACCTGTGCTAGCTTTAAACTTTTCATCTGCAGTTTTCTCATCTCTCTCAGCCTTCATAGAAATGAAGAGAGTTAGGGCCTTACTCTCGATTAGGGTTTGGCTTAAGGAAATGTTGTGGTTGGTTTGATCTTCTATCCAGACCACCAAAACTTTCTCCATATCAGCAATAAGCCTGTTTCATTTTTCTATCACTCATATGCCCACTGCAATAGCACTTTTAATTTCCCTCAAGAACTTTTCCCTTACATTCACAACTTGGATGTTTGGCACAAGAGGCCTAACTTCCGGCCTATCTCAGCTTTCAGCATGCCTTCCTCGCTAAGCTTAATCATTTCTAGCTTTTGATTTAAAGTGAGAGACGTGCTACTTTTCCTTTCATTTGAACACTTACAGGCCATTGTAGGGTAATTAATTGTCCTAACTTCAATATTGTCATGTCTCAGGAAATAGGAAGGCCTGAGGCGAAGGAGAGAGAGGAGAATGGCCAGTCAATGGAGAAGTAAGAGCACACACAACATTTGTTTATGAAGTTTGCCATATTATGTGGATGTGGCTCATGGCACCCCAAAGCAGTTACAGTAGTTACATCAAAGATCACAGATCAGCATAACAGATATAATGAAAAAGTTTGCAATATTGCAAGAATTACCAAAATGTGACACAGAGACGAGCACATGCTGTTGGAAAAATGGCACCGATAGACTTGCTCTACACAGGGTTGCCACAAACCTTCAATTTGTAAAAACCTCAATATCTGCAAAGTGCAATAAAGTGAAGCACAATAAAATGAGGCATGCCTGTGCATAGAAAGGGGAAAGTATTGACTCTTCAACAGATGGTGCTGGGATATCTGGATAGCTAGGTTCAAAGGAATGAAGTTGGACCCCTACTTCACACTATATACAAAAATTATCTCAAAATGGAGCAAAGACCTAATAATCCACTGCTTTCAAGTTGATTCCAACTCACAGTGACCCTAAAGGACAGAGTAGAAATGTTCCATAGAGTTTCCAAGTCTGTAAATTTTTACAGAAGCAGACTGCCACATCTTTCTCTCCTGGAGCAGCTGGTGGATTCAAACTGCCGGCCTTTAGGTTCGCAGCTGAGCACTTTAACCACTGCTCCACTAAGGCTTTTTCAAAGACCTAATATAAGAGCTAAAACTGTAACAATCGTAGATGAAAACATAGGGGTAAATCTTCACTACCTTGAATTTTTTAGGTATGACGTCAAAAATACAAGCAACAAAAGAAAAAAAATAGCTAAATTGGACTTCATCAAGCCAAAAAATTTTGTGCAACAAAGAACACTATCGAGAAAGTAAAAAGACAATCACAGAATAGGAGAAACTATTTGTAAATTATGTATCCAATAAGGGTCTGTTGCTGTCATCAGTTGTTGTCAAGTCTATTCCAACTCATGGCAACCCTTTGTGTACAGAGCAGAACTGCCCCATAGGGTTTTCAAGGCTGTGACCTTTCAGAAGGAGATAGCCAGGCCTGTCTTCCGAGGTGCCTCCGGGTGGATTCGAATTGCCAACCTTTTGGCTAGTAGTCAAGTGCTTAATAACCATTTGCACCAGGGATACTGATAAAGTTCTAATATCCAGAACATATAAAGAACTCTTACAGTGCAACCAACAGCAAAAAGACAAACAACTAAATATTTAAAAATTGGCAAAGGGCTTGAATAAACATTTTTCCAAAGGAGATCTATAAATGGTCAACGAGCATATGAAAAAAATGTTCAATGTAATTAGCCATTAAGGAGATGCAAATCAAAACCACAGTGAAATGCCACTTCGCACCCACTAGGATGGCTGTAATAAAAAACACGACAAAGAACAAGTGTTGGTGTGAATGTAGAAAAATTGGAACCCTCATTCATTTCTGATGAGAATGTAAAATGGTGCAGCTGTGTGAAAAACAGTTTGGGGATTCCTCAATAAGTTAAAAATAGAATTACCTCATGATCTGGGTATATACCAAAAATAATTGAAAGCAGGTGTTCTAACAAAAACCTGTACATGAATGTGCAGACCAGTACTATTCACAGTGCCAAAAGGTGGAGAGAGCTCAAATGTCCATCAACTGATGAATGGGTACACAAAATGTTGTATAGCCATACAATGGAATACTATTCAGCCATAAGAAGGAATAAAGTATTAATATATGCTATTATAACATAGATGAACCCTGAAAACATGATGCTAAGTGAAAGAAGCCAGACACAAAAGACCACACACTGCTTGATTCCATTCATATGAAATATCCAGAATAGACACGTTTACAGATACAGAAAGTAGACTAGTGGTTTCCAGGGGCTGGGAGAGGGAAAAATGAGAAATGACTGCTTAAAGGGTATGAGGTTTCCTTTTAGAGTAATGAACATGTTCTGGAACTAGATAGTGGTTACAGTTGCACAATATTGTGAATGTACTAAATATCACTGAATTGTACACTTAAAAATGGTTATAATGGTAAATTTTATGTCATGCGAATTTTACCACAATTAAAAAAAAATACATAGATATAGAGTTGTGTGCATTTAACTAGCTCCTGGGAACTAGACTGTAATTTAACCGAGGGTCTGGGTCACGTCATTTCTAGAGTTTACAATTCCCACAGCATATAAGCTTCTTGGCTGGACTAGGATAACAATCCTCTCATGTGGATCTTTATGTTCTCAGTGCCTAGGAGAATGTATGGTGTATGGTGGGTGTCTAAGATTGCTGGTAGGAGGAGAGACTGACTGTAAAGAGAACTGTTCTATATCTTTATTATGGTGGTGTTTACATGGATGCATACATTTACAAAAAGTCATTGAACTGTCCACTTAAGTGGGGTACATTTTGTTGTATATAAATTACACCTCTTTAAAGTTAATTAAAAAAAAAACTGACAATACCAAGTGTTGGGGAGGACATGGAGTAACTGGAACACTCACACAATGCTGGTGGAAGTATAAAATGGCACAATCACTTCCAAAAGTAGTTTGGCTTTTTTAAAAATGAGGTTAAATATATCTTTACCCTCTGACCCAGCAATTCCACTCCCAAGTATTTATCCAAGAGGATCAAAAATATACCAAAAAAACAAAAAACCAAACCGATTGCCGTCGAGTTGATTCCGCTTCATAGCGATCCTGTAGACAGAGTAGAACTGCCCCACAGAGTTTCCAAGGAGCGCCTCATAGATCCAAACTGCTGACATTTTGGCTAGCAACTGTAGTAATTAACCACTACGCCACCAGGGTTTCCATCAAAAATGTACACCCTCAAAAACACTTGTGCAAAAGTGTTAATAGCAGCTGTACTCATAATAGCCCATAACTAGTAATAATTCAGATGTCTATCAACAGATGAATAGATGAACAAAACGTGGTAAATTCATTCAATATGATACTACCCAGCAATAATAATGAGCAAATACACACAATCATAAATTAATTTCACAGACAATGTTGAGTGAAAGAAGAATACACAGTATATAATTTAATTTATATAATGTTTTAGAACTGACAAGAAATTTATTGTGATAAAATCAGATTAGTGGTTGCCTGGGACAGGACAGAGGGATAGTAAATGCAAGCGGGCCCAGGGAACTTTCTGGGATAAGAGAAATGTTCTAGATCTTGATTGCAGTGATGACTGTCGTTAGTTGCCATTGAGTTGGCACCAGCCTTCAGAGATCTTATGTAAAACTGTATAAAACGTTGCCTGGTCCTATGCCATCTCCATGATCACTGGTGTGTTTGAGTTACAGAGATGTAGTCATTTGTCAAAATTATATGCAAAATCTGTGCATTTTATTGTTGCAAATTATGCCTCAAAAAGGTTGAATAAATATATTGGAAAATAGGAAAAAACTGTCATTATTTGAAAATGCTATGAAAACACAAAAGAATCTATAGACAGATGATTAGAAATGATAGAAAATACTAACAAGGTGGCTGCATCTTAGCTCAATTTTCAAAAGTTAATTCCATTTCTATACACCTGAAACAAATAATTGGAAAATATAGTTTTTTGTTTTTTTTTTTAAAAAAAGAACTTTTATAATAGCAACAAACAAGACCTATGAAACATCTGGGAATTGTCTTAACCAAAGATGTACAGGGCCTGTATTCAGAAAATCACCAAACTTTACAGCAAGGTGATATTAAAGAAGATCTAAATAAAAGGAAACCATTCCTATGTTTACTAATAGGAAGATTTAACTTCATAAAGATCTCAAATCTTCCCCAGCTGATAGATTCAATGCAATTCCAATGAAAATCCAAACAGAAATGTTAGTGGAACTTGACATAATGACTCTAAAATAAAGGAATGAAAGGACCTGAAAAAGAATAAATGTGTGTGGCTTCTCGCCTTAAGAAATACCAAGACTCTTATAAAAAAAAAAAAAAAAAACTTATAAAGATACAATAATTGGAAGTGTGGTATTGACAAAGAATAGACTAACTGACCTGTGGGACAGAAGAGAGCCCTGAAGCAAATCCGCACCTATATAAAAATATATGGGACTCTGATATTTCATGAAGTGGCAGCACAGCTCAGTGGAGAATTGAAAGTATTCAATGAAACGGAACTGGGAAAAGTGGCCATCCACATGATGAAAAAGAAATCAAATCCCTACCTCATACCACTCACGGAAATCAGCTCCAGATGATTTAAGAACTTACATGTCAAAAGTGATTTCAAACTTTTAAATAGGTGACTATCTTCCTGACTTTGAGGGTAGAAGAAGGGTTTCTTGGACAAGACACAAAAATCACAAGCATTAAAAGGAAAGATCGACGTAGCCCCCAAGAAGATAAAATACTTAGGAATAAATCTTACCAAGGATGTAAAAGACCTATACAAAGAAAACTACAAAGCTCTACTACAAGAAATTAAAAAGGACATACTTAAGTGGAAAAACATACCTTGCTCATGGATAGGAAGACTTAACATAGTAAAAATGTCTATTCTACCAAAAGCCATCTATACATACAATGCACTTCCGATCCAAATTCCAATGTCATTTTTTAAGGTGATAGAGAAACAAATCACCAACTTCATATGGAAGGGAAAGAAGCCTCGGATAAGCAAAGCATTACTGAAAAAGAAGAAGAAAGTGGGAGGCCTCACTCTACCTGATTTCAGAACCTATTATACAGCCACAGTAGTCAAAACAGCCTGGTATTGGTACAACAACAGGCACATAGACCAGTGGAACAGAATTGAGAACCCACATATAAATCCATCCACATATGAGCAGCTGATATTTGACAAAGGCCCAGTGTCAGTTAATTGGGGAAAAGATAGTCTTTTTAACAAATGGTGCTGGCATAATTGGATATCCATTTGCAAAAAAATGAAACAGGACCCATACCTCACACCATGCACAAAAACTAACTCCAAGTGGATCGAAGACCTAAACATAAAGACTAAAATGATAAAGATCATGGAAGAAAAAATTGGGACAACCCTAGGAGCCCTAATACAAGGCATAAACAGAATACAAAACATTACCAAAAATGACGAAGAGAAACCAGATAACTGGGAGCTCCTAAAAATCAAACACCTATGCTCATCTAAAGACTTCGCCAAAAGAGTAAAAAGACCACCTACAGACTGGGAAAGAATTTTCAGCTATGACATCTCCGACCAGCGCCTGATCTCTAAAATCTACATGATTCTGTCAAAACTCAACCACAAAAAGACAAACAACCCAATCAAGAAGTGGGCAAAGGAAATGAACACACACTTCACTAAAGAAGATATTCAGGCAGCTAACAGACACATGAGAAAATGTTCTTGATCATTAGCCATTAGAGAAATGTAAATTAAAACTACGATGAGATTCCATCTCACACCAACAAGGCTGGCATTAATCCAAAAAACACAAAATAATAAATGTTGGAGAGGCTGCAGAGAGATTGGAATTCTTATACACTGCTGGTGGGAATGTAAAATAGTGCAGCCACTTTGGAAATCTATCTGGCGTTATCTTAAACAGTTAGAAATAGAACTACCATACAACCCAGAAATCCCACTCCTCGGAATATACCCTAGAGAAACAAGAGCCTTCACACGAACAGATATATGCACACCCATGTTTATTGCAGCTCTGTTTACAATAGCAAAAAGCTGGAAGCAACCAAGGTGTCCATCAACGGATGAATGGGTAAATAAATTGTGGTATATTCACACAATGGAGTACTACGCATCAATAAAGAACAGTGACGAATCTGTGAAACATTTCATAACATGGAGGAACCTGGAAGGCATTATGCTGAGCGAAATCAGTCAGAGGCAAAAGGACAAATATTGTATAAGACCACTATTATAAGATCTTGAGAAATAGTATAAACTGAGAAGAACACATACTTTTGTGGTTACGGGGCGGGGAGGGAGGGAGAGGGTTTTTTACTGATTAATTAGTAGATAAGAACTGCTTTAGGTGAAGGGAAGGACAACACTCAATACATGGAAGGTCAGCCCGATTGGACTGGACCAAAAGCAAAGAAGTTTCCAGGATAAAATGAATGCTTCAAAGGTCAGCGGAGCAAGGGCGGGGGTTTGGGAACCATGCTCTAAGGGGACTTCTAAGTCAATTGGCACAATAATTCTGTTATGAAAACATTCTGCACCCCACTTTGAAATGTGGCGTCTGGGGTCTCAAATGCTAACAAGCGGCCATCTAAGATGCATCAGTTGGTCTCAACCCACCTGGAACAAAGGCGAATGAAGAACACCAAGGTCACATGACAACTAAGAGCCCAAGAGACAGAAAGCACCACATGAACCAGAGACCTACATTATCCTGAGACCAGAAGAACTAGTTGGTGCCCGGCCACAATCGATGACTGCCCTGACAGGGAGCACATAGAGAACCCCTGAGGGAGCAGGAGATCAGTGGGATGCAGACCCCAAATTCTCATAAAAAGACCATACTTAATGGGCTGACTGAGACTAGAGGAATCCCGGCTGTCATGGTCCCCAAACCTTCTGTTGGCACAGGACAGGAACCATCCCTGAAGACAACTCATCAGACATGAAAGGGACTGGACAGTGGGTAGGAAAGAGATGCTGAAGAAGAGTGAGCTAATTATATCAAGTGGACACTTGAGACTGTGTTGGCATCTCCTGTCTGGAGGCGGGATGGGAGGATAGAGAGAGTGGGAAGCTGGCAAAATTGTCACGAAAGGAGAGACTGGAAGGGCTGACTCATTAGGGGGAGAGCAAGTGGGAGTAAGGAGTAAGATGTATATAAACTTATATGTGACAGACTGACTTGATTTGTAAACGTTCACTTGAAGCTCAATAAAAGTTAATAATAATAAAAAAATCCTGGAAATATTTAAACTAGGCAGGTGACCACTTCCTTTCTCTCTCATAAGCATTCCAGTTTCGATAATAAAGTATATGTTCACCGTTTAAAAAAAAAAAAAGGAAAGATCGATAAATGTGACCACACTAAAAGAAAAAATTTCAATTTATTAAAAAAAAAAAACACTTTTAAAAAAGTGAAAAGATAAACCACAAACTGAGAGAAGACATTTGCAGCATATTTAATCTATGAAGGATTACTGCCCAGAATACATAAAGAATTATAAAAGGGTACCAAAAAGACAAATAATCCCACAGAAAATTGGGCAAAATACAAGCATTTCATTGGGAAAAAAAAAAAAATACAGGTGGACAATCAACATATGAAGAGATAGTCAATTTCATCTGCAGCCAGGACGACGACTGGCGAATCAAGATCATGATTAGCAAAAATTAAGACTGAAGATAACATTGGTTAAATCAATAGGATTTTTAAAACACTGCAGATGGAAGTGGAAGTTGGAATTATCTTGTAAAATTGAATATTCTCATAGCTTATGAGCCAGAAATGTCCACAAAAAAACTCATACATTAATATTCATAGCAGCACCTGCTTATAATAGCAAAAAACTGAAAAGAACCCAAATAGGGAATGATATAACGAGGGAAATGAACTACAGCTCCATGTGACAGTATGGATGAATATCTCTAACCAAATGTTGAGTGACAAAATAAGTTCAAAAACACTGCATTGAGTATGATACCCTTCTTATAAAACTCAGAAACAAGTATGATGAAGCAATGTTCTGTTTGGCATGTATATAAGACATTTCATATATATAAAATGATACAAAAGAAAGCAAGCAAATGATAAACACAATATTCAGGATAGTAGGTACCTTGATTGGAGGAGGCACAAACTGGGAGAGGGATGAGCACATAGGTTGTGTTCTAGGTCTTGGATTGGATGATTGTAGTAGCAAGAATAATTCCTCCCTAAAGATGTCCACGTTCTAATCCCTAGAACCTGTGAGTATGTTACCTTACATATCAAAAGAAACTTTGCAGATGGGTTGAGGTTAAAGATTTTGAGGAGGGGAGATTACCCTGGATTACGCAGATAGATCTACTGTTATCCACAATGGTTCTTATGAGTGAAAGAGGACGGCAGGAGAGTCAATATCAGAGTGATGCAATGTGAGAAAGACTTGACTGTCCATTGTTGGTTTTGAAGATTGAATGGGGGCCACAAGCCAAAGAATGCAGACAGTCTTTAGAAGATAGAAATTGCAGGAAGACTGATTCTCTCCTACATTCTTCAAAAAGGAACAGAGCCGTGCTGACATCTTGATTTTACATCAGTAAGACCCATTTTTAATTTCTGACTTCCAGATAATAAATCTGTATTGTTTTAAACCAATAAATTTGTGGTAATTTGCTACAGAAGCAAGAGGAAACTAATCCAATGATCACTATATTGTTAAACTAAACAAGTAAATGATAATCAAATAAATAAAAGAGAACCATTAAGGGAGTAATGGTGATGGAGCACTATAAACCAAGGAGTATGATTAGTCCAATTCTGTCTATCCTAAAGTTCAAAAATATTTTAAATTAATGTTTTTAACTTTTAAATATTTAATTTTAAACTTAGAAAAGAGATGTGTATTGGAAAAGTCAGCACAACTTGACCAAGACAAAGTCATAGAAGCTTTATAGATACATCCAAACTCCCTGAGGGACCAAATTACTAGGCTGAGAGCTGGGGATCATGGTCTTGGGAGGGCACCTAGCAAAAATGACATAATATAGTACATAAAGAATATGTTCTACATCCTACTCTGGTGAGAAGAATCTCGGGTCTTAAAACCTTGTGAGCACTACACCAACAAAAAGAACATCGAAGAGGAAATCACCAAATCCATGCCATTTACAGTAGTCACCAAGAAGATAAAATACTTAGGAATAAATCTTACCAGAGATGTAAAAGACTTATACAAAGAAAACTACAGTACACTTCTACAAGAAACTGAAAGAGACTTACATAAGTGGAAGAACATACCTTGCTCGTGGATAGGAAGATTTAACATTATAAAAATGTCTATTCTACCAAAAGAGATCTATACATTTAATGCAATTCTGATTCAAATCCCAATGGCATTCTTTAATGAGATGGAGAAACAAATCACCAACTTCATATGGAAGGGAGAGAGGCCCCAGAAAAATAAGGTATTACTGAAAAAGAAGAACAAAGTGGGAGGCCTTACTTTACCTGATTTTAGAACCTATTATACTGCCACAGTTGTCAAAACAGCCTGGTACTGGTACAACAACAGATACATGAACCAATGGAACAGAATTGAAAATCCAAACATAAATCCACCCACCGTATGAGCAGTTGATATTTGACAAAGGCCCCAAAACAGTTCAATGGGGGAAAAGACAGTGTTTTTAACAAATGGTGCTGGCATAACTGGATATCCATCCACAAAAAAATGAAACAAGACCCATACCTCACTCCATGCACAAAAACAAACTCAAAATGGATCAAAGACCTAAATATAAAATCTAAAATGATAAAGTTCATGGAAGAAAAAATAGGGACAACGTTAGGAGCCCTAACACATGACATAAACAGTATACAAAACATTATAAAGAATGTAGAGGAAAAACCAGATAACTGGGCTCTCCTAAAAATCAAACACCTATGCTTATCCAAAGACTTCACCAAAAGAGTAAAAAGGCTACCTACAGACTGAGAAAAAGTTTTTAGCTATGACATTTCTGATCAGCGCCTGGTCTCTAAAATCTACATGATACTGCAAAAACTCGACTACAAAAAGACAAATAACCCAGTTAAAAAATGGGCAAAAGATATGAATAGACACTTCACTAAAGAAGACATTCAGGTAGCTAACAGATATATGAGGAAATGTTCATGATCATTAGCCATTAGAGAAATGCAGATCAAAACTACAATGAGATTTCATCTCACGCCAACAAGGCTGGCATTAATCCAAAAAACACAAAATAATAAATGTTGGAGAAGCTGTGGAGAGATTGAAACACTTATACACTGCTGGTGGGAATGTAAAATGGTACAAACACTTTGGAAATTGATTTGGCGCTTCCTTAAAAAGCTAGAAATAGAACTACCATATGATCCAGCAATCCCACTCCTCGGAAAAATATCCTAGAGAAATAAGAGGCTTTACACGAACAGATATATAAACACCCATGTTTATTGCAGCACTGTTTACAATAGCAAAAAGATGGAAGCAACCAAGATGCCCCTCAAAGGATAAATAAATTATGGTATATTCACACAATGGAATACTATGCATCGATAAAGAACAGTGAGGAATCTGTGAAACATTTCATAACATGGAGGAAGCTGGAAGGCATTATGCTGAGTGAAATCAGTCAGTTGCAAAAGGAGAAATAGTGTATAAGACCGCTATAATAAGAACTTGAGAAATAGTTTAAACTGAGAAGAAAACATTCTTTTGTGGTTATGAGAGAGGGGAGGGAGGGAGGTGGGAGAGGGGCATTCACTAATTAGATAGTAGATAAGAACTACTTTAGGTGAAGGGAAAGACAGCACACAACACAGGGGAGGTCTGCACAATCGGACTAAACCAAAAGCAAAGAAGTTTCCTGAATAAATTGAATGCTTCGAAGGCCAGTGTAGCAGGGGCAGGGGTCCGGGGATCATGGTTTCAGGGGACATCTAAGTCAATTGGCATAATAAAATCTATTAACAAAACATTCTCCATCCAACTTTGAAGAGTGGCATCTGGGGTCTTAAACGCTACCAAGCAGCCATCTAAAAAAAAAAAAAAATTTATTTTATTTTATTTTATTTTTGGTCTCAACCCACCTGGATCAAAGGAGAATGAAGAACACCAAGGACACAAGGTGATAGGAGCCCAAGAGACAGAAAGGGCCACATGAACCAGAGACTACATCAGCCTGAGACCAGAAGAACTAGATGGTGCCCGGCTACAATTGATGACTGCCCTGACAGGGAGCACAAGAGAGAACCCCTGAGGAAGCAGGAGAGCAGTGGGATGCAGACCCCAAATTCTCATAAAAAGACCAGACTTAATGGTCTGATTGAGACTAAGAAGGACCCCGGTGGTCACGGCCCCCAGACCTTCTATTGGCCCAGGACAGGAACCATTCCCAAAGCCAACTCTTCAAACATGGCTTGGACTGGACAGTGGGTTGGAGAGGGATGCTGGTGAGGAGAAAGCTTCCTGAATCAGGTGGACACTTGAGATTATGTTGGCATCTCCTGCCTGGAGGGGAGATGAGAGGGTGGAGGGGGTTAGAAGCTGGCGAAATGGACACGAAAAGTGAGAGTGGAGCGAGAGAGAGGGCTGCCTCATTAGGGGGAGAGTAATTGGAAGTGCGTAGCAAGGTGTATATGGGTTTTTGTGTGAGAGACTGACTTGATTTGTAAACTTTCCCTTAAAGCACAATAAAAATTATTAAAAAAAAAAAAAAGTTTTTGAGCAGCCATTGAAGATATTTCACTGGTCCCACCCCATCTGGAACAAGGGAGAATGAAGAACACCAAAGACACAAGGGAAAGATTAGTCCAAAGGACTAATGGACCACAACTACCACAGCCTCCACCAGACTGAGTCCAGCACAACTAGATGGTGCCTGGCTACCACCACCAACTGCTCTGACAGGGATCACAATAGGGAGTCTCAGACAGAGCTGGAGAAATATGTAGAACAAAATTCAAACTCACAAAAAAGGACCAGACTTACTGGTCTGACGGAGACTGGAGAAACCCTGAGAATATGGCCCACTAACACCTTTTTAACTCAGTACTGAAGTCATTCCTGAGGTTCACCCTTCAGCCAAAGATTAGTCAGTCCCATAAAACAAACAATAATACACGTAGCTCAACCATGTATTGGAGGTAAATGTGCACACCAGCCCAGAGGCAAAGATGAGAAGGCAGGAGAGGACAGGAAAGCTGGACGAATGGAAATGGGGAAACCAAGGTCAAGAAGGGGAGAGTGTTGACCAGTCGAAAGGTTGGCAACCAATGTCACAAAACAGTATGTTTATTAATCGGTTAATGAGAAAGTAATTTGATCTGTAAGCCTTGATCTAAAGCACAAGATAAAAAGAAAGAAAGAAAAGTGATGTGTACCAAACACCCATAACTTCTCTAAGGAATCTTTCCCAGGGGGATGTCAGTTGACAGCCCCCAAACCCATCAGGACTTGTGACAGTTGCCCCCAAGGATGGCCAAGTAGGAAAGGGGCTCAGCAAGAGACTTGGGATTCTTTTAGTTCTCTTTGAACCATTACTTCTGGACAAGGTCCCACTGTCAAGATGGTTAGACAAAATTGGTGGTTTCCAAACATGCTTGGCAGAAAAATCTTCTTCTCAAAAGTAACCACAAGTGGAAGGCTGTGATAAAAGTTACTCTTCTTGCAGTGTACAGGGTCGGGGAGCTGGACCTTCCCAGGAGTCACAACAAAAGTCAGCCTGGAAAAGCAGCTGGAGGGGCAGCTGTGGGGAAGGGAGTGATTCCCGAATGAATGGAAGGGGCTGAGAGAGTAGACCAGGGGAAGTGGTGCTTCGGTGCTTAGTTGTCTATGCAGGAGACACAGGCTCAGTTTCCTGCCTATGCGTCTCTTACACAGCCACCACCCATCAGTCGGTGGAGGCCGTGTATTGCTCTGATGCTGAACAGGTTTCAGCAGAGCTTCCAGGCTAAGATGGACTAGGAAGAAAGGCCTGGCGGTCTACTTCTGAAAATGGACCAATGAAAATCCAAAGGATCACATTGGGTCCATCCGGAGGATGGTGCAGGACTAGGTAGCTTTTCATTCCAGTGTGCATGGAGTTGACATGAGTTGGAGGCCAACTTGACAGTAGCTAACAACAACAAGGGAGTGGACCAGGCTTCTAGGGCTGACACTTGAAGGGCAGGGCCAGTTCCCATACTCACTGTCAGTATTTTTTTGTTTTTGTTAACAACCTCAAAATCTTAGTAGCATACAACAATTGCTCTCTATTCGCCTAAAGCAGCAGAATAAGAAGGAGACCCAGGGATCAGAGAAGAAAATGGACTGCAGGTCTAATTGCCTCAATGAACTACGATCTCCTTCACCACGAGACCAGAAGAAATAGATGGTGCCCAGCTACCATTACAGAAGATTTTGATCAAGGACACAACAGATGGATCCTGAACAAAAGAAGAAAAATCATGGAGCAGAACCTCAAATTAATATGGAAACCAGACTTACATGGATCCATTGAGACTGGAGCAACCCCTGAATCTATTGCCCAGAAATAATTTTTAAACCTTGAACCGAAACTATCTCATGAAGCCATTGTTAAACCAAACAGCCCGTTAGCTCGATTAATAAAGAATGTTTGCCTTGAGCATGGAGCTCTTATAAAGAATTATCTACGTGAGTTCGAGCTGATAACCGTTAATCTAAAGCACATATGAGAACTTTAGAGGTGGTGTCTACATTAATGGTGGTCAAACAATATAGGTAGAATTAGTGAGAATGGTGACAAAATGTGAAGCACATAACCAATGTCATTGAACTGTACACGTAGAAATTGTTGAATGGATGTATATTTGATTGTGTATATTGCCACCAAAAAAAAAAGAAATAGCAAACAAAAGTTCAGTGCCTTAAAACAACAAACATTTATTTTTCTTACTCATGGGGTTGTAGGTCAGCTCATCCAGCTAGGCTTCAAGTTGTAGGTCAGGTACCAATCTGTTCCACATGTCATTATTCTGGGCCTATGCTGTTCTCCTGGTAGACCAGAGGAGCGCAGGTATGCACCTATAGCCTCTGCTTACGTCATGTCTGCTCCTCTGGCCAAAGCAAGTCACCTGGCCAAGCCCCACATCCCTACAGCAGAGAAGTGTACTTTGCTCACCCTGCTAGGAACAGTAGTACAATCTACGACACTGTCCAAAGGACTCAGCTAGAGAAGGGTCCAGGCTGTGCTGTGGAGCAGGGCAGAAGCTTCTGGCAGTATCCTCCCCGCTACTATGTAGCTGCTGCATAGGAAAATGAATTAGTGTCTTTAAAGTGTGCCTCCAGAACCCAAATCCATTAAAACTTCTTTTTCCATTTCTTTGTTTTTTTTGAATGAGTTCCTCACTGGGTATAGCAGCTGTCCCAGAACAATGGCTGACCTCTGGGCCACCCCCTTCCTGCTGGTAAGCGTCCACTGTGGGCAAAAGAATGTCTTTTGAGGCTCGGTTCCTTCTGTCTCACAACAGACCTATCCTTGGGGATTCTTGTGAGTTTATAAAGAGGTATCCTTGCCCCCTCCCACCTTACCTACCAGGTGGAATTTTGTTCTTATGTACACAATGGCAGTCATGCCTGGTCAGGGTCAGCGAATGTAGCAATTGAGCCTCTGAAGCCGTCTCTGGCCATTAATATCCCCTTACCTTCTTGTCTCTAGCCTTTCAGTTCCTGAATCTCTCCATCTGGTTGATTCCAACACTTACTTCCCTCTTCACTCCATCCCTCAGACGCCGAAGTTGAGATATTAGACATGTCTAAGCCACCTATCTTGGATAGTCTGGCATCATCATAGACTCCTGGTTCTAACTCGTCTCAGGTACCAGCCTTGCTCAGCCTCCTGCCTGCGTGGTTGTGCACCCATCGTCCTGTTTATATCACTACCATCCGCCAACACTAAAGCTGTCCTTAAAGAGAGACTAGAGGCTGGCAGAGAGGAGAAAGCCAGAAAGAAAAGGCCAGGCAGGCTTTTGATTGTCTATTTTGACAAGTAAGTGACCCCTGTTCTCCAAAAGCCGGGTGCATGGGAAGCCTTTGTTCCCATCTGCAGCCATGTGCTCACCTAGCCTTAGGGGAGCAAATGCAGGGTGAGCCCACCAGAGCCCTGCCTGACGCCTGGGAAACCAGGATGTTTGGACCCCAGCTTCCCCTGCTCCCTTTGCCCATTAAGCCTGAAGACTAGAGGGTTCTGACATCCCTGTCCTCTGAGTTAAACTCCCCACAAATGACAATTTTAGCACAAAGAAGGGGAGACAGCAGAGATGAGAGACAGGAAAGCCATGAGTTGCCTGAATTCTCTTGATCTGAATTGCTTTTCAGGTCCCTACACTGAGATTACTCCTTTGTTTTTGAGCCTTTGGACTTGAATGGAGCGCTCTCCTGCAGCTCACAGGGGACCCAGAGAGGGAAGAATGAAGCAGACATCAATGGCACGGTTGATAATCCTACAACCATTGACTTGAAGAGACGGCCAGCAGGGCCCGCCTGGCTAATCTGCCATGTCAATGCACACTATTAGGCCCCTGAATTGATGGGTTATTGACAGAGAGAGCAGGGCTGAGTGCTGATAGTCTGCAGCCTGAGTGCCTATTTAGGGAGATTTCATCTGCAATTATAGACAGGGTCCAATGTAAAGGCCCCTCCAAAGCCATTATCTGGAGTTGGGTCAGGGCCAGGAGAACCACCCTCCAAAGGTTGGCTCCAAACTCCAGCTCTCATCTTACCACAGTGGTTCAAGGCTTCCGAGGCTGGGTGTCTCAGGCTCCTTCCCAGACCTGCCCTCAGCCCCCAGCTCATGCTTCGCTCATACCTACATCTTGAAAACTGGATGAACCTTTTATATCCTAACTTCTACTACTATTGGGTGAGGGGGTGCATAGAGAAGAGACAGTTTTGGAGGGGTGGGGTGGAGGGGAAATCTAACTCTGACCCTGGCTTATGGCGACCACGCGTGTGTTGTTAGCTGCCATTGAGTCATCCCCAACTCATTGCACGCCATGCACAACAGAACAAAACGCTGCCTGGTCCTGCACTATCCCTATGGTTGGCTGAGAACCAGACCTCTGTGATCCATAAGACTTTCATTAGCTAATTTTCAGAAGTAGATCGCCAGGCCTCTCTTCCTAGTCTGTCCTAGTCTGGAAGCTTTGCTGAAACCTGTTCAACATCATAGAAACACATAAGCCTCCGCTGACAGACAAGCGGTGGCTATATATCAGGTGCAGGCTGGGAATCAGACCCAGGTCTCCTGCATGGAAGGTGAGAAGTCATCCTACCACTGAACCACCAAAGCCTCAATATTGTAATCACTGTTGGTTAATCTCATGAGGTGCAGGGGCATGACTCTGGCTAAGGGCCAGGCGTGGTGAGAAATCGAGTAGACGTCCCTTTTAGCCTGTGCCCACGACGCGGCCTGGAGTCCTTCTGGGCAGACTCAGCCTGTCTGCAGAGCGACTCTGGCCCCACGTTCACATGGCCTGGCTCTGGGGGCCCAGGAAAAGCAAGAAAGCGCGCGAAGCAGATTCTGCAGGAAGAAACGCAGGAAAGAACCCGCTTTACTGATGGGTAGAGTGAAATATGCCTCAGAGGAACTCTGGGTTCCAGCCACAGATGGACACTCCTAAAAGGAAGGGCTGATGGGGTAATGTGCCACATTTATAAGTGGCTGGGAACTGAGGAAACCCAGGTGGCATAACGGTTATGTGCTACGGCTGCTAAACAGAAGGTGGGCAGTTCGAATGCACTCCTTGGACACTTGGGGGGCAGATCTACTGTGTCCTATAGGGTCACTATGAGTTGGAATTGACTCGATGGCAACGAGTTTGGTTTTTGGTTTTATGAAAACTGAGGGAGAGAAAATTCCGTATCATTGTATCATTGTCAAATGACCTGCACACAGCCTGATGAGATCTTCTCTCAGGGCACTTTTTAGTTGTTTAGGTGCTCAGATCTTCCTCCCCCAGTCCTACGCTGTCAGTGGGCAAAGGTCTGCCACTTCCTCTGAGTCCCTCAGGGTTTAACACAGCACAGAGCTGGCTCCATAGGAGCTGTTACACCTCATGAGAGACTAGCTTCCTATTTCTCTCACCAGCGGCTGTCAAGCCGACTCCAACTCATGGCAACCCCACGTGGGTCAGAGCAGAACTGTGCTACGGGAGATTGCCAGGACTTTCTTCTGAGGCACAACTGGGTGGAGTTGAACCTCCAGCCTTTCAGTTAGCAGTCAAGTGTATTAACCATTTGTACCACCAAGGAACTCCTTTCCAGTTCTAGGCATCAGCAAAGCAGAGCCTTTGTCACCCAGATTAAAAGACCTTTACACAGAGGTGGAGATTCATGGAATAGGAATTAAAGCATAAACTTAAAAACTGTTTCCCGGGGGGAAGAAAACAGAAGGGCTGGGGTCAAGGAAGGCAGTAAGGGTTAGCGTTCCTCCTTCCTGCAGACGGAGTAGGGCTCGTGCTGGCCAAGGGGCAGAAGAATGGGCTTTGTCCATACAGCCAGGCTCTCAGAGTGCTGAGTCCTCTTTCGACCAGTCAAGGAAGGACAGGACAGCCATCAGAGGACCTGCCACTCCGACAGCAGCACTGGCCAGATGAGTCTGCTCCCTTGGGTTCTCCTGCTGGGTCTTTGTTCCTATGGAGTCAGCAGGACGTGACTCTTTGTGTGAAGGGGGCTAATTGCATCCAGGGTGACCACAGTCCAGGGTTGGCTCCCTCAAGTACATCAGGGTGGTCAGACACTCAGGGAGTAAAACATATCAACCCTTTCAAAACACACAGCTAATATCAATTTCTATTTCAAACAACATGGCACCTAGCCTCAGTCTGCTGCCTTGCCTGCCTTTGTTTTTAGCCAATTTTGTAGCTAGCGCCTGCAAGCTTTACCTGCTCTGCAAAGACAGTATGGTGGCTACAGAGAGCCTTTTTAGGATGTGATGTTCACTTGGAAGGGCGGAGGATAGGGATTGCTCCAGTTATACATAACCGAGGGATTAATTTCCACTTGGTGGGAGAGAAGGAAACAAATGTGTTCCGGCACCTATTTGCTAAGCACTGTGCTGGGTTTTTAATTGCTGTTGTTTTTGGCATTAGCTGCTGTGGAGTCTCCACCTCGTGGTGACCTCGTGTACAACAGAAGGAAACATTGCTCAGGCCTGCGCCATCTTCAGGACCTCTGCTGTGCTCAAGTCCACTGCTGCAACCATTGGGTCTTTGGAGTGCCCTCCAACCTAGTGGACTCATCTTCCCACACTATCTGAAACAGTATTCTGTTGTGATCCATAGGGTTTCCATTAGCTAATTTTCAGAAGTAGATCACCAGGCCTTTCTTTCTAGTCTGTCTTCTTCTTGAAGTTCCACTGAAACCTGTCCACCATGGGTGACCCTGATGGTATTTGAAACATTGGTGACATAGCACCCAGCATCGTGGCAACACACAAGCCACCACAAACTGACAGATGGGTGGTGGTGAGGTTTTAACTACAGGACCTTATCTTACTTTTTCCCCTGCTCTATAAAAAAATCCTGAGAGGTTGGCACCATTCTCCCCATTTAACAGATGAGGTGACCAAGTCTTAAATAAGTCCAGTAATTTGTTCAAGGCTACAGAGCTAAGTAGCGGTAGGACAAAGACTCAAATGGCAGGCTTTGTCTCTGAAACCTCCCATTCTTCCATGGTGCCATGTTCCCTCTCAAGCCACATTAGAATGCCAGTGTCATTTCTTGTCGTCATACGAGTCATTAGCCCCCAGCAGAAAGCACTGTGATAGACGGTGTTACTCATATGCCAAGCCCTGAGCAAGACACCATAGGGAATGCCAAGACATATGATGCAGGCTCTCTGCCCTCTAGCCTGGGTGACAGGCTGGTGGTAAATGACATCTACTGAACGTGGCTGCTATGATCTAGACTGAGGGGTCGACATTTCCCACTCCCTGTCTTTCAATTGTTCTTAAAGGGGCGACCTTCACCTAGAGGATTCCAGAGGCTTGCGTGGCACCACTTGAAAATCTGTGGCACTGCCATGGCCCTCAGCTTTCATCATCTCTCCCCTTCCATCCCTGCAATTCAATTCTGGCTGGGGGCTGGGTGTGGGGCAGAATTAAACCCTTTCCATGTCTGCATGTTGAAGTCCAATGCAAAAATAATTACATCTCCACCCGTTTATCTTCCATCTCTAAATCCAACCCATTGTTCTGAGAATGGTTTGAACAGGGCACTTTTCCCCCTGCTGCGCAATTTTAGATTGCGTTCACACTTTGTTAACTTTTTACCGTTAAGAATGTTTCTGCAGCACGTACTTCAGCATCCTCACAAGGACAGTTCTCATTTGGAGCTCAAACAGAGAGATGGAGCTGGTATTGCTGGAATGTCAGCCGAGTTCCCGGTTTAATGGCTGCATGGTGGCTGAGCAGTTGCAGATGTGAGCCAGAGCGCTAAGACTTGAAGGCCTCCAGCCCTGGCTCTTCAAATTGGGCGCATCTAGACAAAACTGCGATATAAAATTTCCTTCTCAAAGCTACTTTTCGTTGTCAAAGCCACTCCTTGATATACAATGTAGTAGCTCTAATGAATCTATTCAATCTAATCTTCATCATCGTGGCATCTCTAAGGTAGAAAATTAATTGGATGAAGTTAAATATCCCCTTTTCATGTCAACAAAATTGGTTTTTCTAGGGATTAAAGGATTAACTTGGCGTTAAGTCCCTAAAGAGGTTAAAATACTTTATTATTCATTACAAAACACAAAGATTGGGCTGTTATTTTTTTCTTATGTCACTGCCCCTCATTTTGTTAAAGTAAATCACCAAGGAGAGCTGTTAATGACAATTTCAGAAGCTCTTAATGCTCTTCAAAATGCGTGTCTTCCTTGCTTACAAACTCCTTCTGGGGAAAGTAGCCTGAAATATATGGAATTGTAGCCTATTTTCAGAGCCAAGTGACCAATGGGCAGGGTCGAGCTTTCAGTTAAGCCTTCAAAGTTGGAAAATGCAGCTTTTCATATTGATGTTCTCTCGGCTTTGCATCAAAAGAGCACAACTTCCAGGCAACTACTGAGAAGATAGCTCCAGTCTAGGTGAAAGGACAGAGAAAGCTGGCCTGTACCATGACACCATGTGAAGCTGGGACAGATATTTTCAAATTATTATATTGATTAATTGTATTTGTTTTATACTATAAATAACATATATTTATAAGCAGCTGCCATCAAGTCAATTCTGACTCATGGCAACCTCATTTGTGTTAGAGTAGAACTGTGCCTTACAGGGTTTTCAATGGCTGCAACCTCTCAGAAGTAGATCTATCTCCAGGCCTTTCTTCAGGGCATCCCTGGGTAAATTTGGATGGCCATCCTTTCAGTTAGCACCTGAACACTTAGCCATTTGTGCCACCCCAGGACTCCAATATATATACATATTATAGTTCTTATTACAGTACAATATCCCATATAAAAATGAGTGATTTCCACTGCATTTCCTTCATAACTTGTACAATTTCGAGTTGGGAAAATTTCTAAATCTAGTGTCAGTCTTTTGCACCTGGGGAAACTGAGGCTCAGATTTACAATGTCACACACTCTCAGTTACTCCACAGTAAGTAGCAGGGTGGCCCTGAAACCCCAGTTTTCTGACCCTGAAGCCTCTTTTTTCCCTATTACATGTCCCCCAGCCTTCTGCATCCTCCTAAAGATACATAGCTCTGTGACCAAGGGCCCATGCTTCAAAGAGGATTTGGAGTCAAGACCCAGACTGAGGACAGGGTACATGGCCAAGTTCACTGGGTACATGGTGACCAGCCATGACCTCAGCCTCATGAGGTACAGGTTCTCAACTAACTAGGCACACAGTCACCAGTCTTAGCAAACCTGGCTCTCCTTCCAGTCAAATCCATCCTGGGTGGCTCCTGGTCCTCTTCAGGGAGACATAAAGGCAAAGGGACTGCAAAGTAATCAGTTACAACATCATCAGCAGGTCCTCATTATACATAAAGCTCTGTGATGGGGTTGGAGGTGTGAAGATAATAATATAAAGTAACCATCATAAAAGCAGAGTGAGATAAGATAAAAGCCATGAGGGGTAATAGAATGCCATGAAGAGTCAAAAGAGAGAGGTCTCTTCAAGCTGGAGAATCCAGAAATGATCCATACATAAGAAAGTGGCATTTGAATGAGTCTTGAAGGAAGTATGAATGTCAAGAGGTGTAGGTAAGACAATGAAGTTTCATCTAGAAGGAAAAACAAGAAGAGAAAGGCAGAGAGAGCTGTTGAGGACGTGGTACATGATGATTTTCTTCCAGGCGAGTTCACAGGTCTTCCCCTCCTAGAAGCCCTTCCTGATTGTTCAGGGCTGGTTAGGTGCCCTCTGTCTTAGTCATCTAGTGCTACTATAACAGGAATACCACAAATGGATGGCTTTAACAAACAGAAATGTGGCCTCTCATGGTCTAGGAAGCTAGAAGTCTGAATTCAGGGCACTAGCTCTAAGGGAAAACTTTCTCTGTCAGCTCTGGAGGAAGGTCCTTGTCATCAATCTTCCTCCTGTTCTAGGAGCTTCTCGGCGCAGGGACCCTGGGTCCAAAGGATGCACTCTGCTCCCGGCACTCCTTTCGTGGCAGCAGGAGGCTCCTCTCTGCTTGATTCTCTCTTTTATATCTCAAAAGACATTGACTCAAGATGCAACCTAATCCTGTAGATTGAGTCCTGCCTCATTAGCATAACTGCCTCTAATCCTGCCTCATTAACATCATAGAGGTTAGGATTCACAACACACAGGAAAATCACATCAGATCACAAAATGGTGGACAATCTCAAAATACTGGAAATCATAGACTAGCTCAGTTGACACACATTTTTAGGGGACACAATTCAACCCATAACACCCTCTCCTCACTGCTCTTCAAGCACCATTAGACATATCTGGCCAACCACCACCCCGCAACACTCAGCACAGAATATTGCCGTTACATGTCTCCCCCACTAACCATGAGTAACTTCAAGCACTTCAAGTCACTTTTTAACTTTTTTGCTGTGACTCCAGGACAATGCCTAGTATATGTTACATTTCCAAAAACATTTATTAAATATTTCAAGAGCTTAGTTTAGATGACTGAAGAAGAACTGCAGAGAAAAATAAAAAAAAAGGAAATTTGAGCCTATTTGAGGAGGGTCTTAGTTGCCACCCAGTGGTACCATGGAAGAAAGGCCTGGAGATCTGCTTCAGTAAAGACTGCAGCCAAGAAAACTGTATGGAGCACAGTTTTACCCTGTAACACATGGGGCTGCTATGAGTCAGAATCGACTGGACAGCAGCAGATTCGGTTTTTGTTTTAGACTGGGTTTAGCTTAACGGGGTACTGGCCATAAGGAAAGTGAAGACCTCTTTCTTGGGGTAGGTAGGAGAAGGGAATACTGATTAAGTGGCTCCCCTTCAACAAATGAAGACCATTAACCCCTTCCTGTCCAGGGCACTGAGGTAATGGAAAGGGAGAAGCAAGTCAATGAAGATGGCTGCACAATTTACTAAGTGAATGGCTTTGGCCAGATTACCCAAACCTCCTGAGCCTCAGTTTCCTTATCTGCAAAATGGAGGCAATAACAATACCTACCTCGATGGCTTTTTTCAAGGATTGAGTAAGATAATATATGTATTGTATAAAATACAAAAAACCAAACCCGTTGCTGTCAGGATGATTCCGTCTCATAGCGACCCTATAGGATAGAGTAGAAATGCCGCACAGAGTTTTCAAAGAGGGGCTGGTGGATTCTAACTGCCGACCTTTTGGTTAACAGCTGAATGTTTAACCACTGTACCATCAGGGCTCCTATATATAGCATATGTTTACATATATAACATAATATATAGTACACTACATATTACTAATAAGTGTTAAATGTATCAATTTTAGTGTTTACTTTAAAAGGGACTGTCTTGTATACTGAAATGAAAAGGAGAGCTGAGTAGAGCTAAGACATGGATTTTTCTGACCGGCAGCAGAGGGAGCTGGGCAGCACCTGTGGGGCAGGGAAACAGAAAAAAAGAGCTTTAGCCTCTAATATACACAAAACCAGCAGCAAGCTACCTGGAGAGAAGGCAGAGAGTAGAGTGACTTGCCTGGTATGTGCCTAAGCGTTGGGGTCAGACACATTGAGTGCAAAACCTAGAGAGACATAAAATGAGAGATAGGAATTGGCAGATGGAGACTGTTGAGGAGGAGAGATGGAAAAATAGAAGTTACTTGTTACATTAGGAATGGGCTTCCATGATAAGCCTGGCACTAAGAACCACTGGTGACTCTGGAAATGACAGCAGATTGTTTTTACAGGTAATATTTGAAAACCACTAATTATTAACAGTAACACCAACTTACATTCCTACCTAGCCCTTTGGCTTTCCCAGTGCCCCTTCATGCTCTGAGTCCTCCCTTTCACCTCACTACAACCCAGTAAGGCTGCAGATTTATCATGTTCTGTGCATCATAAAGATGAGAAACCTGAGGGCAAAGAGGTTCTATGATTTGTCCAAAGTCACGTATGCAGTCTGGGGCACACGTGGCTTTGCATTTGCGATGAGGCAGTCTTCTTGTGGCGTTGTATTCCTGGGTGGTGCAAACAGTTAACACACTTGACTGCTAACAGAAAGACTGGAAATTTGAATCCACCCAGAAGTGCCACAGAATAAAGGTCCGACCATCTACTTCCTCCCCCACGTGCAAAGAGCTGGAGATGGAAAACCGAAAGGGAAGAGCACGCTCGGCATTTCTCAGGCTGAAAGAACTGAAGAAAAACTTCAAGCCTCGAGTTGCAATAGTGAAGGATTCCATGGGGAAAATATTAAACGACACAGGAAGCATCAAAAGAAGATGGAAGGAATACACAGAGTCATTATACCAAAAAGAATTAGTCGATGTTCAACCATTTCAAGAGGTGGCATGTGATCAGGAACCGATGGTGCTGAAAAAAGAAGTCCAAGGTACTCTGAAGGCACTGGCGAAAAACAAGGCTCCAGGAATTGATGGAATATCATTTGAGATGTTTCAACAAACAGATGCAGCGCTGGAGGTGCTCACTCATCTATGCCAAGAAATATGGAAGACAGCTTCCTGGCCAACTGACTGGAAGAGATCCATATTTATGCCCATTCCCAAGAAAGGTGATCCAACCAAATGTGGGAATTATAGAACAATATCATTAATATCACACGCAAGCAAAATTCTGCTGAAGATCATTCAAAAACAGCTGCAGCAGTATATCGACAGGGAACTGCCAGAAATTCAGGCCGTTTTCAGAAGAGGACGTAGAACCGGGGATGTCATTGCTGATGTCAGATGGATCCTGGCTGAAAGCAGAGAATACCAGAAGGATGTTTACCTGTGTTTTATGGACTATGCAAAGGCATTCGACTGTGTGGATCATAACAAATTATGGATAACATTGTGAAGAATGGGAATTCCAGAACACTTCATTGTGCTCATGAGGAACCTTTACATAGATCAAGAGGCAGTTGTTCAGACAGAACAAGGGGATACTGATTGGTTTAAAGTCAAGAAAGGTGTGTGTCAGGGTTGTATTCTTTCACCATACCTACTCAATTTGTATGCTGAGCAAATAATCTGAGAAGCTGGACTATATGAAGAAGAACGAGACATGAGGATTGGAGGAAGACTCATTAACAACCTGCATCATGCAGATGACACAACCTTGCTTGCTGAAAGTGAAGAGGACTTGAAGTACTTACTAATGAAGATCAAAGATCACAGCCTTCAGTATGGATTGCACCTCTACATAAAGAAAACAAAAATCCTCACAACTGGACCAATGAGCAACATCATGATAAATGGAGAAAAGATTGAAGTTGTCAAGGATTTCATTTTACTTGGATCCACAATCAACAGCCGTGGAAGCAGCAGTCAAGAAATCAAGAGACACATTGCATTGGGCAAATCTGCTGCAAAGGACCTCTGTAAAGTGTTGAAGAGCAAAGATGTCACCTTGAAGACTAAGGTGTGCCTGACCCAAGCCATAGTATTTTCAATCGCATCACACGCATGTGAAAGCTGAGCAATGAATAAGGAAGACCGAAGAAGAATTGACGCCTTTGAATTGTGGTGTTGGTGAAGAATATTGAATATACCATAGACTGCCAAAAGAACGAACAAATCTGTCTTGGAAAAAGTGTGGCCAGAATGCTCCTTAGAAGCAAGGCTGGCGAGACGGCATCTTACGTACTTTGGACATGTTGTCAGGAGGGCTCAGTCCCTGGAGAAGGACATCATGCTTGGCAGAGTACAGGGTCAGCAGAAAAGAGGAAGACCCTCAACAAGGTGGATTGATACAGTGGCTGCAACAATGAGCTCAAGCATAACAACGATTGTAAGGATGGCTCAGGACTGGGCAGTGTTTCGTTCTGTTGTGCCTAGGGTCGCTACGAGTCAGAGCCAACTTGATGACACCTAACAACAACACCTACTTTGTAAAATCGCCATGGAAGGCCCTATGGAGCGCAGCTCTACTCTGACAAACATGAGGTCACCATGACTTAGAGTTGACTTAACGACAACTGCTTTTTTGTTTTGTTTTGTTTTCATTTTGGATGCTATCTAGCTTTTCTCTGGATTCTATTGAATAATCCTGAAGGGTCAGGCCCATCTCTTCTATTTTTTTTTTACATCCTTTGTGTTCCTTCTCCCAACTCCTTTCCTTGAAACACACTCCAGTACCCAGATGCTTTATCCAGCAGGCACCCAAACAAACCTGTGAAGGATGGGCTACATGGCCTTCATGCTGGGAACACTTGCTCCAAACATTCACAATCCAGAAGGTGTTCAGGGTTAATCTCAAGTCCCTAAGAGCTGTCTGAGAGTCAGACGAGTTCTGGGGATAAGCCAAGGTAATGTGAGGGCTATGACACACTGGACAGGTGGAGCTGCTGACCAAATGAGGATGATGCTAAGCAGCAATTGGCCATGCCCCAGACCAGCCACACCGCGAGGAAGCTACTGCTGGTGGTGGGAAAATGTGGTAGCCCTGGACACTGTACCTCATGGGACCATTCTTCAAGTTGTTGTTAGGTGCCCTTTTGGTTAGCAGCCAAATGCTTAACCACTGGCACCACCAGGGCTCCAATCAATCCATGTCGCTGTTAGGTGCCATTGAGTCGATTCCAACTCATAGCGACCCTATGCATCACAGACCGAAACACTGCCTGGTTCTGTGCCATCTTTACAATCGTTGTTATGCTTGAGCCCATTGTTGCAGCCACTTTGTCAATCCATCCTGTTGAGGGCCTTCTCTTTTCTGCTGATCCTGTACTTTACCAAGCATGATGTTGTTCTCCAGGGACTGATCCCTCCTGATAAAATGTCCAAAGTATGTAAGACGCAATCTGGCCATCCTTGCTTCTGAGGGGCATTCTGGTTGTATACAAATACAACCAGAATTCTTCAAGTAGCTCCCTAGTTATTCTTTGGCCATAGAAAGCTTCTTATGACAGTGTTTCATATCCTGGCTTCAGGAAATGGGGGAAGGAAGCAAGCCAGTTGTACAGCTTCCCTTACCCTAGAATAAACCAAGTTCTGAGCTGACTGCAACGGATTTCTGAGAGGGAGAGACTTTTCTGGTATGAAGATTAAATTCCCCAGAACCAGGGCTCTCTGGAGACATATGAATTTTGAAAGATAGAGCCTAGTAGCCAGTCAGTCAGCCCTCCCTCCCTGTTCTCTGGGCTCTCTTCCCTGGTCATCAGAATTTAATGTAGCTGGACATTATTATCTTAGTTTACCACAGAAAAGCCTGCACTGAATAAGATTTAATGTTATGCCCTTAGCCTTTATAAAGGGTCGATAGGAGAAACATTTGAAGAGCATTTCTCTGCCTTTGTAGAAATCTATTGGAAAACTCTGTTCATTATGTTACCCTCAGCCTTACACAGTCTTGACACAATAAATCCTCTTTCTACACAATGCCAGGGAAAGTCTATCCCTTCCAAATTGTATTCCCACTTCCTACTCTCTTCAGACTGGATAACCACGTATGCATTCCTTCTTTTTTCTTTCTTTTTTTGCCTTAGCTTCTAAGAAACTCAGCCCTAAACTCACTGTTCACCTGTAATAAAGGATTCAGCCCCAGTCGCTGCCACCATCTGTTTCCCTCAGGTTTGAACCTGTTTGTTCCGGGATGAACCTCTGCTGAGAATTCACATTTCTAACAAGTTCCCTGCTGAGAATTTTCATTTCCACCCCAGATATACTGAATCACAATCTACATTTTAACAAGACCCCCCAGGGGATTCTTATGCACAACTTTCCCGGAACTTATTAGACATGTGAATTCTCAGCAGGGGTTCAAACCAGAACAAACTGGTTCAAAGCCCTGGTTGCCCTGCACTTTCTTTATCTCTGCTTTTATTTTTCATTGTCATTTTATATGCGGCTAATTTTGTACCCTACCAAATCCTGTCCCCCATTCCAGAAAAGAAGAAATAGTAGGTAATTGGTAGGTAGAGGACAGGTAGGTAGGAGAGAGAATAAGTTAGCTTTGGGTACATGGATAGAGGAATGGATGGACGGACGGACGGACAGGTGGGTGGGTGGACTGATCTGAAGTTTCATCATTTCATCCACAACGTTAGCCCAAAATGGAATCAGGAACCCAAAGTCGGCCTTGTGACTGGCTGCAGAGTTTCATTCAATTCAGTTTGACAAAAATTTATAGAATATCTGCAACTGGAACACAAATTTCTGCAAAATACAATTCATGTTTCATTCATATTTATATCCAACACAGCTCTGCCATATGAGTAGGTGCTCACAAAACGTTTGAGGTGAATTGAATTTAATTGAACTAGAAAAGAAACGTACTCCACCAGGTGAAATACACAATGCTCAGCGTCCATCCACCATCTTCTTGGGGATATGAAATTCATAGATCCAAATAGATAACAGTGACCATATAATCAATATACCCTTCCTAATCCAGACAGGGTGACTCCTCAGACCCCGTTCATGTGTCCCCATCTGCAAAGCCCTCCTCCTGCCATCCACTTCACCAGCTCCTACCAGCCTTGGAGGCTTAAATCAAGCCTCACAACCATAAAACTTCTTTCCACTTCCAGACAGCCCACATTGATTTCCCTTCCCTGATCATTTGCTGCACATGAGCCTCCTCTGATGATATCTCCACCTGCCTGTCACTTGCCCACCCAGACATGTCACAGGTACCTCAAGTTCAGCCTTCCAAAATGGAACCTTCTCCCACTCCCTAAGTTACCTGAGTCGTTAAGTGTGCAGGTCCTGTGGTGAAACTACCTGAGATCAGATCGTGGCTGCACCACTGTATCCATCAGGGTGCAGTCAAAGGAGCAGGACCACTAGGAGACACATACACACATACAGTATATACAATCAATGTGTATTTAAGACATCTATATTTTTTTATATGTATAGGAAACATGTATCATATACATGACTGATTAATAGGTAGGTAGACAGACAGATAGATATAGGTATAGGTATAGCTACAGCTATAGGTATATTGTTGTGTTGTTAGGTACTGTCAAGTCGGTTTTGACTCACAGCAACCCTATGTACAACTGAACAAAACACTGTCCAGTCCTGTGCCATCCTTACAATTGTTGTTATGCTTGAGCCTATTGTTACAGCCACTGTGTCAATCTATCTCGTTTAGGGTCTTTCTCTTTTTAGCTATAGGTATAGCTATAGCTATAGATGGATTTGTTATAGCTGTAGTGGTTAAGAGCTACAACTGCTAGCCAAAAGTTCAGCAATTGGAATCCACCAGCCACTCCTTGGAAACTCTATGGGGCAGTTCTACTCTGTCCTGTAGGATTGTTACGAGTCCGAATCAACTCAGTGGCAACAGGTTTGGGTTTTTTCATTTTTTATAGTTATAGATAGATTTGTTACAGGAATTTGACCATCATAGATAGATAGATGATAGGTTTGTTACTGGCATTTCACCATACGCAATTGTGGGAGATGGCTAAAAAGTCTCTGTAAGACTTAACTTTGAGTCTGATGCTGGATCTTGAAGTCTCCAGGGTAGGCGGTTTGGAAGGGGGAATGGAGACCAAGAACAAGCTGAAACCCACAAGCACATGCTAGAGCCCAGGAGGATGGGCTAAACCCTTGTCAGTTCCCGTTGCCTCTGCTGCTAGAGTTGTGGGTATTCTGCAGAAGACAGTCCTTCCTGACAGAGCTAAATACACACACCTGTCCCAGCAGTCAGGCAAGCTGAGGGAGGCTTCAGGGCAGGGCAAAATGGTTGCAGGCTCAAGCAACTGCTGCTTCATGCCAACCAGGCAAGCTAACAGATCATCTTCAACGTGTGTGAGCTACAAAACGGCTGCTACTTCCCTCCTGCCATCTGTGTCTTCCATGAGAATCTCTCTTGTGGCCCACCCTAACCAGAAACATACGGGAAAGAAAATTCTGGGGAATTCAGCTTAGCCTTGCCAAGTTAACATATTTCAAAGCCACCACAACCATGTATGATCTTTGTGGCCTTGCACTTAACTTTCAAAGTCTCAGTTTTTCCATCTGCAAAATGGAAATTATAGAGCAAAGCACTCTCAGGAGAATGAAGTAGAATTAGGCCTGTTGAACTCTTAGCACAGTGACTGGTACATAGCTGCCAGTAGGAGTACCAGTACCAGTTGTCGTGGAGTCAATTCTGACTCATGGTGACCCCACGTGAGTCAGAGTAGAACTGTGCTCCACAGGGTTTTCAATGGCTGATTTTTTTGAAGCAGACAACCAGGCCTTTCTTCCAGGTGCTTAATTAGTATCAGTTATGATTAATCTAGCCTCTCCTCCTATTCTCCTAGTTCAGTTGGTGGCCCTAAAACCCACCCTTGACCCCAGCTGATAACCTGGGAGTCAGTCTTGAACTCTACCCACTCTTGGACTTCTCACATCCAGTCAATTACAACATCCTGCCAATTATCCTCCTGTTTTGATCTCAAGTCAGTCTCCCTCCTTCCATCCCTATGACCACTGCACTTAGGTTGAAGCCTACATCCTCCTTACCCAACCCATTTCAAAACTTCTTAATTTCAGTCTTGTCCCTCCAACTATACTCTTACATGGCTATGGAAATAAGCTATCTTAAAATAAAAAATAAAAGAAAGAAACAAAGAAAAGCAAATATAACATGTCAATCCCTAGTTTGTCACCGGCTCCTGCATTGTTCTCAAGGCCACAGCCTAGTTTCTTACTATATCCCTGGGGGTCTCTATGACCTAGACCCTGCTCCCTGTCTAGACTATCCTCATAGACACCCTTACTCCTGCCATGTGAACTTGCAGCTGCCAGCAAGCGTTGGGCTCTTTTTTTTTTTTTTTTTTTTTAGCTTCAGCGCACAGAATAAGATTATTCATGATTCCTGGTTCATGTCACAATCTCAGCATTGGTCCATTCATGCCTTTTTTCTGTTTTGTTTTGTTTTTTAATGATAACTCACCACCCATGCAAGAACTAACACTTATAATAATGTGCCTATATGTTCCTCTCCATTGCACTTCCCTCCTCTCTCAACCACAAGTGACCAGCATTAAAACGCTTGAGTAACATGATTCTAGATTTTCAGGCAAAAGGGCTTGCTGAGCTTCCCTGCCCAGCTTGTGCCTACCACCTGAGTTTTGGGGAACAGTCCACAAGAGGAAGAGTTACCTATAATTGTTGCCTCAAGAAAGCAATGTGAAGAGAGAAGAAAGAGATGAAATCCTGATTCAATGTACTGCATGGGCACTGTGCTCCATGCTGTGGCTAGAACTCAGCAGTCACGTTGTGGAGCTCATTGTCTGGGCTCATAGAGATTATGAATTTCATTTCAAATTATAAGGCCAGGAAAAGATAAGCCAGGACTCAAGTCCTGAGTCTCTTAATTCCTAGCCCTGTTTTTTTCAACAGCATCCACCTTAAAATGCAATCCAAAATCTAATCCATCACCATCACTACCACTCAGTACCCACATCACCGGGCAGGAGTGTGCCTCCTTTGTTTTATGTCCCAAACACATGTCAACATCATCGCTTTCTGAGATCCATTTGTTGGCCATTTTAATTGCCAGCCCAGCACTCCATAAGATGGGCTGTGGTACCTCAGGGAATTTCTTCCTATGTTAACGTGGGTTCCTAGGATGCCTAAGGAACCTCTGTTAAAAGCCCTGTCCCATGGAAAGGCAGTCACAAAGTGCCTTCATGAGTATTTCCCCAGCAGGCCAATGTGTAGGATTTTTTCTATTTGGCCTATTGTGTTGAAGATAAGGTGACTCATTAGGATATTCAGACAAAGTATTCCTTCCCACCTTCCCACTCAGGTGTGTAGACCTGAGCAGTGCCCACGCAAAATTGCAGCAAGACCTCTGGGTGGGTGTCAGAGACCTGAGTTCCAGGTGGACTCGACCGCCAGGAGCTGACCGGCTCGGGTAGGCGAGCCACTTCCTTCTGAGCCTCCCTCTGCCCATTTATAACATGAAGGGGTGCAAGAAGATAAGTGGCCTTCCAGCTCTTCTTTCAATCCCAGAGTGCTTTCTTCAAAAGGAAACAATTCCAAGAAGAATAAACAAATAGAGCAAATAACAGCAGAGCTCCTCTGGTTGAAAAGGGCATGAGCCATGAGGAAGGCTCCCAAGTCCACCCTCTTCAGCCAGAGAACCCTTAAACTGGCTCCATGGCACCCCCGGTATTCCAAACACAGTTTGAAAAGCACTAGCCTAGGAGATCTCTAACAACTCTTCCCTCCTTGACATTCTCAAGTCCAATTACAAAGCCCCAGCCTGTTATTCGGAACCCTGTGGCACAGTGGTTAAGATCTCGGCTGCTAACCAAAAGGTCGGTAGTTCAAATCCACCACCTGCTCCTTGGAAATCCTATGGGGCAGTTCTACTCTGTCCTATAGGGTTGCTCTCCGTCAGAACCGACTCCGTGGCAAAGGGTTTGGTTTGTTTTTACCTGTTATTCAGTCTTCATTCTCACTTGGCTTTTAACTTGTTACTCATCTACTTAATTCTAACGACAGGAATAAAGGTCCATTTGTTCAGGAAGCAGTGTGGGACATTACGCTCTTACTTCTTGTCTGCAGGATTTTAATTGAGGGATGTCTAAACCCACTGCTGTCGGGTCAATTCTGACTCATAGCGGCCCTACAAGACAGGGTAGAACTGCCCTGTAGGGTTTTCAAGGCTGTAAGTCTTTACAGAAGCAGAATGCTACATCTTTTTCCCGAGGAGCAGCTGGTGGGTTTGAACTACCGACTCTTCAGTTAGCAGCTGAGCACTTTAACCACTATGGCACCAGAACTCCTTGAAAGAGACGTCTAGTGTGCCCATTTGGAACATACCTCGCTACAATGCACAACTGTACACAGCACAGGTCACTTTGTTTCCCTCCCTGAACTCAGCTGTACACGCCCAGTCTCCTGGCATGGGCACTGGATGGGTCCTCTCCACATTAGCCTTGAACATGGGCCTCCTGCAGTTTCTCTGTTCCTAGGGCAAGTGCTAGCTGGGCAACCTTCTCCAGCAGTAGTCATGCTCTGTCTTAGCATCCGTACTTGGTTTCTGAATGTCCCAGATTGCACTCTCTGCATGTAAGCCTGCCATCACCCATCTCTTTTGTAAGCCAAAGACCGAGTCAGACTCATGGCAACCCATGTGTGACAGAGTAGAACTGCCCCATCAGGTTTTCTTGGCTGTATTCTTTATGGAAGTAGCTTGCCAGGCTTTTCTTCTACTGTGCCTCTGGGTGTGTTCAAACTGCCAACCATTAGGTTCACAGCCCATTGGAAATTCTGTGTGTCTGTCACCCAGGAACCTAATCTCTCCCATTGCCTGTCAAAAACACTTCTCTACGTTGAATTCTTTGTTTCAATTACTAGATATTTCTATTTTAGTAATAGGATGAGCTAGCTAAAATCAGTAATTTGTTCTCTAACCAATAACAAAACAAAATTTGGCATTCCCTTCTATTCTTGAAAACACAAATACCTACAGGAACCACGCAGGTTTTGGAAACAAACAGACAAACATGAATGACTGAGTCCCATCCCTGTAGACTCTGAGTCAGTAGGTTGGGGTGGACCCTGATGTCTATTGTAGTGCACACTAAGTCTAAAAATCATAGCAGTTTACGAGTCAGCTTAAGTGTCCCCTCCTCCAAGAAGCCCTCCTGACCCCTCACTATTGCCTGAACACCCAGAGAGCCAGAAGTGATTGTTCGGGGTCCACATCCCCCTTGGCAGACCTTAGCCTGTGACCGCTGGGTGCTGAGTGTGAAAGCCCAGCGTCCCTACCTCTGTTTGGGATGAATTCTGAGACATAATCTACTCCCAGGCATCTCTGTGGCATGAGGCTGTAGCTACCCTTTGCAGAATTTCTCCCAAAATTGCACCTTTGCTTAACTTCTTCGCCTTCTCTTTGCTGCTTTTCATACTCCATTCCCTAATAAATTAAAACCAGTTGCTGTTGAGTCAATTCAGATTCATGGCAACCTCATATATGTCACAATAGAACTGGCTGATTTTTAATGGCTGATTTTTCTAACGTAGATTGCCTTTCTTCTGAGGCACCTCTGGGTGGGCTTAAGCCTCCAACCTTTGGTCAGCAGCTCAATGTATTAACCATTTGCACAAACCAGAGATTCTCTGAATAAATTACTTACCCACAAATCTTCATCTCAGAGCCTGCTTCTAGAGAACCTGGCCCTGGGCTCTCAGTTCCTGCCTGGCACATAGAATCTTAGAATCTCAAGCTATTAGAGTCAGAAAGAGGCCCTGGCAAGTACCTAAGTTTGTCCTTCTAAGGAGGGCACCACTGAACACTGAGGTCTGTCCAGTGGAAACAGACCTCTGAGCCCAAAAGATCTGGATTTGAAATGCAAACTTAGACATTTACTAGCTGTGTGTCCTTGGGAAGGCTGCTGAACTTCTCTGAGACTCAGATTTCTCATCTAAAATTAGGTGCTGAGGAGGGGGTCGGAAATAGCAATACCTCCCCTGCAGGTTCATTGTGAGGTTTGAGTAAAAACAATGCATTTAAGAGTGTCTGAAAAAGTCAGAGCAGGTGCATAGTGGGCGCCAGGGCTGGGTTAAGGTGAGAGCCATAAACACTGATACTCTACAGTGCTTCCTCTTCTGCTTACTCATGCCTTTGAATGGGATATGTAAGTTATATATATATACGTGTGTGTATATATACATATACACACATTGAATCCACAATCAACAGCCATGGAAGCAGCAGTCAAGAAATCAAAAGACGCATTGCACTGGGAAAATCTGCTGCAAAAGACCTCTTTAAAGTATTGGAAAGCAAAGATGTCGTGTTGAAAACTAAGGTGTACCTGACCCAAGCCATGCTATTTTCAATCGCATTATATGCATGTGAAAGCTGGACAATGAATAAGGAAGACCAAAGAAGAATTGATGCCTTTAAATTGTGGTGTTGGCGAAGAATATTGAATATACCATGGACTGCCAAAAGAACGAACAAATCTGCTTTGGAAGAAGTACAGCCAGAATGTTCCTTAGAAGCAAGGATGGTGATACTACGTCTTACATACTTTGGACATGTTGTCAGGAAGGATCAGTTCCTGGAGAAGGACATTATGCTTGGTAAAGTACAGGGTCAGCGGAAAAGAGGCAGACCTTCAATGAGATGGATTGACACAGTGGCTGCAACAATGGGCTCAAGCATAAGAACCATGGTGAGGATGAAGCAGGACCAGGCATTGTTTCATTCTGTAGTACACAGGGCCGCTTTGAGTTGGAACCAACTCGATGGTACTTAACAACAACAGCTATATATTTATATGTACAAAAAAAAAAAAAAAAAAAACATTGCTGTCAAGTCAATTCTGACTCATAGTGACCCTATTCGAAAGAGTATAACTGCCCCATAGGGTTTCCAAGGAGCGTCTGGTGGATTCGAACTGCCAACCTTTTGGTTAACAGCCATAGTGCACTGTAGCTCTTAACTGCTATGCCACCAGGGTTAATATACATGTAAATTGTTGACCCTCCTGGCTGCAGTTGCTGGATCAGCAGACATGGATGTACAAGATGGTTCTTTCAAAATGGATCAGAGGCCTGTTATCTATTAATATAATCCATCCTTGCCTAGTAACTGGTCATGTTGGATCCAGTTGCATACTGGGTGAATGTAGCAAAAGTTAGACTTGACAGCCCACTCCCAACTTTTGTTTATTAAAAAGAAATAGTCTACTCCCAATAGACTCACCGAGATAAGGAGTTTCAATTACATAGGAAGGGACTGTAGAAGACAGATATCAATGAAGGTGTTGAAGTGGTAGGGGCCTCATAGCTTAAATAATCTTGCATATGGGCGCCTTTGTGACCCTTCGTGACCTTATTTTTGGCTGCTACATTCTCACATACTGGAGCTGGTATCGGTTTCATTTTGTGCCCTGCCAGTCCCCTTCCACTGCAGAGATCACTTTTCCTTGTGTTCTGTCTGCTTGGCATCTACGGGTCTTTTGCTTTGGACAACTGGTACCCCTGTTTTGTTGATGCCCTAAGCACATACTTATCTTACTTATTGGGTAATCCATCCCTGATAGGAGCTCAATAAATATAATGAACATCCCCCCAAATCTGCCAGCATTCTGCATGTCTCTTACGGGACTTATCACATATGGCTTTTCTAATATAATTCTGAACATTTGTGTGTGCATGTATTCCCCACACTGGAATGTCTTGATTTTTTTTTTTTTTTTTGATCTTCATATTCACAGTGACTAGCACAGTACCTAAACAAAAAAACCCATTGTCATCAAGTGAATTCCAACTCATAGCGACCCTGTTGGACAGAGTAGAACTGCCCCATAGGGTTTCTAAGGAGCAGCTGGTGGATTCAAACTGCACACCTTTTGGTTAGCAGCCAAGCTTTTAACCACTGCCCCACCAGGGCTCTAGCATAGTACCTAAAAATATATATATATATACTAAATGCCTGTAGAATGAATGAAAACCCCACCCTTTTATAAAAGAGAAAACTAAGGCTGGAGAAGTGAAATGATTTAGCCCAGGACAATCAGCTAGTCAGTGACTGAGCCAAGGGAAAACATCCCAGGAATCTGGGCTCCCTGTCCAGTGCTCACCTCTCCCTATGCCATATCTCCCAGCCCCTACAGCAGGAATAGTCAGAAACAAAAGGTTTTAGTTCAAGGAAGTGACCACTTTAACGTACTGTCTTCCCATTCTCTTTTGGGGCTAAGAAGTCACTTCTTTGGGTTCTATAAACACAAGGACATCTTTTCGGCCTCACCAAAGATAGCTAAAATAAAAGCAGGTACAACTACTGCCATCCGGTGGCTTACAATTAAGCCAATATCATTCATGCCAGCAACCATTGGAATCATTCTGGTAAGCAAATACCTTGCTTAAAATTCTATGCCAAGTTCCCCATTCCCTGGGGCACAGGGTGCTCCGTTGAATGTACTTCTTACCCTCACTTTGAGCTCCGAATCCTGGTGGCACTAATGTTGGCAGGACAAGGGGCCAACAAAGCAGCCAGCGAACCAAGAATTATCGTTTGGAAGTTATTCCTGGCATGGGGTTAGGGTGGAGGTTGAAAACTAGCAGCCTACACTCCAAAACATTTTTAAAGAGTCCTTATCTTTTAGAGATGCATACTCATGTATTACAGATGAAATGTGATGTTTGGATATAATGTCTGATAGAAAAGGAAAAAATATTGCCAAATTCATTCTATGAAGTCAGCATAACCCTGATACCAAAACCAGGCAAAGACACCACAAGAAAAGAAAGTTACAGACCAATATCTTTCATGAATATAGATGCAAAAATTGTCAACAAAATTCTAGCCAATAGAATTCAACATCATAAAAAAAAGTAATAATAATAATACATTGGGACCCAGTGGGATTCATACCAGGTATGCAAGGATGGTTCAACATTAGAATATCAATCCCAATGTAATCCATCACATATATAAAACAAAAGAATCACACAATCATTTCAATTGGCACAGAAAAAGCACCCAATAAAGTTCAATACCCATTGCTGAAGAGAACTCTCAAAAATAGGAGTAGAAGGGAAATTCCTCAACATAATAAAGGATACCTATACAAAACCAACAACCAACATCTTCTCAACAGAGAGAGGCTGAAAACATTCCCCCTGAGAAGAGGAACAAGACAAGGATGCCCTTTATCACCACTCCTATTTAACATTGTGCTGGAAGTCCTAGCTAGAGCAAAAAGGCAACAAAAAGAAATAAAGAGCATTCAAATGACTAAGGAAGAAGTAAAAATGTCCCTATTCTTGGATAATATGACACTATACATAGAGAACCCAAAAGACTTCACAAGAAAACTACTGGAACTAATAGAAAGATTCAGCAGAGTAGCAGGATACAAGATAAACATATAAAAATCATTTGGATTCCTACATACCAATAAAGAGAGCTACAAAAAGGAGATCAGAAAAACAATGCCATTTATAACAGTCTTAAAAAAAAATGAAATACTAAGGAATTAAGCTAACCAGGGATGTGAAAGGCCTATACAAAGAAAACTACAAAGAAACCAAGTGACCCACACAAATGGAAAAACGAACCACACTCAAAGATAGGTAGACTCAATACTGTGAAAAAGTCAATTCTACTCAAAGCAATCTACAAATACAATGTAATCCCAATCCAAATACCAAAGCATTCTTTAAAGAGATGGAAAAACTAATCGTTAACTTTATCTGGAAACGAAAGAGGCCCCGTATAAGCAAACCCTTACTGAAGAAGAACAAAGTAGGAGGCCTCACACTATCTGACCTCAGAACCTTCTATACAGCTGTGGTAGTCAAAACAGCCTAGCACTGGTACAAGGACAGATACATTGGCCAGTGGAACAGAATCAAGAACCCAGATGTAAATCTATCCTCCTAGAGTCACTAGGAGCCCTGCTGATGCACTGGCTAAAAGCTCAGATGCTAACCAAAATGTTAGCAGTTCGAATCCACCAACCACTCCTTGGAAACCTTATAGTGCAGTTCTATTCTGTCCTGTAGTGTCGCTATGAGTCAGAATCAACCCAATACCAACAACAAAGGGTCACTGAATCTTCAACAAATGCCCAAAGTCCATTAAAGGGGGAAAATTCAGTCTTCTTAACAAACAATGCTGGCAAAACTGGATGTCCATCTGCGAAAACATGAAACAGGCCCCACACCTCACACCATACACAAAAACTAATTCAAAATGGATCAAAGACCTAAATATAAAACCCAAAACTATAAAGCTCATGAAAGAAAAAATAGGGTCTATACTAGAGGCCCTAACATACAGCATAAGTGGTATTTAAGCCCTAACTAGCAATACGCAAACTCTAGAAGATAAGCTAGATAACTGGGATCTTCTAAAAATTAAACACCCTCATCAAAAAAAATAAAAATAAAAAATCTACTGCTGTTGAGTAGATTCTAACTCATAGGGACACAGAGTAGAACTGCCCCATAGGGTTTCCCAGGAGCAGCTGGTAAATTCAAACTGCTGAATTTACCAGTTAGCAGCCAAACACTTAGTCACTGTGCCACCAGGGCTCCTTCAAAAGACTTCACCAAAAGGGTAAAGAGTGAACTTACAGACTAGGAAATAAAATTTGGCTATGACGTAACTGACAAAGGTCTAATCTCTGAAATCTATGGGAAAATGCAACACGTGTACAACAAAAAGACAAATAATCCAATTAAAAAATGGACAAAGGATATGAATAGACACTTCACCAAAGAAGACACTCAGGCAGCTAACAGACATATGAGGAAATGCTTGGGATCACTAGCCATTAGAGAAATGCAAATCAAAACTACTATGAGATATCATCTCACCCCAACATTACTGGCACAAACCAAAAAAATAGAAAATAACAAATGTTGAAGAGGCTGCAGGGAGATTGGAACTCTTATACACTGCTGGTGGGAATGCAAAATAGTACAGCCATTTTGGAAAACAATATGGTGCTTCCTTAAAAAGCTGGAAATAGAAATCCCATACAATCCAGCTATCCCACTCCTAGGAATACATCATAGAGAAATGAGTCGCCACATGACTACACATATGCACACCCATGTTCATTGCAGCATTAGTCACAATAGCAAAAAGATGAAAACAACCTAAGTACCCGGCAACAGATGAGTGGATAAACAAACTATGTTACATACACACGATGGAATACTTCGCAAGGATGAAGACCAACGATGAGTCTATGAAACATCTCACCACGTGGATGAGTCTGGAGGGCATTATACTGAGTGAAATAAGGCAATCACAGAAGGAGACCACTATTATAAAAACTTATGAAAAAGTTTACACACAGAAAGAAACAATCTGATAGTTATGAGGGAGGGGAGGGGCAGGGACGGAAAAACACCAAATAGACAATAGATAAGTGATAACTTTGGTGAAGGGTAAGTCAGTATACAATACTGGGGAAACCAGCACAGCTTGACCAAGGCAAAGTAATAGAAGCTTCATAAACTCCCCTGGGGGCTGAGTTATTGGGCTGAGGGCTGGGGACCATGGTCTTGGGGGATGTCTAGCTCAATTGGCATAACAGTATATAAAAAAAAAGTTCTGTATCTTACTTTGGTGAGTAACATCTGGGGTCTTAAAAACTTGTGAGCCGCAATCTAAGATACACCACTGGTTCCACCCTGTCTGGAGCAAGGAAGAATGAAGAAAACGAAAGACACAAGGGAAAGATTAGTCCAGAGGACTAATGGACCACAACCGCCACAGCTTCCACCAGACAGAGTCAAGCACAACTAGATGGTGCCCGGCTACCACCACCAACCGCTCTGACAGGGATCACAATAGAGGGTCCCAGACAGAGCTGGAGAAAAATGTAGAACAAAATTCAAACTCACAACAAAGGACCAGACTTACTGGTCTCACAGAGACTGGAGAAACCCTGAGAGTATGGCCCCCTAACACCCTTTTAATGCAGTACCGAAGTCACTCCTAAGGTTCACCCTTCAGCCAAAGCTTAGAGAGTAGCTCAACCATGTGTTGGGAACTACATGTGCACACCAGCCCAGGGGCACGGACTAGAAGGCAGGAGGGGACAGGAAAGCTGGACGAACGGAAAATAGGGAGCCCAAGGTCAAGAAGGGGAGAGTGTTGGCACATTGTGGGGTTGGCAGCCAATGTCACGAAATAATGTGTGTATTAATTGTTTAATGAGAAACTAATTTGCTCTTTAAACCTTCACCTAAAGCATACCACAAAAAAAAAAAAAAAGGAAATATGTTTTGCTTCAAAATAATTCAGGGTAGGGTGGGAAGTGGGTGAGAGCACAGATAAATCAATATCGGTGTGTGTTAATTGTTTCAGATAAGTGATGGGTACATGGGAGTTCATGATATGATTTTCTTTTTTTTTTTTGTATATATATGTGTGTGTTTATGTATAAACATATAAATGTTAGACATTTTCTCTAATAAAAGGTTAATTTTGTTTTACTTAGTGCAGAAGAGTTACTATAGGAGGCCTGAGACTGCTGTCCTTCAAAAGGCCTGTTTGCAAAGTTGGCCCTTGACTGGCAAACAGTCCCTACACTGATATAAAACTTTCCCTAAGTGATAAGAGTGGCTCACTGTGCCTAGACTGTACAAGCAATACGGTTTATGCTGGACACCTGCTTTCCTCCTGGGAGTCTGGGATTTCAGTAGGTGGCAGACAGTGGGTATCACACGTCTGTGAGTTTGTCATACTGTGGTGGCTTGCATGTTGCTATGATGCTGGAAGCTTGTGTCACCAGCATTTCAAACATCAGCCGGATCACCCACAGTGGTGGAAGCGTTTCGGTGGAGCTGCAGGCTAAGACAGATTAGAAAGAAAGACCTAGTGATTTCGTTCCGAGAATTATCCAATGAAAGCCTTTGGATTACAAAAACATTGTCTAACTCATCTTAGGGAAGCATCAATTGCTGGAGAAGTTCTGGTGAGATAAAAGGGGTAGTGAGGGTGAGGAAGATCCTTGGTGAAATGGGTTGGCCAAACAGCCACAACAATGGACTCGAACGTGTTAACAATTACGAGGATGATGCAGGACTGGGCGGTGTTTCTTTCCGTTTGTTGTACATAAGGTCACCGTGAGAGTCAGAACCAACTCAATGGCAGCTAACAACAGCAGAGTGGTGAACCCCCAGTAAAAACCTTGGGTGCTGGGTCTGTAATGCACAGATATTGCTGTATTTTGTTACTGGGAGGAGACTGTTCTGTGCTGCCCTCCTGGGAGGGAGAGAGCATGAGGAAGTCTGTGCTGGGATCCCTCCACACTATCGGCCTGAGTCTTTCAGCTTATGACCGTGCTGTGTATGTTTACAACATACACAGCACGGTATGTTTACAACCTCGTCGGAGTGAAACTCAGCCATGAGCACAACAATACGCTGAGCCCTGAGAGTCCTAGTGAATCTCCAGATGAGAGGTGATCTTGGGGACCCCCAAAACAGCAACCAAAATTTTAAATTAAGGAGATTTTGCATAAAAATTTGAATTTCTAAATTCTCTTGGAAAAGCAGCCCTGAATTTTCCACTGGACTTGAAAGTGGCCTCTCCAGTTCAGCAGGTCCCACCCAGACTGCTTCAATTGCTTGTATAACCTAACTGGCCCCTGTGAGCATTTGGGTTTTAGAACCCTGGGCTAGAGAAGGGGGTTTTAACAGCTGGCTCGGAAGCACAGGTTCCCGAGACTATAATCACTGAGAGGAATTAACCCACTCTGCATTAAAGGACCCCTCAGAGCCCTTCAGTGCAACATATTCAGCAAGCATTGCAAAGTGCTTAGAATTTGCTAGTCCTTGTGCCAATGATATAAGCGACAATAATAATACTTACGACTTATTTGCTCTGTGCCAGGTTTTACTGACGTCATTTCTAATGACACAACCTGGAAGGTAGATCTTACTATTGCCATTTCACACAGTCATTCATTCTGTAATCCTGAGGCCTCTATATCAGGGCCAGGCACTGTCCCAGGCAGCAGTAAGCAGGGGTGTCTTATTCATCCAGTGCTGCTGTAACAGAAATAGCACAGGTGGATGGCTTTAACAAAGAGAAATTTATTTTCTCACGGTTTTTTTTAGTAGGCTAGAAGTTCAAATTCAGGCCATCAGCTCCAGGGGAAGGCTTTCTCTGTTGGCTCTGGAGAAAGGCCCTTGTCATCAATCTTCCCCTGGACTGGCAGCTTCTCAGGCGCCGGAACCCTGGGTCCAAAGGACATGCTCTGCTCCTGGTGTTGCTTTCTTGGTGGTATGAGGTCCCCAACTCTCTGCTGCTTCCCTTTCCTTTTATCTTTTGTAAAAAGGTGGTACAGGCCACACTCCAGGGAAACTCCCTTTACATTGGATCAGGGATGTGACCTGAGCAAAGGTGTTACATCACACCCTAATCCTCTTTAATCACAGGCAGAGATTATGACTTATAACACATAGAAAAATCACAAAATGGAGGACAACCACACAATACTGGGACTCATAGCCTAACCAAGTAGACACATATTTTTGGGGCACACGATTCAATCCATGACAAGGGGTAAAAGAGGCAAAGCCCCTGCTCACATGGCCTTACATTTTTATCAGCAAAGACAGACAATGAATTAATCAACAAAGTAATAAATATTATGTGTGCCAGGCAATGGTAAATATTGTTGTCCTTAGCTGTGATCGAGCCTACCCCTGACACATGGTGACCCCATGCACAGTGGCACAAAGTGCTGCCTAGCCTTGAGCCATCCCCGTGATCAGTTATGGATTGGATCTTTATGGTCCTTAGGGTTTTCACTGGCTTATTTTTTCAAGTAAATTGCCAGGCCTTTCTTCTTAGTTTATCTTAGTCTGGAAGCTTTGTTGGAACCTCTTCAGCATCACGGCAACATGTAAGCCTCCACTGACGGGGGTGGGGGCTGTACCTGAGGTGGCCGCATATGAGGTACGTTGGCCCAGATCTCCCACATGGAAGGGAAGAATTCTACCACTGAACCACCATTGCCCCAATGGTGAGGAAAATTTAGCCAGCGGGAGGGACATACAGGTCAGGAAAGACCTCTGCGAGGAGTTAAGATTTAGCAAGGACCTGAATGAGGTAAGAGTGGGAGCTGCACAAAGGTCTAGGGGAAGAGCTTCCCAGGCAGAGCGCAGAGTGCACGCAGAGTCGTGAGCAGAAGGGAACTTGGTTCACTGGCAGACCTTGGCAAGCTGGAGCACGAGAGCTCAGCAGCAGCCAGTTGTTGAGGGTCTTCTAGGCTGTGGTGAAGCCTTTAAATATTATTGTGGGTGAGAGCAGAAAATATCGGCGGGTTTTGAGCAGGGGTGTGGAAGCATTTGTGGAAACTGAGACTCAGAGGCAGTAATAAACTCAGTAGCAGAGTCAGAATTCAACCCCACATCCATTTGACTCCACAGAGTCCCGTCCATGCCATTGCAAAGGCTTTCCATGGGAATATTTCTCTTCTTGGAAAATTCTCTCAGGCCTGAAAAACCCACCAAATTCCTGCTTTCCCTTTGCTCTGGGACCTACCCTCATAATATCATGGTGCACGGAAACTTCCTAGCCTGAGAAGGGAACATCTATTACTTTCAGCCTTTTGGCCAAGGTCAGGTGGAGGTGGGTATACCTTAACAGTCATTAGATATTAGTAACACAAGTTCCGTGAATCCATTCATGACGACTTGTGGAAAAATCCAATTTTTGTCAATTAAAGCACTTGAATACTACTGACATGCTTGCTGTTTAAAAGAACCTGAGAAAAGCCCTTTAATTAAGAAAAAAATCTGGTAGTACAAATAACGATTCCCTATTTCTCTTTTTTCTCCAGGATTATGGTTTCTGTATATTGGGTCTTCTCAAATTAATGAGTGCCTGAATTATAACCATCAGCATCATTGCAATATGTCACCATTATTAAGATATTTAACATTAGATATCGTGTGCTAAGAGTCCCTGGGTGGCGCAGACAGTTAAGGGCTCATCTATTAACCAAAAGGCTAGTGGTTCGAATCCACCCAGAGGCACCTTTCAAGAAAGGCCTGTTGATTTACTTCTGAAATGTCACAGCCATTGAAAACCTTGTGGAGCATAGTTCCACTTTGAAACACATGAGGTCACCATGAGTCAGAACTGACTCAATGGCAACTGCTTTTTGTTTTGTTTTACAGCACACCAAAGTTTGCATGTAATTAAGTATCCCCTCTTGGTGGAGAAGGGTCTATACCTAATGGAACTGGCCTATCAAATCCTGAGTTTATACAATCTCTTTAGGATTTCAGTCCTCTTCTTTCTGTCATATTCGAACAGTCCCCTGAAACCTGGGACACTGGAATTTTTTTGGTCTATATCTGAATTTTATTTGGCCAAACAGAACAGCCCTTCGTTCCCCAGAGGACTCTCTCAGGAAGCAAAGGTAGTCGTGTTCTGAGCCTGCTGGTGATCAAAGAGAGAAACCAACTTTTGTGCCAGCAACTCTTGATTATTCAGGGACGGATGATCCAATTTGTGGATTAGCAGGGCCTCTTGGCCTCCCCTGATTTCACTGATCATTAGCCCATGGCCCCCTCGGGCCAGGAAGATAAAAGGAGTGCAGGGCAAAGCGGTCCAGTGGCTTCTTGGCCCATCCAGTAAAGAGACCGGTAGGGAGGCAGTCATATGCAATGGAGAAAATGAGGTTTGGGGATAATCCGGATTTCAATGAGCTGGTTTCTCTGTAGCGCCCTGGCCCCCCACCTAAGTCCCTAAGTCTGGATAGTCTATCTTGGATGGGGGTGGGGCACAGAAACAGAGCCCTGTGAGTCCCCAGTGGGATAGTGCTAGTGCCGGGGGGGCGTGGGGTGTGAAGCTGCCCTGATGGGTGATCCTAAGAGCTTCCAACTCCTCGCCCCACCAGGCAGCGGGGTGTGTGTCAGGGCTGGAGTCAGGGAGGGGTGGGGGGGTGCAGAACGGTTCTCTGCAGCACGGAACAGCAATGCTTTTAACCCTGAGATGAGAGTCCAGCCTTTTATACAACATTTTCTGGGATTCCAGAAGCTTCTGAAAAGGAGAGAAAATAGGGGAAGGAAGAAATGAAGGGCAAGAGGAGGAAGAAAGAAAAGAGGAAGGGCAAGAAAGAGAGTGAGAAACCTGCAGCTACCTGAGAGGGTTTCTCTTTCCAAAAACAGTCCCTCCCCATAACCAGAGCACACTGCTGAGCAAGCACGCTGGAGATCATAAACCTAGTCACTGGGCATCAGGAAAGGCGGCCACATGGAATTCGGCAGAAGCAGAGAGGCAAGTCTTCAAGGCAAGATCTACCACTTACCTACCAACTCTGTCTTTGGGAGAGTTACTCTCGAAGCCTCAATTTCCTGGTACTAAATAGGATAAACCAAACCAAACCAAACCCAACCCACTGCAGTCGAGTCAATTTCGACTCACAGCGACCCTATAGGACAGAGTAGAACTGCCCCATAGAGTTTCCAAGGAGTGTCTGGTGGATTTGAACTGCAGGCCTCTAGGTTAGCAGCTGTAGCACTTAACCACTACGCCACCAGGGTTTCCACTAAATAGGATAGTAGGAAAAAAAAAAAAATCCTCTGTCTTAGAATCGATTCTGACTCATAGCGATGCTATAGGACAGAGTAGAACTGCCCTACAGGGTTTCCAAGGAGCAGCTGGTGAATTTGAACTGCCGATCTTTTGGTTAGCAGTCACGCTTAACCACTGCGCCACCAGGGCTCCAAATAGGATATTAAGAGTGCAAATTTCATCGGACCACTGACAGAAATAACTGAGGTTCCCAAGCGTGGTACCCAGGCCAGTGAGTGGCATGCAGAAAGCACTAGATGAAGCCAAGTGAGTGGCGTTCCAGAAGAGGTGGGGAAGCCCCAGCCCCCTGCAGAGACACCACATCACCCAGCACAGGGTTTCTGCCACCTGGGCAGCTGTGTCTGAGCTCTTCGTGGTAATAAAGCATCCAGGACACCCCCGGGCTCATTTATAGATTTTCGCAGACACACAATCTAGTGATAAAGAGTCTGGTCTATGGGATTTGAGATCCAGGTTCTAGCCCAGTCTATCCTTGCCTGGTTCTATGATGTCAGGAAGTCATACGGATTATCTTACTCTGTGTTTCTTGTCCTTAAATGGGGGTCGAAGAGTAAAAAAATAAATGAAAGGAGGATATGGGAATGAGAAACTAATATATATATTTTTTTATGTTACTCAAAAGGACTTCCTAATTTTCAAAATTGTTAGCAAATATTCAGAGGCTCTGAATCTGGCCAAGAGCAGAGCAAAAGGACTCCACGGGGCTAGATACCCCAGAGGAGCCTCAGAAGCCCCTCCTTGCCCTCAAGGATACAGAGGAACAGGCTGTCTTCATTCAACACACTTACCCAACACTTACAGCAAGCTTAGCTCAGTGCCGAAAGCCAAGGATGCAGAGATAAATATGCCCTCCCTACTCAGACCCCCAGACATAGAAGGGTTGACAGCAGCAGTTCTTCAACTTTTTTATCTCAGGGACCCTTCACGCTCTGAAATATTATTAAACATCTTTAAGAGTTTAGTTTATGCGGCCTATATCTACTTATATGGCTCATATTAGAAATTAAATTTTTTAAATACAAGAATATACAAGCACACATTCCATTCGCCAGTAGAGGTCATGGAGACCTGAAAATCTCCACTGCACACACAAGAGGGAATGGAGGGAAAACAGCAAATAAAGTCTTAATATTATTTTCAAAATAGTTTCAACCTCTCAGACCCCCTGAAAGTGTCATGGGGACCTCCAGCAGTCTTGGGGACCGCCCTTGAGAACCACTGCTCTGGGCAGTGCTATGCAAACCTGAATATGCCCACAGAGCACATGGGCGTATTGTTAAACTATAGATTCGGGTTCAGTGGAGCTGAGGTGAGGACCATGATTCTGCATTTCTAAGAAGCTCCCACGTGGTACTGATGCTCCTGGCACTTGAACCACACTTTTAGTAGCAAGACCCTGGAGATCAGAGGAAGAAAATCTCCCATTTGGCTACAGTGACCATACATTGGGCCTTACAAGTTGGCCAATTTAATCTCAAAGAGCAGAGATGAGTGGGAAGGGCATTCCAAGTAGTGGAGGTGACAAAAATAAAGGCGCAGAGGCAAGAAAATGCAAGTTGGACCAAAGTGTAGATTCCATACCACCCCCAAACTGCCCACCACCCCAACCCATAGGCTATAGTACTATGTATAGCTTCTGGTCCCGGCAAAAAAGGCACTGGTCTTAGCAACTCAGTCCAACGGGTATCAGACCCACTCCTACCCATCACCATCATCAACAAGCATTTATTTCATATCTGCAAGAAACAAGGGACTCCAGCTGACAGCTGCTAGCCTTGCCTTTCCTTCATCCCTCTCCACCTCAGTTTTCCTTGGGAGATAATTATTTTCCCACACTCAGTCTAAGTAGTTTGGGTGGGGTTGACCCAAGGGAAGTACATGATCCCAGCCTAGTCAATCAGTGCATGGTCCTCTGGTCACAGTGATTGGTTCAGGAATGAGCACTGGACCCAAGCCCGGCCACTGAGAGCTTCCCCAGGAATTCTACTGGTATTAGAGAGAAACCACGTGGAAGACCACATACAGACAGAGGTGCCTCAGGAGCTCCAGCTGCTCCGACCCCAGCTGTTTGAATCTTCCCAGCCCAGGCTCAAGAAGCTTTCAAGACAACCCCAGCTCCAGCACCATTTGACTACAATTGCCTGAGAGATCCCAAGCAAGAACTGCCTAGCTGAGCCCAGTCAACCCTCAGATTCATAAGCAAAATAAATGAGTGTTGCTTTTAGCCACTGTTTGGCCGGGGTTTGTTATGCTGCAGTAGATAACCAGAACTGGGTCTGTTTGGTTTACCTATTTATTCCAGGGCTAAAATACCAGGAAATGAGTCAAAACCTAGGACAAGAAAGGCGCTGGAAAAATAGTGAATTTCGCAACTGTCTTCACTTTCAACCAAAGTGAATTTAATTAGCCTGTTCTCACTGTATAGATGTTTCTGGTAACTGTCATTTTCTGAGTGTCTGCCATGGGGCCAGTCATCCTGTTAGATACTTCATGTGCAGCATTTTAGTTAAGTCTGAACATTATCCATTATCCCTACTTACTCATGGGAAAACAGAGGTCTACAGGGATTAAGCTCAGCTGGTAAATAAATGATCAGTCAAGACTTAAACCTGGTCTTCAGACCCAGGGTCTCTTTTCTCAAAATTCCAAGCTGCCTGCCCAAAGATTTCTTCTCTCCCCTGTGGTACTTTTAGTATTTCCCACAAAACTAGCACTTACCATTGTGAGGTAGAGGCATTGGTGGCTCAGTGGTAGAATTCTTGCCTTCCCTGCAGGAGATCCGGGTTCAATTCCCGGCCAATGCATCTCACACACAGCCACCACCTGTCGGTAGAGGCCTGTGTGTTCCTGTGATGCTAAACTGGTTTTAATGGATCTTCTAGACTAAGACAGACTGGGGAGAAAGGTCTGGCAATCAGCTTCTCAAATTAGCCAGTGAAACCCTTTGTGCTGATGGCACAGGACCGGGCAACGTTCTCTTGTGCGTGGGGTCACCACGAATGGGACTGACTTGATGGCAGCGAACAACATTGTGAGGCAAAACTATAAACAATGCGACTCTTTTCTGTTCGACATGTGGAAGGTGGTCTCATCGCACCCCCAGACACTCACCCTCCCACTTTCAGATGGTTTGTGCAGCCTGGCTTGACTTATGTGAGGCTTTGTGGTCAGAGGCCCTGTGTTCAAATTCTGGCTTTGCCACTTGCCAGCAACGAGACCTCAGTACAGTGGCTGAAATACCCTGTCTGTACATCTTTCCTCATCCTGCAAAAAGAATTAGAGAGTGATGGCTATGCTGCCAATGGGCGAGCAGAGTGAACGTTGCTTAGACCTTGGCTGTCGCCATTAGTACAGGGAAGACGGCCTGTTCACTGGTGTTTACCGGCTCAGTTAGTTTCTTCACCTCAGACTGTAAAATCCTGGGGAATGAGACATATCTGATATTTATTTAGGGCCCTGAAACTCCATGGTAGAGTGCAGGGCATGGGTCTGATGCTTGATAAGTATTTGTCAGCAGCTTGCCTGATTTACACATTGGTTAAGAGCTTGGTTGCTAACCAAAATGGCTGGCAGTTCGAATCCTCCAGCTGCTCCTTGGAAACCCTATGGGGCAGTTCCACTCTGTCCTGCAGGGTCTCTATGAGTTGAAATTGACTCAACAGCAACAAGTTTGGTTTGGCTTTTTGCCTGATTTAAATCTCAGGCATTATATTTCACATGGGAAGACCAGGGGAGTCCACAAGGCCCTGGCAGGCCACACTGGTTAACAGTTTCCTTCTATAATACAGATGCTAAAAGCACCCAAGAGATACCAGGTAGGAGAGCGCGGCAGCTGGCAACCCTCGTATGACTTTCCCAGGCCTTAGAGAGCATGGGTTAGGAGATGACAGATTTGGGTTCAACTCCTGACTCAGTGAGTCCCCATCCCTGTGAGTCTCAGCTTTCTTACCTGTAAATTGGGGACAAACAAGACCGACAAGTTTGTGGGATCTAATTTTAAATGAGCCATTGAATACAAAGCATATGAGGTATGGGCAGGCCCTCCATGAAAGGAAACAATTATCATTAGCTGTACATTTGGGGATAAAATCTCTGGGCTTACTCACTTTGCATGGCAGTTCTGCAGATTAAATGAGAATGGATGTGACGATGCTTTGAAAATATTTATAAAGTTCAATGCAAATGAAGTTATTAAAGACCAAAGTCTAAATCATCTGATACACATACCGCTTTCTGTTTGCACATGCAAAGCAGACCACAGAGCATAAGAAAGAAACTGTTTGGAAATTCAGAGAAAGAGTTACTTCAGCATCAATGATCCAGTTGCCTAAAGCTAGAAAGAACCTTCAAGATCATCCAACTCACATCATTTTTCAGGTGTGGAAACTCAGCCCAGTGTGTGGCCAGTCATCCAAATTTAAAAGGCAGAAACAGGACTGGAATTCTAGACCCAGATGTCCTGTCTAGTGCCCTATTCTCTCCTTGCCATCCTTCTGGCCTGCATCCACTGTGTGATTTTCCAGGTATCTGCCTCCAGAATATTCTCAAGCAAACACTGGCTGCAACTAAGAATAAATAAATAAGTGCCAGGTCAGTCTTATCTTGTGAACATTTTGCCATCGACTAGGAGTTGCAGAGAAAATAACTTTTTTGGATCTCTTTCTCTATCGTCCTTTCTCAATAACGGTATAAAAATGGAAATGGGTGCTAAGGAGGAAAAAGGTGCGTTGGGGGGAAAATACCTTTCCTACAGACTGCTTTCCTGTCCAGCCCTCGAAGCGACTGAACTCTGAAATTCTGAGACTCTAGACCAAAAAAAAAAAAAAGTCTCGTTGAGATGCAGAAACGTAGCCAAGTGTCCAGCTTTGTCAAAGAAAGCTCTTGGATGCTGGAAGGAAACTTGTCCACATCAGTGTCCGAGTTTCTCTGTTTTCTGACGTTTTCAGTGTCTTAAATCTGTATGTAATGGTGGATTTAAATGTTTTTGTTTTTTAATTATTTGTACATAACCCTTTTTTTCTGATCATCCCAGCTCGAAGGCATGTATCACCTCTAACCTTCCTCCCTGCTTCCCTACCTCCGTCGGTCACCAGTGCCGGCCAAATCTTTTTTTCTGTTCCTATGACACTGGTCTGTAGCAGCCCTCATGCTTCACACCTGCCACCTTCCCCACTGGGATCTGGGATTCCATGCCATCTTCAGAGCCCAAGCCCTGCCTTCGCATCAGCCCCAGGTTCACCCTCCACAAATGCCCCAGGCTGCTGTAGCGTCCACAAACTGAAGTCCTAAACTTTTAGCCTGACATTTCAAACTCTGCCCTCTTTTATTCCTGTCTTGTCTCCCTTGATCCCCCAGAAAAAATGAATTTGCTGTTCCCTCATGTTTGCATGCCATTCACTGCATATTCAGTGCCCTTCTTCCATCTCTACTTATCAAAATCTCAGCCAGCCCTCATGTCTCAGGCAAATGCTACTGCTTTGACAAAGTCCCTGCTGGTGACTCCAGACAGAAATTATGTGTTTCCCTGTCACAGCTCCCTCTCATAACCTCAGACCAAGCTGCTGCGTTGTCATGTCCATGACTTCCTGGTACCTATGTCCTTGTTTGGAAACCCTGGTGGTGTAGTTGTTAAGAGCTATGGCTGCTAACCAAACGGTCTGCAGTTGGAACCCACCAGGCCCTCCTTGAAAACCTTATGGGGCAGTTCTACTCTGTCCTAGAGGGCTGCTATCAGTCGGAATGGACTCCACTGCGACAGATTTGGTTTAGGTTTGGTTTTATGTCCTTGTTTGGAGTCCCTGGGTGGCACAAACGTTAACGCGCTTTGCTGCAGTTTGAGCCCTTTGAGCCCACCCAGACCACCTCAGAAGATAGAGCTGGCAGTCTATTTGCAAATAATCAGTCGTTGAAAACTCTATGGAGCATAGTTCTACTCTGGCACATTTGGGGTCACCATGAGTCAGAGTTGACTCAGTAGCAACTGGTTGGGTTTTTTGGTAAGCCCTTGTTTGTCACAGTGTCCCTCTCAGGAGATACGTTGCCTTGGGGTAAGGACTGGATTTCCTTCTTTGCTCCTCGACAACACAAAGCACTTTGTCTTCCACATTCTAGAATTTCAACAATCATTTGCTGATTGAATAAAAGAAAAATATTTGTTTCCTTTTTTTTTTTTTTAGTAGAGTGCCTTTCAAGACATCCAGGCGAATCCAGTGTGCTGAGGATTGTATTCACCAATTCTGATTCTTCCCTGAATATCAATTTGAAAGTACCTTGGCCCCCCTTTTGCCTCAGTTTCTCCATATATGACCACATGTCAGGACACTTCTTAACCTACCTCAACAGGCTACTTATTTTCACCTAAAAGGTGGGCAAGTCATGCTTGTGTTATTTTGTTTTGTTTCTTGTTTTTAAGAGGACTAATCCCTGGTGGCGCAGTGGTTAAGAGCTAGGCTGCTAACCAAAATAAAAGGTCGGGAGTTGGAATCCACCAGCCGCTCCTTGGAAACCCTATAGGGCAGTTCTGCTCTGCCCTAGACGGTCACTACAAGGCAGAGTTGACTGGAGGGCAATGAGTTCAAGTACACAGAGACCTGGAGGATTCTGTTTGTAAAATCAAGCCCCCGGTGCCGCTGTTCAGAGTTCACTGCTGGCCCACAGGAGAGAGACAGGTTCTCTCACCAACTAGAAAGGAAACAGCTGTAGTGACAGATGTTGGTGGTGCTGATTATTCCGGGGCTGTTTGCATTCAGATTTCCCAGGCAGTCTCGATTTTTTGAAGTCAGTCTCTTTGACGGGTTTCCCCTGGATTGGGGGTGAGCACAACCCTCCCGCGGCCCCCTGAGTTTTCAGTTATTCCCTCTCTGCGCTCCACAGACGCACAGATAAAGGACACTCACGCACCACGCACACTCCTCGCTCCCCGGTAACTTCCCGTTTCATTTCACTCCTTGTTAGGTTGTTTTGTGTTTTGCTAGGTGTGTGCCGGTGGGGGAGGAGTCCGGCTAAACCACATCCAATGCCGGTTTCCCCAAAAGATGTGCAAACTTCTGATCCCACCCGGGACTTCCACTGAATACTAAAGAGGGGTGTCTTTGTTCCCTCTAAACGGAGTATTTACTTTGAGCTGGTAAAATGAATTCATGAAAGGAAAGGACACCTTCAGCTGCTGGGGGAGGGATGGTAAGAGAAGTCTCCAGGGAGGGGAGAGTCCCCTCCTGCCCCCGAAATAAAGAGGAGGAGGCTGGCCCCCGAAGGAGGATCCCACAGGGTTTTCTAAAATAGGCCCTGCTAGAAAACAGGCTCCTCTTCTCTGGGATTAAAAGTTGCCTCATAATACTGTAAGGCCCATGTATATGCAAGCAGTTGATAGTTATTACAGGCCTAAAATAGGAAACCATTCGCTTGATCTTTTGGTTCAATCCTATTAGGGGCCCCCTGGAGCTCGAGAGAGATACCAGCCTGTCATGTCCCCGTTGCTGTGACGACCCTGTCTTTATGGAACAAGAAAGAGAAATGGTAGTGATTGGCAGACCTTGCTTGCCCCCGTATGTAACACAAAGGGCGACAAAACGAAGAGGAAGTGAGGCCCTTCTCAGAGGTCTGACGCTTCTTAACCCCACACCACCTTCCACCTGGCCCAAGTCGCCATCCCCTCCCCACCCTGCCACCCTGCTCCGGTCTCCCCACAAAGGGAAGGGAGGGCGCCATTGGCTATTAAATGTGGATGCCCCAAGATCACTAAGTATTTTTTGTTTAATTGCTAGTAATATCATTTAAAAAAAAGAAGAAAAAGAAAAAACTTGTCTTCCATCAGCTTCATCTGGAGAAAAAATATGGGTGAGGGCCTGCGGCCTGGAAGGAGCCGCCGAGGCGTTCCCCGCCCGCGGGCTGCGCGGGCGCCATTGTCAGCGGGCGCTGTTTGCCCGACGTGGGGGGCGGGGGGCTGGGAGGCGGCCGGGCCCGAGAAATCCCACCAGATGGTGCCAGACCCCGGCTCGCCGGCCATAAATAACGGCCTCCCTCTTCGGGTTTGCTCGTCTGGCTCCTCTGATTGCAGCTAGTGGCAGAAAAGTGCAAAACGCTATTTGGGCTCATTTCCTCGCTGTCTGCGCGGCCAGGAGAAGCCGCGGCCCGGGGAGGCCGGAGGGGGGGGGTGCCCGGGACACGGGCCCAAACAGGGCGCGGTCCCCAGGCGCCCGCGGGGTGGCCCCGGAGAGCGGCGCTGACAAAGGCCCGGAGCCGGCCGAAGTCTCTGCTAGTCACTCCGTCCCATCAGGGCCCGTTTGTTGCAAAAGTCCAAATCAACTGCTAGCAGAAGCCCAGGCATCCTGTCCCTGGTCTGTCCCTTCTTAGAAGCCGGTGGCCCTGCGGCCCACCACGTTCGGGGCGAAAGCACCGCCGTGCGCCAGGCGGGCGCCGCGCCCAGCACCCGGAGAGCCGGCGCTTTGGCACATTTTACCCCGGACAGTCGCCTCACTTTGGCTTGCAACTCGTCCCCCGGTGGCTCAGTCGCTCACTGGGGCCAAAACCAGTTTGCAGCCTCACCAGACAAAACCAAACCTACAACTGCGGGCGAGGCCCGGCGTAGCCCAGATATTTACAACCACCAGGAGTTCAGTGATTTCCGTGGAGCAGGGGGAAGCTCTGGGTCGTGCGCTTTGCTCCCTGGCCCTTGGCGGGGCGGGGGGCGGTTAAAAGAAAAGTTTCTTTCGGGAGAAGCAGTGAAATAGGACAAGATGATCCGCTCTGTAGTTTAGCTGAAAGGCAGCGCTGTCTAAGCCTGACACGAATCGCATTTAAAATAAAACTCTTTTATCTCCATGCGTGCCGAGACCCCCAAACATTGTTCGGACGCCGACGAGGGAAAAGACGTCATAAAACGAGAATTTGTTTCATTGTGAGTCGCTCTACCAGCGCGGGGCTCCTTAAAGGCACGCCAAACAAAGCGGGTGCCAGAAGGGGGACTTTCCAGGTGAGCGGGCGAAGGGGATCATCTCCCTTCCAGTGCAGGAAAACGCCCGGGAGTAAGTTGTTGAATCAAACGGGCCCATTCTCCTCCTAACACCCCCTCCCCACAGCTTCCTTTCCTAGACTCGTTCTTCTCCCCAATAAATGACAAGTAGCTTTGCCAAGCTCCTCTGGCTTCCCAATGAGCCCCGCCGATTTTAAGAAAAGACATTTGGGAAGTTTGGGGATGGGGTGAGCGGGGCGTTGTTGACTCGCCGTCGTTCCGGCTTCATTGTTGTTGGTTCCTTACCCGCCAGGCGTGATAAAGAAAAATGTTTTAACTGCAAACAACAAGCTTGCTTTTTTATTCTTTTTATTTACTTTGTTTCTTTCTACCTTTTTTTTTTTTTTTTTTTCCTCTCCCTTCTTCTAAGAAGCAGATCAAGAAAACTAATTACAAGGCACGGCACAGAAGTTAAATGAAATGTAATCCTGCAATACGGGAGCAAATTAATTTTTTAAAAGATAGTTTAGTTAGGGGGGAAAAAAATACATTGTTCTCTCCGGTCACATTTGTTCAAACTATGCTCGGTCTCGCGCTGAAAAATCCGTCCTAACCTAGAACTCTCAGGTCACGATCTTGCTGCCCTTTCTTTGGAAATTCTGTTTCCCAAATGTTGAAGCCCCCTTCTGGGGCTCTGTTTTGTTTTCTTCATAAAAAAGGTTTGGGGTTTTTGTTTGTCTGCTGAGTTTTGTTTTGTTTTTATTTAAAAGGACTCCTCTCTGTTCAGATCAAGTAGTCTTGAAAACCCAGACGGTTTAGGGAAAAAAAAATTTTTTAAGTGCCCTAATTGATATTTTAATGAAATAATTATGTAAAAAAAAATACTTTCTTCCTTCTTCCAGGTGGATGTCCCACCTCTAAAAATGCTCTTCTCTTGGAAAAATTGGCTCCAGAACACACAGCAGGCGAATTGCTGTAAGCCAGTGCTTGCCTTCTCTTGCTGCTCATACATCGAACGAGAAGGTTTTTGTTGTTAATGGTGGGTTTTTGTTTGCTTGTTAAACAATCACTTTGAGGCTTCTACGTCCTGTATCATCTTCCTGAGGGAAGGTTTAATTTTGCATTTTAAAAATGCACAAGCTGACATATATAAGTAAAGTCACAGTGCTCCATCCTAAAGATATTTTTTTTAATGTCCAAACGTATTTTTTCTATAATGACCATTTAAAAATGAAATGAAGCATATTTGTTTAGCCATTCCTTTGCTATTTTTTAGAAGCGCAAACATAGGCCATTTCCCTAATATATGGTTTGTCTGAAGCCATTAGAAGCCCCGTCTTGTTAAGTTTCTTACATTAAGATATTAAAAATTATCTTCCTCAAATCTTCCGTCTGGCCTCCCTCAGTAGCTTGACCCACATACCTGAGTTCGTTAAGAAATAAGTTGACAGATGTTACAAAACATGAAAAGGAGTTATTTTTTAAAAGAGAAGATCTTACTGTTTGCTTAATTTATTTTTAAATATGAGAGTTTTTGTTTTTCTGTTTCACTGTACTTGCAAAGGACAGGGCTCAGGAAAAGCAGTCCTCCTTTACTGTATCGACAGTGAATTTGCGCCACCTTCTGGTAGGTGGAAGAATAACCAAAACACCCGCTGTTAGCGTAAAAGAATTCTTTCATTCACCCTGCTTCTGTGAATATTGTCCTATTTGTATCTGAACTTAGAGCACCACTTAGCTCCTTGGAGAACTCACAGCAGACCTCCTGAAGCCTGATTTTATGAAGATTTTTTTGAACCGGGAAACCTTTTCTTTATCACATCCTTGAAAGACCTCACAAAACCCCGAAGTGGTGTCTGCATGATAATTTACTGACATGTGTGGCAAGACAGTAAAGGATGGCTATAAAATAGCCGTTTCCTATTCTGTGTTGGCTCTCCTCTGTAGAGTGCTTGAAAACAAATCGGAGGCTGTAACTGTAGCAGCAGAGAAACAAACGTTTCTCTTTCTTGGGTTCATAAGCCCCTCATTACCCACAATTAATCATAATGACGTGCTGTATTCAGGCTCCTTGCTGGGGTCTGACGAGAAGCACACAGATGTGGCTTTCTGTAGATTTCAATCCCCCCTGCAATATGGATTTCGGGATACAGAGCTCGTTAGTACACATCACCAGCTCCCTGGGTCTGCTGTTCCTCTGAAAAGTGCTGGTCAGCACTAGGGTGCCAAGGGTTTTTCTTGTCTTTAAACGGGGAGCGTTTTTTCATGTCCTTCGTGCCTGGTGACAAGGACCACAGAGTCCAAAGGTTGATACTTTTTTCCTCAATGCCATGTTAGATTTTTAAAAGTAGAATATCATTTAAGATACGTATGTATGTGTGTGTGTTGTATCTACCTTCTTACGGGAAGGTCTCATTCAAGGAGAAAAATAACTTGACGAAATGCTTTAAAGAGTGTGTGGAAAATTCAGCCCAGTCTCCAGTAACACAGGGCCCAGAATGCCTCACCTGCATAACTGAGCTCCTAGAGAGAAAGGTGCTCAATGGGGTTAAATTAGTGACATTGTGTGTTGAGTTATTCATTCTACGTTAGCCAACAAGCATTTACTGAGTCCCTGGTACATGCCGGGTGTGTGAAGCTGGAACAGCCAAGCTGGCTGTCTTGGCTTAGTTCCGCAGCAGGTAAACTTGTCTACCCCTGGATTCGCAGGGGCTTTCCAGCAGAATTGTGTTAGAGGCATCTAAAACCCAAACCAGTTGCCATCAAGTTGACTGTGACTTATGGCAACCCCATGGATGTCAGAGTAGAACTCTGCTCTATAGGTTTTTCAGTGGCTGATTTTTTGGAAGTAGATCTCCAGGCCTTTCTTCCAAGGTACTTCTGGGTAGCTTAAAATACCAACTTTTGAGTTAGTAGCCAAGTGCTTAGTCTTTTGCACCACCCAGGAACTCTAGAGGGATTTTCCCCTGACAGAAAAGGCTATTTAGTTACTTCCATGATGTTAAGACAATCCCATCAAGGAGACCAACAATTATTTTGTCATCAGCATAATCTAAGATCTTTGTCACAAACTTAAGATTGTGAAGAAAGCACATGGAGAGAAAATGACAAACTTCCTTGGGGGATATTTCAAAATAAGACTTGAATAATGAAGAAAAATTCAATAACGGAGGCCATGTTCCCGAATCCAAACTTAATGCTGTGAAGATTTCAATTCTCCTTGAATTAGTAAAGAAATACCAATCAAACAAACAGGATATGGGTGAGGAGGGTGGGCATTGGAAGGTAATATGACAAAGTGATTCTAAGCTTCACTTGAGAAAATGAAACAATGAGAATACACAAGACATTTTTGGAAAAAGAATAAAACTTTGCCAGAATTGTAATATCCATAAAGCTACAACTTCAACAACTGCGAATCGAAAATATTCAGGAAAAAAAAAAAAAAAACAGAAAGTTCCAAGCACTATGCTGAATCCAGACAAATGAAGTGATATATAGGCATACCCGGCTGTAGCCTCCCACCATTTTATAGATCTTCAGTCTCTCTCCAGCCCTTGTTGTTCGCCTCACATCTTGTCAGCATTCCCTAAACTACACAGTATAACAACTATTTACATAGATTTACATTGTATTAGGTATTCTAGGTAATCTAGAGATGATTTAAAGTGTACAAGAGGACGCGCATAGATTATATGCAAATTCTACGTCATTTTATATAAGAGTTGAACATCCTCAGATTTTGGTACGGGGGGGCGGGCCCTGGAACCAACCCCCTGGGAATACCGAGGGACAACGTTTGTACGAAAATAGATCAACAATGAAACCAAATAAAAAGTACAGAAAGAATTTTCTTTATTTAAAAAGACTACAGGTTTGTTATGAGTCAGAATTGACTCGACGGCACACAACAACATGGTAGTTTCACGTTTAGTTTTTTAAGAAACTGACAAATTGTTTTCCAGAGTGGTTGCACCATTTCACATTCCCACCAACAATATATGAAGGACTCACTTTCTCCCCATCTTCACCAGCATTTGATGAGTGGTATCTCATTGTGGTTTTAATTTGTGTTTAACCCAAGGCTAATGACGTTGAGGAAACCCTAGTGGCATAGTGGTTAAGAGCTACAGCTGCTAACCAAAAGGTCAGCAGTTCTAATCCACCAGGTGCCCCTTGGAAACTCTACGGGGCAGTTCTACTCCGTCCTATAGCATTGCTATGAATTGGAATCTACTCGACGGCAATGGGTTTAATGATGTTGAACATCTTTTCACGTGCTTGTTCACCACCTGTATATGTCTTCTTTGGTGAAATGTCTTTTCATGTCTTTCACTCATTTTTAACTGAATTTTTTTTTTACTGTTGTTATTTGGGAGTTCTTTATATATTCTGCATTTTAGTCTTTTGTTGAATACGTGCTTCACATGTATTTTTTTCTTACTCCGTAGCTTGTCTTCTCATACTTTTAACAGGGTCTTTCACTGAAAAATAAGTTTTTAATTTTCATGAAGAACAATTTATCAATTTTCCATTTTCATGTGTTATGTATATAATAAGTCCACATTCAATTTTGAGTTAAATTTTTATATAAGATGTGAGACTTAAGTTGAGGTTCTTTTTTTTCTTTTTTCTTTTTCAAAGATTATCTCAGGGCAATAATTTCAGAGGTACATCCAGCCTCCATGGCTCCAGAAAGTCTAAAGTCCAAGAGAATTTGAAATTCTGTTCTGCATTTTCCCCCTTTGATCAGGAATCTTCTACAGAATCCACCAACATTTTAAATGCACCTGTATTTTGTCCTGGGATTTTCAAAGTTATGATGCATCCCTTTGGATAAAGTTGCACAAGTTCACAAAGATATACAAACAAAAATGTTTATTTGTAAGTGCAAATATCTGGAAATAGCCTCACTGCCTGTTAATACAGGGTTGGCTAGATAAAACATGGTGCGGGAGTCCATGTCTGAGTTCTCAAAGTTGGGTTCAGGAAGCCAATGTGATCATAAGATGAAAATATTGACTATGTAACTGAACACTTATAAGAGTATTTCCTACTCAAACATTCAACACTGCGTGAAATTAGGTTTGAGGTTCATTTTTGTGCATATGGATATACAATTTTTCCAGCATCATTTGTTGAAAAGGCTATCCTCTCTCCATTGAAATACTTTTGCACTTTCTCAAAAATAAAATGGCATACTTACCTTTTATTTCCTTTTCTTGCCTCATTGCACTGGATGGAACGTCTATCACTATGTAGAATAAGAGTGATGAGAGTGGACATTCTTGCCTTGTTCTCAGTCTTAGGGGTTAAGCATTAAGCCTTTCATAATTAAGCATAATATTATTTGTAGGTTTTTGTAGTTGCTGTTTATCAAGCCAAGGAAGTTTCTCCTCTATTTCTATCTTTTCTGAGAATTTTTATCACAAATGGGTGTTGAATTTTGTCAAATGCCTTTTTGTATCAAGTCATATGATCATATGTCTCCCTCTCCATTGTTACTGCCAGTGTAGGTGAGAGCCCAGATCCCCCACTCAGTTAACATAACATGGTGAATTACAGAGACTGATTTTCAAACACTGAACCAACCTAAAACCCAGTGCTGTCGAGTCGATTCTGACTCATAGCGACCCTACAGGACAGGGTAGAACTGCCCCATACAATTTCCAAGGAGCGCCTGGTGGATTCGAACTGCTGACCCTTTGGTTAGCAGCTGTAGCACTTAACCACTTGCATCACTGGAATAAAACCCATTTGATCATGATGTGTGTATCAGTTTATATATTGCTATTTCTATTAAAATTTTTTTTTATTTCTATTGCTAATATTTTGATAAGGATTTTTGCTCCTATATTCCTGAGGGATATTGGTGCATAATTTTCTTTTCTGTACTCTTTCTCTGGTTTTGGTATCAAGGTGATATTAGTTTAATAAAATGATTTGTAAAGTGTTCTTTTCTATTTTCTGGAAGAGATTATGTAGAATTTGTGTTAATTCTTCTTTAAAAGCTTGGTAGAGTTCTCCAGTGAGACCATGGGCCTGTAGACTTCCTTTTTAGGAGTTTTTAAAATTACAAATTCAATTTCCTTGATAGTTATAGGGGTATTCAAATTATCTCTTTCATATTGAGTGAGTTTTTGTAGTTTATATTTTTTGAGGAAGTGATTTTTTAAGTTCTCAAATTTATGTGCATAGAGTCATCCATACCTAAAAAAAAAAAAAGACTCATTGCCATCAAGTCAATTCTGACTCATAGCAGCCCAACAGGACAGAGAAGAACAGCCCCATGGGGCTTCCAAGGAGCAGCTGGTGAATTCAAACTGCTGACCTTTTGGGTAGTAGCCAAACTCTTAACCATTGCACAGAGTTGTTCGTAGTATTTCATTATTATTCTTTCAATGCCTACAAGGTCTGTGGTAACTTGCCGAGTTTCATTTCTGACACGGGTAATTTGTGTCTTCTTTCTTTTTTCTTTGTCAGTCTTACTACAGATTTGTTAACTTTATCGATTTTTTTCAAAGAACCAGCTCTTTGTTTCATTGATTTTCTCTATTTTTTTTTTTTTTTTCTGTTTTCAATTTCACTGATTTCTGTTCTTATCTTTATTATTTCTTTACCCCTGCTTTCTTTGGGTTTATTTTACTGTCTTTTTTTTTTTTTTTAACTGATGTGGAAGCTTACATTACTTATTTGAAACTTCCTGAAAAATATTTTCCCTGGGTTTAGGATTCTGGGCTGAGAAGTCTTTTTTTTTTTTTTCAGCATCAGAAAAAAAAATTGCCATTTACTTCTGACCTCCATGGTTTCTGATATCAAATCTGCTGTTTTTCTAATTTTTTCTCCCTGTAGGAAAGATACCATTTTTCTCTGGCTGCTTTCAAGATTTTTTCTTTGTCTTTTGTTTTCAGAACTTATGACATGTCTTGGCATAGATTCTTTGGGTTTGTTCTGTTTAGGGTTCACTCAGCTTCTTGATCTGTAGGTTTATTTTTCTTGTCAAATTTGGGAAGGTTTCAGTCACTACTTCTTTGAGTTTTTTGTTTGTTTTTGTTTTTTTTTAGTTCCACTCTTTTTTTTCTCTCTCTCTCCTCTGAGACTCCAGTGATATGAATGCAGGTCCGAAGGCTCTGATGACTTTTTTCTGAAATAGGCTGTTCAGATATCTGTTGTTCAAATTTGGTAATTTCTTTGTTCTTTCTTCTAGTATACTGAATCTTTACTCTGCCCTCTCCATCACACTGTTGAATTGTTCAACTTCTTTTTATTTTCATTATTGGATTTTTTGGTTTTAAATTTTTCATTTGGTTCTTCTTTATATCTTCTATTTCTTTGTTGAGGCTTTCTATTTTATTCATTTTTTTCTAACATGTTCATAATTGCTCACTGAAGCATTTTTTATGATGGCTGCTTTAAAATCGTAATCAGATAATTCTGACACCTCTGCCATTTTGGTATTTCCATCTATTAATTGTCTTTTTTCATTCACTTTGAGATTTTCCTGGTTCTTGGCATGATAAGTGATTTTCTATTGAAACCTGGATATTTTTGTATTAAGAACCTCTGGTCTTATTTAAACCTTCTCTTTAGTTAGCTTTCTCTGACAGCACTCATAGAGGGAGAGAAGGATTCTCCATTGTTACTACCAGTATAGGTAAAAGTCCAGGCTCCCTGCTCGGCTTTCATTTAAACCTAAGGTGGTGGTGGGGCTCTTCTTTCTTGCTGGGGTAGGGAAGGTGGAAGTCTCCACCAATATTGAAGTGGAGGTAGTCTCACTTTTGGTCAATGATGAAAGTCCGACTTTCTAGGCCTTGTCTGATACCACCCCAGTAAAGAGAGAGGATTTTCTTGTTAATGCCAAATAATTTCCTGCATGGTATCCATTGATACTCCAGGGAGTGGGTGGACTTGTTTGTTACCAGATGGCGGAGACAAAAATCCTAGCCCTCTACTTGGATTTCTCTAACACCACTCCAGCAAAAGAGCTGGAGTATCTTGTTATGGCCTTGTGAAGGTGGCATTCTAGGCTCCCCACTTGGCTTTAGCTGTGTGGGTGGGGATGAGATCACTGCCCTCTTATGTGGTGTTAGGCTAGAGTAGAGAAGTTATTGTCTAAGAGTTTTCTGTCTCAGTAGGCTACTCTTTTCCTGGTCCTTTGGCTAGAGAGAGCAGACTTTTGATGGGGCTTTTTTGTGTGTGTGTGCCCATTGGCATTTCTAGTTTACTTGATTCTTCAGCTCTAACTCTGGTATATATGGAGCAAAAAGAAAACCCAGGGAATTTACCACAGTGCTATTCCTCAGGTGAAGCCCCCAGCCAGTATGCCTTTTTGTCTCCACCATTCAGGATCTTCTTACATGTGCTTTATTTCTAATGTTCAGGGTCTTTAGCTGTACATAAGAGGAGCAATGGGGAAAAGTGAATCAGCTATGTTTTTCCAGAAGTGGAAGAATTTTGCAGTCCTTCTAAGTGATGTAAAAAAGTATAATTACCAACATGGAAATTTCTTCACAATATGTTGTTTTCAATTAAAAGATAGGTTGCAAAAGAATTGTATTATTACAAGTATAATATACGCATTATACTAACTAGCCGATATATGGAGCCCTGGTGGTGCAGTGATTAAGAACTTGGGTGCTAACCAAGAGGTCAGCAGTTCAAATCCACAAGCTAATTCTTGGAAACCCTATGGGCAGGTCTACTCTATCCTATATGGTCACTATGAGTTGCAAAGTACTCAGTGCCTCAGGTTTGGTTTTTGGTGAGTCAATATATACATCAGGAAAAGTCTAGAAGAGTGTCTAAAGTTGATATCCATAATTAACCTCCAAATGTAAGGCTTATAAGCAATTTTTCTTTTTTTATCTGCATTTCTGATTTTTCAACATGAAGTTTACTTGAATAAGTTAATAAAGTATGAAAGGTAATTCTGAGGTATTTGAATGTAGTAGGAATAATAATAGGGAGCCCTGGTGGCACAGTGGTTAAGCACACAGCTGCTAGCCAAAAGGTCAGCAGTTTGAACCCACCAGCCACACTGCGGGAAAAAGATGTGGCAGTCTGCTTCCGTAAAGATTATAGCCTTGGAAATCCTATGGGGGCGGTTCTTCTCTGACCTGTAGGGTTGGTATGAGTTGGAGTCAACTCATGGAGATGGGTATGAATAATAGTTATCATAGCTATTATGTATTCAGCAGCACTATTATGTCTTTTTTTTTTTATTATTATGTCAGATAAAATATCAGGTGCATTATGTGCTCTGTCTCATTTGATCCTTATACCTATCAGGTCGGTTTTATTTTTCCCATTTTGCAGGTGGGGAAACAAGTTCAGAGAGGTTAAACCATTTGACTACATTTACAAAGCTAGTAAAAATTGGGATGCTAACATAGGCCTGTCTGGCTTCTTGCTACCCCCAACAATCACTGACATATTTGTTGTGCTTTGTGGCTTACAAAGCGCTTTTCACATGTGTTCACATTTAGTTCTCCCAGTCACCCTGAGGCAAAGTTGAAAAGGGCACTGAAACTTGACCTCACAGGATTTGGTTTTAGTCTGTGGCTTCAATGAGCTGTAAGAACATCACGAAATGAGTTTAGACTATATGACTTCTTTCCAACTTATCTTGTCCAACACTCCCTCAGGGATTCCCTGTGGAATCTTACCATCCAAGGTTACCCACAGTGAACTTGGACAATCCATAGTCATGGAACCTCCCCTAGGTATGACAAAGCCAGCTCAGCAGGTAGAATCAGAAAAAAACAAAACCCAAAGGGCAAGTGGGCAGCAGTGTTACTGGGCGATGGGAGGGGTGCGGGCTTCATCCCTACCCTGGCAAAACACACTGCTCACCATCTAGACTCAGCCTTATGCCTCCTTCCTTTTTATTTTCTGACCCTAATCTCCAGAAGGAGAAGTCCTGTATCATCCCTAAGAGGAAGAGCTGGAAAAAATGGCAACATTTTTTAAACTAAGCTATGTTGGTTTTCTGAGTTCTCCCACTTTGTTTTTGGTTTTGTTTTTTTGTTCATTTTATTCTTCCACCTGCTCACCTTTGTGTCTTCTTCTGAATTTATTATACTCAGGTAGGCTTCTGACTGCCCGGTGTACTCCCCCACCTCTCAGCCCCATCCAGAGCCCAGGCAGGACTTCCTTCCCCTTCCTGAATTTGACACTCTAAGTTAAAAGTACCAAACTGTTCACTCACGTTTTGTTTGGTTTGCATGATGTTAGTTAAATAATTGGGTTTTATTTGTCTAGTTCATTTAATATGAATTGATGGACAACATTTAAAAATCAAAAAACCCAGTTTCTGGCTTCTCTTCGTAAGTTAGAAAATTTGGCAATATTGAACCATATTGCATCATGGCACAAAGAGGCTAGAGCTGAATCGTGCCCACCTCCTTTAATGGAGCACACTCTCTCCAGTTTGCCACAGTCCCCACCACTCCCTCTTATTGACAGTGAGGGTTCACTGGTTACTTCACCTACCAAGTCCCTTTGGGTTTCTGAGTATCCTGCCATAAATTAACTGTCCCTCTATTCCTTGCCTCCTAACACACCATTTCATATTAGACTGACCTCTGCTCTTCAAAAAGGGAGCAATCTGACTAAACTTGACACTACAAGAAACTTCTAACCAAACTGTGTTCCCCAGACTAGCAGCACAGGCATCGCCTGGGAACTTTCTAGAAATGCAAAGTCTGAGGCCCCACCTTAGACCTGATGAAACAGAATCTGCATTTTAAACAAGATCTCTGGGTCATTCATATGAACATTAAAGTTTGAAAAGTGCTATAGAGTGATTGTCCATGAGGCCCTTTGCTCCTCATCTCACCCAGGGGTGAGTGAATTTTAAGAGAAAGGCTTATAACACTAATCACTGAGATTTTAATGTGAATAAGTGAAACTGAAGAAGCTTAATGGGAGATATTTTCAGATTTACTGCCTCTTCAATCTGGAAGAGACCCTGACAATCTTTAAAGATTAAGAGTCCAGCTCTCATTTTGTGACTAAAGACTCGGAAGTTCAGGGAGTGGAACTGTTCTTGTCCAAAGTAAAAAACTAGCATCAGAGCTAAGAGGAAAGGAGAGGCCTCCTCACAATACTGACACATTTCCTGGGTTAAAGGCCTCAGAATATTTTGGAGGGTTTGCAGACAACCTGTGTTTACCTCCGGTCCTACTTAGTCTAGAACACTGGTTCTCAAACTGGAGTGTACAGCAGAATCGCCGGGAGGGCTTGATAAGCAGATTGCTGGACCTTGTGTACATGCGTAAGGAGCCCTAGTGGTGCACTGGGTTAAGTACTTACTGCCAACTGAAAGGTCAGCAGTTTGAACCCACCAGTCGCTCCCCGGGAGGAAGATGTGACAGTCTGCTTCCTTAAAGATTTACAGCCTTGGGAACCCTTTGGGGCAGTTCTACCCTGTCCCAGAGGGTGTGTATGAGTCAGAATCGACTCACCGCCAATGGGTTGGGTGCACATACGTGCGGACACCTCAAGCCTCTTGTTAAGTTCCTTCTGTACCTCTCATAAACACCCTGGCCAATGCTAGAGCCTAGAATGAGCATCTGGGTGGCACAGCCCACCCTCGGAGGGTGGTCCAGAAGGAAGGCCCATGCAGGTCCTCCAAGTGGGCTAAGAGCTTTCAGGCTAAGAACTCCAGGGACCCAGGCACCAGAGTGTAGTCAAGAAGATGGGGGGCAGGGCCGCCACATTAGCACTACCCTTTGGCCCAATGGACTGCTTATCCGATGGGTAAAGGCCAGAGCAAGGCCTCTGAGCAACTCACGGCAACCCCATGGGTATCAGAGTAGAACTGTTCTCCATAGGGTTTTCAATGGCTGTGATCTCTTGGAAGTAGATAGCCAGGCCTTTCTTCCAAGGTGCCTTTTGGTGGATTTGAACTGCCAACCTTTAGGTTAGTAACCATGTGCTTAACTGTGCCACCCAAGGGCTCCAATTCTACTTTACATAGAGTAAAGTTGTGGAATGCATTATTCCAAAAGCATCATAGGGGAACCCATAAGAGCATTAAAACACATTATACAAACATAGATTCATATGTATGTCTATATACATGTATGTGTATATTTCTACAGATGTATATATCCATATGATGTGTACATATATATATGTATGCATGTATATATAAAGGGTTCTCTTTATCTCTCTGTCTACCAGAAGAAAATGAGTCAGCCATGTTGATTTCCTAAGGGTGGGTTAGGGTTTGGGGGCATGTTCAGAGACACCACTAGGGAGGACATGCAGCATGTCACACCCAGGGACATATGCAGCTGGGTGTTCCATTGGACTGCCCTGGTGCTTTTTCCTAAGTTAGTTCTTGCATTTCTTTTCTGAAGCAAGTTCACCCTAGAAGGAAAAGGTTAAACCTCCTAATCCCTCCCTCTGCAGAATGAAGGGATTTGGGGCCCTGAACATAAGGCTTGTAGCCTTCTTTGGATTTATTGAATTGCTTGATTACAACCAGGAGAAAAACGTGTGCAGTACTTGGGAGATGAGTAGCTTGAATAGAAACTAAGACATGAATAATTAATGGGATGAAGAGAGAGGAGTACCTACGTTTATTTTAAGGTGCCCCTGACAGCTCACAGAGGCTTTAAAAATCCTCAAGACTTTAAGGATGCGCTGTCTTTGCGGAAAGTAACACCAGCTTTTCATGTATTAGTTCAACTCCAAAAGTTCTGATATAACTGTCAACATGTCTGACTTCTAGGGAAAAAATGCAAGTGCTGAACCTTTGTCTGGCATTTTGGATATGCTGTTGAGGACCTATTGCAGAAAAATATATCAGAGCCACAGGCTACCTCAGATAAGCAGCTTTTATGGAAATGGCAGAAACCAGGAATATAATCCAGGCCTTGCCGCTAACGAGAATGTGACCAGGGGCAAGTCCTTTCCTCTCTGCGGTTTGCACTCTCCTGTGTTTACAGTAGGAAGGTTGGGTCAGAGGAATCTCAGGTTCCCCGTAGTGCTGACTGTCTGACTCCACTCAGTCACGGCTTGGTAAGCTGAATAGCAACTCCAAAGATACCCATGTCTTAATCACTAAACCTGTGAATGTTAACTTATATGGCAAGAGGGACTTTGCTGATGTGACCAAAGTAAAGATCTTGAGATGGGAGATTAGCCTGGATTACCTGGGTGGGCCTTAAATGTTGTTATGGATTGAACTGTGTCACCCAAAAATCTGTGTCAACTTGGCTGGGCCATGAGTCCCAGTATTGTGTGATTGTCCACCTTTTTGTTAATCTGATGTGATTTTCTTATGTGTTGTAAATCCTACCTCTGTGATGTTAATGAAGCAGGATTAGAAGCAGTTATGTTAAGGAGGCAGGACTCAATCTACAAGATTACATTGTATCTTAAGTCAATCTTTTTTGAAATATAAAAGAGAGAAGGGAGCAGAGAGGAAAGGGACTATACCACCAAAAAAGTAGTGCCAGGAGCAGAATGTGTCCTTTGCACCCTGGGTCCCTGTGCCAAGAAGCTCCTAGACCAGGGAAGATTGATGACAAGGACCTTCCCCTAGAACTGACAGAGATAGAAAGCCTTCCCCTGGAGCTGGTGCCCTGAATTCAGACTTCTAGCCTACTAGTCTGTCAGAGAATAAACTTCTGTTTGTTAAAGCCATCCACTTGTGGTATTTATGTTATAGAAGCACTAGATGACTAAGACAAATGTAATCACAAGTATTCTTATAAGAGGGAAACTGAGGGACATTTGATGCAAAAGAGGAAAAAGCGATGTGACTGCAGAGGCAGAGACAGGAGTAAAGTGGCCACAAGCCAAGGAGTTTTGGCAGCCACCAGAAACTGAAAAAAGCAAGGAAAGGATTCTCCCCACCAGCCTCCTGCTGATGCTTTGATTTGAGCCCTGTAAGACTGAGTTTGGACTTCGGACCTCCAGAGCTATAAGAGAATTAATTTCTGTTGTTTTGAGCCATTACGTTTGTGGCCATTTGTTATAGCAGCAATAGGAAACTAATACACATGGAGACACTAGTTTTCCAAGGGCTTTTGTGTATGTGACCGAGAAACCACAATCTCTACCCTCGGAAACACCCTCAGAGCCTTGGTGGTTTTCTCCTGAGCATTTTGTCTTGTTAATAGCAGAATTGGGGACAAATGTCTTTCCCATGCTCTCATACTTTGGTCTCTATGTGCCTTGGTGCATGTCAGTGTTGATGGGAGCACTGTCAGATGTTGAGGGGTTGATTAATTTGAGTCAGTCTGTAATTGGAAATTGCAGCTGATTGAAAAACAAATAAAATATGTTCTCTTATCACCCTGACCCTCTGAAACTAGCCTAGGGGTCAGATTATGATAACAAGAAATTTAAGAAGATAGGCCCTACTTTTAAATCAATAGAGTGTCCTCTACTGGTCTCTGTTTGAAAGTCTACCCTTGTCTTCCCGTCTGGAAAGCTGAGAGCTATCTGAGAACCTGGCCAGTCTAGGTGGCCATCTTGAAAATTGGTATCTAAGTGAACAAATGTGGCAGTTTCTCCCATGGGGGCTTCTCTGCCCTGCAACATAGTTTCTTAAGAATCATTAGGAACAGGTCAAAGTCAAGAATTTCCTGCTATGGCTGGGAGGGCTCAGGATCATCACAGGCAATTATGAAATCCCACCCTCCCAGGACTCTCTTTCCACAGCCCAGCATCCATATATGGAAAGTTTCGACTACGAAGTACTGTTATAGATTGAATTTTTACCCTTAAAATATGTATTGAAATCCTAATTCCTGTATCTGTAAATATGACCTGTTTGGAAATAGGGGCTTTCTTCATTATGTTAGTGAGGCTGTACCAGAGTAGGGTGGGTCCTAAACCTAATCACTTCTGAGTTATAAAAAGAGAAGAATAGACACAGAAACACACACAGGTGAAGATGTCAGGTGAAGACAGACACAGATGGGTGGTGGATCTACAAGCCTAGGAAAGCCTACAACTGTCAGCTACTGGAAGCTGAAAGGAACTTTCTCTACAGACACGCCCTGATCTGGACTTCTAACTTCCCGAACTGTGAGAAAATAAATTTTTGTTCTTTACAGCTACCCACTTGTGGTATTTTTTGCTTGTTTTTGTTACAGCAGCACTAGGTAACTAAGACAAGCGCTATGTCAGGATCCTTATATGTACCTATTGCACAGGAGTCAGTGCTCCTTTCAGATTGAGTGAAGGCAGAAAACCTCTAAGGAGCCAGGGAAACAACTGGCTGACTTCAGCCAAGAGACCTAGATCACAGGTTTGTTCCGAGAGGCCACGACTCAACTCCTTGTGTCTCTTTTTCTCTCCTAGTGGCCTGGGTCTAGGCTGGCCCAAAGCCCTGCCTTCCACTTTGGCTTGTTCCTGTTCTCTGGCAGCTGGACCCAGCCAGTCCAGCTCCTCTGCTGACCTGTCTCAAGGCCTCAGTTGACCTGGCAGAGGACAACTCCTCTTTGCTGCCCCAACCAATCACCATGGACCTGCTCCGGGCACCAGCCAGCCCATTTCACCTTCCTTCTGCAAGTGTCTGCTTGGTAGGGTTGCCAGATTTAGAGTAGATAATGCAATCTTTGGGATATATTTATACTAAAAAAGTATCCATTGTTTACCTGAAATTCAACTTTAACTGGGTCTCCCGAATTTTATCTAGTACTCCTACCTCTTGGGATTAAGTTTATAGTTCTCAAACTAACCCATGATGGAGCTGGAAGTCATTGCTTTCTGGAAGACTACGCCATGTTAGTAGATTCAACTCCATTGCAATGAAACAAAACATTATTATTATCAGTCTATGTTTAAGTGACTTAGAAATGCCTGCTTTAATTAAATGTGATAGTTGTGCAACAATATAAAATCACACTGGTGACACCCACATCCATGCAACAAGCTTCTACATCCAGGGTGAGCAGCTTTTGTCTCTGAGTTCCCTCATTCAGGCCCTTTCGCTTCTCATTTATTTGCTTTGCCACTTGCATGTGAAAAACTGAGCTATAAAAGAGCCTAGGTTTTTTAAAAAAATAGAGAAAAACAAAACTAAGAAAACTCTTTTCATTAAACAAAATTATTTTGTATACTTGAAAAATATCTTCTTTTTTTATTTGAGGACAGGACCTTAATTTGCATCAAAATGCTGTTTTGTAAAACATCTGACTCAAAGCATTGAGAGCCCATTATCTGGTGGGGGCAGAGAAGATGACGTAACACTTTAAACAAGGACTAAATTGCCCAGAACTGGTCTGTAGCCAGCCAGGCCTGCTGAATCCAAACTCCGAGGCTGGTCCAGGAATCCAGATTTTAACAATGGCCTCCAGGGGACATTCATGTGCACTTAAGTTTGAGATGCACTTAAACATTTTATCAGTCCTCCTTGTTGCCAAGTCAGGAAGCATTTCAGAGTGAAAAGCTGTCCATCCCCAGGGAAGTCATGTTTTATTTGACTCCCCCAGTATTTGAACATTTTAAGCAGTGCACTCACTCTCTAGCTTTGCCACAGTCCTCACCCTTCCCTACTGTATTCTATATTACCTGCTTCAGGCAATAATGTTACCTGCTTGACCCTGAATGCATTAGAGTTGGCAAAGCCTGTAACTCCTCACCCAGCAAAATTTTGATGCCGTCGTCACCCATTTATTTTCTCATTTATTCAGCCAGTGTTCATTGAGTACCTGTAGGCCAGGCACTCTGCACGTACTGAGGATGTAAGAATGGACAAAACACATCTCTACCCTCAAGAGATCACAGTCCAAGAGAGACACAGGCATGAGAGTACTGGGATTGTGGAAGGAGTAGGGAGGTGGAGAGGAAGGGTCTTCCACTGCTGAGAACCACAAAGGGGCTTTGAGGGGGGCAGTTGAAGAATCCTCGGTGCCAGAGGGAGGCTAGAATGGGAAGTGGAAATACACCAGGGCATTTGCCCACATCACTGCTCATGGCCATGGGAAGACAACAAATCTTAGTCCAGGCCCTTCCAGTCTCCTCACTGATCCCAGCCACCACCCGCTGCCTTCCATGACTATGCCAGGACAGAACACTCAGGATAATGCACCAGCCAAAGCTTTCTCAGAATGCTGTCTCTTGGTGGGTTCAATTAGTGTTTTTCAAACTGACAGTCATGACCCATCAGGGGGAAGTGAAATCAATTTAGTAGGTTACAACCAGCTTTTTGAAAAGCTGGATGGAGTTTAGTGGCAAATATTAGAGTGTACTGCACGTTGTAATTGAAGATAACGTTTTGGAAAAGATTAGCTTCGGAAGTATGTGTGTGGGTGTCGGCAGTTCAAATCCACCAGATGCTCCTTGGAAACTCTATGGGGTCTTTTAGTAGGTGTGGGTGTCTATATACTGGGTCTTGATGTGTGCTTGTCACTATGGGTCTTGGGCAAAACAGTTCAAGAACCACTGGTTTAATTATTTCAAAATGAGACAAGCTGCCTAGTCCTTTCTGGGAAAGGATGGGCAAATGGTGGTAAATAAATGCCTGTTGTTGTTAGTTGCCAGCAAGTTGATTCCAACTCATGGTAACCCCATGGGTGCAGAGTAGAACTGCTCCATAAGGTTTTTAAGGCTGTGGCCTTTTGGAAGCTGATCACCAGGCCTGTCTTCCAAGGTGCCTCTGGGTGGACTCAATCATCCAACCTTCTAGCTAGTTGAGCACTTAACCATTTTCACCATCCAGACACTCCAAAATAATGAAATAACAAGCAACTACAACTGAGCTTATACAAGCATCCTTCAACCCAATATTCACTTGCTGTGCTCCTTATTGTGTATACAGCACTATGCTGGGCAGCCCAGGGGGTGCAATAACAACACCAGGACTCGGAGCTTCCAGCAGCTCTCAGGAGAGATGAGGCACACACATTCTTAATGCTGTTTACAGGCAAAATGTGGAAAAAGTAACAAAGGTGCCTTGAAGACTTCCAGGCTCAGAAATTGTAGAAATCCTCATGGGCAAGATACTTTTGAGATGGCTCTTAAACTTGGGTTAGTTTTTCATTAGGTGAGATGTGGAAAAGGCATTCAGGAAGAAGCAGCAGCCTAGGCAGGGAGCCAGGAGAGTAGAGAGCCTCTCTAAGAAGCTGGTAAACCCAGGTATCAGACTTAAATCCTGATAATGGTAAGTGAGCTTCTGTGCAAGGTAACACTACAAAGATTAGTTGGAAATTTCTGAAAGCCACTGGCCATCTTTGACCATCAAGTTGTTCTTCTACGTAATTGTTGCAGGTTGAATTATGCCCTCCAAAATATGTTTTGAAATCTTGACCCATGTACCTATAAATATGACCCTGTTTGGAAATAGGGTTTTCTCTTGTTATATTGCCGTGCTATAGATTGCTTTTATATGGCCTTTTTCACCATGATCTTGTAACTCCCACCCAAGTGATTGAGTGGGATTATGCTAATAAGGTATACGGAACCCTAACAAGGGGACTGGTCAGTTTTGCCATTCTTCCAGGCTTGAAATGAGCCATCCTGGAGTGGAAAAGAGAGGATCTCACCACCACCAAGAGAAAAGCCAAGAGAGGAGTGCCTCCTTTGGACCCTAGATCCCTGTGCTATAAAGCTCCTGGAACCAGGAGACTGAGAGAGAGAGCTGTAACACTGGAGACAGCGAGAAGCCACGGCAGGAGAGACCAGCAGAAGACTGGCAGAAGATCAGTAGGAGATGGCCCGGTCCATGGGGCAAGAAAGCTGAGTGACTTTGGGCAGAAGGTTTGCTAGTGGAGTAAGGTGCCTCCGAGCACTTGGTGGAGCTAGGTTTGCCGACTCATGGAGCCAGAGCTGAGACTTACTGGCAGAGTGGGGTACCTCAGGGCACTTATTGGCAGAGCTAAAAGAGCTTTGTAACACTTCCCTGAGCAGGTCAAAGGCCAAGGGCCAGGGAGAGACACACCTGTGACACGGCTGAGAACAGGCTGTCCTGATGGAAGAACTGTATCTTGAACCTTCCTGAACTTGAATTGTAACCTGTTACTTCCCTAATAAACCCCATAATTGTGAGTATTGTCTGTGAGTTCTGTATGGCCACTGCAATGAATTATCAAACTTAGCAGAGAAATAGAGTGCCGTGGAAGGGATGGTTGAAGTCAGAATTGGTAAAGATGGCGGAGAGAAGAGGCATACCCGACCTTTACCTCATAGGAATCAGCCTTGGGCTTTTGATCTTGAGTCTCCTTCCTCCTTGTAAAGTTAGAGGTGGTCAGACGACATGCCATTTTTATATATGTTAAGGAAGTCATACCAGGGAAGAGTGGGTCCTAAACCTAATCACTTCTGAGTTATAAAAATTGTTGAATAGACACACACACAGGCAAGAGGAAGACAGACTGCAGAGACAGGTGTGTCTACAAGCCTAGGAAGGCCCAGAATTACTGGCAGTTACTAGAAGCTGAAATGAACAAGGAAAGATCTCCCCCTAGAGCCACAGCCTGAATTTGGACTTTTATCCTCCTTAACTGTGATAAAATAAATTTCTGTTATTTAAAGCCACTGACTTGTAGTATTTGTGTTACAGCAACACTAGGTAACTAGGACGCTAATGAAGTTACTTACCCTACTCACTTACCTGGGTGGCACTGAATATAAAAAGAGAGAAAGAATGGGAAGATGCATTGAACAATATCCAGTTCCATATCGCCCTGTTCATCCACTCACTCAGCAAATGTCCCTGAGCCCCTGCTGTGTGGTCAGAGCTGGTCTATAATATGACAGTGGACAAAATGCACCTGGGCCTATGGTGAACACAAGAACTTAGGGAACAGCTCATGCGCTGTGCCTCAAGAAGTCAGAAAATGTCACTAAGGGCAGAATGCTTAGGCTGAGTCTGGACAGATGAGTTGGAATTCGCAGACAGGGAGACAGGAACATCTCCAGGCAGAAGACATGACACAACCAGAGATTATGACATGCTGTGAAAGGGCTGGCGTATTCAGAGGATGGTGAGAGAGAACGTACGGCTGGAGCACATGGGGTGTAGACAAGGCTGACCTGTACAACTGTCCAGGTTGTCCCCTGCACAGGGATGACTGGCTGAAGGCACCAGGAGAAGCTGAACTTCAGTTAGTATCGGGCTGATCAAGCAATAAAACCAAAACCAAACCTATTGCCACCGAGTCGATTCTGACTCATAGAGACCCCACAGGACAGAGTAGAACCGCCTCATAGGATTTCCAAGGGGCAGCTGGTGGATTCAAACACTTAACCACTGGCACCACCAGAGCTCCAATCAAGCCACGTTGTTGTTAGGTGCCATCGAGTTGATTCCAACTCATAGAGACCCTATATGCACAACAGAACAAAATACTGCCCAGTCCTGTGCCACACTCACAATTGTTGCTATGCTTGAGTCCATTTTTGCAGCCACTGTGTCAGTCCATCTCGTTGAGAGTCTTCCTCTTTTTCACTGACCCTCTATTTTACCAAGCATAATGTCTTTCTCCAGGGACTGATCACTTCTGATAACATGTCCAAAGTATGTGAGACATAGTCTCACCATCCTTGCTTCTAACGAGTATTCTGGTTGTACTTCTTCTAAGACAGTTTTGTTGGTTCTTTTGGTAGTCCGTGGTATATTCAATATTCTTTTCCAACACCACAGTACAAAGGCATCAATTCTTCTTCGGTCTTCCTTATGCGTTGTCCAGCTTTCACATGCAGATGAGGTGATTGAAAATACTATGGCTTGGGTCAAGCACACCTTAGTCCTCAAGGTGACATCTTTGCTTTTCAACACTTTAAAGAGGTATTTTGAAGTCAGTTTGCCCAATGCAATGCATCTTTTGATTTCTTGACTGCTGCTTCCACGGCTGTTGATAGAGAATCCAAGTAAAATAAAATCCTTGACAACTTCAATCTTTTCTCCTTATACATGATGTTACTTATTGGTCCAGTCGTGAGGCTTTTTGTTTTCTTTATGTTGAGGTGTAATCCGTACTGAAGGCTGTGGTCCTTGATCTTCATCAGTAAATGCTTCAAGTCCTCTTCAGTTTCAGCAAGTAAGGTTGTATAATCTGCATATCACAGGTTGTTAATCAGTCTTCCTTCAACCTGATACCCCATTCTTCTCCATATAGTCCAGTTTCTCAGATTATTTGCTCAGCATACAAAATGAATAAATATGGTGAAGGGATAAAACCCTGATGCTCACTTTTCCTGACTTTAAACCATGCACTATTTCCTTGTTCTGTTCAAACAACTGCCTCTTGGTCCATGTACAGATTCCTCATAAGCACAATTAAGTGTTCAGGAATTCCCATCCTCTACTTTTTTTTTTTTTTTTACTATGTTAACCATAATTTGTTATATCCACACAGTCAAACGCCTTAGTATAGTCAATAAAACAAGGTAAACATCTTTCTGGTATTCTCTGTTTTCAGCCAGTATCCATCTGACATCACCAACGATATCCCTGTTTCCACGTCTTCTTCTAAATCTGGCTTGAATTTCTGGCAGTTACCTGCAGCTGCTTTTGAGTGATCTTCAGCAAAATTTTGCTTGCATGTGATATTTATGATGTTGTTTGATAATTTCCACATTCAGTTGGATCACCTTTCTTAGGAATAGGCAAAAATATGGATCTCTTCCAGTTGGTTGGCCAGGTAGCTGTCTTCCAAATTTCTTGGCATGGATGAGTGAGCACTTCCAGAGCTGCATCTGTTTGTTGAAACGTCTCACTTGGTGTTTTGTCAATTCCTGGAGCCTTGTTTTTTGCCAATGCTTTCAGTATCATTGGTTCCTGATCATGTTACCTCTTGAAACGGTTGTACATTGACCAATTCTATTTGGTATAGCGGCTCTGTGTATTCCTTCCACCTTATTTGATGCTTCTTGCGTGTCATTGTTGTTAGGTGCCATCGAGTCTGTTCTGACTCATAGTGATCCTATGCACAACAGAACAAAACACTGCCCGGTCCTGAGCCATCGTTACAATCGTTGTTATGCTTGGGCTCATTGTTGCAGCCACTGTGTCAATACACCTCGTTGAGGGTCTTCCTCTCTTCCACTGGCCCTGTACTCTGCCAAGCATGATGTCCTTCTCCAGGGACTGATCCCTTCTGACAACATGTCCAGTGTATGTAAGACACATACTTGCTTCTAAGGAGCATTCTGGTTGTACTTCTTCTGAGGCAGATTTGTTTGTTCTTTTGGCAGTCCACGGTATATTCAATATTCTTCACCAACGCCACAATTCAAAGGTCTCAATTCTTCTACAGTCTTCCTTATTCATTGTCCAGCTTTCACATGCATATAATGCAATTGAAAATACCATGACTTGGGTCAGGTGCACCTTAGTCTTCAGGGTGACCTCTTTGCTCTTCAACACTTTGAAGAGGTCCTTTGCAGCAGATTTACCCAATGCAATGCGTCTTTTGATTTCTTGACTGCTGCTTCCATGGCAGTTGATTGTGGATCCAAGCAAAATGAAATCCTTGACAACTTCAATCTTCTCTCCATTTATCATGATATTGCTCATTGGTCCATATGTGAGGATTTTTGTTTCCTTTTTGTTGATGTGCAATGCATACTGAAGGCTGTGGTCTTTGATCTTCATTAGTAAGTGTTTCAAGTGCTCTTCACCTTCAGCAAGCAAGGTTGTGTCATCTGCATAACTCAGGTTGTTAACGAATCTTCCTCCAATCCTGATGCCCCATTTTTCTTCATATAGTCCAGCTCCTTGGATTATTTGCTCAGCATACAGATTGAATAGGTGTGGTGAAAGAATACAACCCTGACGCACACCTTTCCTGACTTTAAAACTCTCAGTATCCCCTTGTTCTGTCTGAACAACTGCCTCTTCATCTACGTAAAGGTTCCTCATGAGCACAATTAAGTGTTCTGGAATTCCCATTCTTCACAGTGTTATCCATAGTTTGTTATGATCCACACAGTCGAATGCCTTTGCATAGTCAATAAAACACAGGAAACATCCTTCTGGTATTCTCTGCTTTCAGCCAGGATCCATCTGACATCAGCAATGACATCCCTGGTTCCACGTCCCCTTCTGAAACCAGCCTGAATTTCTGGCAGTTCCCTGTCGATTTACTGCTGCAGCCGTTTTTGAATGATCTTCAGCAGAATTTTGCTTGCATGTAATATTAATGATATTCTTCTATAATTTCCACATTCGGTTGGATCACCTTTCTTGGGAATGGGCATAAATATGGATCTCTTCCAGTCAGTTGGCCAGGAAGCTGTCTTCCGTATTTCTTGGCATAGACGAGTGAGCACCTCCAGCGTTGCATCTGTTTGTTGGAACATCTCAATTGATAGTCCATCAATTCCTGGAGCCTCGTTTTTCGCCAATGCCTTCAGAGTACCTTGGACTTCTTCTTTCAGTACCATTGGTTCCTGATCATATGCCACCTCTTGAAATGGTTGAACATCGACTAATTCTTTTTGGTATAATGACTCTGTGTATTCCTTCCATCTTCTTTTGACGCTTCCTGCATCGTTTAATATTTTCCCCACGGAATCCTTCACTATTGCAACTCGAGGCTTGAATTTTTTCTTCAGTTCTTTCAGCTTGAGAAATGCAGAGCTTGTTCTTCCCTTTTGGTTTTCCATCTCCAGCTTTTTGCACATGTCATTATAATACTTTACTTTGTCTTCTCGAGCCACCCTCTGAAATCTTCTGTTCAGTTCTTTCACTTCATCAATTCTTCCTTTTGCTTTAGCTGCTCAGCCCTCAAGAGGAAGTTTCAGAGTCTCCTCTGACATCCATCTTGGTCTTTGCTTTCTTTCCTGTCTTTTCAATGACCTCTTGCTTTCTTCATGTATGATGTCTTTGATGTCATTCCACAACTTGTCTGGTCTTCGGTCACTAGTGTTCAGTGCATCAAATCTATTCTTCAGACAGTCTCTAAATTCAGGTGGGATATACTCAAGGTCATATTTTGGATCTCGTGGACTTGCTCTGATTTTCTTCAGTTTCAGCTTGAACTTGCATATGAGCAATTGATGCTCTGTTCCACAGTCGGCCCCTGGCCTTGTTCTGACTGATGATATTGAGGTTTTCCATCATCTCTTTCCACAGATGTAGTCAATTTGATTTCTGTGTGTTCCATCTAGCGAGGTCCATGTGTATAGTCACCACTTATGTTGGCAAAAGAAGGTATTTGCCATGAAGTAGTCATTGGTCTTGCAAAATTCTATCATTCGATCTCCAGCATTGTTTCTATCACCAAGGCCATATTTTCCAACTACCAAGCCTTCTTCTTTGTTTCCAACTTTTGCATTCTAATCACCAATAATTATCAATGCATCTTGATTGCATGTTCAATCAATTTCAGACTGCAGCAGCTGATAAAAATCTTCTTTTCTTCATCTTTGGTCCTAGTGGTTGGTGCGTAAATTTGAATAATAGTCGTATTAACTGGTCCTCCTTGTAAGCGTATGGATATTATCCTATCACTGACAGCACTGTACTTCAGGATAGATCTTGAAACGTTCTTTTTGACGATGAATGCAACACCATTCCTCTTTGAGTTGTCACTCCCAGCGTAGTAGACTATATGATTGTCCGATTCAAAATGGACAACACCAGTCCATTTCAGCTCACTAATGCCTAGGATATCAATGTTTGTATGTTCCATTTCATTTTTGATGATTTCCAATTTTCCTAGATTCATACTTCATACATTCCAGGTTCCAATTATTAATGGATGTTTGCAGCTGTTTCTTCTCATTTTGAGCCATGCCACATCACCAAATGAAGGTCGTGAAAGCTTTACTCTATCCATGTCATTAAGGCCTACTCTGCTTTGACGATGCAGCTCTTCCGCAGTCATCTTTTGAGTGCCTTCCAACCTGGGGGGCTCATCTTCCAGCACTATATCAGACAATGTTGCACTGCTATTCATAAGGTTTTCACTGGCTAACACTTTTCAGAAGTAGACAGCTGGGTCCTTTTTCCTAGTCTGTCTTAGTCTGGAAGCTCAGCTGAAACCTGTCCTCTGTGGGCGACCCTGCTGGTATCTGAGTACTGGTGGTGTAGCTTCTAGCACAGCAACACACAAGCCCCCACAGTACGACAAACTGACAAACTGCATCGTTTAATATTTTCCCCATAGAATCCTTCACTATTGCCACTCAAGGCTTGAATTTTTCTTCAGTTCTTTCAGCCTGAGAAATGTTGAGTGTGTTCTTCCCTTTTGGTTGTCTATCTCCAGGTCTTTGCACATGTCATCATAGTACTTTGTCTTCACAAGCTGCCAGAAGTCTTGGCTTTTCCAGTTCACACAGAAGTGCCATCTGCTGGTCAAGATGTGCGCCTGCCAGGCTGTGTCAGCCTAGATGGAACATTTTTCTAACTTCCACCAAAGTTCTGTATGGCCTGCAAAGACAGGACTGACTAGCAAAGCAGATGCGAGCTGGAGGGCAAACGAAATTCACTTGGGCAGCAGGGGGAATATAAGCAGTTTCTCCATCAATCCTCCATGTAGAGCCTTAGCTCTAGCTCCAATGCTTAACCTTCTCATTTCTGGGACCACTCCCTCCCATTGTCCTCCTCCAGCTGTGGCCTGCTGCTCACCTTCATCAGGACTCCTCCGCCCTGCCTCCATCCAGTCCTTCTCCTGCTCCAGCAGGTCTCCGCTCATGCAATGTGCCCCCTGCCCCTCTCCCCAATCAGGACTCCTCCCTGCCTCCACCCAGTCCTTCTGTCCCAGCAGGTCTCCGCTCACGCAATGCGCCACTAGTGCAGGAGGCAAGCACATCCCTGTGCTTCATCCATTTCTGTTCCTATATCCACTCAGCCTGTTGTCCTCACGGAGGCGCCTTTGTCAGGGATAGGTCAACTGCCCCTTCGCAATGGCTGCAGTGACCCACGGAGAGCTGTTTCTGATTCATTGGAAAGGGAAGGAACCTCTGGTCGCATAGTCACAGGTGACAAAACAACCACACACAGAAGACCTCTCTCAGGGGGGCATTTCCGCCACCCCGCCACTTCAGCCCTCACCATCATTTACCTCCACAGGGACAGAGCCTTCAGAGGCCACACGGAGAGTGTAAGACCCCGAGACTTCTAGCCACATAAGGCGGCAAAGAGCTGACAGCCTCTCTTTCTCAAGAGCAGGTTTAGATACAGGACAGGAAGATGAGGACATGAAGTACCTGAGAGGAGAAACGGCGCTGTTGACAGGGAGCCGAAGACAAGAAGCAGAACAGGGGAAAGGAGAGGGGAGGAGGAGGAGGAGGACAACAACGAGCCTAACTCAGCACCCAAGGCTACAGAACCACAGCCTAAGGGTGAGCTGGGTGCATCTCTCCTTGCCGCTGTTCCTCCACCTTTGAGGTCCACACTCCTCTGTCAAAAGGTCACTTCTTCTTCCAGACACCAGCCATTCCTGCCAGTACCTTGTTAACCTCCTGGCTATCAGTTAGCAACTTCAGACTTTGCCTGGGGGAGAAGGAAGTTCTGGGAGAAGACAGGATGGGAACTGGCTGGGTCTTGGATTAAGAAAGGAGCCCAGAAGCAGAGGCCAGGGTGATGAAAGCCAACTTGCTGGGTAAGGCACGGAGCAGAGGCTAACGGAAAGAGCAAAGCCTTAGTGGCCAGACAGAGCTGGACTCAACACATGTTGCTGCCTCTCCTGGAAGAATGTTTAGGCAGAAAGACACAGCGCGCGCACACACACACACACACACACACACGCATGCAGCACAGAGTAAAGGTCAGCAATGTTCGACATCTAGTGGGAACCTGGAACTGCTGTGGGCACTGGGGCTACACAAATATATATTTGAGAGTAGATTAAATAAGCAAGGTCCTTGTCCTAGAGAGCTCACTGGGGAGGCTACTAAGCATTTACAGCTAACCGCAGCTCCAAGCAGATTATAACTTCTATAATAAAACTATAAATAATATAAGGTGGGAATAAGGAGAAGAGCTAGATTGTGTAGAACCTTGAATAGCATGGTAAGGCCTGCGGTCTGTAGGAGTCTGAAAGCTTCTGAGCAGGGGCATGACATGATCAACCATTTAAGAAAGATCTATCATTTAAGCTTGGTTGGAGGGCAGAGATGGCGCTGGAGGACCAGTTAGAAAAATAATCACACTGACACATAGTAATTCCTAACCTTTATTAAGCACTTGCTTTTTGCCAGGCCCTGCTCTAAGTGCTTGATGTATATGGCACATTTCCACCTACAACATCAGCGTTACCATCCCAGTTTAGAGAAGTGGAAGCTGAAACCCAAGAGGTCAACTTGCCCAAGGTCACACTGAGCCAGCAGGTGGTGGGGCCTGGAGTTGATGGAGGCAGCCTCACCCCAGAGCCCACACACTCAACCTCTGCATGATTCCAGCAGTGCGCAAGCTGCGATTGAGACTTCTCTACTCAAAACTGCCGTTGTTCTCCTTCTAGTGTGGTGCCTCTCCTCAGCCTACAGGAGCACCTCCCTCCGAGCCCCTCAGTACTGATGGTCACCCCACACACAGGGCCTGAGTCTGTATTTAGCTCGCCGTTCATCTGCCTCACACAGGTGGCTCCTCTCTCCAAGAAACTAGGAGATTTCTTGAGAGCTGGGAATGTATGTTTTGCCTTTCTTCTGTCTCGTAAGAATAAAAACAAAGTTAATGACAATATTAATAATAAGATGATGGTGATGATTGTTGCCCTGTTCTGAGCATCTCACACACATTAGCTCATCTAATCTCGATAACCACTTTGAGAAGTATGATTATGTTCAGTTTGCTAGTGTGAAAACGACTTGCTCAAGGCACTCCAGGAATATCAGTTTGGAATCTGAGGGTCTCTGGCTCAGAACGCACGTGCTGATGTACCAACTGCTCCTGCCTGCCAAAGCTTATCGAGGTGCTGAGTGCTTCATCCTTGCTGCACACGTCATGACCTCTGCTCAAACGTCTTCCATTTGTGACTCATTTTTGCACTTGTGTCTGGTTCATTTCTGTATTTCCCGTGCCTGGTATAGTGGTGGGCAGACACAGAGCAGGTGTTTCATACTTCAGTGGATGAATGGAGATGTTCTAAAAGGGAGGCTGCCCCTGGCCTTGCAGCCATTCACTGGTCTGTTTATCCATCCATTGTCCCAGCCCCAGCCCTCAAGCACATCACACACCCATAAGGCTATTAGAACAAGTTAAGGAAGACCCCAAACTAAAAAAAATAATAATAAACCTCTTACTGCTGTGTTGATTCCAACTCATGGAAAGCCCACATGCTACAGAGTAGAACTGCTCCATAGGTTTTTTTTTTTTTTTTCTTTGGCTGTAATCTTTATGGAATCAGATATCCAGGCCTTCCTTTCGCAGTGCCGCTGGATGGGTTCAAACCGCCAACCGTTAGGTTAGTAGTCTTGCACAATCCATTTGCAACACCCAAGGGCCTTAAGGAAGACCCCTCTCACTTTAAATTATCTTCTCAAATGGTGTTTACCTGGCACCTTCTCTGGACACAGCCTTGCATAAGTAATTTATCTTTCACATTCCATGTCAGCATATTTTAGGACTTCTCTTTTTAATTTTGTTGTTGTTGTTACTATTGAGAATATACGCAGCAGAACATACATCAATTTGATAATTTCTACAAGTACAATTCAGTAACATTCTCCAAGTTTTGCAACCATTTCCACTCTATTAAAAAAAAAAACTGCCCCCTAAATTTTTAATCTAATCTTTGGAGCTGCTGTTGCCAGTTTGATCCTACACAGATAGTTCTTAAAAAAGCACAATGCTCAAGGCAGACATTCTTTACAAATTAAGCTAACCTATTTTTTTCTTTTTTTATCGGTGGCACCATGGTTAAACAGCTCAACTGCTAACTGTAAAGGCTGCCAGTTTGAATCTACCAGCCACTCCTTGGATACCTTGTAGGATAGTTCTACTCTGTCCTGTAGGGTCACTATGAGTTGGAATCGACTCAACGGCAACTGGTTTTTGTTTGTTTTGTTTTTTATTGTTTGATTTAAAGAAGACTTCAGGGGATATTTTGGTTTAAGGTTTAACGATTATCTTAGGGCAATAATATTGGAGTTTATCCAGCCTCCACGGCTCCACATAGTCTGGATTCCATGAGACTTTGAAATTCTGCCCTACCTTTTTCCCCTTTTGATCACGATTCTTCTATAGAATCTTTGATCAAAGCATTCAGTAATGGTAGCCGGCATCATCCAGTTCTTCTGGTCTCATGGCAAAGGAGGCAGTTTTTCATGGAGGCAATTAGCCACACATTCCGTTTCCTCCTCCTATTCTTAATTTTCCTTCTTCCTCTGTTGCTCCCAGTGAATAGAGATCAATTGTTGTGCCTTGGATGGCTACTTGCAAGCTTTTAAGATTCCAGGCACTACACAATGAACTAGGAGAGAGAGCAGAAGCACTAAACACGATATTTGGCCAATCAACAGGGATGTCTCATGAAACCATGATCTCAAACCTCCAAACCATAAAATCGAATTCCATGAGGTGTTTAGCTGTACATAAGCAGCCTCAACAGGTGCTCTTTTGTTGTTGTAAATATATCTATCACACAAAATTTGCCAATTCAACTTTTTACAGGTGTACAACTTATTGACAACAATTACATTAATTGGCAGTACAACCCTACCCTCAATGTGATTTTTCCATCACCATAAACTGAAACTCAGTGCTCCATAAGCACTCCCTCCCACCCCTGGTCTGTATACATTTTCCTGTTTTTGTCTTTTACTCCATGTGAGGTCATATAATATTTGTTCTTTTATCACTTCTTAATAAACTCTGGGCAGCTAAATAATTTACATATCTGACAGAACAAAATGCACATTTATACAGCAATTTCTAGAAAAAACTTGCCAAAAATAATCTTCAATTACTTTCCCGCTAAGTCATTCCACTTTTCAGTGGAACCACAGGAGTCAGGTCCTTCCCCTTCTATCACCAACGCCACAGCCTCATTATAGTTCAGTCTCCACCTTTTCAAGAGTCTCACAGTGCAGCGCTTGTCAAACTTTAATGTTAGTGCAAATCACCCAAAATCTCATTAAAGTGCAAATTCTGATCCAGTGGGTCTGGGATGAGGATCAAATTCTGCATTTCTAACAATTTCCCAGGTGATGAAGATAGTGCTGGTCTGTGGAGCACGTTTTGAGAAGTGAGGCCCTCACAAACTCCCTGCTTCAAAGGGACCACCCCTCTCCCAAATCCATTCTCCATCGCCCCAGCAATTCAGCACACAAACCCACTCACTTCATTTTCCCACTTACAGCCCAAGCTCCTGCCAAGCATCTAGTGGCAACCAGAAGGAAATTCAAAAAATCACTTTTATACTATCCTTGGCACGTGCCTTACAAGGAATGGAAAGAAGAAGCAATTTATCATTTAGCCAAGCACAGTGGAAAGTGCTCTGCACATTGGGGCAGAGGCAGTTTGACCCTCAAAGTTGATACTTCCATAAATAATAGAATTTTTAGCAGGTCACATGGACCGACGATAAAGAAACATTCACTGGACTCCCTTGCAGCTAGGTGTGGCCCCGAGACCCAGTTCTGGCCAACAGGGTGTAAGTGGAAGTCCACTGTGTTCGTCTTGGACCGCAGCCTGTCTTTCTGTTTCTCCACCTTCACTTCCCCCATCAAACTACCTGCTGCTCCCCAACGTGCACAGGGATCCTTCCTCTTCTGTGCCATTGCACATGTGTTCATCCATGTTGCTCCACAAAACCTTAACCTGAGTCAGAAACGACTCGATGGCAACAGGTTTTTATGGGACCTCCCTTTTCTTCCTTTACACTCCTCAAACCTGGTGAGTGGCCTCTCCCCCTCCTCCCTAATACCCTCTATATGCCTACACCAAATCACGTATGTAAGATTTTTTGATCCAGGTTGGTTTCCGCACCAAACAGAGAGTTCTTTGAGAGTAGGGACCAACTGGGTCTTGTTCATCTTTACATCCTTTGAGCCTGAACAAATATGAAGTGAATGGAGAAGAGCCTCTTTTCAAAGCAGTCTTTCACACAATGAAGGAAGATGATAGGATTTTTAAGGAACAACTGCTACTTTGTTATTAAGAGTCCAAGTCACTGCTATGTGTATAATGTAACATTTCCAGGCTAATTAGATATTTACTTATCTTAGTGTATTTGATTATATCAGTTGCTTTGCAAAGTGCAGGTAAAAACTCTGTATGTTGACTGGCATTAAACTTCTTTTGAGGGTTGACTGAGAAAATATACTTAGTCCACAATCTGCACAATGGATAATGCTCATTGAAATGGCTGCAGGATGGTTTTTGTTCAGTGCTGAAGTCATTGCTTTTTGAAGAATCATCTTAGAAGATTTTCATGGCAATCTCTAGGAACATTTGACACAAGAGAAAGGTATAGATGGAAGATAGGTAGAAAAAAGATGGATGATGGATGGATGGATGGGTGGGTGGATGGATGGATGGATGGATGGATGGATGGATGGATGGATGGATGGATGGATGGATGGATAGGTAGATACAGACAGATACCTTTCACACAACATTACAAATAAAAATTGTTTATCGGACACACTCAATACCAGGCACAGGTCTAATTCTTTTCATCTATAATTTCAACGTCTTCTTCAGCACAACCTTGTGAGATAAGCACCAGTATCCCCATTCTACCAATGGAAATACTGAGGCTCAAACGGGTTGAACAACTCATCAATGGTCTTGCACACTTAGTGTCAGAGGCAGGGCGGGGATCCAGCTTTTGCTGCTCGTAACCACTAAGCAAAACTGTATCTTGCCAAATGTTTTCAGTGGTCATATGTGGCTAAAAGACAAGGGGGTCAAGTGCCCATGTATAGGGCATGGAATACAAAGAAACTGGCATAGAAGCTCCATTCTCTGTGAGTGGCCAGCTTAGAGACAAATGCAACACCTTAATCCCAGGATGTTCACGTTAACAGGAGAGCTACCAAGCAAAGGTATACCTGGTGGAGGACACTTACAATGGGGAGCATGTGACAAGCCCACCTAAAAATAATAATAATAATTAAGCATAGAACCAGTAACAGCATGGAGCAGTTACAGCTGCATAGAGCTAAATCAAATCACTGCTGTATAGAGGCAGCCTACAGTAAGGAGCAAGGTAGATAGAATGACTCGAAGGAGACCCAAAAACCAAACTTGCTGCTGTCAAGTTGATTCTGACTCATGGTGACCCTGTGCGTTAAAGAGCAGAACTGCTCCATAGGGTTTTCTTGGCTGTAATCTTTATGCAAGGAAATTGCCAGGTCTTTGTTCCACAGCACCACAGGGTGGGCTCAAACTGCCAACCTTTAGGCTTGCATTTGAGCACAAACCAACTGAGAGGAAGGAAGGAAGGTAGGAAATATCCAGGGAAAGTCCAATATGAGTCAGATTTTGCCCTATCCTCTTCACAAATGTGATTTCATTAAGTCCTCAAGGTGTCCCAGGCATGCAGATATCATTGTCACCATTCTACAGATGCAAAAACCAAGGATCAGAGGGATTAAAAAAAATTGCCGAACAAGTAACAGCTAACTTCTGAACTCGGGTCTGTCCTGTGTTTTCTGTATAGATTTGTGGGGTATTCTCACCTTCTCCTACTCTCAGCTCTACAAGGAAGCCGTTCCTAGTAGATTTTTTAAGTTATCTAAGAAGCACCTTGCCAGCAAACTGACAGAGCTCAGCCCAAGGCTGTGGCAGGCACCAGCCCTCCAAGGATGAGAGAGCCAAAGTTTCAGGAAATCATGGAAAAATTAGTAATTTGAGATCATTGAGACGTATCTTAAGGGCAGGAGGTAAAAAAAAAAAAAAGTCATTTTAGTATTGGAAACTTGAAGAGATGAAACATATGACCTTTCCTGCCTTCCCCGGTTTTAAAAAGTGACAAAAGTGTTTCATATTCCTACGAACTATATTAGCAGAAGTGCCTTCAAATGCGCTTGACCTCCTAGGAAGCTCTAAGTTTCAATTTCTCTTTTTTGTTCTTGTTCTCTGGTAAGGAGAAGAGAGATGTTTTCCAGCAGGGGAGTGTCCCTGTGGTTTTGATACGGCCCAGGCTCTAGCTAAACCAAGCTGCAACCCAGCCATTCCCTCAGACCGTATCTCCCACCTAACTCAGGGATACCACTTCCAGTCCAACCTCTGAGTCCCTCCAAGAGGTCTTGCAGGTACTAAACAGAATCCTCAGATCAGAGATCTCAGAGCTCAGGCTCCATCCTTAGGGAAGAGAAAAACCATGCTGGAAAGCATCTCCCACCAATTCTCCTCTTCTCTGAGCTTTAATTTCCACATATGTGAAATAGGGAGACTTTTACCCATTTCATGGAGAGTTGTGATACGTGGTATTACACGTGTAGTATAAGCACCTGATACATTGCTGTCATCGTCATTCACTGCCACTGAGTTGGCCCCCAACTCATGACGACCCCATGCACAACAGAACAAAATGCTGTGTCATCCCCGTTGGTTGCATGTTGATCCTTTGTGACCCATGGGGTTTTCATTGGCTTATTTTTAGAACACCAGGCCTCTCTTCCTAGTCTGTCTTAGTCTAGAAGCTCTGCAGAAGCCTGTTCTGCGTCACAACACACAAGCATCCACTGACGGACGGGTGGTGGCTGCCTATAAGGTGCATTGGCGGGGAATCAAACCCGGGTCTCCTACACGGAATGTAAGAATTCTACCACTGAACCACCACTGCCCTGCCTGATACATAGCAGACACATAATAGTATCTTTGTCCACAATCATCTCAAGGGAAATAGTAAAGCAGAAAGTCATCCAGTAAGGGCAGCCTTCAGGGCACTTCCATTTCAGGGACGTCTGTGGCCAGGTAGATGCCCGCATTGGTGTGAGTACACAGGCAGCTCTGTCTCACGGCACAGCAGCTACCCACACCTCACGGAAGCGCTGTGAGGAACAGCTACATGACCTTGCAGCAGGCTCGCAGCAGGGATTTCTCCAGAAGCAGGATCTGGTCCACTGCAAGAGGCAACATGACTTAGACCCAGGCAGTCTACGTCTGCCTCCCAGCTACTTTTACAGCCTAACTCCTACAGCTGTGCAGGGTACTGAGCCAAGGAGGCAAATGGGATCTAAACCCAGCCCACGCTCCACTGGGCTCCACTCAGCAAGCCAGGCCTCCTAGCCTCCCATCCAGGCTGCATCTGCCTGGAGCCTCTTTGAATCTGCATGAAGGTGTGCATGGGCTAGTGGTGGTTACATGCATTCTCTGGGGTCCATAAGCCTAACCTTGACTCGTGAAGACAGTTTCCTCTTTCCTTTCTCCCTCCCTCCCTCCCACTTTCCTTCCTTCCTATTCCTCCCTCCCTCCCTCCAACCTTGACCAAATCTCCCCTACTTGCTAGCTCACTAAATCACAGCCACTGCCACAAAGGGCCCAGGGTCTGATGGAAGCAGGCATGAAGTAAATAACTACAGAATAGGACAATGCAACCTCCACAGGTGCTCCTGGGATATGAGAAGGAGCACCTGCGTGGAGAGGTAATAACTGGCCCAAGATCACAGGACTCATTAGAGGCAGAGCCCAGATGAGAAAGCCAGGTATCCTGATCTCTACCACCTAATAAGAGGATAAAGAAGTGCAGCCACGTGAAAAGAGGGAACTAGAAGGGGAACGGAAATGCAGAATGAGGAAAGGAATAAAAGGAATATTAAGGAAAAGATGAGATGGAAGTGGAAAGAATGAAGAGAAGCCTGGCTAGGATGAAGAAGTGTGTGTGTGTGTGTGTGTGTGTGCGCGCGCGCACGCAAGCGCGCTTCCATCAGAGACACACGGGGGTTAGGTGCATTCTGGGCCAGGCACTGAGAAGTTCACTTTCCAAACATGGTTTCATTGAATCCTTGTGGCACCCCTACAAGGTGATCTTTAGTATTCCCATTTTTCAGATTAGGAACCTGGAACTCAGGTAGAGGAAATAACTGGCCCCTGAAGACCCAGCAGTATATAGTGAAGCCCATGCTGTTTCAATGCACCTAACAGAAGCAGGGCTGTCCTGTGCCACTGGTGACTCAGTCCCTGCAATCTCCCCCTGTGTCCTCCCCCAGCCAGCTCTGGGTGAGGTGAAGGTTGCTGGCAAGGAACCAAGGCTGCCATTAGCTCAGTGTCCACAGAGCGTTTGGGGAGCTGTCTGGCCCTTTCAGCGCAGATATACCAGGCCTCTCACTTAAGTAATGAAACAAATCTAATCATGCAAATGAACTGACCCACGTGATGGGCATAGGGTTCAGCCTCAAATTCCTGGTAATTGTCAGAAAATCCAATTAAGACAGAGCTGAGCCTACCATGCTTCCTACAGATAATTGGGGGCAAGGATAGGGGCTAACGGGAAGTGAAGAAAGGAAATCACATCTTAATAGCCATTAAATCAACCTCGTGCTTAAGCAGTATCCTCTGTGCCAGGGTCTAAGGTGAATGTGGAAGAGAATTAAATGGAAACCCAGCACCAGTCTAGACTCCCTTTTAACATTTTCCTGAGGTTGGGGGGGCATGTGGCAGGCACAGATGAAGACATAGAGGTCTATGTGTTACCTAGAGGCCCCGGACCAGGAATGAGGAGGCCCAGGTTCAGGTGTGGTCTGAGTTCCATCACCAGTGAGCCGTTTGACCTTTGTCATTGTCCTGTCTGAGCCTTACTAAAACAGAATGCAAGTACTGGAGAGACCAAAGCTACCTCATAGTGCGGCTGCAGAGACCCCATGAGATAATGAAGGAATTTGAGAAAGCAAAATCTTCTATCAAGCTCATCATAAAGTGTTTCAGTACAGTGAAACCGCAAACCAAGGATGTCTGAATAAATGGTGCTGGGTTGCTCAAGACAGTGGGAAAAGATTTATTCTTTCTCTCATTCATCTGCTCAAATTTGTTGAGCATCTGTATGTTCCAGGTTTCAGAAATAAATACAGCATGGTCCCTTATCCGGAAAGGATCTCTCACAGGCCATGACAGGAGGAACTGTGTCTGTTTTGCTTCCCATTGCAACCCCAATCCTTAACAATAGGTTCGTACTTAACATACTAGATGTTCAACAAATATTGGTTGATTAAATGAATGAACTGCCAATCTGAATGCGGATCGAGACAAGTAAATAAACATTGTTGAGAAAACTATGAGAGGTAAAGGAACCCTGGCAACTCAAATGAGGGGTACTTCACCCTTCTGGGGAGTTGAGGGGCATGAGCATGGGGAAAGTCTCTGGGAACAGCAGCTGCCCGAACGGCCCGCTGGAGGTAGAGAAGTCTGTGGATAAAGGATGGGGAAAGGCACAAGACTGAAGTAGGACTCTCGGCCCAAGGCACTCCAGGAGCATGACCCATGAACCATTCCGTATCAGGAAGGAGGACCCACGGATAGGGAAGTCACCTGCTCCTTACAGAGATATTCTGCAGGGGTCTAGCCACTTAGGAAAGCAGAGGAGTGAAGGGAAGCAGGGGTCAGGGAGACTGGGTGTAGACGAAGAACGCGCTCCGCACTGCGAACCCTGAGGCAGGGCCGGGAGCCTGAGAACGCTGAGTAAACGGGACGCGCTGGGACCAGAGAAGGAACGGGGGACACCAGCGGCGGCGAGGGGAGCGCCTGCGCATGCGCCTGTGTGCGTTCCCGCGCATGCGCGCGCAGGTAGGCCTCCCGCTGATGAACCGACAAAGGGGGGAGGGCAGAGTCGCCGCCTGTGGTGCCCGACGCGGGGGGAGGGAGAGAGAGAAACGGGGCGCCGCGCAGAGCCGAACCCAAGCAAGAACAAAGCCATCGCTCCGAAACGAAAATAGGGCCGACGTGGCCGGGGAAAGCCACGTATTTGTGAGCTGAGGTGCACAAAGGGGAAAAGGCAGTTCCGGGAAGCTCGAGTGTCTGGCTGGCACCTTCAGCGGCTCGGACCCCTGGGTACTTTTTAAGAACGTCCTTTGCCCTGCTCTCTCCCCGAAGAAAAATAAACCCCTGGAAAAATGAGACTTGAGGGAAGAAAAGAAGAACGTCGCCAGATTGTCCCAGTTGCCGTTGGCTGGGCGGGCCACCAGTGCCGAGTTGGTCGCCGCACTGCGGCCGTAATACGGGACTGTCACCCCGAAAATGCTCGCCACGGCCCGGGGTGCCCGGAAAGGGGTCCTCAGCCGAGTCGGGGCAGGTGCGGGGCCACGGAAGCCTTTGTTTTCCTCCCTAGCGCGTGCTGCCAACCAGGAATACAGCTCCTGGCTATTCCTGCCTTACAAGGTTGCTCCTTGTTCCCCACCCCGATCCTGGGCCCCTCAGCCCCACTCCCCACACCTCTCCGAGTCACTTCTCCTCCTCTCCCTTCTTTAAACCGCAGCATCACTCAAGGCCGTCTTGCAGTTATCCATAAATGCAGAGAAAGGCGGAGCCACCGATACCTGTTTGAGGAGATGGCGTTTTAATTAGCGCGCTCCAGCTGCGGTGAACACCGGGCGCGGGACCCACCCCTCCTCCCCCTCCCGGGGCCCTCTCCCAACCTCCCTACGCGCCCCCATCCATGTGAAAAAGCCAGAGCGCCTTTCTCCAATCGCCTTCTCGGAGTTTATGCAACCCCCAGAACACAGGTTGATTGGAAAGGTTTCTCTCCTGGATAACAATTCAATGTGCCTTGACATTTTAATAGCCTGCCGTCCTGGTGAACACAATCGAGCAAGGCAGTGGAGCAAAAATCATTAGGTAAGCAAGATAATCTAAGCGGAATCTGTCTCCTGCACTCACATCTGGGCCAGGGTGTACAGCTGGGGCAGTTCACACAGCTGGGTACATGGCCCCTGCAAGCGCCTTTGTATGTGTGGGATAAACACTGCCTGAGATAAACACTCAAGCAAGGACAGACCCAACGAGGCCCCGATGTGAAATAGCTGGAGAGTACATTAATTTACATTGAAACAAAATACCCACCACACCTACCAAACCACCACCAAAAAACCTACTGCCTAACGGTGCAGGCTTGTATATGACAGAGAACAAGGAAATATTTGTCAGGGTCCCTAATGCCAACCCTACAAAGGCTTGTGTACGTTTACATATTTATTTATATAAAGATTTGTAATATAATGCCACAGCTAAAGGTATAATTTAAATGTAGATACATAATATAACAATTGTACTTAATGAATACCAGGAGCCCTGGTGGTGTAATGGTTAAGTGCTACAGCTGCTAACCAAAAAAGTCAGCAGTTTGAACCCACCAGGTGGTCCTTGGAAACCTTTTGGGGCAATTCTACTCTGTCCTATAGGGTCACTATGAGTTGGAATTGACTTGATGACAATGGATTTTTTGTTTGTTCGTTGTAAACCAAGCACCATTATAAATGCTCACATCCACTAACTCATTTAATCCTCAAAACATAGGCATTATTATTATTCCCATTTTACAGATGAGGTAACTGAGACGCAGAGTTTTAAGGAACTTGCTCAAGGTCATCCTCTAGTAAGTGATCGAACAGAATTTGGACCCAAGTAAATCATTTAAAAAAAAATTTTAATCATATAAATGAATACCAAATGTGTTACATGTCTTTATAAGGTTAGTGCATTCTTTTATGAATGCATATATTCACACATAATACACATCTATTCATGTGAACACTCAAAAGTTGGCCTGCAAAGCAGAACAGCTGATTTCTTTTTAACACAAACACCTGCACTTAACTATTCAGCCATATTCATATACTGAGTGTCTTGGGAGTCCCAAAGCCATGTTCTGGGGCACCGAGGATGCAACGATTAATTAGATGCCGCCATCCCTCCAGAAGCTCATAGCCTACGGGGAAGTCAAACAGGCAAATGGATGCTTAACCTTGTGGGCGAGGGGTTAGAGGCTGACACAGAGCTACAAAGGCCTGGAGGTAGCCCCATATCTGCCAGACATTCCCCTCCCAGTCTTCTTGGGAAGCCACACACTTACTCCCATGAGATTGCCATCCCTCAGAGCACATTGGGGAGCTCCACTGGGGAGTCGCCTTTAAAACCATTTTGTAAGCTGCCCCAGGAAATGAGTCCTGTTACTTGATAATTACGCATAACACACACACACACTCACACCCCCTTCTGAGCAAGGAGGCAGGACTGACATCATAGAGCTGGGGGCGGGGAGGGGGGCAACTGTGGATGACAGAAAAGTCTCCTGTTGGATTCCAGCCCTCCCCAGCTGCTCCATGCCCCTCCCTCTCTCCCTGGGTGCTGAGTTGGCAAGCTATTCACTTTATGAATATGACCCTCAGAGGGGAGAGCCCCTCTCAGCAGCCCCGAACTATGTTATCACCGTTATTAAGGAGCTTAAAGAGGAGCTGGGAGGACGAGACACCACTGGAATTGCAGCTTGATTGTGATTGATGTGTTCCTATTAGCGCGCACTGTTATCTCTCTGGATGGCAAGAACAGCCAGTGGCTTGTAACACAACAGATTACCTGAGTCCTCAGCCTTAGAAGGATGTTTAAATAAAATATAGTCCCTTTTAGCAAGAGGCTCATTTTCTCCACGAAGCTCCCAGACTATTTCATGTCAGCTCTGATTCGCTGCGAGTCTCCTCAGTAAACATGTCTTATCATTAATAATTCTTTACAAGCACAGTCTCCAGGAGTCCTCTTTCTCTCTCTCTCTTTCTCTAGGCGGCTGGGCGCAGACACGTCATGCTCCGGTTTGGGTTCCAAGGTGCTTCTCCCCGATTTTCACCTGCCTTGCCAAAAATGATTGATTACGCCAGGCCGACCGGGTGTCCGGCAATACCCAACAAATGACTTTGGCCCCTAACAGCAGGCCTTGGCCGGATAGAAATCAATATTTCACCATTAAAATCTATCAAAGAAGAGTTAAGGCACCATCTGTCCCTGCCGTCTCTCTCTGGTGTGTGAACATTAAATCCGACACTTGTACTACATAGGTAATCAATATATAGTGGTTCACAGATCATTTGTGGTTCCCTTTTAGCAGTGATGGATGTCTGGAATCATTGTGATTCATTTTGTCAGACCATTAAACAAGATTCTGTCCAGTTCCTTCCTGATTTCATTTAAAGGATCATTCTTCACAGTTCATAAGAGGGAAACGATTTTACCAATCTGCTTCTATTTCAATAAGTCACTTTATAGAGATTTTGTGTCCTCCAGACTGTAAAAATTCTGGAGAGATAGTACAAACAGACCTCTGAAACTATTCACTGCATGACATATGCATAAAGTGTGAAGAGAGGAATGTAAATATGTTTACCTCTTTATCTGCAAATGTTGGTTTTAACCTGCTCCTGCCTGGGGAGCTGGCATACGAGGGAGGGCTCGTCAGGGGCCATGCCTGCCACAGCAGGAGGGAAGGAAAGAGGTTGGTGGCTGGAGGCTCATTTACAGGGGCAGCGGAAATCCCCTGAATCCCTTCTCCTGTGGTTAAAAGCAAATAGGAATGGCTTTTCCAGAGGTTGCATTTCAGGGACTTTGATCCACAGTCAAGCTGATCTTGCCCCTCCCACAAATGATTGTCAAATGGCCCTTTGTGCTACCATCCAGCATGCCAACCAGAAGAGACACCAACCACGACCTTGAGGGCAGAGATGTGAACGAACACGAAGGGCCATTTGTGGAGCGCCAACCTGTACCAGGCATAGTGCAGCTGTACCTCTCGGCCTCAGCCATCCTGAGGTTGCTCCTCGCAGCCTCGCTTTCCAGTGAGCAAACTGAGGCTAAGAGAAGTTAAGCAACCTCCTTAAGAGGATGCGAGAGTCAGGGGCCAGACCCTGGTGTGTCTGACCACAGAGCTCCCACCAACTTTGGCTGTCATTGGCTGATGACCATTATTCTGCTGATGATTTTGTAAATTTCCTTCAAGGCTCCTGGGCTGCCTGCTTTCACCAACTAATCAGGATGCTGTTAGAAAATTTTATTTTATTTTATTTTATTTTATTTTATTTTATTTTATTATTATTTTAAGTAAATCTGCAGAAAAAATCTGCAGAGAGGTCACTAAATAACACACTCCAACAATTAACTTTAAACTATTTTCGGTTCTGGGGTTATTGAACAAGTACTATTTCTGATATTAAAGTAGATAAGGAGAAGTTGGTTTAAGTATTAATGTAAGTATTAACATAAGTACATTTACATACATATGTCATTTGTGTATAATTTTATTTACTATATGGAGTCTCTGGGTGGTGCAAACAGTTAACATGCTCGGAATCAACTCGACGGCACTGGGTTTCCTGGGTTGATACTAACCAAAATGTTGGAAGTTCAAGAGGCACCTCAGAAGAAAGGCTTGGCAAGCTACTTCTGAAAAATCAGCCATTGAAAACCTCATGGAGCACAATTCTACTCTGACACGTAAGAGTCACCATGTGTGAATTAACTCCAACTGTCTATATATATACGCATATATTTGTATATATCAAATATGTATAATTTGAAAGGACTTAGAGGTGATTCCACTTTTTCTTCTTCCCGTTCCTTTTATAAATAAAGCAACCAAGGCTCAGAGAGAATAAAAACTATACCAGGAACTCAATCTCATTTCCTGACTTCCATGTCAAAATACCATACCAGGAGATTATAGGTAGTAGAGTGTCACTCGATTACCATTTTGGGGTGGTAAATTTGCGGATGAGCCCTAGTGGAGCAGTCATGAAAGAGCTTGGCTGCGAACCAAAAGGTCAGCAGTTCAAATCCATCAGCCACTCCTTGGAAACCCTATAGGATTGTTCTACTCTGTCCTTTAGGGTCGCTATGAGTTGGAATTGACTTGATGTCAGCAAGTTTGGTTTTTTATTGTTGTTGTTGAAGGGACAAGTGGGAGAGAGTCGCACCCATATTGCAGTTGGGCAGAATGGAAACACATCCAGTGCATTTTTACTTCTACTCCATTTCACTAACCACTATGACCTCCTGCCCTGGGGTACCAAACCAAAAAACCAAACAGTGCCATTGAGTCGATTCCGACTCATAGTGACCCTACAGGACAGAGTAGAACTGCCCCAGAGTTTCCAAGGAGCACCTGGCAGATTTAAACTGCTGACCCTTTGGTTAGCAGCTGTAGCACATAACCACTACGCCACCAGGGTTTCCGCCCTGAGGTAAGCATTCCTTCAATCACAGGAGAAAGTATGGTAGGTCACAGCACTTCAGATGCAAGGTCCCACTGGAGAGAGCTGTATTGGAGAGCAGTACCCAGGAAAATACCAGGGAACGGCCCATTTGGGAGGTGTTATGACATGGCAGAAGAGCTTGGACTTCAGACCAAACCAAAACCCATTGCCATCAAGATGATTCTGACTCATAGTGACCCTATAGAACAGAGTAGAATTGCCCCATAGGGTTTCCAAGGGGCTCCTGGTTGATTCAAACTGCCGACATTTTGGTTAGCAGCCATAGCTCTTAACCATTACACCACCAGGTTTTCCATGGACTTGAGACAGTTTGGACAAAAACCTGTCTGTGCTACTAACTAGCTGTATCACTCAGAAAAGTCACTTGGCCTCTCTGGGCATCTTTTTCCTCATCTGTACAAATGAAGCTGGTCACACCTACCTCACTGGTCTATTGTGAGGATTAGATGAGGCCACATAAACATAACACAACTCCTAGCACAATACATGTTAGTGTCCTTTTTGTCCCTTTCTGCTTTCCTTCCTCCATCCCCAATATAGTTCCACAAATTTGTATTATACTTTATTTCTGGCTCCCAATAAGAGCCTGTAATGTGGTCCGCCACATAAGAATTTATCTAGGTCCTTCTTGATAATAGAAACTAAAACCCAGGAATTCAAGAGAGAATTGAGAGGTCTCCTGGTCCAACCATTGTTCCAATGCAGGAATCACTTTCATGGCCTGCCTGCCAGGTTATTTTCAATGACCAGGAGCTCAAGATGTCAAGAGAAGGTCTGCCTCCTTGCTGATCAGTCTTCTAATGATAAATTTCCTCCTAAATCTGCTTCCATGTAAATTTCATCCTTTCGTTCCAGTAATAATTCCATTCCATAACCACCTCATGTTCCATATAATTATTGAACAGAATGAAAAGAAATGTTCCTTTTAATTTGTGTTAAAACTGCCTTCTTGAAGCATTTTCAAGAGATTTAAAACTGCACACAAGTTTGCTTTGTACGTGTCTTCCTGTCTTAGCTTTGATCACGTATCAGCTCATATTGAATGTGTTGAAGAGTTTTGTTTTTTTTTTTTTTTAATGAGCCCCCTCTCCCCCTTTGGTCCTTGTCACTCTCTGGCATATGCAGGTGCAGTTCCAGTCTTGACGGTAAAATTCACAGCTGCACGGAGCCCTTCTGATTCAATTTTATATTTGGGTTTCCTCTATATCCTTTTCTTCTTTTCCCTTTGCTTCTTCATTCCTCTTATCCATTTCTCCTCCATCTATCTGTCCTTCTATCCACTTATCTTTCCATCTCAGGTATCCCAGGCAAAGCAGGAATGCCATTGTGCCCCCTGTGTCTGAACAATGCCCCTTACTAATGGAATGAAATGAAGGCCAACCCTGACAGCATTGACAGCCTCAGTAACTGCTGAGCGAGCTATTGTCCACCTCACCAATGGTCCCAGATATGAGCATAAGTTCTAGGTGGGCAGGCGAGTGCCATGCCAGGAAGCCCGGGCATGGATTTGTTTTTCAATCATTCCCACCATTCACAATTGTATAGTGAATACTCCTAAAAAAGCCACACTGGGCTCTCGTGGTCCATCCAGGTCATTCCAGTTAAAGGGGTCGTTACACAGGCAACCAGAGCTTTGCTCAGCACAGTTGTCCAGTTGTACTGTTAAAAATGTCTCACAGCAGTTAATCTCCTGGGCCCCACTCACCTCCCCCACCTCCCCCATCACACACACAATCTTACTTGGTTGTTTTAGTTTCTTAGTGGTGTTGTAAAAGAAATACCACAAGTGGGTGGCTTTCTCACAGTTTAGGAGGCTAGAAATTCTAACTCAAGGTGCCAGCTATAGGGAAAGCCTCTTTGAGATTCTTTCAGTTCTTGGGGTAGATCTTTGTCTCAGCTTCTGTAGCCCCAGCATTCCTAGGTTCCTTGGTGAGTTTCACGTGGCATCTACCTACCTGTGAAGGTTAGGACATACCTTACACTGATAAGATCTCATTTACATAACAAAGAAAATCCTATTCCTAGATGAGATTACATCCAGAGATATAGGGGTTAGAATTCCAGCACATATGTGGGGAACACAATTCAGTCCATAATACTTGGTATTTCAATCTGTGTTGCCCAAATCCATCAGAGGTATTCTACAAACAGTTGATTTCAAGTTATCCCCATGCACACTACATTCACGTTATATATTATATTATATATTATATAACACTGGAAACTGGTTAAGTGCTGCAGCTGCTAACCAAAGGTCAGCAGTTCGAACCCATCAGGCACTCCTTGGAAACTCTGTGGGGCAGTTCTACTCTGCCCTATAGGGTCACTATGAGTCAGAATCAACTCAACGGCAGTGGGCTGGTGGGTTTATACAACACTAGATTACATATATATAAAACCATTGCTGTTGAGTTGATTCCAACTTATAGTGACCCTATAGGACAGAGAAGAACTGCCTCCTAGGGTTTCCAAGGAGTGCCTGGTGGATTTGAACTGCTGACCTTATGGTTAGCAGCTGTAGCTCTTAACTACCAGGCCACCAGGTTTTCCATATGTTTATATATAAACATATCTCACTCACTAATGTATCCTGTTCAATATGCTAAAGTCTTAAAATGTTTTTTGTTGGCAAGTTGTTTGTCAGTGTGCAGACCTCTGACTCCAGTGTCTCCTGCCGAAAGTGGGCATATACAATTAATCTTTGTCATTGTGGCCCTATTAGTAAAAGGAACCTCTGCACTGGTTCTTTAAAAGATCAGACCTGTACATATCCATTCCAGTAAGATTGCACAAGCACATCCTTGACAGGGGGTACTCAGGCCGTACTCAATTAAAGCCCAACCAAGGTGCAAGCATGCCTGCCTGACACATGCCCAAGCCCATCATATGTGCAATGGCAGGTAAGTGTATGGCCCATCATGGTAAATCAATGGCATGCAAGCTCAGATATAAGCAGCCCCCACAGAGCAAGGAAGGAAACTTTGGGCAAAATTGGGGACAACACATAACCCCAAAGGGGGCTCACTGAGTGTGAGTTTTCTGACATGATTGCAGAAACAGAGAAGGGAAGGGAGTAAAAACCAGAGAGAGGAGACTATACCCTCCAGTGGAAAGATTGATTAATACACAATATCTTGCCTGACTGGTGGTCCCTGCTGATGAACAGACTGATCACAGTGTTCTCAGGTGTGTTTAGGGGAGGCTGAAAGTTGAAAAATGAAATCTGGAAATTTTGAATGCCAAATAAAGCAGAGAGAAAAACCAAGGTATCACAGAGAGGGGGAGAAAATGATAAACAAAGGCTGAAGTCTCTGCCCATCTAAGAGTTTTTTGCAGAAAGTAGCGTGGGCAAAAAAACAAATATTGGGGAAAACTGAGGAAGTTAACACCCTCAGAAGTTCCAGTTCCCCAACAAAAAATCACAAGACACACAAAGTGCAGAGAAATAATATCCCATCCAAATGAACATGACAAAGGGATTGAAAGTACATCTAGGGATGACCAAATAATGGGGGGAAAAAATGGGAGAATATAGTACTACAACATTAAACATAATTAAAGAACTAAGGGAAAACAAAGACAAAGAGCTAAAAGAAATATGGAAAACAATGCAAGAACAAGATGAGGATCTAAAAAAAAGAGATGTTGCAACTGAAAGGACAATAACTAAAATGAGAAACACAATAGAAGGACTTACCAGCAGTTTTAATCAGGCAGAAGAAAGAATCAGTGAATTAGAGGATAAGATAGTTAAAATTACAGATGCTCAAGAGCAAGAAGAATGGAGGCTTAAGAAACCTGAGCACAGTTTAATAAAATCATTGGACAACAATAGACCTAATATATGCATCATGGGAATTCCAGAAGAAGATGAGAGAGAAAGGGACAGAAAGCATGTTTGAAGAAATAATGACAGAAAATTTCCCCAATCTAAGGAAGGATATGGAAACCCTGGTGGCATAGTGGTTAAGTGCTATAGCTGCAAACGAAAGGGTCGACAGTTTGAATCCACCAAGCACACCTTGCAAACTCTATAGGGGCAGTTATACTCTGTCCTATAGGGTCACTATGAGTCAGAATCTACTCGATGGCAATGGTTTTAATGAAGGATATGCATCTACACATCCAAGAAACTCAAAGAACCCCAAGCAGAGATAGACACCACAACACATCATAGTTAGGCTTTCCAAAATTAAAGAGAGAATCCTGAAAGCAGTGAGATACAAGCAAAGAATCACCTACAAAGAATCCCCAATTAGATTTAGAATTATATATTTAAAATGCTGAAAGAAAAAAACTGTCACCCAAGAATACTATAACCAGGTAAACCATCCTTTAAGAATGAAGGTGAAATTAAGACATTCCTAGACAAACAGAAGCTGAGACAGTTCATATCCACCAGAGAGCGGTACAAAAAATACTAATGGGAGTTCTGTAGATAGAAGGGAAAAGACACTAGAAAGTAATTCAAAGCTATACATAAAAAGAAAGATCCCTAAGAAAGGGAAATGCATGAACAAATATGAGGGCTAGTAATAAGGTTCATACTTGATAATTCTAATTGTTTTGTCCTTCATTTTTTAATAACAAATATAGAAAAGGCAAGGATAAAATTATGGTACATGAAATATAAAGACATAATTAGTGATAACAGTAACAACAAGTGGGGGAAGAGGAATGGTATAGATATAGAATTTCTTGTATGTTACTAAGGTTAAGTTTGAACGAACTTGCTGTAGAATGTGATAAATACAAGCTGTTAAATGTAATATTCATAGTAACCACTAAGAAAATATGTAAAAAACACACACAAAAGAAAAGGAAAAGGGAACCCAAACGGCTCACTGAAATAAACCAGCAAAACACAAAAACAAGCAGTACTAAAGGACAAAGACAAAGAAGGCTTAAGACACACAAAAAACAAGAAAATGGCAGAAGTAAGTCACTTCTTATCAGTACAGTGAATGTAAATAGACTAAATGCTCCAATCAAAAGGCAGAGAGTGGCAAAATGGATAAAAAGCTTGATCCAACTATGTGCGGTTTGCAAGAGACACACCTTAAACTCAAGAATACAAATAGGTTGAAAGTAAAAGGATGGAAAAAAATACTCTGCACAAATAATAACCAAAAGACAACTGGGATGGCAATATTAATATCAGACAAGTAGACTTTAAGACAAAATCTGTTAGAAGAGATAAAGATGTTAGAAGAGATAAAGTGATTAAAAAAAAAAATGTTGCCATCAAGTCAATTCTGACTCATAGTAACCCTATAGGACAGAGTAGAACTGCCCCATTGGGTTTCTAAGGAGAGACTGGTGGATTCAAACTGCTGACCTTTTGATTAGCAGCCAAGTTCTTAACCTCTGTGTAACCAGGGTTCCCTCTTAGTGATAAAAGGGTCTATTAATCAAGAAGTTTTAATAATCATAAATACATATGCACCCAACATCGGGGCACCTAAATATATAAAGCAAACACTGATAGAATTGAAAGGATAAATAGATGGCACTACAGTAATAGCTGGAGACTTCAATATACCACTTTCAGTATTGGACAGAACACCTAGAAAGAGGATCAGCGAGGAAACAGACGACCTGAATGACAGTATAAACCAACTAGACTTAACAGACATATATAGAACACTCCACCCCACAACAGCACTGTATACATTTTACTACAGTGCTCATGGATTATTCTTCAGGAAGGACCACCTACTACGTCACAAAGCAAGTCTTAGTAAGTTTATAAAGGTTGAAATCATACAAAGTATTTTCTCTGACCACAACAGAGTGAAGCTAGAAGTCCATAACAGCAGGGAAAAAAAAAAAAAAACCTGGAAAATACACAGACATATGGAAATTAACACACTATTAAACTACCAATGGGTCAAGGAAAAAATCAAAAATTTTTAAGAGGAAAATGAAAACACAACATGCCAAAGCTTATGGGATGCAGCGAAGGCAGTACTCAGAGGGAAACTTACAGCAATAACTGCCTACATTAAAAAAGAAGGATCTTAACTTAACAACTTAACTCAACAGCTTAACTCAACAACTCCAGGAACTAGAAAGAGGAGAGCAAACTAAGCCTGAACCTACCAGAAGAAAGGAAATAACAAAAATCAGAGCATAAATAAAACTGAAAACAGAAAAACAATAGACAGAATCAACAAAACCAGAAGTAGGTTCTTTGAAAAGACCAATACAATTAGCAAACCTTTAGGTAGACTGACAAAGAAAAGAAGAGAAAAGATGCAAATAACCAAAATAAAAAAATGAAAGAGGGAATATTACAACTGACTTAATACAAATAAAGAAAATTATGACAGGAGATTGTGTACAACTGTATGGCAACAAACTAGACCAACCTAGATTAAAAAAAAAAAAGTCATTGCCGTTGAGTTGATTCCAACTCCTAGCAACCCTATAGGATAGGATAGAATAGAATAGGCGGCTGGTGGATTCAAACTGCCAACCTTTGGTCAGCAGCCAAGCTCTTAACCACTGCACCACCAGGGCTTCTGGATAATCTAGATGAAATGGACAAATTCTTAGAAGCACACAACATACCCAAACTGACTCAAGGGCAAATACAAAGTCTCAGCAGACCCATAACAAATGAAGAGATCAAATCAGTGATCAAAATCTACCCCCCCCCCAAAAAAAGTCCTAGACCAGATGGGGGAATCCCTGGGGGAATTCTACCAAACATTTAGAGAAGAATTGACACAAATACTGTTTAAATCCTTCCAAAAGATAGAGAAGAAATACTCCCTAATTCATTCTATGAAGCAAACGTAATCCTGATACCAAAACTAGAAAAGACCACAAGAAAAGAAAACTACAGGCCAATATGTCTTATGAATAAAAAAAAAAACCAGTATAGATGCAAAAATACTCAACAAAATACTAGCAAACAAAAATCCAACAGCATAGTAAAAGAGCCATACATCATGACCAAGTGGCATTTATTCCAGGAATGCAGGGATGGTTCAGCATTAGAAAATCAATTAAGGTAATATACCACATAAATAGAACAAAGGAAAAGAACCGCATGATCATCTGTATGGATGCAGAAAAAGTATTTGATAAAATCCAACGCTCTTTCCTGATTAAAACTCTAAAGAAGATTGGAATAGAAGGAAATTTCTCAATATGGTTAAACACACACACACACACACACACACACACACACACACACCAAACCCATTGTCAGTTCCAGTTCATAGCAACCTTATAGGGCAGAGTAGAACTGCCCCATAGGGTTTCCAAGGAGCAGCTGCTGGATTTGAACAGTCAGCCATTTGGTTAGCAACCCAGCTCTCAACCACTGTGCCACCAGGATAGATTAAATAGATAGATAGATTAGATAGATAGATGATAGATAGATAGATAGATAGATAGATAGATAGATAGATAGATAGATAGATAGATAGATAGATAGATAGATAGATAGATAGATAGATGATAGATAGATAGATAGATAGATGATAGATAGATAGATAGATGAAAGACAGATGAAAGATAGATGAAAGATAGATAGATATGAAGCCAACAGTCAATATTATACTTAACAGAGAAAGAGTGAGAGCTTTCCCCTTGAAATTGGGGACAAGGGTGCCTGCTCTCACCATTTCTCTTCAATATTGTATTAGAAAGCCTAGCCAGGGCAATAAGATAATAAAAAGAAATAAAAGGTACTCAGACTGGAAAAGAAGAATTAAAATGATCTCTATTCATGGATGACATGATTCTATATATAGAAAATCCCAAAAGTCCACAAGAAAACTTTTAGAGCCAATAGAGGAATTTAGTAAAGTTGCAGGTTCAAGGTCAACAAACAAAAGTCAGTTGGATTTCTCTACACCAGCTATAAGAAATCTGATAGGGAAATCAGGGAAACAATTCCATTTATAATAGCATCTAAAAGAATAAAATACCTAGGAATAAATCTAACCACGGAGGTGCAGTACTTATACAATGAAAACTATGAAACACTACTGAAAGAGATTAAAGAAGACTTAAATAAATGGAAAGATGTTTCATGTTCATGGATTGGAAGACTTGATATCATTAAAATGTTAATATTACCCAAAGCGATCTATAAATCTCATTCAAAATTCCAACTGCCTTCTTTACAGAAATAAAAAAAAACAATCCTCAACTTTATATGGAATGGCAAGAGGCCCTGAATAGCTAAAACTATGTTGAAAGAGAAGAACAAAGTAGGAGAACTCACGCTACCTGATTTTAAAACAACAAAATAAATACAATTTAGAAGAAAAAATAAATCAATGGTGTACAGTCTGAGGTTTGAAAACCACTAACCAAACCCAACACAACCTTAGTATAAGTCCTTCATGTCCCAGGTTAGATTTATTCCTGAGTATTTTATTCTTTTAGATGCTATTATAAATGGAAGTGTTTCCCTTTGAGATTTCTCATTGCTGGTGGAGAGATCTGTCTTAGTCATCTAGTGCTGCCATAACAGAACTATCACAGGTGGATGTCTGTAACCAAGAGAAGTTTATTTTCCCACAGTCTGGTAGGTTGCAAGTCCAAATTCAGGGCATTGGCTCCAGGAGAAGGCTTTCTCTCTGTGTGGGCTCAGGAGGAATGTCCTTGTCCTCAACCTTCCCCTGGTCAAAGAGCTTCTCAGATGCAGCGACCCCGTGTCCAAAGGATGCGTTCTGCTCCCGGTACTGCTTTCTTGGTGGTATGAGGTCCCCCACACTCTGCTTGCTTCCCTTTCCTTTTATCTCTTGAGAGATAAAAGGTGGTGCAGTCCCCACCCAAGGGAAACTCCCTTTACACTGGATCTGGGAGGTGACCTGAGTAAGGGTGGTATTACAATTCCCCCCTAATCCTCTTTAGCATAATATTATAATCACAGAATGGAGGGCACAATACTGGGAATCATGGCCTAACCAAGTTTATACACCCATTTTTGGGGGGACAATCTATGACAAGACTGAAAAATTTGTTTGTTGACCTTGTACCCTGGAACTTTGCTAAATTCCTCTATTCTTCGTCCTTTGTCTTGTCAGGCCTGTTATGGATTGAACTATGTTCTCCAAAAGATATATTGAAGTCCTAACAGGTACCTATTCACAGTACCTGCGGTCCCTGTGAATGTCATCTTGTTTGGAAACGTCGTTAGCTGCAGTCTAGTTGGCCCCAACCCACAGCAACCCCATGCACACATGAACGGAATGCTGGCCAGCCCTGCACCGTCCCCATGATCAGTCATGGATCAGAACTTTGCGATCCATAGAATCCATAGGGTTTTCTTTGGCTGATTTTCAAAAGTAGATCACCAGGCTTTTCTTCCTAGTCTGTTTTAGTCTGGAAGTTCCCTGAAACCTGTCCAGCATCATAGCAAGCCTCCACTGACAGAGGAGTAGCTACCCATGAGATGCGTTAGCCAGGAATCAAACCCAGCTTTCCTGTATGAAGGTGAGAATCCTACCCCTGAACCACCACTACCCTATGTTTGGAAATAGGATGCTAGAAAATGTTATTAGTTAACATGAGATCATACTGGTGCAGGGTGGGCCTTAATCCAAAATGACTAGCACCCTTATAAAAAGAGAAGGAGCACAGCGGGAAGTTAGCTACATGATGACGGAGACAGAGATTAGAGTGTGGCATCTACAAGGCAAGGAACACCGAGGGTTGCCAGGAGCCACCAGAAACTAGGGAGAGGCAAGGCAGGATCCTCCCTCAGAGCCTTCCGAGGGGCCTTCTGTCTTCCTGGTGAGACCCTGATTTCTGACTCCTAGCCTCCAGAACTGAGAGAAGAATGTTATGTTGTTTGAAGCCACCCCGTTTGTGGTACTTTGTCACATCAACCCCAGGAAACCACTACTAGGCTGAAGCAGTCCTATTTCCAAAGGGATAAGTCATATGTCCCTGAAGATTTCCAGGAATTCCAGAAGTTCTCTTACTCTTTGACCCAAGGTAAAACAACATATGCCCCTAGGACTTTACCCCCCCGCCCCCCGGAGTTAATCTCAGCCCACTTGGCTGTAACTGAAGCCTGTTCTCTTTTATTCAGTAGGCTTACGGATTCTTGCCTCTTCATAACTACGCATCTTCCTGGTAAAAGAATGACCAGTTGCACCCTCACGGTATACCAGGCATCCTATTAATTGCTTTGTGTCATTATTTCATTTAACTCCCACAGCCACCCTCTGTATCATAGGTTTTAGTTTCAGGTGAGGAACTGAGGCTGAGAGGTTTAGTAATTCACATAATTTCATACAGCGAATAAATGACAGAACTAGGATCCACAGCCAAGCCAGGCTCTCATCTTGCAACTGTGGTGGAATTTACATGCAGAGTTCTGAAAGCAGAGTCTAGGCCTGAATAGAAACTTTTATAGCTGTTAAATACATCTGCTTTCCAAAAAAGAAAACCAAACCCATCACTGTTGAGTCGATTCCAACTCATAGCAACCCTATAGGACAGAGTAGAACTGCCCCATAAGGTTTCCAAGGCTGTATGTAATCTTTATGACGCAGACTGCCGCATCTTTCTCCCGTGGAGAGGCTCATGGGTTTGAACCTCTGACCTTTCAGTTAGCTGCTGAGCCCTTAACCACTGCACCACCAGGGCTTACCCCCAAACTCTTGCCCTGGTAACCAAATTTTACCAATATATTTTTTCAAATTTTACTTTAAATTCCTGATCAAAGGGGCCAGCCAGCCTGTAAGATACTGTGCAGAAGGGACACAGGACTGAAATCCCCCCTTTCAACTTAGAGCCCCACAGGGACAGAGCGTTAAGTAAAAGGATGGGGTATTTAACCTCTTCCCACCCACATAGCTCCTTAGCCAGCACCTGCTGAAATCAGCTGCGCAGTGATGAGGAGGGCAAGGAGGTGGCTATTCCTGTCCTGGAAGCCTGGGTAGCGGACTGTCTGCTCCACACCAGTGTCTTGCTCACGGGGGACCTCCCTGGACCTGTGGGTAAGGACTCATGGCTCCCCCACACTCTGGCTAAGGGTGCCAGTGAAGAAAATTAAACCAGTTGCCATTGAGTGGATTGTGTCAGAGCAGAACTGTTCTCCAGAGAGTTTTCAATGGCTGATTTCTCAAAAGCAGACTGCCAGGCTATTCTTCCGAGGCACCTCCAGGTGAGCTGGAACTGCCAACCTTTCAGTTAGAAGCCCAGCGTGTTAACTCTTTGCACCGCCCAAATAAGGAATGTCAGAGTTGTTGAACTCAGCCAGTGGTCCTCAACTGGCGTGTGAATGTATGAGGGGGTGTAGTATCTCTCTGGGGATGCTCAGAAATGTGACAGTGCGTGGTCACGATGACTGACGGTGCCGTGGGCAATTAGTGGGCAGGGCAGGTTATGCTAAATGGGCTGCACTATCAAGACAGTCCCACACAATGACGAATTACCTGTTCAAAATGCCAGAGGCGCCCCACTGACTGAGTCTGACTTTCTGATTTTACAAATGAGAAAGGATTTGAATGATTTCCCCAAAAAAGACCTAGAGAATTTTTTTTTTTACTGTTCAGTGGTGTCATTTTAAATTCAGCTCCCCCCGGGGGGTGGGGGGGAGGGAGGAATTGTAAAGGTGGTTCTTTTCCCTTAAACCTTTCAGTAGGGCCACAGATCCTAGAAATGGAAAAAGAAGTGATATTCACTGAAAGGTACAAATCCTGCATTAAGAACTTAACGTGTTATTGTTAGTTGCTATCCAGTCAACTCCAACTCATGACAACCCCACGCACAACAGAAGGAAATGTTGTCCAGTCCTGTGCCATCTTCATGATAGTCGGTATGTTTCCATCTATTGCCGGAGCTATTGTGTCAATCCATCTCATTGAGGGATTTTCTCATTTTTGTTGGCCCTCTTAATTATCTCATTTCCTCTCTGCAAAAAGCCCTGTGAATCTGGAGGCATTCTAGGAAAAGAAACAGAGACTCAGAGTGGTTGAATAATCTGACCGAGGTCATTCAGTTCATCCATGGCAGACACAAGATTCAAACTCAGCTCTCCCAGAGAGCCAATCACACAGTCCTTCTGCTGAGCCCCACTAGAGCAGCAAGCGCCCTTTGGGCACCCCAAAGCACGTCACAGGTCTTTGAAAATCTCCACCAACCTGGAGCAAAACTGAGAGGCAAAGTTCATCTAGATTTCCCTCCTACTCCTGAGATCAACTCAGTGCCTCCCTCAACCTCATCCCTTCACCACCCAAGTTAGCCAGTAGAAGCTAGTTATGGATTATTGTCAGGAATTGTTTCCTTTTATGGCGTAGTGGTTAAGAGCTACAGCTGCTAACCAAAAGGTCAGCAGTTCAAATCCACCAGGAGCTCCTTGGAAACTCTATGCGGCAGTTCAACTCTGTCCTGTGGGGTCGCTATGAACCGGAATCGACTCAACGGCAACAGATTTGGGTTTTTTTTTTTTTTGGTATGTTGTTGTTGTTAGGTGCCATGGAGTCGGTTCTGACTCATAGCAACTCCATGCACAACAGAACAAATCACTGCCCGGTCCTGCTCCATCCTCACAATCATTGTTATGCTTCAACTCATTGTTGCAGCCACTGTGTCAATCCACCTCGTTGAGGGTCTTCCTCTTTTCCGCTGACCCTGTACTCTGCCAAGCATGATGTCCTTCTCCAGGGACTGATCCCTCCGGATAACATGTCCAAAGTATGTAAGACGCAGTCTCACCATCCTTGCTTCTAAGGAGCCTTCTGGTTGTACTTCTTCTAAGACAGATTTGTTTGTTCTTTTGGCAGTCCATGGTATATTCAATATTCTTAGCCAACACCACAATTCAAAGGCATTAATTCTTCTTCAGTCTCCCTTATTCATTGTCCAGCTTTCACATGCATATGATGCAATTGAAAATATCATGGCTTGGGTCAGGTGCACCTTAGTCTTCAAGGTGACATCTTTGCTCTTCAACACTTTACAGAGGTCCTTTGCAGCAGATTTCCCCAATGCAATGCATCTTTTGATTTCTTGACTGCTGCTTCCATGGCTGTTGATTGTGGATCCAAGTAAAATGAAATCCTTGACAACTTCAATCTTTTCTCCATTTATCATGATGTTGCTCATTGGTCCAGTTGTGAGGATTTTTGTTTTCCTTATGTAGAGGTGCAATCCATACTGAAGGCTGTGGTTTTTGATCTTCATTAGTAAGAGCTTCAAGTCCTCTTCACTGTCAGAAAGCAAGGTTGTGTCATCTGTATAATGCAGGCTGTTAATGAGTCTTCCTCCAATCCTGATGCCCTGTTCTTCTTCATATAGCTCAGCTTCTCGTATTTTTTGTTCAGCATACAGATTGAATAGGTATGGTGAAAGAATACAACCCTGACGCACATTTTTCCTGACTTTAAACCAATCCGTGTCCCCTTGTTCTGCCTGAACAACCGCCTCTTGATCTATATAAAGTTTCCTCATGAGCACAATTAAGTGTTCTGGAATTCCCATTCTTCACAATGTTATCCATAGTTTGTTATGATCCACACAGTCAAATGCCTTTGCATAATCAATAAAACACAGGCAGACATCCTTCTAGTATTCTCTGCTTTCAGCCAGGATCCATCTGACATCAGCAATGATATCCCTGGTTCCACGCCCTCTTCTGAAACCAGCCTGAATTTCTGGCAGTTCCCTGTCGATACACTGCTGCAACCATTTTTTAATGATATGCTCTGTGAAAAATATGCAAATACATGAAAGGATACTCCATTGTAGAATGGGAATTGGAAGTTGTATTACTGCTGGGGAAAAGTAAAAAATATTTCTAGAACTGTTATCATTTCACAGCCTTAACTGGGCATGGCTTGGCACTTCAGACCAATTCTGAGAATTTCCATTTTCTTTTTAATTGGCCTTGAACCATTCAGAAAAGAGAGGAGGAGGATTTATAATGTAGAAAGATGCAGAGAAGGTGGAGAAAATGGCTCTTCAGTTTAATTTATAAGAACTGCAGAGAAATTAAAACCCGTTGCTGTCAAGTCGATTCCGACTCATAGCAACTCTTTAGGACAGAGTAGAACTACCCTTTAGGGTTTCCAAGGCTGTAGTCTTTACAGAGAGCCCTGGTGGGGCAGTGGTTAAGAGCTCGGCTGCTAACCAAAAGGTTGGCAGTTCAAATCCACCAGTTGCTCCTTAGAAACCCTATGGGGCAGTTCTACTCTGTCCTATAGGGTCACTATGAGTTGGAATTGACTTAACAGCAATGGGTTTGGTTTTGGGGGGGTTGGTTACTTTTTACAGAAACAAACTGCCACATCTTTCTCCTATGCAGTGGCTGGTGGGTTTGAACCTTCAGCCTTTCAGTTAGCAGCCAAGTGTGCCACCATGGCTCCAGCAAAGAAATAGGAAAGTGGAAAATAACATCTGTGATAATAATATAATGGCCCATCTCAGCAATTTTTTAAAATCTTTTATGTATTTTTTCAGACAGTAGCCAGACTGGAATCTCCGTTCTTTCATTTTCTAGCTCATGACTTTGGGTAAATGGCTTAACATTTCTGAACCTCAATGGTATGGATTGAATGGTGTCCCCCCCCTCCATGTGTGTTGAAATCATAATCCCTGTACCTGTAAATATAACCCTGTTTGGAAATAGAGGTTTTCTTTTGTTACATTAATGAGATCATATCTATAGTTCTGATTAACATATCAGTAGGGTGGGTCCCAAACCTAATGACTTCTGAGCTATAAAAAAAGAGCAGAATAGACCCAAAGACATGGGGCTGGAGGAGAAATGGAAGACAAATGAAGGAAACCAATACACCTGCAAGTCCAGAGAACACTGCCAAAGATTGCTGGCAGCTACTAGAAGCTGAAATAAACAAAGAAGGACCTCCCTCTAGAGCCACACCCTGAACTTGAACTTCTAGCCCCTTGAACTTCTAGCCCCCTGAACTTCTAGCCCCCTGAACTTCGAGAAAATTAAGTTCTGTTCTTTAAAGCCACCCACTTATAGTATTTATGTTACAGCAGCAGTAGGTAACTAAGTCATTCAATTTCTGCTTTTGTAAACAAAGGGTAGTAAGTTCTGCCTCTTGGTGGTAACTTTAAGAATGAACGCTGAAATAAAGCACAAGCACATAGTAGGCACGCAAGCTGCTACAAGTGGTTCACTCAAGAATAAAGTGCATGTCATTGGGAGGGTATTAATGGGGGAAGAGATATAAAGAGTGCGCCACCTCCAAAGCTCTGACTCTCCGGTTGTCTATCTCTTTTTCTCTCAAAGAGTGGGCGGGGGAGAGCAAGGAGGGGAGTTTTTAGGGTAACAAGACTAATCAGGATTTTACCATCAAAGCAAATATATCCAATTAACAGCTATTAAAGAAGCATTTTCTGGCACTGTGCACAGTGAAGGCCATTCTATCTAGTGGAAATTAATCTTAATTATTGGTACCTGCATACATAACTTGCAAAGGGAAGCAACTCACATTAATCTACATTAAACTTAATAGCAGTCCGTGTATTATCTATTCTGAGTCAAAATTGACTGCTGGCCCCTGCATAGATATCTGCAGTGCTAACTCAAGTAATTACAGTGCAGTGGGTCTCAAAGACACAATTTGTTACCTATATAATAAATCAGCTGCTAGAAGCTTCTTATAATTAAAAACCAAGAGGAAAAAAAAAAAATAGACCTGTATAGGCAAATATCATTTTCTTCTAAGTGAAATTAGGAAAAAGGGAAGTATATCTTTTTGCTGCCTCTTCTGAAAGGAGAATGAATGAAATACCCATCTCTGGTGGGTTCATATACAGAGAGATAGTTTTCCAGAACTATGGAAAAGAATATTTCTAGAACCTCAAATTTAGGTTTCTAAGCAGCCTTAACTTCATTTCCAAGGAGACCAATAAGACTACCTGCAATAGATGCTTTATATCAAATGGAGCTTTCAATAGTATGGGTCAGGTTAGAAGGCCAAGTTGATTCTATTAAATTCCACTTAAGTGGAGCCCCTCTCCACTAACCACAAGAAAAAGGGAGATGATGACTATGTTCACTTCCTCTCTGCTGCCCACAGCCCTTCATATCAGGTCATCATGTATTTGTTCAATAAATCCACTTTCAGAGATTGCCCTATCTTCCACACATCACCTTCACCCTTGTCATCTCTGTCTCCAGAAACCATGGGCCTTCCGTGCACCTCAATCTCTCTGGTTAGTTAAGGCTTTTCATAGTTGCCTAGAATCATACCCCTGTAGTGCTCAACGTGACCTCCAAGGCCATCTTGTCCAACTTACCTCCCCAGTGGAGTGTACTATGCCCACCACCACTGGAATGGGGATGCGCATATACAGTACACTTTCATTTGCTGGGGGCTGACCAGCAGGCACCCCATTGTCACGTCACACCTTGGCAAGACAACCCAAACAGCCTACTGCAATCAGGACACAAGCTCACCCAAGCCTGATTTTCCCATACTGGTCACCCATCCCCAACTCCCAGGCCTCCGCTTACCCCAACGCAGAGCATTTCCTAAGCTTCTACTCCCTCTCTGCCCATTTTTCAAGTCTTCTCTGGATTTCCCTGAGCCTACCCTCACTCAACCTAGGCAGTGCCCCTTCTGCCTCTGAACCAGACCACCACGTACAGCTTTTCAGGTTGTGCATGTAACTACAAAGTAAAAGGTACCTCTTGGAATTGTGCAACTCAGTGGTCCTGACAAACCCCTTATGACTCTGATGCTAGCATCTCACCCGAATCTTTCCCCTTTGCCCTGTGCCTCCTCCAGCTTCCATGGTCCAGGTCCTCAGGCACTAACCTGCTCTCAGTCTCCAGGACGCCTTCTCTAGACAAAGGCCTCCCTTCCTCATCAACCCATCACTGGAGGACATCTATGTCAGACTCTGTCCTCCACACTAACCCCTAGTTTTAATTCATTCCCCCTACCAGTTGAAAAAGACCTGGCCCCTCCCTCAATACTCTAGTTAGCAATATAAATGAATTCACAAGAAAAGTTAAACAATGCTGTAAATTAAATGACTCTATAAAGCAGTTATGCAAGATCACTGTGACGGAATGACACAGGGCTTAGGGAAAAGCATTCAAGTTCTGCCTCTGCCATTTTTCATCTGTGTGACCTCTAGAAATGTACTTAACCTCTCTGAACCTTATCTCTACAATGAAAGTAATAGTGCTGCTTAACATTTGTTAATTTTTTTTTCCAAATTTTATTTATTTTGGTGGTAGTGTTGAGAATATACAGAGAAAAACATACCAATTCAACAGTTTCTACACATACACTTTAGTGACATTGATTACATTCTTCAAGTTGTACAAACATTCTCACCCTGTCTTTCTGAGTTGTTTCTCCCTCACTAGCATAAACTCTCTGCACCCTAATTTTCAAGTTGTCCTTGCCAACCTGATTCCACATAGATAGTTCTTAAAAGCATAATGCTCAAGATAGACATTTTTTACTAGTTAAGCTAAACTATTATTTGGTTTTAAGAAGACTTCAGGGGATATTTTTGGTTTGAAGTTTAAAGATAATTGCCGGGAAATAGTTTCAGAGGTTCATCAACCCTCCACGGCTCCAGAATGCTTGCAGTCCATGAGACTTTGAAATTCTATTCTGCATTTTCCCTTTTTTGATCAGGATTCTTCTATGGAATCTTTGATTAAAATGTTCCGTAATGGTAGCTGGGCACCTCCCAGTTCTTCAGTTCTCATGGCAAAGAAGGCAGGTATTCAAGGAGGCAATTAGCCACACATTCCATATCTTCCTCCTGTTGCTGACTCTCCTTCTTTCTCTGTTGCTCCAGATGAATACAGAACAATTGTTGTGCCTCAGATGGCCACTTGCAAGCTTTTAAGACCACAGGCACTATGCAACAACCTAAGAGATAGGACAGATGCACTCAACACGTTATTAGACCAATTAACTGGGATGTCCTATGAAACCATAACCCTAGACCCCCAAACCAAGAAACCATATCCTCTGAGGTGTTTGGTTGTACATAAGTAGTCTCAGGAGATACTCCTTTTTTGTGTGTCCTTGTTGTAAATATAACTATCAAACAACTTTTTCCAATTCAATTTTTTTTAATTTTATTGTGCTGTAATGAAATTTACAGCACAAATTAGTTTCTCATTCAAAAATTTATACACAAATTGTTTTGTGACATTGGTTGCAATCCCTGCATTGTGTCACCATTCTCCTTTCCCTTTCCACCCCAGGCCCCTTGTGTCCATACGTCCAGTTTTCCTCATTCTCATTTTTGCTTTTGGGCAAGTACTGCCCATTTGGTCTTGTATATGTGATTGAACTAAGAAGCACATTCCTAACACATGTTATTGTTTGTTTTATAGGCCTATCTAATCTTTGGCTGAAAGGTGAACTTCAGGAGTGGTTTCAGTTCTAAGTTAGGAGAGTATCTGGCGGCCATAGTCTCTGTCAGACCAGAAGAAGGATCTTTTTTTTTTTTTAATTTGAATTTTGTTCTACATTTTTCTCCCACTCTGTCTGGAACTCTCTATTGTGATCCCTGTCAGAAAGGTTGGTGGTGGTAGCTGAGTACCACCTAGTTCTTATGGGCTCAGGCTGATGGACGCTGTGGTTCATGTCGTGCATTAGTCCTTTGGACTAATTTTTCCTTATTTTTTTTTTCATTCTTCTTTGCTCCAGATGGGAGGGGACCAATAGATGGCCATTCACAAGCTTTAAGACCCCAGACACTACTTGCCAAAGTAGAATGTAGAACATTTTCTGTGAGAACTATGTTATGTCAGTTGACCTAGAAGTCCTCTGAGATGTCCCCAGCCCTCAGCCCCAGTAACTTGGTTCCTTGAGGTGTTTAGATGTGTCTAGGAAGCTTCTATGACTTTGCTTTGGTCAAGTTATGCTAACTTCCCCTATATTGTATGTTGTCTTTCCCATCACCAAAGCTGACACTTGTCTACTATCTAGTTATTGATTTCCCCTTGCCATGAAAGACTTCTTTTTCTGTGTGTAAACCTTTTCTTAGGTTTTTATAATAGTGGCCTCATACAATGTTTGTCCTTTTGTGATTGACTTGTAATGAGCATAATGCCCCGCAGGTTCATCCACGCTGTGAGATGATTCATTCATTGCTCTTTACCTTTATGTAGTCTATGTATGTCTCATTGTGTGTATGTGTCATAATTTGTTTATCCATTCATCTGTTGATGGGCACTTAGGTTGTTTCCATCTTTTTGCTATTGTAAATGATGCTGCAATGAACGTGGGTGAGCATATGTAAAAGCCAATTAAACTTTTTACTGGTGTACAACTTATTGACAGTAATTACAATAACCAGCTCTAAAATCCTACCCTCAATCAATGTGATTTTTCCATCACTGTTAATCTCCCATTTCACTCTCCCTCCTATCCTTGGTAACCACTAGTAAACTTTGGTCTGTATACGTTTGCTTTTTCTTTCTTTTTTTTTTTTTTAATGTAAGTGAGGTTGTACAGTATTTGCCATCTGGTGATTGATTTATTTCCCTCAGCACAATGTCTTCAAGCTCCACCCATATTGTAGCATGTATCAAGACTTCATTTCTCCTACTGGCAGAATAGTATTCCATTGTATGTACATACCACATTTTGTTCATTCATCTGATGATGGGTGTTTAGGTTGTTTCCACCTTTTGGCTATTGTGAGTAGTGCTGCAATGAATCTTGGTGTACAAGTATCCATTTGAGTCTCTTCTTTCAAGTCTTTTCGATATATACCTAAGAACAAAAAGCATCAATAACAAAAGACAAAATAAATAAACAAGAACTCATCAAAAAAAGATGAGATGACTCAAACAAGTGAGTAAAAAAAGGGGAAAGGGACAGAAAACCTTCCTGAGGAAGAAATGATAACAGAACTACCTGATAAGGAATTCAAAAGATTTGTATATAGAATCCTCAAAGAGATCAAAGAAAACACATATAAATTCCTAGAAAAATTCAGGAAAACAAAACAAGAACAAAATGACAAAATAGACAATTAGAAACCATACAAAAACAGCTAGAAATCCAGAAGATTAACAATAAAATATATATATATATAGAGATCAGAAATAGGTAGCTCAATGGAAGGACATAGAAGTAGAATTGAATCAATGGAAGAAAGAATCAGTGGAAGAGAGATAAATCCCTTGATATTAATTTGTTAGAGGAAAAATCAGAAAAAAAAAATGAAGAAAGCCTAATAGTTATGTGAGACACTATCAAGAGGAATAATTTACATGTAATAGGAATTCCAGAAGAAGAGCAGAAAGAAAAAAAAAAGTGCAGAGAGAATTTTTGAAAATTTATTGGAAGAAAAATTCCCCGTCATGAGAGACAAGAGCGTTTCAATCCAAGGAGCTCAAGGAACCCTCACAAGGTAGACCCCAAAATAAACTCACCAAGACATATCATAATCAAACCTTCCAAAATCAAAGACAAAGAATTCTGAGAGAAGCTCATGAAAAGCAAAATATCACCTACAAGGGCACCAATAAGACTAAGCACTGATTTCTTGACAGAAACCATGCAGACAAGAAGGCACTGGGATGACATATATAAAATGCTGAAAGAAAAGAATTGCCAACCAAGAATTATATATCCAGCAAAACTGTCTTTCAAATATGGCAAAACTAGGACATTCCCAGATAAAACAGATATTAAGGGAATTTGTAAACACTAGAACAACCTTACAAAAAATATTAAAGGGAGTCCTTTGGACAGAGAATCAGCAACATCAAACAACAACCTGAGACAAAATTACCCAGATACCAACTTAGACAAAGAATTCTCAAAAGTAAAATAAAGCAGCAAAACTAAAAACAGGGAGCCAGAGATGTCAATCTGTAAATGATGAGAAGTTAAAACAAATAGGGGAAATAAAGTTATAGTTTTAGAACTTCTATATGGAAAGGAAATCGAGGTGATATCAAGATATAACCAACTGTTTTAAATTTAGGAAGATAAAAGTAAATTTCAGAGCAAACACAAATAATGTTACTAAATCTCAACAAAATAAAGAAGAAAAAAATCAAAATAACTCAATAAACATAAAGTCAACAACAATGAAGAATATAAAAAGAGAACCCAGAAATAGAAAGAATTCAGCACAGAAAATTAAGTGGAATAAAGAAACCATTAACACCACCAAAAAAAAAAAAGCGTAACAAAATGGCAGCAGTAAAATTCATACCTATGGATAATCACACTGAATGTAAATGGTTTAAACGCACCCTTCAAGAGACAGAAAGTGGTAGAATGGATTAAAAAAAAAAAACCATGACCCATCAGTATGTTGCCTACAAGAGACACACCTTAGATACAAAGACATAAATGGGTTAAAAATCAAAGGATGGAAAAAATATATGAAGCAAACAGTAACCAAAAGAGAGCAGATGTAGCAATAATAATCTCTGATAAAATAGGCTTTAATTCAAAATCCATTATGAGGCACAAAGAAGGGCATTATACAGCATTTAAAGGGTCAATACACAAAGAAGACATAAACATTATCTACACACCCAATGACAGAGCTAAAAAACACATAAAAAAAAAAACTATAACAGAATTGAAAAGAAAAACAGTTCCATAGCAATAGTAGATATTAACACAACATTTTTGATGATGGACAGAACAATTAGAAAGAAAATAAAGATATAGAAGATCTAAATAATACAAACAACTCAACTTCATAGAACAAACCACCCAACAGTAGCACGATGCACATTCTGCTCCAATGCACATGGATCATTCTCCAGAATAGATCATATTTTAGGCCACAAAGCAAACCTCTACTTTGAGGAGGCAGCTCTTCCCCAGCCGTCTTTTGAGTGCCTTCCAACCTGGGGGGCTCATCTTTCAGCACTATATCAGACGATGTTCCGCTGCTATTCATAAGGTTTTCACTGGCTAATGCTTTTCAGAAGTAGACTGTCGGGTCCTTCTTCCTAGTCTGTCTTAGTCTGGAAGCTCAGCTGAAACCTGTCCTCCCTGGGTGACCATGCTGGTATCTGAATACCGGTGGCATAGCTTCCAGCATCACAGCAACACACAAGCCCCCAGAGTAGGACAAACTGACAGACAAGTGGGGAAAGAGCTGCCTTCTCAAAGTAGAGTTGACCTTAATGATGTGGAAAGAATAAAGCTTTCGGGACCTTTATTTGCTGATGTGGCACGACTCAAAATGAGAAGAAACAGCTGTGAACATCCATTAATAATCGGAACCTGGAATGTACGAAGTATGAATCTAGAAAAATTGGAAATCATCAAAAATGAAATGGCACGCATAAACTTCGGTATCCTAGGCATTAGTGAGCTGAAATGGACTGGAATTCACCATTTTGAATAGGACAATCATATAGTCTACTATGCTGGGAATGACAACTTGAAGAGGAATGGTATTGCATCCATTGTCAAAAGAACGTTTCAAGATCTATCCTGAAGTACAACGCTGTCAGTGATAGGATAATATCCATACACCTACAAGGAAGACCAGTTCATTCGACTATTATTCAAATTTACACACCAACCACTAGGGCCAAAGATGAAGAAATAGAAGATTTTTTCAGCTGCTGCAGTCAGAAATTGATCGAACATGCAATCAAGATGGATTGATAATTACTGGTGATTGGAATGCGAAAGTTGGAAATGAAGAAGGATCAGTAGTTGGAAAATATGGCCTTGGTGATAGAAACAATGCCGGAGATCAAATGACAGAATTTTGCAAAACCAACGACTTCTTCATTGCAGATACCTTCCTTCACCAACATAAACGGCAACTATACACATGGACCTTGCCAGATGGAACACACAGAAATCAAATTGACTACATCTGTGGAAAGAGATGATGGAAAAGCTCAATATCATCAGTCAGAACAAGGCCAGGGGCCGACTGTGGAACAGAGCATCAATTGCTCATATGCAAGTTCAAGCTGAAACTGAAGAAAATCAGAACAAGTCCACGAGATCCAAAATATGACCTTGAGTATATCCCACCTGAATTTAGAGACTGTCTGAAGAATAGATTTGATGCATTGAACACTAGTGACCGAAGACCAGATGAGTTGTGGAATGACATCAAGGACATCATCCAAGAAGAAAGCAAGAGGTCACTGAAAAGACAGGAAAGAAAGCAAAGACCAAGGTGGATGTCAGAGGAGACTCTGAAACTTGCTCTTGAGCACCGAGCGGCTAAACCAAAAGGAAGGATTGATGAAGTAAAAGAACTGAACAGAAGATTTCAAAGGGCGGCTCGAGAAGAAAAAATAAAGTATTATAATGACATGTGCAAAGAGCTGGAGATGGAAAACCAAAAGGGAAGAACAAGCTCGGCGTTTCTCAAGCTGAAAGAACTGAAGAAAAAATTCAAACCTCGAGTTGCCAATAGTGAAGGATTCCATGGGGAAAATATTAAATGATGCAAGAAGCATCAAAGAAGATGGAAGGAATACATGGAGTCATTATACCAAAAAGAATTAGTCGATATTCAACCATTTCAAAAGGTGGCACATAAACAGGAACCAATGGTACTGAAGGAAGAAGTCCAAGGTACTCTGAAGGCATTGGCGAAAAACAAGGCTCCAGGAATTGATGGAATATCAATTGAGATGTTTCAACAAACAGATGCAGTGCTGGAGGTGCTCACTCATCTATGCCAAGAAATATGGAAGACAGCTTCCTGGCCAACTGATTGGAAGAGATTCATATTTATGCCTATGCCCAAGAAAGGTGATCCAACTGAATGTGGAAATTATAGAACAATATCATTAATATCACATGCAAGCAAAATTCTACTGAAGATCATTCAAAAAACGGCTGCAGCAGTATATTGACAGGGAACTGCCAGAAATTCAGGCCGGATTCAGAAGAGGATGTGGAACCAGGGATATCATTGCTGATGTCACATGGATCCTGGCTGAAAACAGAGAATACTAGAAGGATGTCTGCCTGTGTTTTATTGACTATGCAAAGGCATTTGACTGTGTGCATCATAACAAACTATGGATAACACTGTGAAGAATGGGAATTCCAGAACAATTAATTGTGCTCATGAGGAAACTTTGAATAGATCAAGAGGCAGTTGTTCGGACAGAACAAGGGGGTACTGATTGGTTTAAAGTCAGGAAAGATGTGCGTCAGGGTTGTATTCTTTCACCATACCTATTTAATCTGTATGCCGAACAAATAATATGAGAAGCTGGACTATATGAAGAAGAATGGGCATCAAGATTGGAGGAAGGCTCATTAACAACCTGCCTTATGCAGATGACACAACCTTGCTTTCTGAAAGTGAAGAGGACTTGAAGCACTTACTAATGAAGATCCAAGACCACAGCCTTCAGTATGGATTGCACCTCAACATAAAGAAAACAAAAATCCTCACAACTGGACCAATGAGCAACATCATGATAAATGGAGAAAAGATTGAAGTTGTGAAGGATTTCATTTTACTTGGATCCACAATCAACAGCCATGGAAGCAGCAGTCAAGAAATCAAAAGATGCATTGCATTGGGGAAATCTGCTGCAAAGGACCTCTTTAAAGTGTTGAAGAGCAAAGATGTCACGTTGAAGACTAAGGTGCACCTGAACCAAGTCATGGTATTTTGAATCACATCATATGCACGTGAAAGCTGCACAATGAATAAGGAAGACCGAAGAAGAATTGATGCCTTTGAATTATGGTGTTGGAGAAGAGTATGAAATATACCATGGACTGCCAAAAGAATGAACAAATCTGTCTGAGTAGAAGTACAACCAGAATGCTCCTTAGAAGTAAGGATGGCGAGACTGCATCTTACACACTTTGGACATGTTGTCAGGAGGCATCAGTCCCTGGAGAAGGACATCATGCTTGGCAGAGTACAGGGTCAGCGGAAACGAGGAAGACCCTCAACAAGGTGGATTGACACAGTGGCTGCAACAATGAACTCGAGTATAACAATGATTGTAAGGATGGCTCAGGACCGGGCAGTGTTTTGTTCTGTTGTGCATAGGGTCGCTATGAGTCGGAACCAACTCGACGGCACCTAACAACAACAAATAACAACAAGCAAACCTCACTAAATTAAAAAAACACTGAAATAATACAAAGCATCTTCTCTGACAATAATGCTGGAAAACTAGAAATCAACAACAGAAGGTACAAGGAAAAAAATTAAAATTATGGAAACTGAATAACACCATACTTAAAAACTATTGGGTAGTAGAAGAAATTAAAAAACTTCTAGGATCAAATGATAATGAAAATACAACATACCAAAACCTTTGGGACACACCAAACACAGCAGTCAGAGGAGAATTTATAGCAATAAATGCACACATCAATAAAGAAGAAAGGGCCAAGATAGGTAGTTTAACCCTACAATTTGAACAAATAGAAAAGAAGCAGAAAAAGAAACCCACAGTCACCAGAAGAAAGGAAACAACAAAGATCAGAGTAGAAATAAATGAAATAGAAAACAGAAAAACAATAGTAGGAATCAACAAGACTAGAAGTTGGTTCTCTGAGAGGATCAATAAAATTGATACACCACTGGCCAAGCTGACAAGGAAAAAAAAATGAGAAGGTGCAAATAACCAAAATAAGAAATTAAACAAGTGACATTACAACAGAACCAACTGAGACAAAAAGGATCATAACAGAATATTACAAAAAATTACACTTCAACAAATTTGAAAGCCTAGAAGAAATGGATAAATTTCTAGAAACACACTACCTATCTAAACTAACATAGAGGTAGAAAATTTGAACATAACAAAAGAGGAAATTGAAGATGTCACAAAACATCTTCCTCCCCCACAAAAGAAAAAAAAAAAAAAAAAGCCGCAGCCCAGAGGGCTTAACTGGAGAATTCTACCAAACATTCAAAGAAGAGTTGACACCAATTCTACTCAAGCTATTCCAGAATATAGAAAAGGAAGAAATACTCCCTAATTCTTTCTATGAAGTCAGCATAACCCTTATACTGTAACCTGACCCTAAGAATGCCAGTAAATTTCCATTAGTCAGAAAGGACTGCTTTAAAGTAGCCCAAGTCAGATTTGGACCACAGTATGTGCAGAAGGGCCAGCTGTGACCGTTAATTGACCTCAGCAGAGAACAGAGCAACAGGTGGAAGGAAAATTTTCATCCAGACCCCATTCCAAAGTGAGGGGTCTGACAAGAACCACTTCACCTCCTCTTTCCTGGCCACCATAATTCCTGCAGTGCCTTTCTTCTAGAATTTTCCCTCTCCAGTATGCCTGTGCAGCCTCCATCTTGCTGCCCAAATCACGTATAAGCCCCGCTTCTCCATAGCTCGCGGAATTGGATCTGAGGAACTTCCTCCCGGCTCGTTGCAATAAAGTTATTTTCTCTTTCTGAAAGGACAGTGTCCAGGTTACTGGCAGGTCTGAGTGCACCAGGCAGAACCTACCTTCTAGGGTTCGGCAACAATACCAAACCCAAGCAAAGACACCACTGAAAAAGAAAATTGCATGAATGAACATAGATGCAAAAATTCTCAACAAAGTTTTAGCCAACAGAATTCAACAGCATATCAAAAAAATAATACTTCATGATCAAGTAGGATTCATACCAGGAATACAAGGATGGTTCAACATTAGAAAATCAGTGAACACAATTCATCACATAAATAAAACAAAGGAAAAGAATCACATGATCATCTCAATAGATGCAGAAAAGGCACTTGATAAAATCTGACACATTTTCTTGATAAAAACTCTCAGCAAAATAAGAATAAACAAAAAAAAATCCTTGACAATTTCAGCCTTTTCTCTGTTTGTTATGATGTTGCTCATGGTTCCAGTTGTGAGGATTTTTGTTTTCTTCATGTTGAGGTGTAATCCATACCAAAGGGTCAAAATTAGGAGACCAAATTTTTGGCATAAATAGCCTACCAAACAAAACTAAAAGCAACAGAATATAAAGTAGATAACTGAGACCTCCTAAAAAATAAATACCTGAGATGGAGCCAAGATGGCGGAATAGACAGATGCTTCTGAAGAGCCCTCTTTACGACAAAGACCAAAAAAAAGTGAAACGAGTATATTTGTGACAACCTGGGAGCCCTGAGCTTCAAAGGCAAGCTTAGAAAATGCAATGAGGGGCTTAGGGGGACGAAGAGACTGTTCAGAAGTGTAGAGGAGTTACCAGACCTGAATCACGGATAGCCCTCTGGCACAATTCCTGGAGCGGTGGCAGCGGGATGGTACCAGCGTTTGGCCGCAGTTTCCTCAGGGAGAAGCAGCCAGCCACACAGCCTACTCAAACTTCCAGAACCTGAGAAGAAAGGCGCTCACGACAAAAGCTAAATACTTGCGTATATTTCAATGTGCCCCCCTCCCCCCGCCCCCGCCACCTGCAAACTGGCTCCAGCGGCTGAATTCCCTGGGCCTGAGATAGGCCCTGTTTAGCACCTAGAGCCATCCTCCCAGCCTTGGGGAAGAAAAAAATTTGCATTTGAGGGAAGAGATAATTTGCTAGCTCCACTAACCAGGGGAACACAGGACAGAAGCAGCTCCTGTCCAGGCATAATCCGTCCATGGACTTTGAGCACCCTTCCCTTCTGCATGGACCTGGGTGCCTATTTTGGGAGAATAGGCCCTTGCTGGCAAATTCCAACCATTTCAGTGGTGCGGTGGAGAGGTGGGTGTTTGATGTTTGACATTCCTTTGCCTATTAAACAAGGTCCTCACCTACCCACATCAGGCACCTAAGGACTGTTAGCTCCACTCAGGTTACCCAGCCACCCGTGACAGGGGTCCAAACATAACTGGTACCTCCCAATCCTTACAACCAAAAACTTTCGTTGTCCATGGTCCATCTGCAGAACCCACCCACCTGCACGCTCTAGGGAACAGGGACACACTATCCTCAGAGACACTTGGGGGTTGGTTCTCAGCCCCTTGCCTTGTTCAGAGTGTGACCCCCTGCTGCAATCAGATACCAGTATGTATGCCAATCACCCCAGCCCCCCTAAGACTGTAGGAAAGAGCCTGTACCACACACTTGATGATCAGCTACCTGGAAACCCGAGCTGAATTCATGTAAGAAAACTGAATGGACTCCTAGACTGATATACCTGGTAACAGCTCTAGCCACCTGGGGACAGGACATCAGAGCTCCAAAGGTGAAAATAATCAAGGTAGCTCACTCAAGCAACCCATAGGGGTGTACCAAAACAAAACAAAGCAAGAAGCTACGACACAGTAAGCAAGCATAAACTAATATAATAACTTATTGATGGCTTGGAGACAACAGTCAATATCAAGTCACATAAAGAAACAGACCATGATCACCTCAACAGGTTCTCAAAACAAAGAATCCAGGGATCTTCTAGATGAAAGTGCATTCCTGGAATTACCAGAGTCACAATACAAAAGTTTAATATAAAGAACCCTCCAAGACATCAGGAAGGAAATGAGGCAATATGCAGAACAAGCCAAGGAACACACAGAGAAAGTAATTGAAGAAATTGAAAGATTATTCAGGAACATATTGAAAAGTTTAATAAGCTGTAAAATCCATAGACAGCAATCAGAAAGTCAGAAGATGAACAATAAAATTACGGAATTAGACAACTCAAAAGAAAGTCAGAGGAGCAGAATTGAGCAAGTAGAAGCTAGAATTTCTGAACTTGAAGATAAATCACTTGGCACTAATATATTTGAAGAAAAATCAGATAAAAGAATTTAAAAAAATGAAGAAACCTTAAGAATCATGTGGGACTCTATCAAGAGAAATAACCTACGAGTGATTGGAATACAAGGACAGGGAGGGCTAACAGAAAATACAGAGAGAATTCTTGAAGATTTGTTGGCAGAAAGCTTCCCTGGTATCGTGAAAGATGAGAAGATATCTATCCAAGATGCTCATCGAACTCCACATAAGGTAGATGATAAAAGAAAGTCACCAAGACATATTATAATCAAACTTGCCAAAACCAAAGATAAAGAGAATTATAAGAACAGTGAGGGATAAATGAAAAGCCACCTACAAGGGAGAGCCAATAAGAATAAGCTTGGACTACTCGGCAGAAACCATGCAGGCAAGAAGGCAATGCAATAACATATTTAAAAAATTGAAGGAAAAAAAAATTGCCTGCCAAGAATCATATATCCATCAAAACTGTCTCTTAAATATGAAGGTGAAATTAGAACATTTCCAGATAAACAAAAGTTTAGGGAATTTGTAAAAACCAAACCAAAACTACAAGAAATATTAAAGGGATTTCTTTGGTTAGAAAATCAATAATATCAGGTATCAACCCAGCACTAGAACACTGGGCAGAGCAACCAGAAGTCAACCCAGACAGGGAAATCCAAAAAAACAAAGCAACACTATTAAAAAAAAAGCTCAAAACAGGGTAACAGCAATGTTATTATATATAAGAAGACAACATTAGAATAATAAAGAGGGACTAAGAAATGTATGTAATCATACACCTTCCATATGGAGAGGAAGATACAGTGATACAAAGAAATAAAAGTTAGCTTTAAATTTAGAAAAATAGGGGTAAATGAAAAAAGGTAACCACAAAGGAGACAAGCTATCCTACTCATCAAAATAAAATACAAGAAAAAAATACTAATTCGGCAGAAACAAAATCCACAACAACAAATATGAGGAAAGGACGGTATATAAAGATAATCTACTCAGCACATAAAATTAAGTGGGAAAAAGAAACTGTCAACAACGCACAAAAAAAGACATCAAAATGATAACACTAAATTCATACCTATCCATAATTACCCTGAATGTAAATGGACTAAATGCACCAACAAAGAGACAGGGAGTGGCAGAATGGATTAAAAAACAAGATCCGTCTATATGCTGCCTACAAGAGACACACTTTAGACTTAGAGACACAAACAAACTAAAACCCAAAGGATGGAAAAAAATATATCAAGCAAAGAACAATCAAAAAAGAGCACGAGTGGCAATATCAATTTCTGACAAAATAGACTTTAAAGTTAAATCCATCATAAAGGATAAGGAAGGACACTATATAATGATTAAAGGGACAATACACCAAGAAAATACAACCATATTAAATATTTATGCACCCAGTGACAGGGCTGCAGGATACATAAAATAAACTCTACCAGCACTGAAAAGTGAGATAGACAGCTCCACAATAATAGTAGGAGGCTTCAACACACCACTTTCGGTGAAGGACAGGACATTCAGAAAGAAGCTCAATAAAGACACAGAAGATCTAAATGCCACAATCAACCAACTTGACCTCATAGACATATACAGAACACTCCACCCAACACCAACCAAGTATACCTTCTTTTCTAGTGCACATGGAACATTCTCTAGAATAGACCACATATTAGGTCATAAAGCAAGCCTTAGAAGAATCCAAAACATTGAAATATTACAAAGCATATTCTCTGACCATAAGGCCATAAAAGTGGAGATCAATAACAGGAAAAGCAGGGCAAATATATCAAACATTTGGAAACAGAACAATACCCTGCTCAGAAAAGACTGGATTATAGAAGACATTAAGGATGGAATAAAGAAATTCAGAGAATCCAATGAGAATAAAAACACTTCCTATCAGAACCTTTGGGACACGGCAAAAGCGGTGCTCAGAGACCAATTTATATCAGTAAATGCACACATACAAAAAGATGAAAGGGCCAAAATCAAAAAATTATCCTTACAACTTGAAAAAATAGAAAGAGAGCAACAAAAGAAACCCACAGGCACCAGAAGAAAACAAATAATAAAAATTAGAGTTGAACTAAATGAAATAGAAGACAGACAGAAAAACAATTGAAAGAATTAACACCACCAAAAGCTGATTTTTTGAAAAAATTAACAAAATTGATAAACCATTGGCCAAACTGACAAATTAAAAAAAAGGAGAGGAAGCAAATAACCCAAATAAGAAATGAGATGGGTGATATTACAACAGGCCGAACTGAAATGAAAAGACTCATATCAGGTTACTACAAAAAATTGTACTCTAACAAATGTGAGAACCTAGAAGAAATGGATGAATTCCTAGAAACACACTACCTACCTGAACTAACACAAACAGAGGTAGAACAACTAAATAGACCATAACAAAAGAAGAGATTGAAAAAGCAATAAAAAAACTCCCAACAAAAAAAAAGCCCTGGTCCTGATGACTTCACTGCAGAGTTCTACCAAACTTTCAGAGAAGTGCTAACACCATCACTACTAAAGGTATAGAAAAGGATGGAATACTACCAAACTCATTTTATGAAGCCACCATATCCCTGATACCAAAACCAGGTAAAGACACCACAAGAAGAGAAAATTATAAACCTGTATCCGTTACGAACGTAGATGCAAAAGTCCTCAAGAAAATTCTAGCTAATAGAATTCAACAACATATTAAAAAAATAATTCACCATGACCAAGTAGGATTCATACCAGGTATGCAGGCAGGGATGCTTCAACATTATAAAAACAATTCATGTAATCCACCACATAAATAAAACAAAAGACAAGAATCACATGATTTTATCAATTGATGCAGAAAAGGCATTTGACAAAGTTCCACACCCATTCATGATAAAAACTCTCAGCAAAATAGGAATAGAAGGAAAATTCCTCAGCATAATAAACGGCATTTATACAAAGCCAACAGCCAACATCACCTTAAATGGAGAGAGCCTGAAAGCATTCCTTTTGAGATTGGGAACCAGGCAAGGATGCCCTTTATCACCACTCTTACTCAACATTGTGTTGGAGGTCCTAGCCAGAGCAATTAAGCTAGATAAAGAAATAAAGGGCATCCAGATTGGCAAGGAAGAAGTCAAAGTATCTCTATTTGCAGATGACATGATCATATACGCAGAAAACCCTAAGGAATCCTCCAGAAAACTACGGAAACTAATAGAAGAGTTCAGCAGAGTATCGGGATACAAGATAAACATACAAAAATCAGTCGGATTCCTCTACACCAACAAAAAGAACATTGAAGAGGAAATCACCAAATCAATGCCATTTATAGTAGCCCCCAAGAAAATAAAATACTTAGGAATAAACCTTACCAGAGATGTAAAAGACTTACACAAAGAAAACTACAGCACACTTCTGCAAGAAACCAAAAGAGACTTGCATAAGTGGAAAAAACATACCTTGCTCATGGACAGGAAGAATTAACATTATAAAAATGTCTGTTCAACCAAAAGTGATCTATTTGTTTAATGCAATTCTGATCCAAATCCCAACGACATTCTTTAACGAGATGGAGAAACATATCACCAATTTCATATGGAAGGGAAAGAGGCCCCGGATAAATAAGGCATTACTGAAAAAGAAGAACAAAGTGGGAGGCCTTACTTTACCTGAATTTAGAACCCATTATACTGCCACAGTAGTCAAAGCAGCCTGGTACTGGTACAACAACAGATACATAGACCAATGGAACAGAATTGAGAAAAAAAAAAAAAAAAAGAATTGAGAATCCAGACATAAATCCATCCACATATGAGCAGTTGATATTTGACAAAGGCCCCAAATCAGTTAAATATGGAAAAGACAGTCTTTTTAACAAATGGTGCTGGCATAACTGGATGTCTTCTGTAAAAAAATGAAATAAGACCCATACCTCACTCCATGCACAAAAACGAGCTCAAAATGGATCAAAGGCCTAAATATAAAACCTAAAACAATACAGATCATGGAAGAAAAAATAGGGACAACTTTAGGAGCCCTAATACATGGCATAAACAGTATACAAAACATTATTAAGAATGCAGAAGAAAAACTAGATAACTGGGAGCTCCTAAAAATCAAACACCTATTCTCATCCAAAGACTTCACCGAAAGAGTAAAAAGATTACGTAAAGACTGGGAAAAGTTTCGAGCTATGACGTTTCCGGTCAGTGTCTGATCTCTAAAATCTACATGACACTGCAAAAACTCAGCTACAAAAGGACAGATAATCCAGTTAAAAAATGGTCAAAAGATATGAATAGACTCTTCACTAAAGGAGATGTTCAGGTAGCTAACAGATACATGAGGAAATATTCACCATCATTAGCCATTAGAGAAATGCAGATGAAAACTACAATGAGATTTCATCTCACTCCAACAAGACTGGCATTAATCCAAAAAACACAAAACAATAAATGTTGGAGAGACTGTGGAGAGATTGGAACACTTCTAAACTGCTGGTGGGACTGTCAAATGGTACAACCACTTTGGAAATTGATTTGGTGCTTCCTTAAAAAGCTAGAAATAGAACTACCATACCATCCAGCAATCCCACTCCTTGGGATATATCCTAGAGAAATAAGAGCCTTTACACGAACAGATATATGCACACCCATGTTCATTGCAGCACTGTTTACAATAGGAAAAGATGGAAGCAACCAAGGTGCCCATCAACGGATGAATGGATCAATAAATTATGGTATATTCACACAATGGAATACTATGCATTAGTAAAGAACAGTGAGGAATCCGTGAAACATTTCATAACATGGAGAAGCCTGGAAGGCATTATGCTGAGTGAAATTATTCAGATGCAAAAGGAGAAATATTGTATAAGACCACTATTATAAGAACTTGAGAAATAGCTTAAACTGAAAAGAAAACATTCCTTTGTGGTTACGAGAGAAGGGAGGGAGGGAGGGAGAGTGGGAGAAGGGTATTCACTAATTAGATAGTAGATAAGAACTACTTCAGGTGAAGGGAAAGACAGCACATAATACAGGGGAGGTCAGCACCATTGGACTAAACCAAAAGCAAAGATGTTTCCTGAATAAACTGAATGCTTCAAAGGCCAGTGTAGTGGGGGCAGGGGTTTGGGGACCATGGTTTCAGGGGACATCTAAGTCAATTGGCATAATAAAATCTATTAACAAAATTTCTGCATCCCACTTTGAAGAGTGGCGTCTGGGGTCTTAAACGCTAGCAAGCAGCCATGAAGATGAATCAATTGGTCTCAACCCACCTCGATCAAAGGAGAATGAAGAACATCAAAGATACAAGGTGATAGGAACCCAAGAGACAGAAAGGGCCACATGAACCAGAGATGCATCATCCTGAGACCAGAAGAACTAGATGGTGCCTGGCTACAACCGATGACTGCCCTGACAGGGAACACAACAGAGAACTCCTGAGGGAGCAGGAGAACAGTGGAATGCAGACCCCAAATTCTCATAAAAAGACCAGACTTAATGGTCTGACTGAGACTGGAAGGACACCTGTGGTCATGGCCCCCAGACCTACTGCTGGCCCAGGACAGGAACCATTCCCAAAGCCAACTCTTCAGACATGGATTGGACTGGACAATGTGTTGGAGAGGGATGCTGGTGAGGAGTGAGCTTCTTGGATCAGGTGGACACTTGAGACTATGTTGGCATCTCCTGCCTGGAGGGTAGATGAGAGGGTAGAGAGGGTTAGAAGCTGGCAAGATGGACATGAAAAGAGAGAGTGGAAGGAGACAGTGGGCTGTCTCATTAGGGGCAGAATAATTGGGAGTATGTAGCAAGGTGTATATAAGTTTTTATGTGAGAGACTGACTTGATTTGTAAACTTGCACTTAAAGCACAGTAAAAATTAAATAAATAAATACCTATGTTCATCAAAAGACTTTACCAAGGAAGTAAAAAGAGAACCTATAGACTGGGAAAAAATCTTTGGTAACAACATATCTGATAAGAGTCTAATCTTCAAAATATATAGAAAACTGTAGCATCTCAACAACAAAAAGAGAAAGTATCCAATTAAAAAATGGGCAAAGGAAATGAAAAAACACTTTATCAAAAAGAACTTTCAGGCATCCAACAAATACATGAAAAGATGTTTGAAAGCATTAGAGAAATGCAAATAAAAATGACAATGAGATATCATCTCACCCGTGCAAAAATGGCAACGATCAAAAGAAAAAAAACAGAAAACAACTAATGCTGGCAAGGTTGTGGGGGAATTGGAACTTTTACACATTGCTGGTGGGATTCTAAAATGGTATAGTCACTATGGAAAACACTATGGTGCTTCCTTGAGAAGCTAGAAATAGAAATACCTATGATCCAGCAATCCCACTTCTAGATACATGTCCTACAGATATAAGAGCAGCAACATGAATAGACACATGCACACCTATGTTCATTGCAGCATTATTCACAATAGAAAAAAGATGGGAACAACCTAAGTGCCCACCAGTGGATGAATGAATAAACAAATTGAGATACATACGTACAATGGAATACTACTCAACTATAAAGAATTATGAGGACTTTGTGAACCATAACATGAATGAATATGGAGAACATTATGTTGAGTTAAGTAAGTCAGTCACAAAAAGACAAATATTTAATGGTCCCATTATTACAAAAAAGGCAAGAACAGATATACACACAGTAAAGCAAGGATCTTTGATGGTTACGAGGGATCAGAGGGAGAGGGAGGGGGAATCACTTTCTAGGTAGTAGACTCTCGTTACTTTTGGTGTTGAGAAAGGCAATCCCAGATATGGGTGAAGTCAGCACAACTTGACCAAGGTAAATAAAGACACTAAGAAGTATACAACAAAAGTACAATTTTAATAAATGCTGTAATATATACAATTTTGCAACAACAATAAAAATAACCAAAAATGTGTGTGATTATGTAAGTAGATATGGATGCATGTATGTGTACAGGAAGACATATGTGAGTAGATGCACACACATGTATAGGTGCATCTGTAGGCACATGTATGTACACGTTTGTGTGTGCTGCATATATATTCACTTGTATAACAAACCACATGGGAGCAGAGTTACGGAAGCTTCCTAGACATATCCATTCAACCCACAGGATTGGCTTACTGGGTCAAAAGTCTTGGGACTATATTCTCGGGGGAACAACTTAGTCAGTTGGCATAACATAGCTCACAAAGGTAATGTTCTACATCTTAGTTTGGTGAGTAGCACCTTGGGTCTTAAAAGCTAGTGAGTGGCCTTCTAAGACACAACAATTGATTTCTATTTGTATGGAGCAAAAGAGAACGACTGAAATCAAAGGCTCAGAGAAGAAACTAGTCCGCAGGACTAAAAGCCCACATGAACCACAGCCTCTTCTAACCTGAGACCAGTGGAAATAGATGGTGCCTGGCTACCACTACTGATCATTCTAACACGATAGAAGGTCCTGGATAGAATGGGAGAACAATGTAGACCAAAACTCAAATTTCTAAAAAAGCCCAGACCTACTGGACCAATAGAAACTAGGGGAATCCCTGAGCCTGTCGCCCGAAGATACCCTTTGAACTTAGAATTGAAGTTATTCCTGCAGGCCACCTTTCAGTCAGATAATAGATTAGCTTATAAAATAAACAATACCACCCAAGAGTAAAGTGCTCCACTAAACAATTAAGCATGTGATACCAAACAGTCAATATTTACCCAAAAGCAAAGATGAGAAGGCAAGGAGGGAAAGGGAAGCAATACCAATGGAAACAGAACAAACAGAAAGGAAATAATGAGAAGGATGACACTTTGTAAAAATTGTAACCAATGGCAGGGAACAGTCTGTATAAAAATTGTTAAAGAGGAGCCTGATTTGCTGTGTAAACTTTCACCTAAAACACTATAAAATAGTATTTAAAACACAAACTCACAATGAGATACCACTTCACTCCCACTAGAATGGCTAAGATAGAAAAAAAAAAAAAAAAACAGAAAATAACAGATGTTAGTGAAAAGGATGTGGGGAAATTGGAAGCCTTATCGATTGCTGGTGTGTATGCAAAATGATAAACCATTGTGTGTGGCAGTTCCTCAAAAAACTAAAAATAGACCTACCATATTGTAAATGAAATTGGATTAAATAATATACAAAAAGATGGGCAAAAAATGCTTGTGGAATTTAGAAGGTGCTGGATTGGAAGTCGGACATAGTAAAGAAGAAAAGTGCAGAAAGAGGAAGTAGGTCTGCTGGGACAGAGGGAGAGGTAACCTGTGTGGTGTGATGGAGGACCCTTGATGTGTCCATAAGTGCTCGTTCATCCTGTTATTCTTGTCACTTCTCAAATATTAAACAAGCATCTACAAATGGTGAACAAGTTAGACACTATCACTGCCTTCATGGAGCTTATGGTCTAACAGGGATACACACAGATAAAGAAACAACTTGAGTTTAGTGTGTTCAGGGCTAAGAGAGGGAACGAACAGGTGGGACACGGGAGGAGCTCCCAACCCAGGCAAGTTGGTAAGGAGAGAGTAAGAGGCAGGTGACATCTGTTTTCAGAAGTGAGTGAACAAGGAAAATACTAGCCCAAGAGACAAAAGGACCACATAAACCAGGGACTCCATCAGCCTGAGACCAGAAGAACTAGATGGTGTCCGGCTACCACCAATGACCACCCTAACAGGGAACACAACAGAGAATCCCTGATGGAGCAGGGGAAAAGTGGGGTGCAGAACTCAAATCCACATGAAAAGACCAGACAATGGTCTGACTGAGATCAGAGGAACCCTCAAAGACATGGCCCCTGGAAGCTCTGTTAACCCAGAACTAAAACCATTCCCGAAGCCAACTCTTCAAAAATTAGACTGGACTATAAGCCATAAAATAATACTCTTGAAGAGTGTGCTTCTTAGTTCAAGCAGATATGTGAGACTAAATGGGCAGCTCCTGTCTGGAGGCAGGACAAGAAGGGAGAAAGGGACAGCAGCTGGTTGGATGGACACAGGAAACCTGGGGTGGAAAGGAGGAATGTGCCGTCACATTATAGGGATTGCAACTAGTGTTGTATAACCATATGTGTATAAATTTTGTATGAGAAATTAACTCGAGCTGTAAACTTTCACCTAAAGTGCAATTTAAAAAAAAGAAGTGAGTGGAATCAGCCGGGCTGAGGTGGGTTGAAGGTACAGGGGTTGGGTAAAGCACCCCAGAAAGGGTTGAGGCTGCCAACACTCCCCAGTGGAGGGCCTGAGGGAGGCTTTGGACAGTGCGAGGGAAGAAGTGACCAGAATACAGAGCCTCATAAGCCACAGTAATGAGTGTGGACCATATCCTAAGAGCCACCACGCATTTTTTTTTTTTCATTTAAAAAAATTTATTGTGGTTGTATATATATACATATAACAAAATATTTTGCCATCTTAACAATTTTTAAGTGTATAATTCAGTGGCATTAATTGCATTCACCATGTTTACAACCATCACCACTCTCCATTTCCAAAATTTTTAATACATTTTATTTTTAGAGTAGTTTTAGGTTTATAGAAAAGTTGTACAGAAAGTACAAAGAGTTCCTATATATCCCTCCCCTCTGTGCATCATTTCTCCTATTAACTAACATCTTGCATTCCTGTGGTACGTTTCCTACAAATGATGAGGCGATGTTGATACATTATTATTAACTAATATCTATAATTTACATTAGGATTCACTTTTTATGCCGTACAGTCTAATGGGTTTTGACAAATGCATCATGTCCTATACCCAACATTATAGTTTTATATGGGATAGTTTCATTGTCATAAAAATGCCCTGTTAGCAGGAGAGAGTGGCATACATGATCAAATTTGTATTTTAGAAAGCAGAATTGGTTGGAGCTGGCCACAGTGGAGACAGGGAGATAAGTTAGGAGAGAGTTGCCAGAAATAAACTAAGGAAAAGATTATCAGGAACATGGGGAAGCAGAGAGATGTTTAAAGGATCATGAAAGATTGTAGTAAAGTTGAGACAGAGGACGAAGTAATCTGTGGTTTCCAGGTGTCTGGCTTAGGTAAAAGGTGATACTATTGACTGACAAGTGGTTTTGAGGGAAGATATTGAATTTAGCTTTGGATATGTCAAGATTGGGGTTGTTGAGAGATACCCAAGTAGCGTTGTGCAAAAGCAGATGGATATGTGCACCCCAAATAAGGAAAGTTCTGGACTGGAGTCAGAAATTGGAAGGCAACAGCATATGGATGATAAATTATTGCTGGGCTGTGAATGGGATTTTCCAAGGAGTAGGTACAGACAAGAGGAGAAAAGAAGCAAGCAGAGAACCCTCTAAGAGGTGGGCAGAAGAAAGAGACTCAGTACAAGAGACTGAAATCAGCTGGAGTGGTGGGAGGACAGCCCACAGACAGTATAGCGTCATGGACACCAAGGGCAGGGAAGGTGTCAACAGCAAGGAGTTGCTCCATTGTGCTAAGTATGACAATAAATAGTACTTGAGAAGTACTTACTGGTTGGAGCAAAGTGGAAGTGTTGGTGCCCTTGGCAAGTTTCAGTGGAGTGGCAGGGATGCAATTCAGATAGCCAAGGTTGAGGAGCAAGTGTGAGGTGAGGAGAAGAAGACAGCAAGTGCAGACAACACTTACCAGGAATTGACTATGACAGGTGAAAGATAGGGAAGTACCTGGAAGGGATGAGTACAGGAAGCTTTTTTTGAATTTTTTGTTGTTGTTTATTTTGTTAAGATAGGAGAGGCTAAGCATGCCTTAGTATTCCCAGGAAGCAGCCAATAGAAAGGAAAAGGTTAAAAATACATAGAAGAGAGGAAGTAAACGGATGGAGGAAAGTCCCTGGGGAGATGGATGGGAATAGAATCTAGGAGGTATTACATTGGAACAAGAATCAAAGGAGATGCTGTATCTGTTTAAAAACTCTCAGGCTCAAGTAACAGTATACCCTCCAGGATAGTGACTTGAACTCAAATTTTGGAAGTCAGGAAGTAGCTTTTTGCTAGCATTAGTTAAGCAGCTGAACATCAGCAGGGCTCAATTAACAACTCTATGATTTGTTTCATCTTTGCCTCATGGTTGCAAGTCAGTTGCAGCAGCTCCAAGTTTCACACCATTACTCCACCAGTTCATAGTCAGGAAGCATCTGTTTGTGCTGAGCAGAGAGTTTTTCCTCATGTACTACCCTCTTAGAAGAAAGAAAAATATTTTTCAGAAGCCCTCCAGCAAACTTCTTGATATATCATAATACCTAAAATTGGGACTGAACAATAACCCCTAGACCAAGGCTGGGTCCACTTCTCTGAGACGAAGGCATCTTCTCCAAACAACCAAACAAAATTGGAGCTCCACTGGCAAAAAAGACTGACTTTGGGATGGAAACATAAGTGTCTGCCTTAAAGGTATGGATGAAGTAGGTCGGTGGGCTTGGGAGCAGAAAGCTGAGTGCATTCTCATCGTTCCTGTTTTTTCTGTAAGCTTGACTTTTAAGATTGAGAAGAAGGAAGTAGTGGGATATGAGGCTTGACACAATGACCAAAAACTAAGCCCATTGCTGTCAAGTCATTCCAACTCACAGTGACCCTATAGGACAGAGTAGAACTGCCCCATAGGGTTTCCGAGGAGTGGCTGGTGGATTCCAAAAGCCAACATTTTGGTTAATAGCCTAGCTCTTAACTACTGTGCCACCACTGGGAAGAATGAGCGACTGAACTAACTGAGGAAATACCTAAAATTTCAATACGTTCCTCAGCAGGAAGAATGCTTGGGGAAGAAATCATAGACCAAAGAAAGAGGTCCGCTAAGTGACAACTCTGTGGCAAGTGGCCATGTACACCAGGGTTTCCCAACCTTGGTGCTAATGCCATTCTGTGCAGATTACTTCTTTGCTGTGGGCCTGCCCTTTGCATTGAAGGTGTTTAACAACATTCTTAGCTTCTACCCACTAGATGCCAATAGCACCTCCGCCTCAGCTGTGACAACCAAGATGCCTCCAAACCAAAAAACCAAGCTAGTTGCCCTTGAGTGAATTCCAACTCATGCGGACCTCATGTGTTATAGAGTTTAACTGCTCCATAGAGTTTTCTTGGCTGTAATCTTTACTGAAGCAGGTCACCAGGGGTTTCATGTGGGTGTGTTCGAACCACCAACCTTTAGATTAGTAGTCAAGCAAAATCCCTTTGCTCCACCCAGGGACCTCCAGACATTGCCAGATGTTCCCTGGGGAGCAAAATCATCCCAGTTGAGAACCAATGAAGCACCCTATGTTGTTTAATCCTGCAGAGCAGGAGTTGTGGTCCCACTTTCAGGGATGAAATTAAATGCCCAAGGACATACGACCAGAATTCAAATGAGTCTGCTGGAGACCACATTCTTCTCTGTGGCCCCAGGCTCCACAGCCTGCAGCACACCACCAGCACCACCATTAAAGGGAACTCAGACCCTTGGCCCTGGCCTTGGCAGCCACCTCAAAATCCCCTCCCCCATCAGCCTTCTTCGTAGAGTTCTACATTCCACAGCATTACTTGGAGCATAATATTTTTTTCCGGAAAGAATTAGAGAACTCATAAAAATTAAATCTTTATAGGAGCTCTACATATCCTTTTCAAGGAAGGTAATCATTCCTGTAAAAAAAATGTGACAAAATTTTCCCAAGAACGTGGAGAAAGAAACCACCCTCCAGAAAGGAAAAGCTCTTGACTTGGAATGCGCTCTAGGCTGCCTCTTTAAATGAAAAATGTTATATGCCTGGGAAACATTATATACGCCAAAGCAATATGAGGGTCTTGCTGTAATAATGATAGCGTCAACTCCACGCTGCTTTCATCCCCGAGACTCCAAGCCGGGCCTTAAAACTGAAATTTTATACAACTGCACACAAACACACACGATGTTTAGAAAATTCACACATATATCACTTTGCCCACCTCTCTAATGAAGGTGGAATGCAGTGGCAGATGTTGCACAGCTGCCCGGCAGTCACCCTGCAGCAGTGTAGGACAGGAAGCTGAGGACACCCGATCCAGGAGAAATCGCAAGGGGAGTCCAGGGAGGTAAAATCTAATCCAGCAAATTGGGATTCGGCCAAATGCCCGGGGTATCCTCTACGCCATTGCCTCATCCCTTACTCCAAGAGACTGAATGAAGACAAATGGCAGGCGTCTCTCTGTGTCAGAGAGGCCAAGCCCTCCCCACAACAAATGCTGGAGTGGAAAAATTCCCTGACACTCGAGCATACATGCTGCACATGCAGCCTGCAGCCTGGCCCAATAAAGTCACAGTTATAGGTTTAGTCCCCAGGCCAGTTAGATATCTTTACTCTATTTAACAGGCAAGATTGCATCCCTATTGCATAGATGGTTGCCCACCCCATTGTGTTTGTGTGTGTTTTGATAGTGAGTCATTTCTGACTCATGATGACTTCATGTGTGCATAGTAGAACTGCTCCATAGGGTTTTCAATGGCTACGACCTTTCAGAAGTATATCGCCAGGTCTTGCTTCCCAAGGCACCTCTGGGTAGCTTTGAACCAACAACCTTTTGGTTAGTAGTCGAGGGCTTAACAGTTTGCACCACCCAGGGACTCTACCCACCCCGTTACCTCATTACAAGATGGTTATTAGCTGCTGGTTGGGTGGGCCCCTGACTCATGGAGACCCCATGTACAACAGAATGAAATGTTGCCCCATCCAATGCCACCCCGATAATCAGGTGTAGACTGGACTTTGCAATCCATAGGGTATTCAATGGCTGATTTTTAGAAGTAGATGGCCAGGCCTTTCTTTCCATTACAGGACAAATTCCTTCTGGAGGAATGCCTCACAGATGCATGTGGGTGTTAGGGGGGGAAGAGGCTAGATGGGGCTACATCTTTTCTTACTAGGTCAGACAGTGCATAGAGAGCCACGAAATGGAAAGGAACTAATATTTGTGGAGTATCTAGCTCATGTCAGGCCCCGAGGCTAGGAGCTTTTTCGATGTCATTTCAGTAATCCTCCCTGGGTCTTATCTAGTGATGCAGTGGTTAAGAGCTCTGCTGCAAGCTGAAAGGTCAGCGGTTTGAATCTACCAGCCACTCCTTGGAAACCCTATGAAGTTCCACTCTGCCCTATAGAGTCGCTGAGTCAGAATAGACTTGAAGGTAGGTTTTGTTATTTTGGTATCTGAATTTTTGGTATCTGAATGAGGAAACCGACACTAGGGGCAGTTGAGTAATTTGTTGGGTTTATACTCCCAATGAGTCAGGGTTCACTCTCAGGTCTGCCAACACCAAAGTAAACAATCTTGCGTTACCACCAGATCAGGACGTGAGAGTATTATTAGCATCCCAGAAATCTCTGTGCCTGTCCAAGTAATTATTCACCTCCCCCAGGTAACTGCTCTTGCTTCTATTACTATCACGTTTTGCCCGTTTTTGAACTATGCGTAAGTGCAATCAGATAATATGTATTCATTGGTATCTGATTTATTTTGCTTAATAATTTGTGAGATTCATCCAAGTTGTTGTGCACAACACAGCAATTGTTTATTCCCATTACTACATAAGATTCTATTGTATAAATGTATTACAATTTGTTTATCCATTCTACTGTTGATGGACATTTGAATTGTTCCATTGAGGGATATTATGAACAAGCCTGCTACAAGCTTTCTGCCCTCTCTTTTGGAGCCACATGTTGGCCCATATATCTAGGAGTCCCTGGGCTGCACGAATGGTTAAGTGTTTGATTACAAGCTGAAAGGCTGGTGGTTGGAATCCACCAGAGGCGCCCTGGAATACAGGCCCCACGATCTGCTTCCAAAAGGTCGCAGTTTTGAAAACCATATGGGGCACAGTTCTACTCTTTACACATCGGGTCTCTGTAAGTCAGAACTGACTTGATGTCAAACAATAACAACAAGGTTGCTGAATTATAGGACATATATTTGTTCACTTGTAGTAGCTAATACCAGTTTTCAAAAGTGTTACACTAATTAGCATTCCCACCAACAGTGTGTAAAATTTCCATTTGCTCCACATCTTTCAAAAAATTGGCATTTTTAGCTTATTTTAAAATTTTTAACCATTCTGGTGACACTTATATTGTGGCTTTAATTTCCCTGAATACTAATGAAATTGAGTACTTTTTCATGCATTTATTGGCTATTGAACCATTCCTTCTTTTTCACAGGGTTATCTGTTTTTGTATATTGATTTGTATGAAAAATTTATATAGTCTGTACAAAATTCTTTTGTTGGATATATATCACATGATAGAATTTTGTAAGATCAATGACTTCTTCATTGCAAATACCTCTTTTCAACAACTTAACGGTTACCGTATATGTGGACCTCGCCAGATGGAAAACACAGGAATCAAATCGACTACATCTGTGGAAAGAGGCAATGGAAAAGCTCAGCAACATCAGTCAGAAAAAGGCCAGGGGCCAACTGTGGAACAGGCCATCAATTGTTCACATGCAAGTTCAAGTTGAAAATGAAGAAAATTAGAGCAAGTTCATGAGAGCCAAAGTACAACCTTGAGTGTATCTCACCTGAATTTAGAGACCATCTCAAGGAGAAATTTAATGCGTTGAGCACTAATCACTGAAGACCAGACAAGTTGTGAAATGACATCAAAGACATCATACATGAAGAAAGCAAGAGGTCATTAAAAAGGCAAGAAAGAAAGAAAAAGCCAAAATGGATGTCAGAAGAGACTCTGAAAGTTGCTTTTGAGCATAGAGTAGCTAAACCAAAGGAAGAAATGATGAAGGAAAAGGCCTGAACAGAAGATTTCAAAGGGCAGCTCGAGAGACAAAGTAAAGTATTATACCGACACTTGCAAAGACCTAGAGATAGAAAACCAAAAGGAAAGAACATGCTCAGCATTTCTCCAGCTGAAAGAACTGAAGAAAAAATTCAAGCCTCGAGTTGCATTATTGAGGGATTCTACAGAGAAAATATTAAACTACGCAGGAAGCATAAAAAGAAGCTGGTAAGAATACAGTCACTACACCATAAAGAATTGGTCGATGTTCAAACATTTCAGGAGGTAGCATATGATCGGGAACCAGTGGTACTGAAGGAAGAGGTCCAAGCTACACTGAAGGCCTTGGCGAAAGACAAAGCTCCAGGAATTGACAGAATACCAATTGAAATGTTTCAACAAATGGATGCAGCACTGGAAGTGCTCACCCATCTATGTCAAGAAATTTGGAAGACAGCTACCTGGGCAACCAACTGGAAGAGATCCATATTTATGCCTGTTCCAAAGAAAGGTGATCCAACAGAATGAGGAAATTATCAAACAATATCATATAATATTAAACTCAAGTAAAATTTTGCTGAAGACCATTCAAAAAGCTGCTGCAGCAATATGACAGGGAACTGCCAGAAATTCAAGCCAGGTTCAGAAGAGGATGTAGAACCAGGGATATCATTGCTGATGTCACATGGATCCTGGCTGAAAGCAGAGAATACCAGAAGGATGTTTACCTGTGTTTTATTGACTGCACAAAGGCATTCAGCTGTGTGCATCATAACAAACTATGGATAACACTGTGAAGAATGGGAGTTCCAGAACACTTAATTGTGCTCATGAGGAACCTGTACATGTAACAAGAGGCAGTCGTTCAAACAGAACAAGGGGACACTGCATGGTTTAAAGTCGGGAAAGGTGTACGTCAGGGTTGTTTTCTTTCACCATACTTAATCTGTATGTGAGCAAATAATCTGAGAAGATGGACTATATGAAGAAGAATGGGGCATCAGAACTGGAGAAAGACTCATTAACAACCTGCAATGTGCAGATGGCATAACCTTGCTTGCTAAAAGTGAAGAGGACTTGAGGCACTTACTGATGAAGATTAAAGACTACAGCACTCAGTATGGATTACACCTCAACATGAAGGAAACAAAAATCCTCATAACTGGATCAATAAGCAATATCATGATAAATGGGGAAAAGCTCAAAGTGGTCAAGGATTTCGCTTTCCTTGGTTCCACAGTCAACACCCATGGAAGCAGCAGCAAGCAATCAAAAGACACATTGCATTGGGCAAATCTGCTACAAAAATCCTCTTTCAAGCGTGAAAAAGCAAAGATGTCACATTGAAAACTAAGGTGTGCCTGACCCAAGCCATGGTGTTTTCAATCACCTCACGTGCATGTAAAAGCTGGACAATGAATAAGGAAGACCAAAGAAGAATTGACACCTTTGGTCTTGGTGAAGTATATTGAATATACTATGGAGTCCCAAAAGAAGGAACAAATTTGCCTTAGAGGAAGTACTGCCAGAATTCTCCTTAGAAGCAAGGATGGTGAGATTACATCTCATGTACTTTGGGCGTGTTATCAGGAGGGATCAGTCCCTGGAGAAGGACATAAAGTAGAGGGTCAGCGAAAAAGAGGAAGACCCTCAATGAGATGGATTGACACAGTGGCTGCAACAATGGGCTCAAGCATAACAACAATTGTGAAGATGTCCCGGGACCAGGCAGTGTTTGTTCTGTTCTACACAGGGTTGCTATGAGTCAGAACCAACTAAACGGCACCTAACAACAAAAAAATATCATTAATATACTCCCTCATGCTGTGGCTTATATCTTCACTCTCTTTTGGTATCTTTTAGTTCTTAATTTTAACAATTTCAATAAAGTTCAATTTATCAATCTGTATGATTTTGTGTCTGATTTAAAAAACATTTATTCACCCAAGGTGATAAAGATATTCTCCTATGTTATTTTCTGGAATGTTCATTGTTTTACCTTTCAGATTTAGATTTATGATCCACATGAAAATAATTTCTGCTTATAAATAAGATAGTAGTTAATATTTGTTTTTCTCCAGATGGGTATTCAATTAACCTATAAACATTTATGGACAAGATTATCATTTTTACTGCACTGAAGTGGCACTTTTGTCAAAAATCAAGGGACAATGTATGTGTGGGACTGTTCCTGAATTCTTTATTCTGTTCCATTGGTCTATTTGTCTAACTTTGCACTAATACCACATAACTTAATTATAGTTTTATAATAAATTCTCCAGCTTTGCTCTTCTTCTTCCAGATTTTCTTAGCTATTCTTGGCCCCATAACATGTCATATAAACTTTAGAATCAGTTTGCCAATTTCAAAAACCCATGAGACTTTGAATGGAATTGCATTGGCTCTGTAGATCTATTTTGGGAGAATACAAATCTTTACAAAATTAAGTCTTCTGATCCACGAACATTGTATATTTCTCCATTTATTTGGGTTCTCTTTAATTTCTCTTAAAAATGGTTTGTAGTTTAAAGTGTAGAGGTCTTGCTATTTTAGCAGATTTATTCCTAAGTATTTGATAACTTTGATCTATTGTAAAATATGCATTTTTTAAAAATTTACTTTTAAAAAATTTTTGGCCAATATATAGAAACACAATTTTTCTATTGATCTTGTATCCATCATCTTTGCTTAAGTTATTAATTCTAATTATTTATCAATATAGTCTTTGGATATATTGATTTTTTCTTTAATTTTATTTATTTTGAAACTTTTAAATTTATAATTTCTATATCTTCCTCATGGGTTGGCCCTTTTAACATTATGAAATGACTCTACTTATCCCTAGGATTGCTTCTTCTCCTAAAATCTATTTTGTTTGATGTTAGTAATGCTAGACCAGTTATTTCAGCTAATATTTCCCTGCATATTATTTTCCATCCTTTTACTTTTAACCTTCTTGTGCCCTTATATTAAAATGTGTCTTTTATAAGCAAGAAGTGGTGCATTTTATATTTTTTATCCATTTTGACAATCTTTGTCTTTTAATTGGAGTATTTAGTCTATTTTCATTTAAAATTATTGATCTCCAATCCCTACTCATAGCGACCCTATAGGACAGAGTAGAACTATCCCATAGAGTTTCCAAGGAGCACTTGGTGGATTCAAACTGCCAACCTTTTGGTTAGCAGCTATAGCTCTTAACCACTACACCATCAGGGTTTCCAACTTGGGCTTAAAACTTCCCATCTTAATATCTGTTTTCTGGTTCTCCCATCTTTTCACAGATTCTTCATTTTTCCATTCTCATCTCCTTTTGGACTAACCAAATATTTTTATTATTTCATTCCCCCTTTATATTATCTAGTTAGTTATGAATTCTTTCACTATTCTTTCAGTGTTTTTCTAGGACTGTGGTTCTTAAACTTTAGCATGGATTAGGAATATCTGGAAGGCTTGTTAAAATGCAGATTTATGGGCTTCTTTCCAGACTCTCTGCTTCAGTAGGTCTGTAGAGGAACCCAAGAATTTACATTTCTAACAAGTTTCCAGGTGATGATAACGTTGACCCAGGAATCACACTATGGGAAACACTGCCTTATATATCACAATGTACATTCTTGATTTAGGAGGGTCTACTAATTATTTTTTTTTTTTTTACTATAACTGGCAACTTTTACTATTTTAGACAATGCAACAACCTCAGAACATTTTAACTCCATTTACTCTTACTTTTACTTTCACGAGATAGTTTTCGTGTATTTTAATTCTACATACTTTTAAACCCTGTAGACATGATTTTGTGGTTATTTGTATACACAGTATATATTTATTTAATTTACTCATTTATTTACCTTTTGCATTGCTCCTCATTTCTTCCTGCATTTCTGCATTTCCATCTGAGATCATTTTCTGTTTTTACAAACAACCCCATTTAGTATTTCTTTTGGTGTATGTCAGTTGGTGACAAATTATCTCAACTTTTGTTCTTCTAAAAATTTCTTTATCTTCATATTTGAAGAATATTTTTGCTGGAATACAACTTTAGAGTGGGAGGTACTTTCAGAATGTTAAGTATGTCATCCCACTGTCGTTTTGGCTTTCAGTATTTCTGTTGATCAGTCAACTCTCAATCTTTTTGCTGCTCTCTTCAGATTAACGTGTTTTTTTTAAATATGGCTCTGTTAAGACTTTAGTCAGTTTGACTATGATGTTCCTACGTATGGTTTTATTTGTATTTATCCTACTCAATGTTCACAGCACTTATTGAATTTGTGACTGTGTTTTTTTCATCAGCTTTGGGAAATTCTGAGTATCTCTTCAAACATTGGTTCTTTTCTCGTTCCGAGATTGCACTTACAAGTATCTTAGACCCTTTCACCACGTCCCATGTTTTCTTATGCCCTTTTTGTGAATGTCTGTTTTCCAACCTTTTTTTCTCTTTGTAATTTATTCTGACATTTTCAAGTGGCTAATATTTGTTGTCTAAATATTTCTCCTGCTATATCTATTTTTCTGTTAAATCCATCTGTTGTTATTTATTTCAGTTATTGTAATTTTCAGTTCTATAAATTTTATTTAATTCTTATTTATAGATTCCAATTCTCTGATGAAATTCTCTATCTTGTCCTCTACTTTTGGGACGTATTAATCACACTAATTTTATAGGCTGTGTCCAATAACTTTAATATCTGGATTACCGTTGGCTCTGCTTCAAATGTCTGCTTCTTTCTCTTGTTTTCCTCTTAGCAGTCTCAAAAAAAAAAAAAAAAAAACCCAAACTCATTGCCATTGAGTCAATTCCAACTCATAGCAACCCTATAAGACAGAGCAGAATTGTCCTATAGAGTTTCCAAGAAGCTCCTTGTGGATTCGAACTGCTGACCTTTTTATTAGCAGCCATAGCTCTTAACCAGGGTTTCCCTTGGCATTCTATTGATGTTTTATTAAATTCTGGACATTATGTATAATAATTTGTAGAGGCTTTGGGTGATGTTATCTTCCTCCAAGGGATTTTAATTTTCTTCAGTCTGGCACCTTGAGTAGTAAAGATGATCATGCTCCAAATAATGACTGAGATGATTCAAGCTTTGATTGTAATTCTCATGAGGGCTGATTGTTTTGTTTGCCTTTAATCTTAGGATATAGTATTTTAGAGGCCTCACTTGAAAGACTTGGTATTTATCAGAGCCCCTCTTCTCTGGTGTGTCCCAAACTCCAGAAATTACCACCCCAGGACTATAAGGGTGCAGAAAGTTCTGTGTTGCTTTATAGCCTCTTTATGCTACCCCATGCAACTTAGAAATTCACAAAGCCTCAGGGTGAAAGTAAGGCAGAACACTGAGATCATTTCTTCAGGTTTTTCTTTTCTCTGGGATCTTGGCCTTTCAAGTCCTTTCAACTGCCTTTCAATTCCACTTTTTGTCTTCCCAGCCCCATGAGATTGCCAAAGGCACTGATTCACTCTCTCAGCCTCAATCTGCTTATACATCAGAAAAAATTCAGGAACAAAAACATCAAAGAATATTGAGCTCACCTTTTCTCTAGGATCTTTGGCCTTCAAGGGCTGGCTGCCTATCTAATGCCTTCATGGAACTGTTTGCTTTCTTCCCTTTTATCCAGCTTGTATAATTACCCACATTGGGAACTACATCACCATGCAAGCTACTCTATCATAATCTGAAATGGAAGTCACATTGGTTGTTTTTAAAGTCTCCCGAGTGACTTATTAAGCAGTCATAATTAAGTACCACAGCCCTAATTTACCGTACTCTCTCTCTCTCTGTATCACATACATCATCTTCACATCATTTGCCTGGCTAGTCTCTAAGAACAGACAGGGTTTGTGGCCATTCTACAGAAGCTTATAAAATGTTACGTCTTCCCTGTTTTTAACACATATCTGCTTTAATCCACGTGCATTTGCAGTTATCTCTTCCATCAGACTGAGAGCTCCTTGTGGGCAGGGGTCATCTCATTTTTTGTTGTGTTAAAAGTTTCATATAAGAACTAAACAAAATTAGTCATAAAGCCATTTAGAAAAAACAACAGATTTACTCAGAAATGAAACTTGGACAAGTTTGTTTTCCTTATCAATATGAATTAACATATGTTAGCAAGTCCTTATCCCCCACATGTCTGCTAGTTTGTGGTACTGTGGTGGCTTACTTGTTGCTGTGAAGCTGGGAGCTATGCCACTGGTATTCAAATACCAGCAGGGTCACCCATGGCAGACAGGTTTCAACTGAGCTTCCAGATTAAGACAAATTAGGAAGAAGGAGCTGATGGTCTACTCCTGAAAAGAATTAGCCAGAGAAAACCTCATGAACAGCAGAGGAACAATGCCTGATATAATGCCAGAAGATGAGCCCATCAAGTTGGAAGGGACTCAAAAAATGACTGGGGAAAAGCTGCCTCCTCAAAGTAGGTGTAGAGTTGATGTTAATGATGTAGATGGAGTCAAGCTTTCAGGACCTTAATTTGCTGATGTAGAAAGACTCAAAATGAGAAGAAACAGCTGCAAATATCCATTAATAACAAGAAGGTGAAGTGTATGAAGTGTGAATCTAGAAAAATTGGAAGTTGTCAAAAATGAAATGGAGTGCATAAGCATCGATACCCTAGGTGTTAGTGAGCTGAAATGGACTGGTATTGGCCATTTTTAATTGGACAATCGCATGGCCTGCTATGCCGGGAACGACAACTTGAAAAGGAATGGCGTTGCGTTCATTATCAAAAAGAACATTTCAAGTTTTATCCTGAAGTTCAATGCTGCCAGTGATAAGATAATATCCATAAGTCTACAAAGAAGACCACTTAATACCACTATTACCAAGTTTATGCGTCCACTACTAAGGCCAAAAATGAAGAAATTGAAGAGCTTTACCAACATCTGCAGTCTGAAATTGATCAAACATGCAATCGGGATGCATTTATAATTACTGGTGATGGGAATGTGAAATTTGGAAACAAAGAAGAAGGATTGGTATCTGAAAAATATGGCCTTGGTGATAGAAACGATGCTGGAGAATGCATGAGAGAATTTTGCAAGACCAATGACTTCTTCACTGCAAATGTCTTTTTTCATCAACATAAAGAGTGACTATGAATGTGGATCTCACTAGATGGAATACACATGAATCAAATTGAGTACATCTGTGGGAAGACTAGATTGAAAAGCTCAATATCATCAGTCAGAACAAGGACAGGGGTCTACCGTGAACCAGACCATCAATTGCTCATATGCAAGTTCAAGTTGAAACTGAAGAAAATTTGAACAAGTTCACAAGAGCCAAAGTACAACTTTGAGTATATACCACCTGAATTTAGAGACCATATCAAGAAGAGATTTGATGTGTTGAGCACTAATGACTGAAGCCCAGACAAGTTGTGAAAAGGCATCAAGGACATCATACATGAAGAAAGCAAGAGGTCATTAAAAAGACAGGTAAGAAAGAAAACACCAAAATGGATGTCAGAAGAGATTTCAAAGGGCAGCTCAAGAAGACAAAGTATTATAATGACATCTGCAAATACCTGGAGATGGAAAACCAAAAGGGAAGTACACGCTCAGTATTTCTCAAGCTGAAAGAGCTGAAGAAAAATTCAAGCTTCAAGTTTCAATACTGAAGGATTCTATGGGAGAAATATTAAACAATGCAGGAAGCATCAAAAGAAGATGGAAGGAATACACAGAGTACTAAACCAAAAAGAACTGGTCGACATTCAACCTTCTGAAGAGGTAAGATATGATCAGGAACCAATGGTACTGGAGGAAGAATTCCAAGCTGCACTGAAGGTGCTGGTGAAAAACACGGCTCCAGGAATTGACAGAATATCAATTGAGATGTTTCAACAAACAGATGCAGTGCTGGAGGTGCTCACTCGTCTATGCCAAGAAATATGGAAGACAGCTTCCTGGCCAACTGACTGGAAGAGATCCATATTTATGCCTATTCCCAAGAAAGGTGATTCAACTGAATGCAGAAATTATAGAACAATATCATTAATATCACACAAGCAAAATTTTGCTGAATATCATTCAAAAGTGGCTGCAGCATCCCACTTTGAAGTGTGGCATCTGAGGTGTTAAACACTAGCAAGCGGCCATCTAAGATGCATCAATGAATCTCAACCCACCTGGATCAAAGGAGAATGAAGAACACCAAGGACACAAGGTAATTACGAGCCCAAGAGACAGAAAGGGCTACAAGAACTACAGACTACATCATCCTGAGACCAGAAGAACTAGATGGTGACCAGCTACAACTGATGACTCCCCTGACAGGCAACACAACAGAGAACCCCTGAGGGAGCAGGATACAGACCACAAATTCTCATAAAAAGACCAGATTTAATGGTCTGACTGAGACTAGAAGGACCCTGGTGGTCATGATCCCCAAACATTCTGTAGGCCCAGGACAGGAATCATTCCTGAAGCCAACTCTTCAGACATGGATTGGACTAGACAATGGGTTGGAGAGGGATGCTCATGAGGAGTGAGCTACTTTCATCAGGTGGACACTTGTTGGTATCTCCTGTCTGGAGGGGAGTTGGGAGGGTAGAGGGGGTTAGAAGCTGGCAAAATGGTCACGAAAAGAGAGACTGGAAGGAGGGAGCAGGCTGTCTCATTAGGGGGAGAGTAATTGGGAGTATGTAGTAAGGTGTATATAAGTTTATAAGTGAGAGACTGACTTGATTTGTAAACTTTCACATAAAGTACAATAAAAATTATTTTAAAAAAAAGTGAAGAAAAAATAAACATTAAAAAAAAGTGGCTGCAGCAGTATATTGACGGGGAACTGCCAGAAATTCAGGTCAGATTCAGAAGAAGACATGGAACCGTGGATATCATTGCTGATGTCAGATGGATCCTGGCTGAAAGCAGAGAATATCAGAAAGATGTTTACCTGTGTTTTATTGACTATGCAAAGGCATTTGACTGTGTGCATCATAACAAACTATGGATAACACTGTGAAGAATGGGAATTCCAGAACACTTAATTGTGGTCATGAGGAAACTTTACATAGATCAAGAGGCAGTTGTTCAGACAGAACAAGGGGATACTGATTGGTTTAAAGTGAGGAAAGGTGTGTGTCAGGGTTGTATCCTTTCACCATACCTATTCAATCTGTATGCTGAGCAAATAATCTGAGAAGGTGGACTACATGAAGAAGAACAGGGCATCAGGATTGGAGGAAGACTCATTAACAACCTGCGTTATGCAGATGACACAGCCTTGCTTTCTGAAAGTGAAGAGGACTTGAAGCGCTTACTAATGAAGATCAAAGGCCACTGCTTTCAGTATGGATTGCACTTGAACATAAAGAAAATAAAAATCCTCATAACTGGACCAATGAGGAACATCATGATAAACTGAGAAAAGATTGAAGTTGTGAAGGATTTCATTTTACTTGGATCCACAATCAACAGCCATGGAAGCAGCAGTCAAGAAATCAAATGACGCATTGCATTGGGCAAATCTGCTGCAAAAGACCTCTTTAAAGTGTTGAAAAGCAAAGATGTCACGTTGAAGACTAAGATGCGCCTGACCCAAGCCATGGTATTTTCAGCTGCATCATCTGCATGTGAAAGCTGGACAGTGAATAAGGAACTGAAGAAGAATTGATGCCTTGAACTGTGGTGTTGGTGAAGAATATTGACTATACCATGGACTGCCAAAAGAATGAACAAATCTGTTCTGGAAGAAGTACAACCAGAACACTCCTCAAAAGCAAGGATGGTGAGAGTGCATCTTAAATACTTTGGACATGTTGTCCGGAGGGATCAGTCCCTGGAGAAGGACGTCATGCTTGGTAAAGTACAGGGTCAGCAGAAAATAGGAAGACCCTCAATGGGGTGGATTGGCACAGTGGCTGCAACAATTGGCTCAAGCATAACAAAGATTGTAAAGATTGTGCAGGACCGGGCAGTGTTTCATTCTGTTGTTCATAGGGTCGCTATGAGTTGGAACTGACTCGACAGCACCTAACAACAACAATGTGTTTTCATTAATGGCACCATCCTGTGTCATCGAGTGTATTTAAATTTTTGGTTGGTAATATGGATTTTGAGAAATACTATTTGGGAATAGATGGTTCCCACAAACCTCAGGGGGTTCTCAGTCACCGGGACTGGTGGATGCCTGTCTGTACCACTGGTCATGGTGACAGGGTGTATTGTGACATAAAAAAAAATAAAATAAAATTTAAAAACCCACCAAGGCTCCCTAACTATCACAAAGAAATCATAAATATGCTGACAAGGTTTATCTAGCTGTACAAAAGCTAAAAGAGGCAAAATTTTTACCCAGTCACACTTCCTGGATGCACTACCTCATATTTAAGGCTAATACCCCAACTATTTTGCTTCAATGAACACTTCTTTCACCTTTCACCATTTCACAAGTCCCTTTAGAGGGCACCAAATAGTTTTAGAGGGAAAAGGAGAGTACCAAGAAACCTGAAAGCAAGAAAAAGTAGGTGGGATACCATACATCTCAAAGGTCATGAAAGGATTGAACTATCTTCCTTGTTTGATTGTTTGCCTGTTCTGGCCCTGATTGGCTTTGTCCTATTAATGTAAATTTTGCAAGACTACATTAGAGGATATGTGGGTGCCTTAAGTTGTAGCTATGTCTATGCTTTGAAAAGAACTCAGATGTGGACCCTATAGCTTGAGAGGGGACCATAAACATCTGGAAGGATACTGTTCTGGCCTTGCTGTCTAGGCCCACACCAGGCCAAGGCAGACCAAAAGGCAAGATATCAAAGAGCTGAACTTTGCCAGTCTGTATTCCTATAGTTTTTATTTTGCCTTATATACCCCACAAAACAAGCTTGCTCCCTCTTCCAGAAGACAATCTTCCACGAATTAGATGACAACTGCACAGTGCCCCTGCACGGTGGCTACAACAATGAACTCAAACATAATAACAAATCATGAAGATGGCACATGACTGTGTAATGTTTTGTTCTTTTATACGTAGTGTCATTGTGCACTGCAGCCTACTTGATAGCAGCTATAATAACAGTAACAACAACTACAACATATTTTATCCCTATAGGCTAAACAATTTCAGTTCTCGCTACTCTTCCCCTTACTGTCTTGATCGTTGACCTGGCCACTCCTCCCTGAACATACCCTTATCCGTCCTCATTCTTCTTTAAGTGCAGTGCACAGAATAGAACATACTACTTGAGATGCAAAGGGGCAACGTAGAGCCTGAGAGACTATTGCCTCCCCTGTTCTGATCACTATGGCCTAAATATGCACCTCAGTTAGGAGAGCAGGTGTTAACATAGAACATCCTAAGACCTATCATTTATAATTTCCTACCAGTTGTATGTCTTCAGAGTTACCTTTTAAGTTCTCTGAGCCACAAATTTCCAAGGAAAAAAGATGCTCAACTTCATCACCTGGGAAGTGCCAACTTAAGTCTGTAATGCAGTATGCTAGACCTACCAAAAAGACGAAAATGACAAAGAGACAATACCAAGTGTTATGGATTGAATTATGCCCTCCGAAAAGATAAGCTGATGTCCTAATCCCTGTTTCCTGTGAATGTGACCTTGTTTGAAAATAGCATCGTCGAAGATGTTATCAGTTAAGTTAATATGAACTCACACTGGGATAGGGTGAGTTCCAATCCAATCTGAGTAGTGTCCACATAAAAGAGGAGAAGAGACAAGACAGAGGGAAGACAGCCATGTGACCACTGATGTATGCTGAAGCTGCAAGCCAAAGAATTCCTGGGACAAGCAGAAGCTAAGAAAGGATCTTCCCCTAGAGACTTCAGAAAAAGCATGGCTCTGTGTCACCCTGAATTCAGGAGACTTGCTTCCAGAGCTCTGAGACAATAAATCTCTATTGTTCAAAGCCACACACTTTGTGTTAATGTGTGTTATGGCAGCCCTAGGAATCTAGAATACCCAGTGATGGGAAAGAGATGGAGCAACCAGAACTCTCATGCATTACTGGGAGAGTAAATTGGTGCAAATATTTTGGAAAACTGTTGTACAGTATCTACGATAGCTGACCTAGTAATCCCATTCTTGGGAATATACTCAAGAGGAATGAGTGCATAAATCTACCAGAAGACATATACAAGATGTTCAAAGAATCACTATTCATAATATCCCTAAATTGGAAACCACCCAAATGCCCACCAACAATAGAATGACTATAGTGATTTATTCACACAATGGAACACTATACGCGGTGAGAATGAATGAACTCCAAATACAGACCACAGTGTGGATGAACCTCACCAGCAAATGCTGAGCAAAAAAAGCCAGACAGAATGCACGTAATGTATGATTTTATTTGTATACATTTCAAAGCAGACGAAACTAATATCTTATGTTAGAAATCAGAATAATGGCTACCTTTAGGAAAATTTTTTTTTTTTTTAGGGTGGGGATAATGACTAAGGGGAGCAAGAAGGAGATATTTGGGGTGCTAAATTGTTCTGATCTTGACTTGGGTTCTGGTTACATGTTGTTGTTGTTGTTGCCGTTGTATACCATGGAGTCGACTCTGACTCATAGCGACCCTGTAGGACAGGGTAGAACTGCCCCACAGGGCTTCCAAGGAGCTGTTGGTGGATTCGAACCACCAACCTTTTGGTTAACAGCCAACCTCTTAACCACTATGCCACCAGGGCTCTCCTGGTTACAAAAGTATGTTCAAATTGTGGAAATTTATTGAGTTGAATGCTTATGATCATACACTTTTGCATGCATATATTATACTATAATAAAAATACAAAAGTTAAATAAACCACATCAAAGTAACAACAATAGCAAGAAAACTGGGGTATTTAAAACTTCTTCAGAACTTCCAGCAATCGAGGAGGAAAAAAATAGCCAGTGCAAGTCCACGTAATTTTTTGATATTAGAATATTGGCCTAAACAGAGCTTTGCCCAAATGGACTATCTTTTTCTTACCATGTTCCACCACCAGTCCAGTCATTTTTGCACCTGCCCAGTGGGCCCGGGCCCGCTCTGATCTATGTCTGCCCTGCCTTCAAAAGGAGCACATTAGAAAACTGGAAAGCATGATTGCTACAATATATTAAGCATTTACGGTGTGTCAGACCCTGAGCCAAGTGATTTACTTACATTATTTTATTGAATCCTCCCAATAACTCTATAAGGAAGGTGCTTAATCTCTACCTTACAGATGAGGAAAGTGATATATGGAGAGATTAAGCCATTTGCCCAAAGCTATATGTACTGGATTAGAACGTGGATTAGCTGTATGGCTGACCCCATGCTGTCAATCACTATGCAGTGTTCATATCACAGTGTTTGGCTTGGTGAGACTTTGACTTAAGTGCCCTCCAGGACTTCTGAACTTCGGGTTGCTATTTGGCCACATACCTGCCTGACTCTCAGTGTGTACACTGCCTATCTAGTCACTGATGTCCTGCCTGTTTCTGACTTCCAACAACAGCAGAAACCCAGACTCTTGGCTGGACAACCAGGATGACCACATGCATCCAGACATTTCACTGGCTCTTCTGATGCTGACGTTCATCTGATGGTACATGGATAGATTTGGCATTGATCAGACACCTAGTGAGAAATCAGATAAAAAGAGTACCCTAAAAGAAGATCTTTGGCGGTTTAGTGGTAGAATTCTCCCTTCCTGTGCAGGAGACCCAGGTTCAATTCCCAGCCATTGTGCCTCATGTATAGCCACCACCTCTATGTCAGTGAGGGCTTGCATGTCGCCATGATGCTAAACACATTTCAGTATAGCTTCCAGACTAAGATAGACTAGGAAGAAAGGGCTGGCAATGTACTTCTGAAAAGTACCCAATGAAAACCATATGGATCACAATGGTCTGATTCCTAACCGATCACAGCGATGACACAGGACCAGGCAGGATTTCGCTCCCTTTTGCCTGGGTCACCATGAGTCAGGGCCATCTGCGCTACAACCACCACCATCACAGATCCTACAGAAAGCTACAAGTCTCTGTGGAGTTTTCATCCTTTGTGGCTGAGACCAGAGAAGACAGTTGGCTGAGAGCTGGAGACCACCCCTCAACAAAACATTTAAGAAAACAAGTTCTCAAGTGTTCCTGTCTTTGGCTTTAAAAAAAAAAGCTACATGGTATTTCAGAGATTTCTTGCCCTTCTTAGAATCTGTTAGCAATCCTCCAATATACAAGCAGGCTTTAGAAGATGAAGGGAGGGGGCAGTGAGACAGATTGTTTGCAGAGCAATCCCACTGTAAGGAAAAGCTGGAGACTAAATTGGATACAGCTGAAAATATCTCAATCCTGTAAGATTAGTCTTGACACAAGCTCCGTAGCAGAAACATTCTCTGTGTTAAAGGAATTACTCCAAAGATTTTTCTCCTTCTTATTGCCTGCTTATTTTTCTGAAAAGCCTCCTTCTGAAACCCTGTATTTTATACTAATGCAAAAAGGTTTGGGGTTTTTGTCCTAAATGGATTCCAACGGGAGATATTTTGCCTGAGGGCCGTGATTTAACAGGCTCCCTGGAATTTAGACTGACCTGAGCCAGGATGAAGCAACCATGGTTCAGAAAGACCCAGTCCCAGCCAAGGAGACCTGAGTGACCACAGCAAGAGGAAAAAAAAAAAAAAAAATCACCTAAATTAAAACCGAACAATATAATCGATTGAATCGTGTCCCCCAAAATATGTGTTGACTTGGTTAGGCCATGTGTGTCCTCCATTTTGTGATTTTCCTAACTGTTATAAGTCATAATCTCTGCCTGTGGTTAAAAAGATTAGGGTGGGATTGTAATGGCACCCTTACTCAGGTCACCTCCCCGATCCAACCAAGGTAAAGGGAGTTTCCCTGGGGTGTGGTCTGCACCATCTTTTATCTCTCAAGAGATAAAAGGAAAAGGAAACAAGCAGAGAGTTGGGGACCTCATACCACCAAGAAAGCAGCACCAGGAGCAGAGTGTGTCCTTTGGACATGGGGTCCCTGTGCCTGAGAAGGTTCTCGACCAGCGGAAGTTTGAGGACAAGGACCTTCCTCCAGAGTCAACAGAGAGAGAGAAAGCCTTCGCCTGGAGCTGATGCCCTGAATTTGGACTTGTAACCTACTAGACTGTGAGAAAATAAATTTCTCTTTGTTAAAGCCATCCACTTGTGGTATTTCTGTTAAGGCAGCACCAGATGACTAAGACAAACAGGATCAAACAAACAATTGGTCTGTCCTGCAGAAATCAGTCCTGACTTCTGTTTCACCTCTTTGTGGCTTGTATGGCCTAATTCCTAACCTTGACTACTTTCTCTCTGAAGTCTTTCCACAGTTCAAGGGTCTTGTAGACAGGGATGTTGACTGAGTTCTGACCCAAGTCAATAGGACAATCCATCCGCTTTCATTCTCAAGAATTTCCACTATCTTCTCTGTTTGCATGTCAGTTTTCTATGTTTGTAAAATGGCAGCAGTAAGCTAAAATGGAGTTTCAATGAAAAAATGAGAGAAATGGTGCTTCAGGAAATCACAACTTTTACTTATTTCAATAAAGGTCTAGGTCATACCCAGGTCTAGGTGCCTTAAAACTAAGTAGACCATAGAACTGCAACAAGTTAAGGGATAGTGTTTGGGACGTAGTCCCATCGGGCTTAAAAACCAAAAACCAGTTGCCCTGGAGTTCTGGCTCCTGGAGACCCCATGTGTATCAGAGTAGAACTGTACAGCACAGGGTTTTCAAAGGCTGATTTTTTGGAAGTAGGTTGCCAGGCCTTTCTTCTGAGGTACCCCTGAGTGGACTGAAACCTCCAACCTCTCAGTTAGCAGCTGAGTGTCTTTCTTAACTGGTGCACCACCCAGAAACTCTCCAGAGGGTTTACTCCCCCGCCCCTCAAATGCTGGTTCACTTCTAACATCTGCCAAAAGGATTTCAATGTCCAAAATCAGCCAAATCTACTCTGAACTCCTGTTTGTTCCAGCTATCTACAGTTATCCTAGGCAGCCAACAGGACTCTTCCGCAGGCACATTCTTCAGGAGAGTCATATAATCCACTGGCATAATGGCCCTTTTTCAAGAGAAGTATTCCATTTTAATGAAAACGTGTATCACCATATTTAATCAATCAGGCTGATTGACAACAGCAATAGCTGAGTCTCGTGGCGGATGCTGCTGCGACCTCATTCTTATTCCAGTTTCATTTCTCAATCAAATCCATGTGTAAGAAACATAATGTGCTGCCAACACAATGTAATAAAACCTCAACTGAAACGCACGCCAGCACGACAGAAACTGATAACTCCAAGTATGGGAAAAGTTAACTTCAGAAAAATCCCTTATGACACCCGGGCGTTCAAATTTTATGGATGAGAGACGCATCGCACCGCTATAGTTAATATGAACGGGCCAAATTCATGGATTGATCCTGAAACAAGCAAACAAAAATAATGATAATAACCTCTAAAGCAACGTTTTCCAAAAGCTGGCAGGGAAAAAAAAAGCCTTTTTAAAACAGCCCAGAAATTATCCTTAAAATTGGCTGCGTTTGTTTGAGACGCACCATTTGTGTCATGGAGCAATAAATTAGGACTCGAGTTTCACTTTTTTTTTTTTTTTTTTTGTGGTGGTGCAGACTGGTTAAAGATGATGTATCGCTGGTTGTCACAGACTGAACCAGCAGTTTTCAAAGTTAATGATTCATAGAGGAATAAAGGTAACCTAATTATAGCAGTTACCAGAGATAGAGGCAGGGACTGTACTCAAGTTCTGAACTCTAAATTTCAGACTGGGAGAATTGCATGGACTTGGGCAGAGCTGTTATTCTGAGTCAGGTACCAGAGATAGGAGTCTCTGGAGAGAGGGATGGATTCATCGAGATCTGTAAGCAAAGGCAAAGACTGATTGTCCAGGTCCAAGGCAGAGGGAAAGAGACAGTCACAGGGATTAGAATGCCTGGCAAGAATAAGAAGTGAAGGAGGTGGGGTCCAGTGATGGATTTCCTCAGGCTACTTTCTCTCTCAAAAACATTTTCTGTCTGCCTATTACCTACAGTGAATTCTTAAACCTTCCACAATTAAGATGATCAGACCACATGATGATCAAACAGATTGGAACACAATGTAACGATGCAAACATGTGAACAATAACAGTGGAATAATCTCCTTCGAGGAGCCGGTTCATAGCTGAGTACAGTTTGGCTAAACGGTGACTTCACACAATGCTATAGACACCAGAGATATTTAGCAAAGAAATACAGGAAATTACACACACACACACGAAAATTTTTTCGAGTGTTGGTGGGAGACTTTCAAGCTGTCATTCAATACAGGAGTTGGTGTGTCCTGCAAAAATTAGGGGACTCTACAAAGTCTTACTGTAACAGGTCCACAGAAGACTGCTCTAGACCGTTGCAGTGGGCAATTGCAGTTACAGAACGCGCTTAGCTCTGTGCATGACTAATTGGAGCAATCACAGCTAGGGTTCTATAACGTGGCTGACGGTGATGCAGCCCGGGTGAAAAGCCCGTGAAGTCAGCGTGTCAACTTTTATAGAAGGAGAGACCAACGCAATGTGAACTGACCTGGATCCGTGCAGGATGAAGACCAGAGATGATTCAGGAAAGAGCATGGAGAGTTACACCCGGACTAGTGAGGCGCCATGGGCAGTTAGCCCCAGGACTGCATAAACATATTGTCCCCAGCTCATTTTAGCCAACTCTCCACAGCTCCTTTCACAGGAAAGGTTAGGTGCGTCTCAGCCAAGTACTTGCGTAGACTTTAGAAAGTCCTTACAAAATAACCTTTTGGATGTAGTGAAGGAGAAACATCTGATCCACAGACAGATGACAACCACAGTTAACATACCAGCTGCTCAGGTAAGCAGGCCTTTTATAAAAGAAAGTTGCCTAGCTGAGACCTTTCACAGATTTAGGGGCAGGAATGTGAGTCCCTGGAGAAGAGAATGGCTCCATAGTCCTTTAGGGAAAAAATCTCAACCCAGGCCATTCCATCAGTGCCCCTGGTGCAATAAGAAAATAAATAGAAACAAGATCTGGGTTCAAGTGATATTTCATTACAGTTGTTATTTTTTATCTTACCACCATGAAATTTCCATCCTAGGATGGCTGAAAGGAGAAGGTCGCATACCTGAAATCTGAAACCTGTTTTGTTAACACTCCCTCACAGCCCCCCAAGGGCAGCCACGACTCCATGTCTGTGGAGGCTTGTGTGTTGCCGTGATGCTGAACAGATTCCTAAGCATTCGGCGGCCAGTCCAAAGATTAGCAGTTGGAATCTACCAACTGCTCCTTGGAAACCACGTGGGGCAGTTCTACTCTGTCCTACATAGGATCTCTAAGGGTTGAGATCCACTGGACTGCAGAGAGTTAGCTTTAGATTTTTATTCCCGCTCCCTGATCAGTTATCCCCTTAGTGTCATCCTGTGCTTTGCCCTCGGTCTTCGTCAATGCACAGCCGGTGGTGGAAGGTTCTGCCTCCATATGCCATTTGCCTAAAATTTGTGACAGCCTCAGAGGGATGTTCAAGCCTGTTGTAAGAGGAAAAGCCTAATGGACTTTTTCCTAGCTGGGCCTGAACAGAAAAAACAGCCAAAGAGATAAAAATTAGAGTCACAGGCTTAAGTGGAAAGCTTAAGCTAGACCGGGACCAAGGACAGTAACCACAAGGTCAAGGCCAAGACAATGGAAAACCAGAGGCTTCCTGAACACACGTGGCCCTATTGATCCCAACCTGGCCTTCTGCAAGAGACTACGTGAAAGCAGGGATGGGCAAGTGGAGGACTCTGCCTCCCCATTCAAGAGTATGCATGAGAGTGTTCTGCCAGACAGATAGGCAGCCATCAGCTATGGAGACCACCCTTGGCCAGCAAGAAATTTGTCAAATAAGGGAAAGGAGGTGGAAATTGTGGAGGGACTGTTGGGCTGGAAGCTATGAACCTAATCACCCTGGCCTAGTTTCCTCATATATAAAAGTAATACTTATCCAAGTAGAATTGCAAAGTGGAAGGATCTCAGCACTGGGGTAGGATAGACCAAATAGTGCTCTTTAGCTCTGCTGTTTCCTAGCTTGGTACCTTGGACGATTGAATTTCTGAGCTGTAGTTCCTTCATCTGTAAAAATGGAAATTATAACTGAACACAATAAATCATATGTGTAAATTTCTGCTTTCCGTAGTAACCCAAAAAACCAAACCCACTGCATCAAGTTGATTCTGACTTATGGTGGCCCCATGTGTTACAGAGTCAAACTACTTGGACTGTCAGGATAATATTTCAGAGGTTTTCACTTCAAGATAATGAACAGAGGCCATGAATGTGTCTTCCCTCCCTCTCAGGGTCCCTTTAAAATCATAGAAAGGAATTTTTTAAATGTTAAAACCATTACTAGAGAAGAGAATAGAAGAGGTAACATCTGTGAACAAGAAGGTTTGAGAGATTTCTGCAAGGCAAAACGTACATGGCAGAACGTCAATAGATGTCAATAGATAAACCAGAGCAGAGGGGTCCACAGGGCGGGTGACATGGAGGCCCATGGACGGAGATGTTGGTTTTCTCCTCAGGACCTCAGGATTAACCCTGTTGTTGTTAGTAGTTATCAAGTCCATTCCGACTCATGGAGATCAAAATAGCCAAAAAAAAATTTCCCCAAACTTAATTATTTTGTCTGGGGAGGACCAGAGCAGCTGGAGTGGGTGTTGACATTCCAAAGCAAGGGCTCCTGACTTGGTCAAACTCTAGGCAGAAGCTTGTCAGTTCAGAAGATCTGTTCCATACACAGAGCCCTGACAGCATTTCTATTCCGAGCTCTTAAAACTGAGTTGATGGCTAAAGATGAACAAACATTTGATGAAAAAAGATAGACAAACATCATAAAATAACAATTCTATTTACTTGTTCTTAAAAGTTAATAGAGAACTAAGAATAGGCAGATATATTTGAGGAAAAAGAAAAACATACCATAAGAGATAGAAATAAATCAAGGAAACAGAAGCCTTAAAAGACCATTAATGTAAAACCAGGATTTTTTTTTTTTTTTAGTGACAATGAGAGAATAATAAGTCACTCTGGCAAATGAAATTGCTAAAATTAAAAAATATATATATTAAAATAGTAATAGTTTAGAAGATATAATTAAGGACATTTCTTATCACATTGAGCAAAAAAACAAAGGAAGGATAAAAAAAAGAATAACGAGGCCTGGAGGTTAAATCCTGGAGGTTCAATAGCCAATTAAGAAAAGTTGGGACCCCAAATAGCTAAAGCAATGTTAAAAGATAAGAACAAAGTAGGAGGACTCACATTTCCTGATTTTAAAACATATTGTACAGCTACAGTAATCAAAACAGTTTGGTACTAGTATAACTATAGACACATGGACCAATGGAATAGAATTGAGAGTCCCAAAATAAAACCACAATGGTGTTAAGTCCATTTGATTGAGAAAGAAGAGTCTTTTCAATAAATGATGTTGGGAAATGGATTCCCACATGCAGAAAACTGAAATAAGATACATGCCTCACATCATGGGAAACCCTGGTGGCGTAGTGGTTAAGTGCTATGGCTGCTAACCAAAGCGCTAGCAGTTTGAATCCACCAGGCGCTCCTTGGAAACTCTATGGGGCAGTTCTATTCTGTCCCGTAGGGTTGCTATGAGTTGGAATCGACTCGACCTCACTGGGTTTGGTTTTGGTTTGGTCTTACATCATGCACAAAAGCAAATTCAAGATGGATTAAAGACCTAAATGTGAAAGCTAAAACCACAGAATTCTTAGAAGAAGATGCAGGGGCAACTCTGTCAGGCCTAGCTTTTAACAGTGGATTATCTAATATAGTAACAAAAGCACAAACAGCAAAACACAAAATAAATAAATGGGAACTTCATAAAAATTGGAAATATTTGTTCATGAAAAGACCTTACCAAATAAGTGAAAAGATAAGCTACAGACTGGGAGAATATCTTCGAAAACCACATAGCCGGCAAGAGTCTAATAACCAAAATACATATAAAACTTGGGCAATTTAACAACAAAAAAGCAAATAACCCAATCATAAAATGGGCAAGGAACTTGAATAGACATTTGACCAAAGGGAACATTCAAATGGCCACCAAACACATGAAAAGATGCTCCATATTATTAGCCATCAGAGAGATGCAAATCAAAACCACAGTGAGATACCATTTCACTCCCACTAGAATTGCTAAGATAAAAAAATAATAATAACAAATGTTGGTGAGGATGTGGAGAAATTGGAACCCTTATCCATTGCTGGTAGGAATGTAAAATTGTTCAGTTGTGTGGAAAACAGTGTTATGGTTACTCAAAAACTAAAAACAGAACTACCATATGAGCCAGCATTTCCACTCCTAGGTATATACCCAAAAGGCTTGAAAGCAGAGACTCAGACAGAGATTTGTACACTGATGTTCATTGCAGCACTGTTTATAATAGTCAAAAGGTGGAAATAATCTAAATGCCTATCAACAGATGAATGGATAAACAAAATGTGGTACATAAATACAATGTAACACTACTTAGCCAGTAAGAGAGATGAAGTCTTGATACATGCTTACAACATGGATGAAACTTGAAGACATGCTGAGTGAAATAAGTCAGTCACAAAAAGACAAATATGATATGACTTTGCTTATATATATTAAAAAAAAAAAAGGCAAATGTATAGAGACTAAAGTTTATTAGTGGTTACCGGGGCGGGGGGGAGGGGAACCCATTGCCGTCAAGTTGACTCCAACTCATAGTAACCCTACAGAGTAGAGCTGCCCCATAGAGTTTCCAAAGAGGAGCTGGTGGATTCGAACTGCCGACCTTTTGGTTAGCAACCAGATGCTTAATCGCTGCACCATCAGAGCCCAGGACAGAGGGCGAACGAGAGATGTCTTAGTTATTCAGTGCTGCTATAAAAGAAATATCACAAGTGGGTGGCTTTAACAAACAAATTTATTTTTATACAGTTTAGTAGGCTGGAAGTCTGAATTCAGGGTGTCATCTCTAGGGGAAGACTTTCTCTCTCTGTTGGCTCTGGGGGAAGGCCGTGTCTCTTTTCAATTTCTCTTCTTGGTTCCTTTGAGATGTCATGTGGCATGGCCTCTGTCTTCCCCAATCTAGGATTGCTTACTAAGCCTGCTCTTTTTATATCTCAAGAGAGGCTGACTTAAGACACACCCTACACTAATACTGCCTCATTAACATAACAAGCAAAACCCATCCCCAAATGGGATTATAACCAAGGTATAGGGTTACAACATATTTTTGGGAAACATAATTCAGTCCATAACGGGGGGGTGGGGGGAGGGGTTTGCTTATGGAGTACTGAATTTCAGAGATGGAAAAATGCATTGATTAAAGTTAGATTGTACAGCTGATTAATGTAATTTCTGCCAATTAGTTGTACATTGGTAAAAAGTTGAATTGGTAAAAGTTGTGTGACATGTGTACTTACAACAATCAAAAAAAATGAGTAGCTGCCGAGGCTGCTTATGTAAAACCAAACACCTCAGGGGATTTTGTTCCTTTTTGAAGGTTAGGGTGATGGTTTCATGAACATCCCAGTTAATTGGCCTAATATCGTGCTTAGCGTTTCTACTCTATCTTGTCATGGATTGAATTGTGTTCCGCAAAAATATGTGTCAACTTGGCTAGACCATGGTTCTCAGTATTGTGTGGTTGTCCTCCATTTAGAGATCTGATATAATTGCCCTATGTGTTATAAATCCTAATCTTTGCCTGTGGTTAATGAGGCAAGATTATGCTATGTTAAAGTAGATTACGGTAGGATGCAACACACTTATCAGGTCACAGCCCTGATCCAATGTAAGAGGAGTTTCCCTAGGGTGTGGCCTGCAAAGTCTTTTATCTTACAAGAGATAAAAGGAGAGAGAAGAAAGAAGAGAGAGAAGGGACCTCCTACAACAAAGAAAGAAGAACCAGGAGCAGACCACGTCCTTTGGACCTGATGTCCCTGAGCTGAGAAGCTCCTAGACCCAGGGGAAGATTGATACCAAGATACATGCAGATCTCCAAGGATCACTGGGCCCACAGATGTTGAAAGGAGATAAGGACCTTCCCCCAGAGCCTACAGGGAGAAAAAGCCTTCCCCTGAACCTGGCACCCTGAATTCCGACTTCTAAACTGTGAGAGAATAAATTTCTGTTTGTTAAAGCCATCCACTTGTGGTATTTCTGTTATAGCAGCACTAGATAGCTAAGAAACCGAAACACCCATTGCTGTTGAGTAGATTCTGACTCATAGTGACCCTCCAGGACAGAGTACAACTGCCCCATAGGGATTCTAAGGAGCAGCTGATGGATTTGAACTGCCAACTTTTGCTTAGCAGCCATAGCTCTTACCCACTGCACCACCAAGGCTCCAGATAATTAAGATAGGAAGTTAGTATCTTCATCTTGCAAAATGGGAGGTCAAGAGATACTGCTGAAAAAGATGGAAGAAGAAATAGAAAGTTATACGTATTATTTAAAGTTACATGGTAACCAGTAGAGAAACTTTAAAATATAAGTATAAAAAAGTAACTGGAAGGCGACAGAAAGAGGAGGTAAGGATGATACCAGTGAGCAAAATCCTTATCTAACCCAACAGGAGGCCATAGATAATGTCTCCAGCCAAAGTAGCATAAATAGTGACATCAGCATATTATTATGAGGTATGGAGATAACTATTAAAATAAAACTAGACTTGGGTAAAAGTTCTTGCCTATGAGTGTTGGAAATAGAGGCAAGAAAGTTTGGGGAAAAGATGGTTAATTTTCATGGTAAGTCCTTTCTGCACTTTTTTCCACTATTATTCCATTAAAAATAGTTTTCAGTTACTAACAATGTAGAAACACGAGAAGAGAAACTAGATAACTGGGAAGCTCCTAAAAATCAACACCTGTGCTCATCCAAAGACTTCATCAAAAAATTAAAAAGATTACCTACAGAATCGGAAAAAGTTTTTTGCTCTGACATTTCCAATCAGTGTCTGATGTCTAAAATCTACATGATACATCAAAAACTCAACCACAGTAAGACAAATAACCCCATTAAGAAATGGGGAAAGGATATGAACAGGCACTGGACCAAAGAAGAAATTCAGGCAGCTAACAGATACATGAAGAAATGCTCACTATCATTAGCCATTAAAAAAAAAAAAAAGCCATTAGAGAAATGCAAATCAAAACAACAATGAGATACCATCTCATTCCAACAAGGCTGACATTAATCCAAAAAACACAAAATAATAAATGTTGGAGAGGTTGTGGAGAGACTGGAACAGTTACACAGTGCTGGTGGGAATGAAAAATGGTACAATCACTTTGGAAATGGATTTGGTGCTTCCTTAAAAAGCTAAAAATAGAACCACCATAGGATCCAGCAATCCCACTCCTTGGAATATATCCTAGAGAAATAAGGGCCTTCACACCAACAGATATATTCACACCCATGTTCATTGCAGCACTGTTTACAATAGCAAAAAGATGGAAGCAACCACGATGCACACCAGTGGATGAATGGATAAATAAGTTATGGTGCATCCACACGATGGAATGCTACACATAAATAAAAAACAATGATGAATCCATGAAACATTTCATAACATGGAGGAATCTGGAAGGCATTATGCTGAGTGATGTTAGTCAGTTGCAAAATGACAAATATTGTATGAGACCACTATTATAAGAACTCAAGAAATAAACACAGAAGAAAATATTCTTTGATGGGTACAAGGGTGGGGAGGGAGGGTGGGAGAGGGGTATTCACTAATTAGATAGCAGACAAGAACTATTTTAGGTTAAGGGAAAGACAAGACACAATACAGGAGAGGTCAGCACAACTGGACTAAACCAAAAGCAAAGAAGTTTTCTGAATAAGTCAAAAGCTTGGAAGACCAGAGTAGCAGGGGTGGGGGTCTGGAAGCCATGGTTTCAGGGGACATCTAGGTCAACTGGCACAATAAAATCTATTAAAACATTCTGCATCCCACTTTGGCGACTGGTGCCTGAGCTCTTAAATGCTAGCAAGTGGCTACCTAGGATGTATCAGCTGGTCTCAACCCACATGGAGCAAAGGAGAATGAAGAATACCAAAGACACAAGGTAATTATCATCCCAAGAGACAGAAAGGGCCACATAAACCAGAGACTACATCAGCCTGAGACCAGAAAAACTAGATGGTGCCCGGCTACAACCGATGACTGCCCTGACAGGGAACACAACAGAGAACCCATGATAGAGCAGGAGAGCAATGGGATGCAGACCCCGAATTCTCACATAAAAATGAGAGTTAATGGTCTGACTGAGACTAGAAGGACCCCAAAGGTCATGGTCTCCAGACCTTCTGTTGGCCCAAGACGGGAACCGTCCCCAAAGCCAACTCCTCAGACAGGGATTGGACTGGACTGTGGGATAGAAAATGGTACTGGTGAGGACTGAGCTTCTTGGCTCAAGTGGACACATGAGACTATGTGGGTAGCTCCCGTCTGAAGGTGAGATGAGAAGGCAGAGGGGGACAGGAGCTGGCTGAATGGACACGGGGAGTACAGTGTGGAGAGAAGGAGAGTGCTGTCTCATTAGGGGGGAGAGTAACTAGGAGTACAGTAAGAAGGTGTATACAAATTTTTGTATGAAAGACTGACTTGATTTGCAAACTTTCACTTAAAGCACAATAAAAATAAAATAGTTTTCAAAATTAAAAACAAAAACCTTTATCTCAATGCGGCAGGCAGGGTTCTGGCAGGAAACAGTTGGCATACTCAAACTGAGTATTTGGGCAACAATTTCATAGAAGGAGTATTTTCAATTGTGTGGCCACAGTAGGGCAGGGAAAACTACAAGGGTTGATGTAGTAGCCCGCCAACAGCAACTGGCCTTTCCTACTCTAAACCTCAAAGGGGAAGCTGGTGCCTGTTGCAACCAGGACATGGAGAGGGCTGCCTGACAGACGTTGAGGTCTTCGATAGAAGACACGGCCAACCCATGATCACCACACCAGGAAGGAGCCAGGGGAACAAATACCCTCTTTATTCTCCTTCTGGAGTCCCTGGGTGGTGCAAACAGTTAACATGCTCAGCTGCTAACCAAAATGTTGGAGGTTCTAGTCCATCCAGAGGTGCCTCAGAAGAAAAGCCTAGTGATCTGCTACAAAGAAATCAGTATTTAAAACCCTATGGAGCATCTATTCTGACAAACATGGGGTCACTATGAGTTGGAGTCAACTTAAAGGCAATTTGTTGGTTAGTTGGACCTGCATTGCAAGGCTAAGAAATACCAAGAACCCCAAGGCTCTCCAGGTCTTTCACAGATGTTTTCACAATAAACCGTTTATATGTTTGATCCCATGTTGGAGTCTGCTTCTTGGAGAAGCTTGTAAAAATGGCATGGTGGTGTCAGACGTCTTCACCAGGGGAAGGAGAGAAAACCAAGATCGTCAGCACCAGCACAATGCTGATCCCCATGAGGCAGAAGTCAGACATACCCCCTCTTTCCAAACTTTGTACCAATTCTGACACCAGCCGCCCCTCCCACGGCACTCTCTACTTCTCTGGTGGGTTTGATAAGGCATTATAATGGCCACACAGAACTCACAGACCATACTCATGATTATGGGCTTTATTAGGGAAGCAACAGGTTACAATTCAGGGTCAGGAGCAACTCAGGATACAGTTCTTCGACCAGGACAGCTTCTTCTCTGCCATACCCAGAGGCATGCCTCTCTCTGGCCCTCGACCCCTCAGCCCCTGCCCTGGTTGGGCAGGGGCTACAAAATTCTTTAGCTCAGCCAATAAGTGCCCAGAGGCAACCCACTCGGTCCTCTGGGCACTTGGCCCAAATGCTCTTGGCTCTCTTGCTCCATGGGTCACAAGCCTGGCTCTGCCAAGTGCCAGAGACACCCCACTCCACCAGCAAGCCTCCTGCTTGAAGGCACTCAGGTTTCTTATTCACCGTAGCAGCCTTGGTGTATGGGCTAGGAAGCCCATCGTGCCATCTTGCATCAATGTACTGGTTCTGCTGCCAACATTTCTTCTGCCACTGTTTCTCGTTGCCTCTCAAGTCTCCAGTGTTACAGCTCTCTCTGTCTCCTGGGTGTAGGAGGTTCTCAGTGCAGAGATTTCATGTTCAAAGAACACACTCCACTCCTAACTCTTCTTTCTTGGTGGTAGTGAGGTCCCCCCATTCCACCTCTAGGATGGCTAATTTTAAGCCTAGTAGGATGGCAAAACTGACCAATCCCCTCGTCAGGGTTCCATACACTTTATTTCCTTGGTTCCACACCTGCAAGCGTTCTATGCACCTTATTAACATTGTTAGCAAGCTCACCATGGACATCTCGTATTGCTTCAGCCCTTCATGTGACTCCTAACAGCCTGTCCACTTCTTACAAAACTGGTTTCATCTTTATGGCTTTTACAGGGTTGGACATGATTCATTGGTGGCACAATTTAGGTAGAGCTTGATCTTTATATTCAAGAACACTGACTCCCATAGTAAGAAAGCAATTCCCATTTCAATTCTTATATGTCAAAGAGGAAGTCCTAATTTGGTGTTTCTTTGGTGGTTAGAACACCACCCAAACTATTTCTAAGTTCCCTTTTTAATAAGGAACAAGCTGGCCTCAGACTCAAAGTTTGTGTGTGGCTCACAGTCAACACTGTTCAGGATTTAATCATTTTTATTGTACTTATTTTGGCATTACCTTCTTATGGCAAGAGACACTGGTTCTCCTTTACAGCAGTGATTTAAAGTTTCCTTTTAAACTAAATTTATTTAAGAAAAACAGTGAATATCTTTAAAATATGTATTAATAATAAGGTGGTATTAAACTGTGGCAAAAATCCCGGAGGGGCAGACAGGTAACTGAAGTGGAGAAGCATTGCCCTAGGATAGCGAGTATTACTACAGTTCTGTGCCTCGGTGCCCTCTGCCCGGGTGTCACTTAAAAAAAAAAAAAAGTTGCCCTTGAGTCAGTTCCAACTCATGGTGACTTCCTGTGTGTCAGAGTGTAACTGTGCCCCGTGGAGTTTTCAATAGTTGATTGTTTTGGAAGTAGATCATCAAGTCTTTCTTCCAAGGCACCTCTGGGTAGACTTGAACCACCAACCTTTTGGTGTGACCATATGTCAGACAGTGCTGGTAAGTCATGGTGTCTTCATAGTTAGTATGACAACACTGTGGGTTAAATGGGGTCCTGGTGGTACAGTGATTAAATGTTTGGCTGCTAACAAAAGGTCAGCAGTTCAAATCCACCAGCTGCTTCTTGGAAACATTTGGAGGTAGTTCTATTCTGTCCTATAGGGTTGCAATTAATCGGAATGGACTCAGTGGCAATGGGCTTGGTTAAGCATTTTCACCTCCATTAGAAATAAAGCAACCAAGATTCAGAGAGTTTAAGTAACTCAATTAAGGTTACTCAGCACCCAGCCAGGCCAACTGATGGCTAAACCCATTGAGTTAGACAGCCAAAGCCGAAATCAGTGGTGAAATAGAAAGAGAGCACCTGTGTGAACATGGCTTTTAAATATTTAAGTGCTGTGAAGAACATTCCAGAGGAATGTGTGAACAAAGAAAGAATTGTGTGAACAAAGAAAGAATTGTGTGAACAAAGCCTGGGACATGGCATGTTACCACTCCTAACAGGACTGCTACAAAGCTTAAGGGAAGAAAACAGCTACTTGAATCTGAGCTTTCACTCACTTGAAACTCACAGCCAAAGAATTCACAATATTTCTCCTGAATGAAAAGTGAGATACATGATGTGTGCATGTCAGAGAGAAGTATTTGATCACTTATCTCCTTAGTTAACATAGATCTTTGGTTATGATTATGTGGTAGTCCTCTCAATACAAATAGCAAAGGGCATAAGGGATAAGAAAAGTCCCAATGAATTGTCTGGAGAAAGAGGAGGTAGTTTGTCAGTATAGAAAGAAGATTTCTTTCCCATGCACATCCTTTCCAGCACCACCTATCATCTGGGAAAATGCCTAAGAACAAAGCTTATCTGAAAATCTGACTATATATAAGCAAGGTCTTTCACCAAAAGGAATCAAACCTAGAAAAACAGTTATGTTGGGTTCCTCTACACCAAGAAAAAGAACATCAGACAGGAAATCACCAAATCAATGCCATTTATAGTAGTCCCGAGAAGATAAAATACTTGGGAATAAATCTTACCAGAGATGTAAAAGACTTATACAAAGAAAACTACAATACACTTCTGCAAGACAACAAAAGGGACTTACATAAGGGGAAAAACATACCTTGCTCATGGATAAGAAGAATTAACATTATACAAATGTCTATTCTATCAAAAATGATCTATACATTTAATGCAATTCTGATCCAAATCCCAATGACATTCTTTAATGAGATGGAGAAACAAATCACCAACTTCATATGGAAGGGAAAGAGGCCCCGGATAAATAAGGCATTACTGAAAAAGAAGAACAAAGTGGGAGGCCTTAATTTACCTGATTTTAGAACCTATTATACTGCCACAGTAGTCAAAACAGCCTGGTACTGGTACTACAAGACCAGATACATAGACCAATGGAACAGAATTGAGAATCCAGACATAAATCCATCCACATATGAGCAGTTAATATTTGACAAAGGCCCCAAATCAGTTAAATGTGGAAAACACAGCCTTTTTAACAAATGGTGCTGGCATAACTGGATATCCATCTGTAAAAAAATGAAACAAGACCCATACCTCACTCAGTTCACAAAAACAAGCTCAAAATGGATCAAAGACCTAAATATAAAATCTAAAACGATAAATATCATGGAAGAAAAAATAGGGACAATGTTAGAAGCCCTAATACATGGCATAAACAGTACACAAAATACTATTAAGAATGCAGAACGAAAACTAGATAACTGGGAGCTCCTAAAAATCAAACACCTATTCTCATCCAAAGACATCACCAAAAGAGTAAAAAGACTACCTACAGACTGGGAAAAAGTTTTTAGCTATGACGTTTCTGATCAGCACCTGATCTCTAAAATCTACATGATGCTGCAAAAACTCAACTGCAAAAAGACAAATAACCCTATTAAAAATGGGCAAAAGATATGAATAGACAGTTCACTAAGGAGGATATTTAGGTAGCTAACAGATATATGAGGAAATGTGCACAATCATTAGCCATTAGAGAAATGCAAATCAAAACTACAGTTAGATTTCATCTCACTCCAACAAGGCTGGCATTAATCTAAAAAACACAAAATAATAAATGTTGGAGAGGCTGTGGAGGGATTGGAACACTTATACACTGCTGGTGGGAATGTCAAATGGTACAACCACTTTGGAAATCGATTTGCTGCTTCCTTAAAAAGCTAGAAATAGAACTACCATAAGATCCAGCAAACCCACTCCTCGGAATATATCCTAGAGAAATAAGAGCCTTTACACGAACAGATATATGCACACCCATGTTTATTGCAGCACTGTTTACAATAGCAAAAAGATGCCCATCAATGGATGAATGGATCAATAAATTATGGTATATTCACACAATGGAATACTACGCATTGATAAAAGAACAGTGAGGAATCTGTGAAACATTTCATAACATGGAGGAATCTACAAAGCATTATGCTGAGTGACATTAGTCAGTTGCAAAAGGACAAATATTGTACAAGACCACTATTACAAGAACTTGAGAAATAGTTTAAACTGAGAAGAAAACATTCTTTTGTGGTTATGGGGGTGTAGGGTGGTGGGAGAAGGGTATTCACTAGTTAGATAGTAGATAAGAACTACTTTAGGTGAAGGGAAAGACAGCACACAATACAGGGGAGGTCAGCAAAATGGGACTAAACCAAAAACAAAGAAGTTTTCTGAATAAACTGAATGCTTCAAAGGTCAGCGTAGCAGGGGCGGGGGTTTGGGGACCATGGTTTCAGGGGACATCTAAGTCAATTGCCATAATAAAATCTATTAAGAAAACATTCTGCATCCCACTTTGAAGAGTGGCATCTGGGGTCTTAAACGCTAGCAAGCAGCCATCTAAGATGCATCAATGAGTCTTAATCCACCTTGATCAAAGGAGAATAAAGAACACCAAGGACACAAAGTAGTTACGACCCCAAGAGACAGAAAGGGCCACATGAACCAGAGACTACATCAGCCTGAGACCAGAAGAACTAGATGGTGCCTGGCTACAACTGATGACTGCCCTGACGGGGAACACAACAGAGGACCCCTGAGGAAGAAGGAGAGCAGTGGGATGCAGACCCCAAATTCTCATAAAAAGACCAGACTTAATGGTCTGACTCAGACTAGAAGAACCCCAGTGGTCATGGCCCCCAGACCTTCTGTTGGCCCAGGACAGGAACCATTCCCAAAGCCAACTCTTCAGACATGGATTGGACTGGACAATGGGTTGGAGAGGGATGCTGGTGAGGAGTGAGTTTCTTGGATCAGGTGGACACTTAAGACTATGTTGATATCTCCTGTCTGGAGGGGAGATGAGAGGGTAGAGGAGATTAGAAGCTGACAAAATGGACATGAAAAGAGAGAGTCGAAGGAGGGAAGGGGCTGTATCAGTAGGGGGAGAGTAATTGGGAGTATGTTGTAAGGTGTATATAAGTTTATAAGTGAGGGACTGACTTAATTTGTAAACTTTCACTTAAAGCTCAATAAAAATTATTGGAAAAGAAAAACAGTTATGGTGAACCATTTATAAGTCCTGTGAGTCTTCTGGGCAATTCACACCCCAACCAGTCTGTGGGTCCCCACTCTCACTGTCCTCTCAAATGATAAGACCCTGTGTCTTAGTCATTTAGAGCTGCTATAACAGAAATACCACAAGTGGATGGCTATAACAAACAGAAGTTTATTCTCTCACACTTCAGGAGGATAGAAGTCCAAAATCATGGTGTCAGTTCCAGGGGAAGGCTTTCTCTCTCTGTCGGCTCTGGCGGAAAGTCCTTGTCATCAATCTTCCCCAGTCAAGGAGATTCTCAGCACAGGGACACCAGGTATAAAGGACGTGCTGTTTTCCTGGTTCTTGCTTCTTGGTGGTATGAGGTCCCCATGTCTCGCTGCTCAGTTCTCTCTTTTAGATCTCAAAAGAAATTGGCTTAAGACTCAACCTAATATTATAGATTGAGTCCTGCCTCATTAACATCATAGAGGTAGGATCCACAACACGAAGGAAAATCACATCAGATGACAAAATGGTGGACAAACACACAATACTGGGAATCATGGCCTAGCCAAATTGACACACTTTGGAGGGACACAATTCAATCCATGAAGCCCTGTATCAGCTGGCTTTTGATGTATAACAAACAACCACAAAAACTCAGAAGATACAACAATAAATGCTTTTTTCATACATGTCTGCAGGGCCCCACGCTGATCTAAACAAAGTGCGACTGGATAGCTCTGCTGATCTCTGCTGCCATCACTCAGGCCTCTGGGAGTTGTCTCTCTGCTTCCAGTATCTCTCATCCTCCTCTGAAATCAGCAGCTGAGCTTAGGCATGTCCTCCTCATAACAGCAGGAGAGGTCCAAGAGGAAAAGTGAAAACATGCAAGGGCTCTTGAGGTCCAGTCTAAGAACTGGTAGGAGCCTTAATCTATTGGCCAATGTAATCAAAAGTGGAGCCCAGAGACAGCCTGGGAAAGCACTGTGCAGTTGCATGGCATTGGGCATGGATGTAGTAAGGGTATAGAACGGGGACCATCAACACAATCCACCACAGGCCCCAGTCATACCTAATCCACCAGAGGCTTGGCTCGCTGGTTTGACTGGAAAGAGGTTATCTGAGGGCGAATACGTCCATATTGCTTGCCTTATCTTTATAACCCTTCTGCAAAGCAATGTCAGGATCTCCACTTTATATATGAGGATATTATGACTCCCAAAGATTAATCAGTAAATTTCCAAATCTGCTTAAAATCATCTGTCCTTTCATAGTATGTAGCCCTGGAAACTAAATTCCGGACACCAGCGTCAAATGCTAAAGTGCCTAACCAAGTCACCTGTTCAGTGATCCAAATCCTAGTCATTAGTGAGCAGGGAGTAAGCTGCTCCTGGCTGAGGCCACTGAGATTTGTATTTCATGGAAGCCAGGCTTTATTTGAGAAGGGGGAAAAAAAAAACAAACAATATTTTGAACACAAGGAAGGCATTGTTTTTGCCTCATGTTGATTAATATCATAGAGTTTTGTGATATACACCTACCATGAAGGCTCAAAAAGGAGTTGGTGGCCTTTAAAAAGGGTAAAACAAGTTTTCATTTATTTATTTACCTATCTATCTATCTGTTATTTGGTATTTATCTGTTTATTTGTTTTTGGAAGGCTGGAGGTAAGGGAGTTGCATTGACACCACTCCTGGCTCTCCACAACAAAGCTGGCTCAGCTTTGTTTGAGGGTCTTTCTCTGGAGTGGATGGCAGGATGGGTGCTGGGAGGTGGAGGGTGGGTGGGGGCTGTGCCCTGCTTTCCCTCAGACGGGCTGCTGCAGGAACTATGGGAAGTGTTATGGATTTAATCATGCTCCTCCCCCCACCCCCACGCACAGAAGATACGTGTTAGAATCCTAACTCCTGTACCTGTAGATGGGATCCTTTTTGGAAATATGGTTTTCTCTATGTTAATTAGGTCATACTTGAGTAGGGTGGGTTCTAAATCTAATCACTTCTGAGTTACAAAAAGAGCAGATTAGACCCAGAGACATACACACATGGGAGACGACAGACATCATGTGAGAATCACCTACAAGAAATGCCTGTGAGGAACCAAGGAACACCCACGACTACGGACAAGGAAGGAATCAGCCCAGCTGAGACCCTGACCTGAACTTTTAGCCTGCAGAACAGTGAGAAAATGGATTTCCGTTCCTTAAAGCCACCACTTACATTATTTGCATTACAGCAGCACTGGGAGACTAAGACAGGAGGAGTTGAGGGACAACCCAGGTATTCCAAGGGTGAGCACCAGCCACCCACTCCTCCATGTCCCTCTGCCCACAACACACACCATTTGTCACTCTGGGTGCACATCACATGCTGAAGGAACGGTTTCACCCGAATACCTTCCACCTGCCAGCCACATGCTAGGCATGGAGGGTACTGAGATGAATCATAGATGATCCTTGCCTTTAGAGACCCCACCAAGTAGTGGAGACATCAGAAAAAGAGAGAATGAAAGAAATGCCATTGGTGGCACAGATCCCACAGTGGAGGCAACATGTCAGGGTCAGTGAGGGTCCCCAGGATCAATGACTTTGAAGCTGGGAGTTGACACTCAAGTGAGAATTTGCCAGAGAACCTACAAAAGAGAATTCCAGACAAAGGAAAAATGTTGACCAAATATCGTCTATTAGAATCCCCAAATGCAAAAAGCATGAGTTTTAAAGTCACAGTAGCTCATTTGAATCCTATCCCTACTGTTTACCCCTGGGACATATTGGACTAATTTAGTACCCTGAGTCTTAGTTTATTCACCTGTGAAATGGGGATAATCATAGGTACCTGCTAGCAGTGTACCAAACCAAACCAAACCAAACCCATTGCTTTTGAGTCGATTCCGATTCACAGTGACCCTATGAGACAGAGTAGAGCTGGTGAATTTGAACTGCCAACCTTTTGGTTAGCAGCCAATCTTCTAACCACTGTACCACCAGAGCTCCACCACCAGGGCTCCACCAGCAGTGTAGTGAGGACTGAATGAGACACAGTAAGTAAAAACGTATTATAGGCTGTAAAGTGTTCCTATACAGTTGTTCTGCTGCTCATCAGCCAGTTTGTCATACTGTGGAGGCTTGCACACTGCTATGGTGCTGGAAGCTATGCCATCAGTATTTCAAATGCCATCAGGGTCACCTAGGGTGGACAGGTTCCAGAGTAGCTTCCAGACTAAGACAGTAGCCTGGAGATCTATTTCTGAAAATTAGTCAATGAAAATCTTATGGATCATAATAGAATAATATCATCCAACTCAACTTGTTTTGGGCACATCATCAGGAGGGCTCAATTGCTAGAGAAGGACATCATGCCTGGCAAAGTAGAGGGTGAGGGAGACCCTCAGAGAAATGGCTGGCACATAACCACAACGACGGACTCAAACATGCCAGCAATCATGAGAATAACGCAGGACTGGGCAGTGTTTTGCTCTTTTGTACAAAGTTCATCACGAGTCAGAGTCAACTCCACCTCCACAGTAGCTAACAACAACCGTACAGTCATTCCTTACTCTTTTCAGTGTTTGGGATGTTATTACTAGTCGTTAATAGTGGTGCCAGAGGATTCAGAGAAGAACAGAATAGATCCCTGCCCTCAAGCGGATCACACTCTGATAATAAAGACTTCCCCTCTTGCAGGGCTTATTTCGTGCCATGCCCTGTTCTGAGCTCTCTCATTTCATCCTCCCAGCAACCTGAGAAGCAGTGCTAAGACTCCCCTTATTTTGCAGATGGGGAAACTGAAGCACAGAGGGGTTGGGTAACTTGTGCAGCGTCCACAGATAGTGGGCAATAGAGCCTGCGTGTGAACCAGGACAGGGGGGCTCCAAAGCCACACTGTTCACCAGCACCCCACACAAGGAGATGGGCAGTGAAGAGGCAACCCTGGTATGATAGTGTCAGTGCTGGGAGAGAGTTACGATAGGGTTAGTGTGCTCGGTGTCCTGGGAGAATAAAGGGATATGAGCTGGGAGGGGTAGGGGCAGCTATCAGTAAGCCTTCTCCAGGGAGATGGTCCCTGAGCAGGGATAGACTACCCAATAATAACACAATTAAGTAAACAGTTAAGCCTGTGATTACCTTGTTTACGGTACGCCTATGCGTACCTTGCTTCCTGATTAATCTTCCCCTGTTCCTGAGCTGAGTCCTGGCTAGAAGGTGGAGAAAGATGTGTCCAACAGAGGCCCTGAGGGGAGAGAGCAGACCCTCTATCCTTCAGTATGGCAGGGACAAGGAAAGAGATGGGGTGGGCGGGATATGGCTGGGGAGGTAGTCAGGAACCAGGTCCAGAGGGACCTGGGGTGCCATGCTGAGGGACCCGGACCATCTCCTGAGGGCAGTGGAGATTGATGTTTTGGAAGAGTCACTCTGACTGCGGTATGGAGGGCAAACTGTGGGTGTGTGTTGGCGAGAGGGGGGTGCGATAGCTAGAGAGACGTTCAGGGATCTACACCGAAGTGCCCCCACTATCACCAGTGTCTGCAGGTAGAGTGTGGCAGTGGGAAAGACAGTCTGAGAGCTACTAAGGGAGAGCGATTGAAGAAAGAGAAGGTGGGGTCCCTGGCCCGGAGATCAGGTGGAACAGGTAGCCTGCGTCAGCACCTGGGGAGAGAACCCAGGGAGCATTGGTATGTACAGGGAGGGCCCAGGAAGTGGAGCCCCAAGAACCCAGAGTGAGCAGAGGGGATGGAGGAGTACAAGCAAGGGTCTTCCTGAGACTACAGGAAGTTGATAGGGGAAGGATTGCAGTAACATTTTCTTGCAATGCTGTTTTGATACAGTTTTGAGGCCTTGGCTGGAGGCCAGTCCTTTCCCCTTCCTAAGCAGCTATTAAGCCCACTCTCCAACCACTCGCCTTAGCAGGTTCTTCCTCATCACCCAGGGCCAGGTACCCAACAACTAGGGACAACCTCTATGCCCCCGCCCCCGAGCCTGCAGAATTACTCAAAATGCCCAACCCCAGGGAACCTGTGGAACTCAGCTAACCCTTCCCGGCTTCTATACATAAGTTCTCCCTATAATTCCAACTTGTTGTTACCTTGTCCCCGGGTACACCCCCCTGTGTGGCCCTGTGTCACGGCGTGTTGTGCCTCCCTATCTCTGGACCTGGGAGCATAATAAACCTGGTTTATCGTGACCTCCCTGACTCCTCCCCCCATGCCACATCTGGTTACCAACCCACAAAGTTTTTAGAACAAGAATTTAGGTTGAACACCAAAAATTTACTTCCAGTGAGAGTCCTGAGTCCTTAAACCCAGGCTTAGGTATCTAAAGGAGAATGCTTTCCTTGTGATGGAAAAAATCCTTGTTTTCTGTCTCTTTATTCCAGTCTTCTTTTTCCAAGACTTCACATTTCACCGCCTCACTCATTTAGCACTGTTTAATTAATTTCTCAATATCTTTGTCTACTTGTTACTGCTCTCTGCACACATAGACACAATGGGATGAAGGAGGAGGTTCTGCCAGTTGGTATTTGCAATGTGATGAGACTGATGAATGAGCCAATAAGCACACCATTGCCATCCCCAATAATAATAATGATCATCTCAGCTCGTGTTTATTGAGCATCTATTATGTACCAGATGATCTGTTATGAGTTTTAGAATCAGGGTCAGAAAACGTTTCCCTTTTACAGAGGGAGAAACTGAGGTTTGGAGAGGTTAGGTAAGGACCTGAAGATCACACAGCAAATAGTGAATAAGGGTGGAACATATATGTCCTACCTAACCCCTTAGTAGAGGGCGGTGGTGGTTCAATGGTAGAATTCCTGCCTTCCATGCCGGAGACTTGGGTTCAATTCCCAACCAATGCACTTCACGTGCAGCCAGCAGCCACCTGTCAGTGGAGGCTTGCGTGTTGCTGTGGTGCTAAACAGGTTTCAGCAGAGCTTCCAGACTAAGGCAGAATAGGAAGAAAGGCCTAGTGGTTTCCTTCTGAAAATCAGCGAATGAATACCCAATGGATCACAATGGTCCAATCCCACCGTGCGTGGGGTTGCCATGAGGCAGGGGCCAACCTGAGGGTAGCTGACAGCAAAAACAACAATCCTGTGCTAGAGCCTTCAGGTAGCCCTTTAAGATGTATTTCACCTAAAAGACCTCCTGTGTGTGAACCTGGGCAGGGTGGCTCCAGAGCCACACTCTTTACCAGCACACCATACATGATTTGGGGGGTGTGGAGGTGAGAGTAGGAGGAGAGAGGACAGAGCACAGGAAAAAGGGTTAAGAGAACCCAGTTTGCGGAATCATTGCTCCGAAGGCCCGTATTCAAAGTCATTAACCGTGCTCTCAAATACTCAGCCCTGCAAAGATTCCTTCGGAAAAAAATAACCCCGAGTGGTTTTTCATGCTCACCATAGAAACATAGCCCACACTCATGCACATATTCCTGGTCTTTCAAGAACACAGCTCATAGGTCATCCGTTCACTTAGCAAATATTTATTTACCAAGCACTTGCTGGACACAAGGCCCTGGTGGCACAGTGATTAGGAGCTCAGGCTGCTAGCCAAAAGGTCGGCAGTTCGAATCCACCAGCCACTTCTTGGAAACTCTATGGGGAAGTTCTGCTCTGTCATCTAGGGTCGCTACGAGTTGGAATCGACTTGATGGCAACAGGTTGCTAGACACCAAGCATTGGGCAAGGTGCTAGGGACAATGCAAATAATAAGCCAACACATCAGTACATACGTGAGAGCAAAGAACAGAGGGGCCCTTCCTGGATTTTCGCTGAGGAGGGGACACCTGAAGGGTGAGGGTGGTCAGCAAGGCAAAGAGGCAGCTTGAGGAAAGCAGAAAGCCCTTGCATTGAGTTTTCACGTTTTCTCCCTGCCTCTTTGTCTTGCAAACTCCATCTGGTGCCTTAAAAGTTGGGCCTCTGGATAGGCTTGCCTGGCCTCCCTGGCCGCACTGTGGAGCTCTTGTGGGTTTCCTGTGTATCCTTTACTCACTTCTGTCATCACAAATCTCAGCCTGTCTCCCCCTGTAGTCTAGGCTCTTCGGAGGAAGGAAAGGTGTCTTTTAGCTCTATGTCCCCAGTGCTGGCACAGACTGTTACTGCTGCTAGTTGCGGTGAAGCTGACTCAGACTCATGGCGACCCCGTATACAAAACGTTGCCCAGTTCTGTGCCATCTTCATGATCATTGGTATATTTGAGTCACTTGTTGCAGCTACTGTGTATTTTCAGTGCCTTCCAACCTAGGCAGCTCATTTCCAGTACCATACTGGACAATATTCTATTGTGATCCATAGGGTTTCCTTTGGCTAATTTTCGGAAGTAGATGACCAGGCCTTTCTTCCTAGTCTGTCTTAGTCTGGAAGTTCTGCTGAAACCTGTTCACCATGGGTGACCCTGCTGATATTTGAAATACCAGATACTTCTAGCATCACAGCAACACAAAAGCTATCACAGTGCCACAAACTGACAGGCGGGTGGTCGGGCACAGAGTAAAACCCAAACCAAACCCATTGGCGTTGAGTCGATTCTGACTCATAGCGACCCTATAGGACAGAGTAGAACTGCCCCATAGGGTTTCCAAGGAGCAGCTGGTGGTTTTGAACTACAGGCTTTTATGCTACTGTAACACGCTGAAGTAGTTGTCTAAGACACATCAGAACCCTTTAGGTAGTCCTGAGCCACACTGCCTCTCTAACTACTTTACACACCCTTGTAGAGGAAGGTAGTTAGAAGTACCTTCCTCTGAAGGAAGAGGGAGCCCTGGTGGTGCAGGTGTTAAGTGCTTGTCTGCTGACCAAAAAAGGTCAGCAGTTCAATCCCCCCAGTTCTCCGTGGAAGAAAGATGTGGCAGTCTGCTTCTGTAAAGATTACAGGGCTGGAAACTCTATGGGGCAGTTCTACTCTGTCCTATAAGGCTGCTATGAATTGAAATTGACTCAATGGCAATAGGTTTAGTTGCATGTAATGGAAAGATTGGAGGCCTTGGTTCCTCTAGAATGACTTGCGCAAATCACTTAAGGTATTGTTTTCCTCTCTTACCAAATGACGGGATTAGACCAGCACTGTGGGATTGGAACAAGAGATGGCTTACTGAAGCCCAGGAGTAGCATTATCCATGCTAGATCAATTCCAAGGTTATCTACGTCCAGTATTCAAGAGGGCACAAAGACAGATCTTACAGAAGGGAGGTAACAAGCACGTTGGTTTCTACGTGAGTTAACTCTGGCCTAAAATTCTGCAACATGATGTTGCTCTCGTCTGTGATCTATGTGAAGCTGGATTTTGCAACAAGAACACAACTCAAAGTGCCCGGCATGGAGTAAAACGGTGGCTAATACTTAACATTTATTGAGAGCTTTAATTTTTGAATAGGTAAAACAACCACGTGGTTCAAAATCAAAATTACCTAAAAGGATGGACGTTGAGAGCCTTGCCTTCACTCACACTTGCTTCCATCTCATTCCTACCCCTGCCCTCTGCCCCGTGGATCACCACCATCACTAGTTTCTTACCTGTCTAAGGTTTCTTTATATAAATACAGGCATGTGTGGAATTTTGTCAAATGCGTCTTCCACAGAGACAATCATATGATTTTTCTTCTGCAATCTGCTCTGATAAATCATGCTTGCATTCCTAGAATAAACTGCCCTTGGTCATGAAGTATTATTCTTTTAGTACACTGCCTCGTTCTGACTGCTAATATTTTATTTCAAATTTATGCATCAATATTCATGGTTAGATTCATTTATATACTTTCTTTTTGTATAGCCATAGTCGGGTTGCTATCAAAGTTTTCCTTGCTGCATAAAAAGAACTTGGAGGTTTTCCTGTGTTGTCTATGTTCTGGAACAGTTTAAATAACGCTGGACTTATTCATCCTTTAATGGTTTAGTAGAATTCACCTTGTCAGGGGCTGTGGCAGTTCAGTGTAGAATTCTTGCCTTGCGTGCAAGAGACGTGGGTTCAATTCCCAGTCAATGCACTTTGTGTGCAGCCACCACCCATCCATCCGTGGAGGCTGGTGTGCTGCTATGATGCTGAACAGGTTTCTCCAGAGCTTCCAGTCTGAGACAGACTAAGAAGAAAGGCCTTGTGATCTCATTCCTAAAAGCACCCAATGAAAACCCTATGGATCACAATGGTCAGATCCACAACCAATCATGGACATGGCCAGAACTGGGCATTGTTTCGTTCAGTTGTGCATGGGGTCACCACGAGTCAGGGGCTGACCCAACAACACCCAACAACAACAACAACAGAATTCACCAGGGAAAATTCTAGCCCTGAGGCTTATTGAAAGCTAGTCCCTTTACAGTGTTCTCTAACATTTCTATGAAAATTACTCTATTAAGACATTCCGGAGCTGGTTTTAGTAAATTATATTCTCCTAGAAAACTGTCCATTTCTTTTTGGTTTGCAAATTTATATACATAAAGTTTTTAAAAATTCCTTTGGTTTCTACATTATTTTCTTCTTGTCATTTATTATTTTTTGCGTTTGTTATTTCTCTCTTGGTTTCTTGATAAGCTTATCTATTTCATTGTTTTTCCCCCAGTAACCTAGTTATTTACTTATTTGTTTTGCTCTTCCCCCTTTCCCCCCCACCCCCGTTATTTAGCTTATTAATTTCTTTTATTCTTACTCTTCTCCTTTCCTTGGGTTTAATTTGTTGTTCTTTCTCTCATTTTTGGAGTTGATGCTTATTTACTTCACGTTCATCCCTTTTATAACATATAAGGCTGTATATACTGCCTCAGCTTTATCCTCCAGACTCAGAATCTGGTAAGTAGCATTTTCGTTATCATAGCTTTCTAGAGACGCTGCCATTTGGATTTGTGTTTCTCCTTTCACATGAAAGTTGTTTAAATTAAACAACTTTCATTAAAGTTCATTAAAATTCTCTAATCTTTTATTGATTTTATTTTTTTGCCTTGTGAACAGAGAATAAATAAACATTATTTCTACTTTTTGAAATTTATTGAGATTTCCTGTGTCAACGGTATAACCAATTATTGTGGCCATCCCATGGGCACTTGAAAAGAAACTGTATGACCTACCTTCAGGGCACAGAAGTTCATCGCACCTACTTTTACGATTATGTTGCTTAGGTCTTTTGTATCCTTATTCATTTTTGATCTGACTAATCTGAGAGGATGTGTGGCCATTTCCTGGGGTGTGGAAAGGCTAGTGAGAAGCCATTTTTGGGGGAAAGTGGAGTATGGAGAAATCACAAGGTCTGTTGGAGATGTCCGTTAGATCATCTCCAACTAAACATCACTCTTGCCTTAAAGAAATTATAAAAAAAAACCGTTGCCATTGAGTTGACTCCAACTCATGGTGAACACATGTGTTTCAAAGTAGCACTGTGCTCCATAGGGTAATTATGAGAGAAGCCCTGCCAAAATTGACCAAGGTCTATAATTTCCAATTTTTTTTATTGGTATTATTTGAAAAGAAGAATTAACTTTGCATATGACCAGGTAATTTTATATTGCCCTAATTTTTTTAAACAATGATTTTGTTTCCCAAATCAGTTTGGAATATCCAGTCCTTTTTTATCCTCCACGGTAAGACAAGGTCTTATCTGTGGCTGCTGTTGTTAGGTGCCGTTGAGTCGGTTCCGACTCATAGCGACCCTATAGGGCAGAGTAGAACTGCCCCATAAGGTATCCAAGGAGTGGCTGGTGGATCCGAAGTATCAACCTTTTGGTTAGCAGCCAAGCCCTTAACCACTACCCACTAGGACTCCTATTTGTGGCTAGGGAGGATTTTAGAAGACGATGCTGCTGATGACATTTGAGTCCTTACTATGAGCCAATCTCTCTTCTAGGTACTTTGTATGTTTTAGGTTATTTAATTCTCACATCAACTCATAATGTTCCCATTTTACAGATTTAAAAAACTGAGGTGATGGGGAGGTAAAATAACTTGCCCAAGTTGTCACTGCTGTTGAGTGTAGAGGGAGGACCTGAACCTTAGTCCTCTACTCTGCCGCCTCTCCCAGGGATCTTCTAGACTAGCAGCTTCATTTTATACATGAGGAAACAGAGGCCTGCCCATAGTCAGCGAGCAAGCTACTAGCAGAGCTAAAACTCATTAGCTCAATCCCATATATTTGAACCTTCATCCAGAGCCTTCCCGCTACTCTGCACTGCCTCCCTTACTCTGCACGGAAGCAGTATTTTGTGGTAGAAAGAAGCTGTGGTTTGCTGGATGATCTGAGTTAATCACTTAATAGCAACACCTGTCTGTCTTACCTCACAAGCCAACACCATAGTAGATGCAAAGATGTCTTAATCAAATACTACCTATATGTATATATACTCTTTGCTTCCTGAACAAATCACTCATAGCAATGGAATAAATTCACCTTTAATGTAATTTAAAACAAAAAGAAACAGTGGCCATTGAGTCAATTCCGACTCATGGCAACCCCATGCACGTCAAAGTAGAACTGTGCTCCGTAGGGTTTTCAATGGCTGATTTTTTGGAAGTAGATCACCAGGTCTTTCTTTCCAGGCACCCCTGGAAGCATTCAAACCTCAAATTTTTCAGTTAGTAGCTGAACGCTTAGCCATTTACACCACCCGGAAACCCCCTTAGCATGATTTAAAAAAACATGATTAGGGTATGTAAAATAAATTAGGATGAGGAGATCATAAACAAAAGACTTAAGCTAAAATTCTACAAGTGGTAAATCCTGTTAGGTGAGAAGACTTGTGTTTTTAATAGGCACCTCCCTGCTCTCTAATTCCTGAGCGCATGACCTTCAGTCTTTGTTTCAGGGATTGTATGTATTAGGTCTGGAAACAAGGGCTTTCCCAGGACAAGTGAGAACTAGCCAATAGAAAAGAACACTGATCAACCCCCAGGTGAGAGGATGAGCATTTAAAAACCACCACAGAATGTGGGCGAGCTCTTGGTATTTATCTACAAGTCCAGCTCTCAGAACCTTTCTCCTTTGCCAAAAGCGATCTAACATCTCCCTGCATAGCTTGGCTGCAGATGACGAGTTTTTTGCTCCATTCCATGCTCATTCCAGTAATTATGAAAAGAGAAAGAAGTTTATTACATTTCGGGGGAGCCTGACCCAGCATATTAACTCTACTCAGAAAGGACATAATGGTTTTGGCAAGATAAGAGAATTTCATTCTGAAATTCTAAAGACATCCTCTCTCAATGGAATTACTTGACTTGCCAAAAATCAAAGTTGTTTAGCTGGCTCAGGCAGGGACCTATGCCAGATGACTAGAGGTGGCACTCTTGTACAACTCCACACACAAGAGGCACTCAAAAAGGCGTTCTGAGTCTGGGCTGGTGGTGGTCCCCTTGAATGTGTTCATGAGAAGCCAGCAAGATAGGATCGACAACAAGCCCTGCAAACCTAGCCCTCCAGTTTTGCAGTATCTCTGTGAAATATGGGAGTAAAAAAGGTGTGCTTTCTCTTAAATCATGACACCATAAAAAGCTGTGCCCTAAGGTAGACCCATAACCTGCTCACTTCAGACACTGCACCAGAAACTGCATCTCGAAGAGCAAATAGATCTCCCAAGTCCTCTAACCCAGTATCTGATAAATGCAAAATGAAGATGAAAGCAGCTAAAAATTTGGGATAGGTTTCTTGAAGAGGTACTTGAATTTCCTTTCCTAGTTTTGATTTCGAAATGGGACTGACATAGTTTAGTTGTAGACCAGCTCAGATCCAGGGGCGTTGCCTCAATGGTGTTCCAGGCCCCATCAGCCTAAATGTTCTTACTCACAAAGGAAGATCCGATTTGCAAGAGAGTATGGCTAATTCATGTTTAACCATGTAGTTATCGGGAATCTTCACTATTACACCAAGTGAGAAAGTTGGGCAGGGGGAAAACGAGTTGAAAGGTAAGCTTCACATGAAATTGGGTGTAGGTATTGTATGCAATCCAGAGAACCTCAGAACCTCAGGTCTCCTGGGGATTTCCGAGAGCACCTAACTCAAACCACACCTCTAATTGTTCCAAATAATCTGTTTAGTTGGGAAGCTTCTCTTCCCATTGAGGAACACAAGTTATTTGTAGAGCATCTATAACTTACGTATTACCTGGCATCTAGCCTTAGTTGGTAAAGAAAACATGTTAGCAAATTATCTTAGTCATAGTCACTTGCTTACAGAGAACAGAAAACCATTCAATTTAAATCAATTTTAAAGGGTCTATTGGAAGGAAAGGGCAGTCTTCCCACTAGCATAAATGTTAGCAGTTCAAGCCCATCCAACAGCATCATGGAAGAAAGGCCTGACCATCTGCTTCCATGACAATTACAGCCAAGAAATCCTATGGATCTCAGTTCTACTTTGTAGCACATGGGGTCTTCATGACTTGGAATCAACTCGATGGCAACAGGTTTGGTTTATTACTGGGAGGAAAGAGTAGACTTCATGTGAAATAGAAAGACATTGGATTGCTTTCTTCTTCCTTGGTCTCTTTCTCTCTCCCTTCCCCCCTTCCCTCATCATCTACTATCTGTTTCTCTCTGTGATTCGTTCCATTCTCTTGCTTTTGCAGCTTCCAATTTGGTATGACTTTTGGCTCCTATGTCAAATATCTGCAGTTTTGTTTGTTTGTTTATTTTTTATTTACTCTATTTTCCTATCATATCCTATTTTCCCTCTGGAAAACCAGCCATTGGCTCTAGTTTGGCAATGTGCATGTGACCTGAACAGAGCCAGTAAGATACAATGAGATTTTTTGCTAAGGCTGCTGAAGGACAGGACTTGAATGTGAGAGGATCTGAGGCTGGAACTGAGGCTCGAGCAGCTGCAGCCATCTTGCCCAAGGAAAATGCCAGCACAACAGAGGGAACAGTGAAGCTATGGAAAGAAGCTAAGCCCTAATGACCTTTTTTGAAACTTGAATCCCAGCTATATGTGATACCAGTCCTACTTTTCAGTTTCATGAGCCAATAATTTTTCTTCTTACTTAAGTCATTTTGAACTAGGCATTCTGTCATGCATAATGCCAAAGGTCCCAACTGGTATAGCTGTCTGCACTGGGTTACCATTGTGCCCACTCCACCATCACTTAACATGACCTTGCAGCTCTGGTTCCCTGACTGGCCTGGTTAGTAAAGGTGTGCTCAGGGAGCAGTGGAGTTCCCTGTGGTTTGTAGGACTACTCTCTCCAGAGCTAAAGATGGGGCAGAATTTCTAAGAAGTGCAGACAGAGAGGAAATAATTAACATCTTGTATTTATATTCATTAATTAGAATCCTTGACCTGATGATTAGCCTAATCATATTTTTGCTGTCCTGCCTTCTTCATTAAGGTCATGAATATCAAAATATAAGGGATAATATGCAGAACTCACTTGAAAGTTCATACATAATGCTTGTGATGTTTTTTCATATGCAAATCTGATGGAAGCTTGGAAAATGAAGGGTACATTTCAGGTATTCTCTTGTGGGCATGCCAACAAAATTTTTCTTTTTTTTGGCATGCCAACTTTAATCTTAAAATTCAATAGTCAGAGTGCCTCAGCAGTTCGAGTTTAAGTCATAAATGAACATTTATCTGTTAAGGTGCACTTTATATCCTATTTCTTCATTATGAGAATTTTTAGCCCAATTATTTGATTTTCAAATACCTCAGCATTCGTAAGTCAAGATATAAATAATCTTTCCTTCTTTTTGCAAGACATCCAACTCATTTCATCACAAAGTAGTAAATACGTTGCTCATAAACCCATATCTTTGCTAAGAATTGTACCAGTGAAGTTGTTCACTGCTCCAATTAAAATTTAACTTTATTTAGAAAGGGCAGGGGAATGTCTTTCACTACATAAATTCCACAGCTAACATTTCATGGTAATAAACAAGGTTCTGCCAACACAGCCATTTGTTGACACCCATGGGCAGGGCAGATGTCACCCTAGGAAGAAGAACAGCTTGGGCTCCATTCCCAGCTCACATTAGAATGGAGTGAACTTGGTAGGTTACACATACTTTCTCTTAGCTTCTATTTCTTCACATGTAAAGTAGAGGCTTTCTACCTTTCTAGATGATAATATTTGCCTCACAGTTTTATTTGTAGTAATTAACTGAAATGGTACATGTAATGCATATATTCCAAATCAAAAAGCCAAACCTGTTGGTGTCAAGTCGATTCCAACTTATAGTGACCCTATATGACAGAGCAGAACTACCCCATAGAGTTTCCAAGGAGCAGCTGGTGGATTCGAACTGCCGGCCTTCTAGTTAGCAGCTGCTCTCTTAACCATTGTGACATTATCTTTCATGGTAGAAATGGAATTCATGAATGTCTGTTTCCTACCAGTTGTGTGCATATGTGCTACATTGCCATAAATCTTGCACAGATACAAAATTAAACCTACATGTTTCATAAATTGAAATCTAATACCCTGTTAAAGCAACTGGGATTGGTTGTGTGACTTGGGACAAGTACTTAGCCAATGTGTTTTGCTTCTACATTTGTAAAATGGCAAAACTGGACTGTCCTAGATGAAATTTAGGGTCCCTTCCAGCTCTACCATTCTTCTCCATGAATCTGACAATTCAGTTCAGTGGTTGGGTGATATATGTGAATCATCATGGGATGATTACATCTTGGCCTTAAATAAATCCATATTACTCTCTGAAGAAGAACTACTGCCATCTAAAACTAGTCTCCCAAACAACCAGACTCAGGATAAAGGGAAAGAGAGAATGTGATAGCGGGTTGCAGTGGAATAATTCTCATGCTCAGGTTTATAACTTTGGAAATCTCTATTTCTCAAAATTTGAAGATGAAATTGAATTTTGTGGTATAGGTGTAGTCAACAAAAAGCATATTAAAGGGTATAAGGGACACTTATCTATTAGATTTACAGTCTGCTGCTCCATATATAAAGCTCCAAACCCAAGTTGCCTCAGCTAATGGAAATCCAGCGCTAATGACTGACATACTTCTATTTTCCTAAAAAATCAAAACAGGCTTATCTGATTAATCATTCCTTTGGTATTTATTTTGAAACTAAGTGCATATTTCTTGGCCTCCTGGTATGTCAATGATGCCAACTCCTACGCAATTCCACAGAATTCTTGTACAGTTCTCACTTCCTCTGCCCAATTTTTTTTTTTTTTTAACTTCCTTGCCCTCTATTACCTTCCATTGGAAGGAAGTGTCTACGTGTTAGTCTATAAGACATTGGGGCTGGGGAGGGGGAATTCAAAAGTTGCCTTTGCTCAAAGGTAGACAAAAGGAGCATAAATTAAATTTCTAATGGGCATAGCAACACAAGAAAGCGCTGTGCGTGAAGAGCCCAGATTCTCTCTGACAGATGGCACACGGTGCACGCTGTTAGCAGGGCAGTCCTCAGGGGCGTGCTCCATTGCAAATACAGAAACAATAAAAATGCTTATTGATTTTAAAGAGACCTGTAATTATGTATGACATTCTAACTGATAGAGGTTTACCAAAGCAGAACAACCAGAATTTGAGGGATACTGAAATGAGATACTGTTTAATTGATTCCAATGTCATTCCTAGGAAGTCAAAACTCCAAACTGTATATGTGTGCACACATGTGTGTGACCTGATCTAAAATTTGAGGTAGTGTGTGCCCATTTGACATTGTCTCAGGGCTCAGAACAGGTTAGAACCCTACACTCGGTTGCCTTGGGCAAGCAAGAAAAATGTCTGTCAGGACCTAGGCCTCACTGTTAAGGCTGGAGTTGAGAAATGCCTCCAAATGCCTTCAAGTCAACATTAGCTATGACAGAAGCAAGACTGTTATTTAACAGTAGCAGCAAACGTCAAAAACACACCGTGCCTGGCATTTTGACAAGACATTATTGAAAGAGAATCACTTTTTCAGCACTTGTGTAACCGTGGGGGAGAACTCCACAATTAATGTCCCGAGGTCTGTAATAGGATTTCCAGGCTGCTTGGTGGTTTCCTTTTGATACACATGAAAGGAGTAGGTAAACGGCAGACATGGGCAAAAATAATCAAAAACGATGAGGCCTGGAGAAAAGCCCTGATACATCAGAAATCAGGGACCTTGTGGCTAATTAAAATGTAACTCCTCCTCCAGGAAATGACATTCACATAGTGGTGACACTACAGAGTCTGCGACACAGCCATCATCCCTAGGCAAAATCAGATGCTGACAAAACTTATCTCCTATTTTCCACCTCCTTCCTTGCCTCTGGGGTCCTCAAGCCAGCCTGTGGTACCCACCTGACCTTCCCTCTGTGGATAAAACCCCAAGACTAACTTAACCAAACCTCCAACCCTGCTGTCAAACACTTGTTCAGTATAATAAAAACCAACAAGCTCCGTGCCTGCCCTACTTCCTTAGGAACTGGCTCCCTGCTAACTGGCCTGGTGAGTAAAGCTGTGGCAAGGTGGCCAGTGGGAAATAGTAAATTCGTGTGTTGTACCTCCTCTTTTTTTTTTTAAATTGTACTTTAGATGAAGTTTTGTAGAACAAACTGGCTTCTCATTGAATAGTTAGTACACATGCTGTTTTATGACATTGGTTAACAACCCCACAATATGTCAACACTCACTCTTCTTGACCTTGGGTTCCCCAATTACCAGCTTTCCTGTTCCCTCCTGCTTTCTTGTCCTTGCCCCATAGCCGGTGTGCCCCTTTAGTCTTGTTTTGTTTTATGGACCTATCTAATCTTTGGCTGAAGGGTGGACCTCAGAAATGACTTTATTACTGAGCTGAAAGGGTATCCGGGGCCGTACTCTTGGGGTTTGTCCAGTCTCCGTCAGACCAGTAAGTTTGGTCTTTTTGTGTGAGTTAGAATTTTGTTCTACATTTTTCTCCAGCTCTGTGCAGGACCCTGTATTGTGATCCCTGTCAGAGCAGTCGCTGGTGGTAGCCAGGCACCATCTAGCTGTACTGGACTTAGTCTGGTGGAGTGTCTCCTTTCATTTTGACAGGAACATTGTAGAAGTATCTTAATCCAGAGGAAATTATGACATGCTGGTTCAATACACATACTTTGAACTGAATGAAGGGGAAAGGAAGGAACTAATATTTAATTGAATGCCTGTTACAAGCTGAGCCTTTCATACATTATAACATTTAATGTTAACAACCCTCAAGGGTTGGTAGTATTCCCTTCCTCAAGAGAAGACAGTATTGTATCTCCATTTTATAGATGAGAAAACTGAAGTTTAGAAAGCGTGACGAACTTGCCGGGGTCCCAGCTTGTGGGTTCCTCATGCAGTGTGTAAGTCTGATTCTAAAGGCTAACTCTTTGCTAACTCCCCACTATACCTCAGGATCACACCTTGCTCAGCCTTAGAATGTGCTTTTTCAATGAGCCTGATAAGGATGTCGATTAACAATGGAAATGTTATGAACTCCGGTAGACAAGGGCAGACTGAACTTGCAGACCTCCTCAAGGTAAACCACACAGGTAGGTGTGTTTCCTGCCTGAGCAGGAGCAAAACCCGCTCACGGGTTTGGCAGGAGCCATTTAAACACCCAAAGCAAATTCCTATCTTCTTAGTTCTTCCTCCCACCACTCTCTCTACTTGAAATTATCTCTACAACCAGGGCAGACTTTCAAGCCTGCAAAGCATATTCACCCATCTGTCCATATGGTTTTCCTGTCCATCCCATCCTCAAACTGAGTGTAACCCTTCTTCAAACCCCATTGCTCCCTGTGCCCCTGCTTTCAGAGGCCTTTCCTGACTACGGTGTTAACACTCTGTTCTGGCTCTTTCAGAACTTGCCATCTAAGACAACCCATCTGCACCAATCCCACAAGGCTGTACTTGTGTGTTGCATGTCACATCAAAAACTCCACCACCCAGCACAGTAATACACGCAGATCTCTTCAGAGTCTTTTTTTTTAAAATAATTTTTATTGTGCTTTAAGTGCAAGTTTACAAATCAAGTCAGTCTCTCACATAAAAACTTATATACACCTTGCTACATACTCCCAATTACTCTCCCCCTAAGGAGACAGCCCTCTCTCTCCCTCCACTCTCTCTTTTCGGGTCCATTTTGCCAGCTTCTAACCCCCTCTACCCTCTCATCTACCCTCCAGGCAGGAGATGCCAGCATAGTCTCAAAGTCTCAAGTGTCCACCTGATCCAAGAAGCTCACTCCTCACCAGCATCCCTCCCCAACTCATTGTCCAGTCGAATCCATGTCTGAAGAGTTGGCTTTGGGAATGGTTCCTGTCCTGGGCCAACAGAAGATCTGGGGGCCATGACCACCAGCGTCCTTCCAGTATCAGTAAGGCCATTAAGTCTATTCTTTTTTTGAGAATTTGGGGTCTGCATCCCACTGCTCTCCTGCTCCCTCAGGGGTTCTCTGTTGTGTTCTCTATCAGGGCAGTCATCGATGTAGCCAGGCACCATCTAGTTCTTCTGGTCTCAGGCTGATGTAGTCTCTGGTTCGTGTGGCCCTTTTTGTCTCTAGGGCTCTAATTACCTTGTGTCCTTGGTGTTCTTAATTCTCCTTTGATCCAGGTGGGTTGAGAAAAATTGATGCATCTCAGATGCCTGCTTGCTAGTGTTTAAGACCCCAGATGCCACTCTTCAAAGTGGGATTCAGAATGTTTTCTTAATAGATTTTATTATGGCAATTGACTTAGACGTCCCCTGAAATCATAGTCCCCAAACCCCTGCCCCTGCTACACTGGCCTTCAAAGCATTCAGTTTATTCAGGAAACTTCTTTGCTTTTGGTTTAGTCCCATTGTGCTGGCCTCCCCTGTATCGTGTGTTGCCTTTCCCTTCACCTAAAGTAGTTCTTATCTACTTATCTAATTAGTGAATGCCCTTCTCCCATCCTCCCTCCCTCCCCCCTCTAGTAACCACAAAAGAATGTTTTCTTCTCAGTTTAAACTATTTCTCAAGTTCTTGTAATAGTGGTCTTTTACAATATTTCTCCTTTTGCAAGTGACTAATTTCACTCAGCATAATGCCTTCCAGTTTCCTCCATGTTATGACATGTTTCACAGATTCCTCACTGTTCTTTATCAATGCGTAGTATTCCATTTTTAGTATTCCATTGTGTGAATATACCATAATTTATTGATCCATTCATCCATTGATGGGCACCTTGCTTGCTTCCGTCTTGTTGCTATTGTAAACAGTGCTGCAATAAACATGGGTGTGCATATATCTGTTCGTGAAAAGGCTCTTACTTCTCTAGGATATATTCCAAGGAGTGGGATTGCTGGGTCGTATGGTAGTTCTATTTCTAGCTTTTTAAGGAAGCAGCAAATCGATTTCCAAAGTGGTTGTAACCATTTGACATTCCCACCAGCAGTGTATAAGTGTTCCAATCTCTCCGCAGCCTCTCCAACATTTATTATTTTGTGCTTTTTGGATTAATGCCAGCCTTGTTGGAGTGAGATGAAATCTCACTGCAGTTTTGATCTGCATTTCTCTAATGGCTAATGATCATGTACATTTCCTTATGTATCTGTTAGCTACCTGAATGTCTTCTTTAGTGGAGTGTCTATTCATATCTTTTGCCCATTTTTTAATTGGGTTATTTGTCTTTTTGCAGTTGAGTTTTTGCAGTATCATGTAGATTTTAGAGATCAGGCGCTGATCAGAAATGTCATAGCTGAAAACTTTTTCCCAGTCTGTAGATAGTCTTTTTACTCTTTTGGTGAAGTCTTTGGACAAGCATAGGTGTTTGATTTTTAGGCGCTCCCGGTTATCTAGTTTTTCTTCTGCATTCTTTATAATGTTTTCTATACTGTTTATGCCATGTATTAGGGCTTCTAACGTTGTCCCTATTTTTTCTTCCATGATCTCTATCGTTTTAGATTTTATATTTAGGTCTTTGATCCACTTTGAGTTCGTTTTTGTACATGGTGTGAGGTATGGGTCTTGTTTCATTTTTTTACAGATGGATATCCAGTTATGCCAGCCATTTAACTATTTTGGGGCTTTTCTCAAATATCAGCTGCTCATATGGGGATGGATTTATGTCTGGGTTCTCAATTCTGTTCCATTGGCCTATGTATCTGGTCTTGTTGTACCAGTACCAGGCTGTTTTGACTACTGTGGCAGTATAATGGGTTCTAAAATCAGGTAAAGTAAGGCCTCCCACTTTGTTGTTCTTTTTCAGTAATACCTTATTTCTCAGGGTCCTCTTTCCCTTCCATATGAAGTTGGTGATTTGTTTCTTCATCTCATTAAAGAATGCCGTTGGGATTTGGATCAGAATTGCATTAAACAAATAGATTGCTTTTGGTAGAACAGATATTTTTATAATGTTAAGTCTTCCTATCCACGAGCAAGATATGTTTTTCCACTTTTGTAAGTCTCTTTTGGTTTCTTGCAGAAGCGTACTGTAGTTTTCTTTGTATAAGTCTTTTACATCTCTGGTAAGATTTATTCCTAAGTATTTTATCTTCTTGGGGGCTACTGTAAATGGCATTGATTTGGTGATTTCCCCTTCGATGTTCTTTTTGTTGGTGTAGAGAAATCCAACTGATTTTTGTATGTTTATCTTGTATCCTGATGCTCTGCTGAACTCTTCTATTAGTTTCAGTAGTTTTCTAGAGGATTCCTTTGGGTTTTCTGTGTATAAGATCATCTCATCTGCAAATAGAGATACTTTTAATTCTTCCTTGCCAATCTAGATGTGCTTTATTTCTTTATCTAGCCTAATTGCTCTGGCTAGGACCTCCAACACAATGTTGAATAAGAGCGGTGATAAAGGGCATCCTTGTCTGGTTCCTGATCTCAATGGGAATGCTTTCAGGCTCTCTCTATTTAGGGTGATGTTGGCTGTTGGCTTTGTATAAGTGCCTTTTATTATGTTGAGGAATTTTCCTTCTATTCCTATTTTGCAGACAGTTTTTATCATGAATGGGTGTTGAACTTTGTCAAATGCCTTTTCTGCATCAATTGATAAAATCTTGTGATTCTTTTGTTTTATTTACATGGTGGTTTACATTAATTGTTTTTCTAACTTTGAACCATCCCTGCATACCTGGTATGAATCCCACTTAGTCATGGCAGATTATTTTTTTGATATGTTATTGAATTCTATTGGCTAGAATTTTGTTGAGGATTTTTGCATCTACTTCATGAGGGATATAGGTCTATAATTTTCTTTTCTTGTGGTGTCTTTACCTGGTTTTGGTATCAGGTATATATGTTGGCTTCATAGAATGAGTTTGGTAGTATTCCATCCTTTTCTATACCTTTAGTAGTAGTGGTGTTAGCTCTTCTCTGAAAGTTTGGTAGAACTCTGCAGTGAAGTCATCAGGACCAGGGCTTTTTTTTTGTTGGGAGTTTTTTGATTGCCTTTTCAATCTCTTCTTTTGTTATGGGTCTACTTAGTTGTTCTACCTCTGTTTGTGTTAGTTCAGGTAGGTAGTGTGTTTCTAGGAATTCATCCATTTCTTCTAGGTTTTCAAATATGTTAGAGTACAATTTTTCATAGTAATCTGATATGATTCTTTTAATTTCAAGTGGGTCTGTTGTAATATCACCCATCTCATTTCTTATTTGGGTTATTTGCTTCCTGTCCTGTTTTTAATTTGTCAGTTTGGCCAGTGGTTTATCAATTTTGTTGATTTTTTCAAAAAACCAGCTTTTGGTCTTGTTCATTCTTTCAGTTGTTTTTCTGTTTTCTATTTCATTTAGTTCAGCTCTAATTTTTATTATTTGTTTTCTTCTGGTGCCTGAGGTTTCCTTTAGTTGTTCTCTTTCTATTTGTTCAAGTTGTAGGGATAATTCTTTGACTTTGGCCCTTTCTTCTTTTTGTATTTGTGCATTTTGGGGCTCTGAGCACCACTTTTGCTGTGTCCCAAAGGTTCTGATGGGAAGTGTTTTCATTCTCATTGGATTCTATGAATTTCTTTATTCTATCCTTAATGTCTTCTATAATCCAGTCTTTTTTGAGCAGGGTATTGTTCAGTTTCCAAGTGTTTGATTTCTTTTCCCTGCTTTTCCTGTTATTCATTTCCACTTTTTTGGCCTTATGGTCAGAGAAGATGCTTTGTAATATTTCAATGTTTTGGATTCTGCTAAGGCCTGCTTTATGTCCTAATATGTGGTCTATTTTAGAGAATGTTCCATGTGCACTAGAAAAGAAAGTATAGTTGGTTGCTGTTGGGTGGAGTGTTCTGTATATGTCTACGAGGTCAAGTTGGTTGATTGTGGCATTTAGATCTTCCTTGTCTTTATTGAGCTTCTTTCTGAATGTCCTGTCCTTCACCAAAAGGGGTATGTTGAAGTCTCCTAGTATTATTGTGGAGCTGTCTATCTCACTTTTCAATGCTGATACAGTTTGTTTTATGTATCTTGTAGCCCTGTCACTGGGTGCATAAATATTTAGTATGGTTATATCTTCTTGGTGTATTGTCCCTTTAATCATTATATAGTGTCCTTCCTTATCCTTTATGATGGATTTCACTTTAAAGTCTATTTTGTCAGAAATTAATATCGCCACTCCTGCTCTTTTTTGATTGTTGTTTGCTTGATATATTTTTTTCCATCCTTTGAGTTTTAGTTTGTTTTTGTCTCTAAGTCTAAGGTGTTTCTCTTGTAGGCAGCATATAGACGAATCTTGTTTTTTAATCCATTCTGCCAGTCTCTGTCTCTTTATTGGTGCATTTAGTCCATTTACATTCAGGGTAATTATGGATAGGTATGAATTTAGTGTTATTATTTTGATGTCTTTTTTTGTGCGTTGTTGACAGTTTCTTTTTCTCACTTAATTTTATGTGCTGAGTAGATTATTCCTCGTATTTGTTGTTGGTGATTTTGTTTCTGCTGAGTCTCTATTTTTTTTCCTGTACTTTATTTTGATGAGTAGGATAGTTTGTCTCCTTTGTGGTTACCTTATTATTTACTCCTATTTTTCCAAATTTAAATCTAACTTTTATTCCTTTGTATCGCTGTACATTTCTTAGGCCCTCCTTATTATTCTAATGTGGTCTTCTTTTATATAACAACATCGCTGTTACCCTGTTTTGAGCTTTTTTTTTTATAATCTCCTTTGTTTTTTTTGGATTTTCCTGTCTGGGTTGACTTCTGGTTGCTCTGCCCAGTGTACTAGTCTTGGGTTGATACCTGATATTATTGATTTTCTAACCAAAGGACTCCCTTTAGTATTTCTTGTAGTTTTGGTTTGATTTTTACGAATTCCCTAAACTTGAGTTTATCTGGAAATGTCTTAATTTCACCTTCATATTTAAGAGACAGTTTTGCTGGATATATGATTCTTGACAGGAAATTTTTTCCTTCAATTTTTTAAATGTGTCATCCCGTTGCCTTCTTGCCTGCATGGTTTCTGCCGAGTAGTCCAAGCTTATTCTTATTGTCTCTCCTTTGTAGGTGACTTTTCGTTTATCCCTCGCTGCTCTTATAATTCTCTCTTTATCTTTGGTTTTGCCGAGTTTGATTATAATATGTCTTGGTGACTTACGTTTAACATCTACCTTATGTGGAGTTCGATGAGCATCTTCGATAGATATCCTCTCATCTTTCACGATATCAGGGAAGTTTTCTGCCAACAAATCTTCAACAATTCTCTCCGTATTTTCTGTTAGCCCTCCCTGTTCTGGTACTCCAATCACTCATAAGTTATTTCTCTTGATAGAGTCCCACATGATTCTTAAGGTTTCTTCATTTTTTTTAATTCTTTTATCTGATTTTTCTTCAAATATATTAGTGCCAAGTGATTTATCTTCGAGTTCAGAAATTCTAGCTTCTACTTGCTCAATTCTGCTTCTCTGACTTTCTATTGAGTTGTCTAATTCTGTAATTTTATTGTTAATCTTCTGAATTTTTGATTTCTGCCTGTCTATGGATTTTACAGCTTATTAAACTTTTCCTTATGTTCCTGAATAATCTTTCTAATTTCTTCAATTGCTTTATCTGTGTGTTCCTCGGCTTGTACTGCATATTGTCTCATTTCCTTCCTGATGTCTTGAAGGGTTCTGCTTATTAAACTTTTGGTTCTGCATCTGGTAATTCCAGGAATGCACTTTCATCTAGAAAATCCCTGGATTCCTTGTTTTGAGAGCCTGTTGAGGTGATCATGGTCTGTTTCTTTATGTGACTTGATATTGACTGTTGTCTCTGAGCCATCAATAAGTTATTGTATTAGTTTATGCTTGCTTACTGTGTTGTAGCTTCTTGCTTTGTTTTGTTTTGGTATACCCCTATGGGTTGCTTGAGTGAGCTAGCTTGATTATTTCCGCATTTGGAGCTCTGATGTCCTGTCCCCAGATGGCTAGAGCTGTTATCAGGTATATCAGTCTAGGAGTCCGTTCAGTTTTCTTATATGAATTCAGCTCAGGTTTCCAGGTAGCTGATCATCAAGTGTGTGGTACAGGCTTTGTTGTACAGTCTTAGAGAGGCAGGGGTGATTGGCGTATATACCGGTATCTGATTGCAGCAGGGGGTCACACTCTGAACAAGGCAGGGGGCTGAGAACCGACCCCCAGTGTCTCTGAGGAAAGCGCATCCCTGTCCTAGAGCGTGCAGGTGGGTGGGTTCTGCAGACGGACCATGGGCACCCAAAGTTTTTGGTTGTAATGACTGGGAGGTACCAGTTATCTTTGGACCCCGTCACAGGTGGCTGGGTGACCTGAGTGGAGCTAACAGTCCTTAGGTGCCTGATGTGGGTAGGTGAGGACCTTGTTTAATAGGCAAAGGAATGTCAAACATCAAATACCCGCCTCTTCACCACACAGCTGAAAAGGTTGGAGTCTGCCAACAAGGGTCTATTCTCCCGAAATAGGCACCCAGGTCCATGCAGAAGGGAAACATGCTCAAAGTCCATGGACAGTTAATGCCTGGACAGGAGCTGCTTCTGTCCTGTGTTCCCCTGGTTAGTGGAGCTAGCAAATTATCTTTTCCCCTAAATGCGAATTTTTTTCTTCCCCAATGCTGGGAGGATTGCTCTAGGTGCTCAACAGGGCCTATCGCAGGCCCAGGGAGTTCAGCTGCTGAGGCAGGTTTGCAGGTGGAGGGAGGCATGTTAAGATATACATAAGTACTTAACTTTTGCTGGGAGCACCATTCTGCTCAGGTTCCAGAGGTGTGAGTAGGCTGTGCGGTTGACTGCTTCTCCTTGAGGAAACTGCGGCTGAATGCTAGTACCAGCCCGCCGCCGCCACCTCCGCCTCCGCTCCGGGAATGGTGCCTGAGGGCTCCCCGCAATTCAGGCCTGGTAACTCCTCTCCAGTTCTGAACGGTCTCTTCTTCCCCCGCCCCTCAGTTCGTTTTTCCAAGTTTGCCTTTGAAGCTCAAGGCTCCCAGCTTGTCACAAATATACTTCTTTCATTTGCCTTTTTGGGTCTTTGTTGTAAAGAGGGCTCACTGGAAGCGTCTATTTCACCATCTTGGCTCCACCTCCCCCGGAGTCTTTCGAAAAGGTCAAAAGTTTAAAAAAAAAAAAAAAAACTGACTAAAAAATTGATTTCCTTTATGTTCTGTCAGGTTTCTACACGGGATTTTGCCAGTGGAGGCTGGGGTAGGACATGCTATTAAATGAGACTTGAGTCCTAAGTCCAGGGCATTCCTGAGAGAAGTTGTTTTCTAGGGATGCTTATATTAACTTTTTATAGAAATCTAGATTCCAGAGTAACATATTAAACACAAATATTTCCACAAAAGCCTTCACTTTCTACTTAAAACATAAGACTGCATGGCTATCAGCAATGCCTACTGAACCAAGTGATTTATTCTAACTGATGGTATAGAAATGCATATACAAAATGAGTCACAAGCATATAAGGGACTTGGAGGAGCAACAGTCACTGTGGTGGCCAGGAGAGTACGTGGTCGTTGGAGTGAAGTCAGGCCAGGGTTTGAAGCCCTTTTTTTTTTTTTAATTGTGATTTAGGTGAAAGTTTCCAGAGCAAATAAGTTTCTCACTCAAAAGTGTATACACAAATTGTTTTTCATGGCATTGGCTGCAATCCCACATCGTGTCAGCACTCTCCCTCTTTTGCTTTCCACCCTGAGTTCACTGTGTCCTTTTGTTCAGTTTTCCTGCCAGCTCCCACCTTCTCATCTTTGTTCCTAGGCAGGTGTTGTCCATTTGATTTCATATACTTGATTGATCTAAGAAGCACGTTCCTCATGTGTGTTATTATTTGTCTTATAGGCCTGCCTAATCTTTGGCTGAAAGGTAAACTTTGGGAATGACTTCAAGTCTGAGTTAGAAAGGTGTCCAGGGGCCAGAGTCTCAGGGGTTCCTCCAGTCTCTGTCAGACAAGTCTGGTCTTTTTGTGAATTTGGTCATTTGTTCTACATTTTTCTCCCGCTCTGTCCAGGATTCTCTATTGTAATCCCAGTCAGAGAGTTGAAGCCCTATTCTGCCATTCAGAAAAACATGGACCTTGGCACATATAAAATGGACCAGTACCTGCAGGGGTGTCATGAAGATGTTTGTAGGAGGCACAAAGGAAAAGCTTGATTCATTCTCTCCCCTCATTTCTCCTTTTAGATGATAGGAAAAAAACAAAAGTGAACCCCTTCTTTCTTTCTCACCATTCCAGGACTTGGATACGAAGTTGATAGTTTATATATTTTGAAGATTAATATAAATATTTTTTTATTTTACTGTCAAAAAATGTTTTCTTATAGTCACTTCCTTGTGAATCACTAAGGAAGGAAACTAATGTAGTGGGAATGGAGAGCTGCAAAATGGTCTTCCCCAACGGTGGTGGACGTTGCTAGTGAGGACTATATTTGGGTCTCCTTCCCTCCAGGGGAGGGATTACACTTCCCAGCCCCTTGCACTTAGTCAGGGCCACAGGACTGGTTCTGGCAAATGCACTGAGCAGAAGTAAAATGTGTTACTTCTGGGCCCAAGGATGGAAAAGTGGGTATGAGAGCCATGTACCCTCTTCCCTGCCTTGGCGACTACATGTTCATAGTGGGACAACCATGTTATGGAACAAAGCCCCCCACAAACCCAGTCCGGACATGTCCCATAAGTGAGCAATTAACCACTAACCTAAAGGTTGGTGGCTCAAACCATGCCAGCGGCTCCATGGAAGAAAAGCCCAGTGATCTGCTGTGTAGCAGTTTTACTCTCCAACACATGGAGTCACCATGAGTCGGAACTGACTCAACAGTGATGGGTTTAGTTTTTTTGGTTTTTGTTTATTTATATGCAAAGCCACCGAGATTTCAGAGTAAATTTCTTACTGTAGCATAGACTATTCCAATGCACCAACCAAGTTACACATTCATGAAAACAAGTGGCCATTTGAAAGCTGGACAAAAATACCCAACAACATTTAAAGATCACAAGATTATTCTCTGAGGAAACAAAAGCTGAACCTGACTGAACTTTATTATGAATTTTACATTTTTCTGGAAAGATTTTGACGACCTGCTTTTTCTTCAACAGGCACGATCTTGACACAAGCTAGGTGTGTGTCACAGGAGATTCCACAAAGACTTGTCTTTACAAACATCTTTCAGCTGCATCTTAAACTTGTCCGTCTGTAGGCTTCCCAAGCCAACTGTGTAGACTATGCCCACCAGCTGCACCCTCTGATCCTAAGATAATGGGGTAGCACTCTTTCTTTTTGTAATGTCCTACTGGAAAATCCCAAGCTTTTACACAAAGCAGAAAGCAGTGTTCCGAAACAAAACTGCCACTGTCACACTTTGGTTGAGCAGATGTTCCCAGAAGATCTAGGGATGACATGGGATGACTAAAAGGGGAATAAAAATGAGTTTCACTCAGTGGCAGAAACTCCCAGGGAATGCATTTTAGAAACTTTTCTTCTAAAACAGTTTCAGCACTTGAGCTCTTTCTTTCCTTTGTCTACGCCATTGCTCATCACAACAAATCAGTCCGTGGTCACATTTTGTACAAGTTTCCTCAGAGAGTGTGTCTAAAAGAGAGAGAAAAATCTGGCAAACAAAACAATTCCATGGAAGCACAGTAGTACTAAGTGAATTTATTGTTTACAAGACAATAATTTAAAAAAAGAGAAAAAACACCTGATTTTTAATGGTAATGTTTCCCAACTGCTCATTACTTTTAAAGTCCTCCTCTACCATTAAAAACCAACAACCAAACCCAGTGCCATCGAGTCAATTCCGACTCATAGTGACCCTAGAGGACAGAGTAGAACTGCTCCATAGAGAGTTTCCAAGGAGCACCTGGCAGATTTGAACTGCCGACCCTTTCGTTAGTAGCCGTAGCACTTAACTGCTACGCCACCAGGGTTTGCCCTCCTACCATTAGCAGTTACTAATCCTGCTGCATGAAAGTGGGGTCATGATAGAAACACACCAAGAGCATGACTTCAATTTAGAATCAAAACTTCCCCTTGTTCATGAAAATCCTCACAGAAATCGCAACCAGGGTAACAGTGAAGGGGAAAAATTGCCCATATACGGCAATCAGTTTTGACACGAGGCTCATCAATAGCCCAGTGTTTCCCAGGCACACCATTGTCTATCTGATGTGCCAAATCTGATACTTGACAACATTGTCTTCAGAACAGTTGCCATACCCCAGAAAAGTCTATCTTGTAAATCACAAAGAAAGATGACAGGCTTCACAGATCTCATCAGCGATAAAAAGAAAGGAGGCATAAAGGAACAGACTCGAGTATCCTCATATTTGTGGCACAATGAACTGCATGAATAAGATGTATTTCTTCTTGTTGTTAGCTTCTCTCGAGCTGGCCACCAACTCATGGCGACCACTTAGAGGGGGAAAAGAATCTCCATACCCCAATTTTTATTGAGATCAAGTAAGAAACCATAGGCTTAACCTCTTTATCTCAGTTCCTAGCTAAATTGAGTTTTGGAAATGTAAAGACAACTCATCAGGTAGATGGCATGGTTCAGTGGTATGAAAAAGTGGTGGGGAAGGTTCGATCAGGTTGGCCGACTGTGTCAAGCTGTAGCTTCTCTTTTCTACCCCAAATCCATAGAAATAACCAGAAAAGATTTTTTCCAAAGAAAAGGAACCCACAATTACATTGCAAAATAAGAAATGTCCGTGGACGAGAAACTACAATGAATTTCTAAAAGCAAGAAAACTATCGGAAGATGGAAGGAGGGAAGCCACAGCTCCCCAGACTCAAGGAGAGGACTTATTACAGATGGAAATAGATCCAGGGATGCTCTCAGCTCAGAGGTAGCTGATGCCTGAAGCGGGAAATGCCCAGGGCAACCGACCTGATGGGTTTGACCGTGCTTCTGTGGAAGCAGTCAGACTGACAGATCCCTCCACACTTCTGCTCCTCAACCTTGGCCAAATAGAGAGCAACACAGTATCCAGCCCCAGGTGGAGGTGAAGAGTGTGGGCACTAAATTCAGAGAGGCACTTCCTTAAAATGCTAGAAAAAGAAGTACCACAGGATCCAGCAATCCCACTCCTTGGGATATATCCTAGAGAAATAAGAACTGTCACACAAGTAGATATATGCACACCCATGCTCATTGCAGCACTGTTCACAATAGCAAAAAGATGAAAACAACCTACATGCCCATCAACAGATGAATGGATAAACAAATCATGGTACAGTCACACAATGGAATACTACACAACGATGAAGAACAGTGAATCTGCAAAACATCTCATAACAGGAATGAACCTGGAAGGCATTATGCCGAGTGAAATTAGTCACAAAAGGGCAAATTTTGTATGAGACCACTATTATAAGAACCCAAGAAAAGGTTTAAACACAATAGAAAACATTCTTTGATGGTTGTGAGGGTGAGGAGGGAGGGAGAGAATTCACTAACTAGATAGTAGACAAGAATTATCTTAGGTGAAGGGAAGGACAACGCACAATACAGAGGAAGTCAGCACCGCTGGGCTAAACCAAAAGCTAAGAAATTTCCTGAACACAATCAAACACTTCGAGGGACAGAGCAGCTGGGGTGGGGGTCTGGAGACCATGGTTTCAGGGGACAACTAGGTCAAGTGGCGTAACAAGTTTATTAAGAAAATGTTCCGCACCCCACTTTGGTGAGTGGTGTCTGGGGTATTAAAAGCTAGCAAGTGGCCATCTAAGATTCATCACTTGGTCCCAACGCACCTGGAGCAAAGTGCCATGAAGAGCACCAAAGATACAAGGAAAATATTAGCCCAAAAGACAAAAGGGGCCACATAAACCAGGCTCCATCAGCTTGAGACCAGAACTAGATGGTACCTGGCTACCACCAATGACTGCCCTGACAAGGAACACAACAGAGAGTCCCTGACAGAGCAGGAGAAAAGTGGGGTGCAGAACTCAAATTCTAATAAAATGGTCTGACTGAGACTGGAGGAACCCCAGAAGACATGGCCCCCTAGACTCTCTGCTAACCCAGAACTAAAACCATTCCCGAAACCAACTCTTCAGACAAAGAATAGACTGAACTATATGACATGAAATACTTGTGAGGAGTGTGCTTCTTAGTTCAAGTAGATACAGGAGACTATGTGGGCAGCTCCTGTCTGGAGGTGAGATGAGAAAGCAGAAAGGGACAGGAGCTGGTTGAGTGGACACAGGAAATTTGGGGTGGAAAGGGGGAGTGTGCTGTCACATTATAGGGATAGCAACTAGGGTCACACAACAACGTGTGTACAAATCTTTGTATGAGAATCTAACTTGAGCTGTAAACTTTCACCTAAAGCACAATTAATAAAACCAAAAACAAAAGACTGGCTGGTAGCAGGCTCTGCCCAGAGGCACACCAGCACTTCCCTGCAAGGGCTACAGGCCAGCTGTGGAAACAGACACATTTCTCACAGAAAGGTCTGTGGGGAATAACAGATACAAGAAAAAAAAAAATTCACCAAATGCTTGAGAAAAGCTAATACATTAAAAAGAATTACTACATTTAACAAATGGAAGAACTTGTACTCAAGCAAACATTTAATGGAACCAACTGAAAGACTCTGAAGAAGAGATACCCTAAAAAAATATAAGAATGTCAATACACTTCCATAAAAAAAATTAGAGATCTTGAAAATTAAAATTGTGATGACTAAAATTTAAAAATGATGAGCTAAATTTTGAATGGTTAACCTCCAGGGCAACTCACTGAGTCAGAAGATCCAGTTAAGTAATTCTTGGATGTAGCCTAACACAGAGAGAAAAGCTAAGGGATATGTTGAAAACAGAATCAGAAGGTCAAAGATCTTTTGAATAGAGGAGTTTTAGAAGAAAAGATTATAAAAAGTGAATAAAGAAATACTAAGCCATGGCAGAAAATTTCCTAGAATTAAGCAATGGCAGAAAATTTCCCAGAATTAAAGAGATGATTCCTCTAATTGAACAAGAGTAATAGAAAAAAATAAGACCCACTCCTAAGCATATTGTGGTGAAATTTCAGAACACCTACAATGATTAGAAAAACCTAACAAAAAAAGTAAAAGAAAAAAGTCGGGGATGAAGAGAGCAGAGACTCTAATTAAAAGCCTAATAAAATCAAGGCATCAAGACATTGAATAAGCATTTCACTCAAATGGCCACTGGTCACAAGGAGTACAGATAACATGTTTCCTTCCCACCTGGCCTCTGAGATCATTCCAGGTAACATCAATATTGATGTTAACATCTGGCCACCCAGGCCTTGGACCTCTACTTCACTGCTGCTCATCTTAGCCCACTTCAGGGAACCATGAAAACAGGGTCGTTTGAATCACACCCTAGATCCTCCACTTAAATTCCTCTCTAACTACAAACCCCAAGTCTTTCACCCTCCCCATTAAACATGTTTCTGAACCTCCTCTGACCTCACTCTATTCTCTCATGTTGTCAAGTCAGCACTGTGGATTGAACTTCCTTGCTCAATTTGCCTGGACCCCATGATAAATCTCTTGAACTTTTGCTAGGACCCTCAATTAATTTCTCACATATCTTTGTGCCATGCCTACCAGCTAATCCCCAACTTGAATCAATCTACTCCATCATGGTTGGTCTAAACTCTGGGCTGCTGAACCCACTTAGAGAAAACGGCATGCATGCAGCCATGCTGATTGGCTCCACTGCAAATATCTGATCCCCAGGCTCAAATGCATCCTCAAAGGCCTCAAAACTCGCTGCCAAGTCTTTATCTCTGGTCAGTTCCTGTGCCCATTCTTCCAAATCTGTCCAAATCTCCACCACTCTTTCAAAATTCTCAAGCTACCTGCAGCTTCTCTCAATCCCAATAAATGACCTAGTATATGATCAAGTTTTTCATACATGCATCTTGTGAATTATTTTATGATACACCGAAAAACTTTAAATGTTAAGATGTACCGGGCTAGAAAGGCATTTTCAACATAAAACGATAAAAAATCATCTTCTTCTCCATCTCTAAAATTAATGAATCCTTCCAACTACACTTCATAGTACCAGCTACCCTCCGCCGGAAGCTTCCGCCTGTCTTGACTTTGTCCACATCATTCTTCTCTTCTGGCTCTCCTCCGACTCTTGACCACACCTTTGCCTCCTTGCCCAGCTTCTCTGCCTCAGACTACTTCTCTCTCACCACAACATGCTCCCTACGTGATGCCATCCACTCGCAGCTTCATTACTGCCACACGCTGACTTCCTTATTGTCATCCAGTAACTGCTAATGACTCAGCCTTACCACATGTCCCCTACCACACCTCAACCTCAACATATATTCAAACCTAACTCCCATTCACCTCCCTCTCGACATTCTTCTCTTGGTTAAAGCAAGTATCATCCACCTGGCTTCACAAGATGGAAAAATTAAGTCAGTTCTGGCTGCTCCTCTTCCTTAACCTTCACATCTAAGTCACAAAGTTCAGGTGATTTTACTCCAAAATATATCTTACAGTGTTCCCTCCTCACTCTTCATTTCCAACGCTATTACCCTACTCATCTCTCTCAGCCCGACCCTCTCCCTTTTCTTACACATATCTACACTAGTGAGCACCAATCTAGCTGCACATTAGAATCACCTAACCAACCTGTTACCGTCAAGTCGATTTCAACTCATGGAAACCTTGATGGCGTAATGGTTAAGTGCTACAGCTGCTAACCCAAAGGTCAGCAGTTCGAATCTACCAGGTGCTTCTTGGAAACTATATGGGGCAGTTGTACTCTGCCCTATAGGGTCGGTATGAGTCGGAATCAACTAGAGGGCAAGGAGTTTTTAGAACCACCTAGGGAACTTTAAAAATCCTAATGCCCAGGACACAACCCAGACCAATTATATCAGAGTCTATTTTCTATGGGGGTGGGAGTCAGACATCAGCATTTTTTTTCAGATCCCATGTGATTCCAGTAAGCAGCCACATTCGAGAATTTTCCAAGATCAAAGACATGAACCCACAAATTGAAAATGCATATCTGACACCAACCAAGAAAAATAAAAACAAATCTACAACTACACAAATCAAAGTGAAACTGAAAACCCTTGAGGATAAAGAGAAACTCATTTTAAGCTTCCGAAGTGAAAGGACAAACTGCCTAAAAAGGGAAGAAAATTACACAATAGCTGGCTTACAGAATACAAGTTAAAATCTTCAAAGTGCTCAAGAGAAGACCAACCAAAACTGTGAGCCTTGATTTTTATAGCCTGCTAAATTATTCTCAAGAACGAAATAGACTTTTTCAGACACAAGCTAAGATGCTACTACTCACAGACCCTCACTGGAAGAACTACCTTACAAAGAAGATACTTCATTAAGAAGAAAAATGAGCCGAGAGCAGTACAGAGATAAGTAATGATCCTGACCAAGTCTGAATGCCTCCTAGAACATACAAGATGTGTGAAATGGAGGGAGGGACCACTGAGACATTCCAATGACCTTAATCGAGGTAAAATGGCCCAAAGGCAAAACAAATAAATAACCTTTACAACATAAGTATAACAGGGCTCTGGCTAGTTAATTTTAATTGTTTTCTTGTGCTTTTGTAGAATTTATTCTCAGTTGTCAACTGTTCCATTTCTGTAACTTTAAATAAGACAAGCACAGAAGCATTGTCAGTCTGGTGCTGTTAAAACATTCCATTGTTTCTTTCACTGCAAAAATAGGTATTACATATTTATATATTTATCAGAATATCAAAACTATTTTTTGGCATAGTTCTCATCTTTTCTTACTTCTATATAAAGTGAAAATAATTTAAGGATGCCAGTGACAATCATTTCAATTTCCCCCAAACTATACTAAGTTTCCTTTCATTCTGTCTTGGTAAGTTCAATCACATATGCTAATTTTATTGACTAAATTCTAAGACTCTCCACAAAGTGGGAAAAAAAGACTCTTAACCAAGGTGATAGTTATATATTTAATACACATCTTGCTTTTAACAGCAATTTTCAAAGCAAATACATCATAGTCCTTATAACTTATTAAAGATTTTATAGTGCTTACAAAGTTGATTCTAAAAATATACCTTATTTGTTCTAAATGAATAACATTATTTGGAAGATAGAATAATAAATTACAGGAGTATGTTTATACCACTATAGTTGAGGCTGTATATATATATATATATATATATTCAATATGAAATTCTTTTCGGGTTTTCACAATTTCAGCCTTAATGTGTAAAAGCAAATTCAAGTTTGGCACACAAGGTCTTAATCTGATAGCAATGTTTTTAAAACCAAACATTAAAACAATCCACTGGACATTGTAGGAGAATAGCAGCCCATGCCCATACATACACTTTCTCTCTCTCTCACTCCCAACACACACACCCGCCAAAGTATTCTGAAAAATTTGCCCTTGTGTATCAGACAGTTGTCGGCAATTCAAAAAATAAAAATTGAGGGAAAAAGAAGTTAGCTAAGAATATGCTTAAACCACACATTTCTCTAATCGTTGAAAAGATAGGCACATCACTGCTATCAAGATCTTTCACACGCACAGAATACCAGCCCAATACACTCTTAAACAGACTTGAACTATTATTCACTAATGGGCGCAGAAATACAGAAATTATGTACCCATCCGTTCACCAGAATGCATGTAAGGCTCAAATCTCTGCATTTCACTGACAATAAATCACATGACCTTGACCCAGCTAAAGTCATTTGCTTTACCACACGGTAAGAGAACCCGACAGAATTAGGAACTTTATTTTGATCTGTTTGGGAATTCTTATTTGTCCCATGGGCAAAAGCAGCGGGATACTGGATTGCAAATGACAGCTAACATCACTTTACATTCTGTGGCACCGCAGAAGGTCCTTTTGTCTTTCCACACCATGCATGTATTCTAGTTAAGTGCTCTAATAGCCCTTACTTTTAGATAATTTCTATATACTCTTTCAAATTTAGACTCAAAACAGCTTACTGCTGATCACTTCTCCTGGTCATCACATGTATCTCCAGTAAAAGCTGCCTAAACAGAAAAGTACTCTTTGGACTCTCTCCTGTAACAACAGTTTGAAAACATTCTACGAAGTTCCTTTTCATCAAATATTAAAACACCAAAAGCTCTCTGAAAATAACATTAAAATCAAAACTACCCACACATCAGGGGACCCACAGCTCATGCGACTGTAATTAGAAAAATAAAAAAGGCACAACAGTAAGTGAAAGAAAAAATAACAGCTTTCTATTTGCTTTTTTTTTTTTTTTTTTGGGCTTTCCTCTTACTTTATTTCCCTATGTTTATAAACTATTCAAAGCATTCTGATACTCTGCATAACAGGAATAGGATCTTTTGGCACATCAATGGTGAGATACAATGTATGGTATGTTTAAAAAATTAATTAAAAAAATTTCATCTATTAATCAACATTTTTTTTAATGTAGTGCATATATATTTTACAGTTATTTAATTCAAAAACATAAAGGTTTATAACTGATTTACAGATGAAGCAATCACAGATTGCAGTAATGTATTTATATATATGTGTATGTGTATATATATATATATATATATTAAAAAAATCTATATATATACTAACAGAGGGGAAAACTGCATCCTGGCAATTTTACAGTCCGAAGTTTGTTGGCATATGTATCCTTTACATGCCCCATTCATCTTGTTTTCTGTTCAAAAGATATATTTTTGCATTCTTCATTCCTGATGAGATTTTTCTGCGATGACTTTACATTCATACTGCAAAAATTAAAAGGTTAACAAATTAAGATTTCTTTTGAATAGCATTTTCCAAATAAACTAAAAGGCTATCAAATTAATACTTTATTATTAATACATGCCTGTTTAGTCCTCAAAGAATCTGAGAATTGTGCAATGATTAGGATTAAATGACAAATATGATAAGGAAAATGAGAAATTCACATTTTAGAAGCGAAAGACACATAGCCGGAAGCAGAGAAAGACAAGGTTTCCCCATGACAGGCAGATGACGGCAGTATGATTTACATCAACACTGGAACATGAACACAAAAGGAGAGAAAGGAAGCAAAGTAGGTTTTTTTGAGTCTTCAGTAAGGCAAATCGGCAAAGGAAAGGTCACAAACTTAAAGACACAACTGAGGTAGTAATAAATTCAGATAACTTTTTAAAAATCACTTTAAGATATAAACCAAAAAACGTTTTTACATTAGAAAAAGCTTCTAGTCAAGAATATTTTAAAAGCACAGCTATAAAAACATGCACCCACAATGCCAAATAAAGTTAACCAATTTGCTTAGGAAAATTGAATGGCTAAATTATCAAAAAGATAGTAAACACTTAATTCTCCCAGCTGGCTGAAATGGTGGTGGTTGCTGTTGTTAGACACCATCAAGTCGGCCTCCTACTCGTGGTGACCCCGTGCACAACTGGACTGGACTGTTGTGACCCATAGGGTTTACGTTAGCTGATTTTCAGAAGTAGATTGCCAGACCTTTCTTCCTAGTCTGCCTTAGGCTGGATTTAGCATCACAGCAACACACAAGCCTCACTGACAGATGGGCGGTGGCTGCAAATGAGGCGCATTGGCTGGAAGTGAAACCCTGTCTCCCACGTGGAAGGCGAGAGCCCCACCACTGAACCACCACTGCCTCGTGGCTAAAATGGCAAACTGCTTATGCAGGAAACTTCTGTGGCCTCTAAACGTTTCTCCCTGATCTCTGCCACCTATAAGCGAGGACGTTATCAACAATGTCCTTTGTTACTAAACGATCGAAGGCCTTAATTTGTTAAAGGCTATCCTAATTAATCCTAATTAATATCTATTGTAGCAACATAATTATTAGCCATGCCCTTTTTCACTTTTAATAGTGCCCTTTTTTGATGGAGTTGAAACAAAAACTCTAAGATTCCTGTTTGGATGATAAATCATATCACCATATCCGTAACACATTTTGGTTTTTCTATCCAGTGGCTCCTTCAACTTTTAATATACCTATGATTAAATTCTTCCAAATGATTTATTTCAATGGAATTGCAAAAGAGAAATCAAAGAACGGTGTCTTTACGAATCGCTTTCCCTCAAAGAAGTAACGTCGTTTAGAGAAAACTTGTCATACAACTCCATAACAGAAAAGTGGTTAAGGAAACATGGCTTACCAGTGCCAGCTGTCGACCAATGTTTCCCATTGTTATGCCTCCGGCAAAAAAAATGCAGGGTAACCAAGAACGTACATAGAGAAAATCTGGAGATGTGTACCTAGAATGATAGAAAGATTTTTAACAACCCGCAGAGGAAGTACAATGACACGTACTAAGACAATTACAGGGAAAATACATTACTCTATAAACTGGCTAATTTCAAAATCTCAATTCTGAATTCAGTTATCATTTATTTATCTAGCGCACCAGCACCAAAGAGACTACTACTTACTGATAAACACCATTGTAGACTAGCAGTTGAGTGACCACGGTTGCCAAGAAAGCAATTCCGACTCCAAGGCCAAAACCACTTCTGGATCTATCGAAAGTCCACCACAGTCCAATGGATAGTGCGGCCAGTGTAAGAGACAGCTGTATGTTGTTATCAAAATCCACTTTCTGAGATCAGTGTTAAAGAGGCATCGAAAAACTTGTAACCAAATAATATCAACTTGTCATTTTTCTAAAATAGGAGGTGCTACTGTTGAGAAGGGAACTGCCTATTCTAGAGTATATTTGGTCTTTTGACACAATATACCAGATTAAAAAATTAGGTGGGATTAAAACTGTCTCTGGTATTTACTAAATATACAGAGGCCATAATACTTCATTAAGAGACCCGACAGACCCTCAAAAAAAAAAAAACAACAGTCTATATACAACCCCAATTATAAGATCAGGCCCATTATTTAAGAAATGCTTTCTTTGCTAAAAATGTAACTAGAAGCCTCTGAACACAAATATGGCTAAAAAACACACTTTTGCTAAAAAGGAAGTGAATATTACTTCTCAAACAGGTTTAGAATTACTTGAGAATCATACAGGAACTTGAAAACAGAAGAGTTGACAGCTATTTAACAGGGTACCACGTTTTCTATGTATGTGATTTACTGACAGACACATTTTATAATAACGCAGTTCAGAAACAAGAGGACCAAGGACACAGTATCCCTTTCTATTATGTCAACTGTTCTAGTTTTAATTTGTTGAGGATAAAGCCTTGAAGTGAACATTATCTTGCAACCTGCCAAGCTATTTTGGTGCCTGAGACTTTGCTGGTATAGGACAGTTTGCTCAAATGATATTTTATTTCCATCACCTACTCAAGCATTTATTCACAAATGTATGGCTCTTTTCTACTCCAAAATCTCTGAGCAAAATGAAGCTTTACAAATTCAATTTTCTCATTTCTTTGCTAGAGGATTATACTAAGGGAATTAATTTCAAGTGTCATTAAAAGGGCATTATCTATGTCCCAAAGGCCACATCTTGGTTCTTCAGTTATACCCTAGGGGCTACTAGCTGGTATAACTGGCCATTCTGTAACCTCAGAGGAGAGATCAGAAGTCCCCAAAATGCATATAAAACCATTTCCCACTTCCTTAAATACATTGTTGTTTACCCCCGACCCCCAACCACCTTCCCACCACACCAGCCAACATCCTGGACACCCAGCTTGCTTATACTCAGCTACTGTGGGCCATTCCCTCAAGGGCACTCCTTGTTTAGGCTTAAGTGATCCAAAAACCTACAGTTTATGGGCATGCTTTATAGAAAGGCTTTTCTTATTTTTTTTTTTTTTTCTGCTAGCTTTATAGCTAAAACACCAAAGAAAAGAATGTGCTCTGATTTTCACTATCCAATAAACACTCCTGTGAAGAGTCAAATTGATTTAACTAGGTTTCACCTTTATTAATAAATAAACTTCATTAAGAGTCAAACAAAATAAGCAGGCTTCTGGGGGAAACAGGTAAAATACATCAACCTTCAAAGCAGTACTGTGTGATTTTCTAAAGTCGAAGTAACCTAATATTAAAAGCAGATGCTATAAATGTTGTTAGGATTTTGGATTTTGCTAAAGGACGGGACAGCTAAGATAGATGTATTTAAGCATGTTATTGAGAGAGAAAGGAAAGAGTGCTACAAAGTAAAAAATTGAGATTAGAAATATGCAGTTTTAAAAATTCCACAAAGGGTATTTAAATTTCTCTCCTGAAACACAGAAATCACAGCAGAAATGTCTGGGATAGAAAGGTCTAATTCCCCCAGATAGAAAGGAATTCACACTCGAAGGGCCCTGGGGTTGGACAATGAGACATTTCTAGACCAGAATCAGGATCCCTGGGGTCAGGTCTCAGCTCTGCCACAGCTGTGCAGTGGGAGCGACTTAGCTAATTACCTAATGTCTCCAGTTTTCCATTATCCTATTGTCTTTAGAAAGAAAATGTTGAACTAGATGATTTCCAATTTCTCTTCTAGATATAATGTTCTATGATTCTATCTTTTTAAGCCCTCCAAACCACTAGATTTTTTTTATATGAAATCATAAATCTCAACTATTTCACCAAGATAAACATTTTGGGAAGTTCTTAATACAAAAGGTAAATCTGAAATGGGAAACCAAAATAATAACAGCCACTGAGCGACTTCCAAATTCATAGACCTCCCAGGACCAGCACAACTGGGGCATAGTAAGGCAGGTGTGTTTTCAGAATCTAGGACCCTGCCTCTTTCTGTGGTTTCTGTTCCCTAGCTTCTCCAAAACACCTCAACCCTTTTAGTAAAAGACACAGGAATCTACTTGCCACAAGACCCATTCTCTTTGTCCAGCTAACTTGGCCAGCCCTCAGCCCAGCGCAGTTATAAGGGCAAACCTTTGGGCAACCTGAAGTACACTTCCTGCCCTTCCCAGTACCAAAGACTCCCGTCACCTGCACTCTCTCACCTATATCTGTTAGAATAGAGAAGCCATGACTAGCAGTTCCCAGACCCTCTTCTACAGAGGGAAGTCAGCAGGGGTGTGTGGCAGGGGAAAGCTAGCGAGGATGATAGGATAAAAATCTTATGAGAGCAAAAACTTTTTTTTCTTCCCAGTCTCCCATGGTTTCCCTGGCACTGTGCTTGCTCCCATTTTTTTCAAAGAATTCTTTTTTTTTTTTTTTAATTGTGCTTTAGGTAAAAGTTTATAGAGCAAATTAGATTCTCATTAAACAATTAATACACACATTGTTTTGTGACATTGGTTGCCAACGCTGCGATGTGTCAATACCCTCCCCTTCTTGACCCTGAGTTCCCCATTTCCATTCATCCAGCTTTCCTGTCCCCTCCTGCCTTCTCATCCATGCTCCTGGGCTGGTGTGCACATTTAGTCTTGTATCTATAGTTGAGCTATGTGTATTACTGTTTGTTTTACACGCCTGTCTAATCTTTGACTGAAGGGTGAACCTCAGGAGTGACTTCAGTACTGAGTTAAAATGGTGTCCGGGGGCCATACTCTCAGATTTCTCCAGTCTCTGTCAGATCAGTAAGTCTGGTTTTTTGTGAGTGTGAATTTCATTCTACATTTTTCTCCAGCTCTTTCCGGAGCCCTCTACTGCGAACCCTATCAAAGCAGTAGGTGGTACTAGCTGGGCACCATCTACTGTGCTGGACTCAGTCTCCCTTGCTCCAGATAGGGTAGAATCAGTGGAGTATCTTATCTTAGATGGCCCTTCACAAGCTTTTAAGACCCCAGAAGCTATTCACCAAAGTAGGATGTAGAACATTTTCTTTATAAACTATGATATGCGAATTGAGCTAAATGTCCCCTGAGACCACAGTCCCCAGTTTGGATATGTCTATGAAGCATCTATGTCTTCACCTTGGTTAAGTGAGGGCAAAAATTTTTGTTCTAGGGGTGGAGATTTTTTTTTCTGGGGGTAGAAGGCAGAGGGGAGAAAGGAAATAGAGTCTACCTTAACCTCCAAGCTAGGGCACTATAAAAATATTCATTAATTACTAAATAAAATAACCAGGATCCTTAATCGAACTTTAAAAATATGTATGGGGGCAGGGGGAGGGAGACGGGTGGGAATGTTCTTTTTGGCCAAATTCTAAGCTGGATATTTCTCCTTATGCCTTTACGAACATTTATGTGGTTTATTGGTGTTGATTAAAACCAGTGACAGTGCACCTTTTTTAAAAAAATTCTAACTTCTTTAAATTAAAACGCAAAACACATCCAGCACCTGAAACAACCACCTATTGACAACTTTACATGAAGACAGACAGAAAATCCTTTGAAAGCATACCTGTTTCAATTGCAGAATTACCAAAACTATGTATGTGTACAGTTTCTAAGTGATACCAAAAAACAGGGATTTATACGCAAGCTTATGCTTCAAACTGTAATTGCACAGCTACTCCTGTGATGTTTCAACAACACCATTCACATTCTTTTTATGACTAAGTAGGCATTTGATGACAGGGAACTTGCAAGGGGCCGTTTAACCTTTGGTTGGCTGGAAGCTGCTCTGTTATTACGCATTTTCATTACCGCGTAAAGGATACAGCGCTGGCATGATTTATACCAACAAAGACAGCTACACACCGCATTACACTGGACCACTCTCTTTTAAATTTATGTGGCTCTCCCAGATGCCTGTCAATGCAGGGGTATAATAACCCAATCACAGCTGTGGAAAAAAGAGAAAAAAATGAAGTCATCTCCAATGCTGTGCTGGCAACAACACTTAAGCTAAAAGAGTTACCTCATATGAATTTTAAAGACTCTTTTTTAAAAAGCTCTTCAAGTTACTTAACATCAAACACTGATGGTTTTAAACTTACCTTCCAAAATAAAAAAAATACACGGTATATATAACATATACACGTGTGTGTGTGGATAACACCACTGAAGAAAGCATCGTAAACTATTACAAGAATATCCTAAATTATAATTGGCAAAATACTATTTAAATGTATGATTCATCATTGAGCAGGGTGGACTAGATGAGTCAGGCTACTTTTCTATTATCATGAGACTTGAAAAGCATTACATCAGTTAGCAGTTAAGCAATGTTCTCTTTAAATTATTTAATCATAAAACATGTATTAAATGCCACAAATTCAAGGAAAAGCTAGAAGCGTAAACATGTACAAGCTCACTGTACACATTACATTCTGACAGTGCTGGCTCTTCCATTAAGTAGATGATCCCTGCCCCTCCAGCTTCTCGTTCTCCTGGGTCTAATGCCATGTCCGGAGGTCTAACTTACTTTTACCTGGCACTCTACTGAGTCTGTGTGCCATATTATCAAAGCAGGGAAGTTCACAACAGCAATTGACATACAAGGCTCCTTCTCCACATAGAGAAAACAGTCCAGGAATTAAACATTTTTGGTTACAATTTAAATTCACTGGAAACCCTGGTGGCGTAGTATTTAAGAGCTATGGCTGCTAACCAAAAGGTCAGCAGTTCGAATCCACCAGGTGCTCCTTGGAAACTCTATGCGGCAGTTCTATTCTGTCCTATAGGGTCGCTATGAGTCAGAATCGACTCGACGGCAACAGGTTTTTTACGGGTTAAAAAATAATAAATTATCTTATACATTTCTTACTTTTGGAAAGCACATCCTGAATGCTAACTGTATGTCATGGACTGAATTATGTCCCCCAGAGAATGTGTGTATCAATCAGCCTGGGCCATGAGTCCTGGTATTGGATGATTTTCCTCTATGTTGTAAATCCTGCTTCTACGATGTTAATGAGGGAGGATGGGTTGCAGTTGTGTTAGTGAGGCAGGACTCAACCTACAAAACTGGACTGTGTCTTGAGGCAATCTCTTGAGATATAAAAGCGAGAAGCTAGCAGAGAGACAGGAAGACCTCATACCACCAAGAAAGCAGTGCCAGGAGCAGAGCACATGCTTTGGACCCAGGGTTCCCGCGCAGAGAGGCTCCTAGTCTGGGGTAAGATTGATGAGAAGGCCGACAGAGAGAGAAAGCCTTCTCCTGGAGCTGACACCCAGAATTTGGACTTTTAGCCTACTTTACTGTGAGAAAATAAACCTCTTTGTTAAAGCCATCTACTTGTGGCTTTAACATTTAACATTTCTGTTATAGCAGCACTAGTTAACTAAGACACTGTGGAATTATAAACAACTGTACATAAACGTCTATGACTGAGACTCAAAATATTCTCACCCAATTCTTAACATAAACACTTGTCAAACCTAAATGTTTTATTCATGAAGTGGGAGAGATTTTTAAATGCTAAGTTAGTCATTAAAAAAGACTATTTAATGAACTAAAACACTTTTTAACAAGGTAGAAGGAAAATGAACTTCCTCAGATTAAATTTAACAGGAAATAGCGGGGCAGCTTCTATCTGCAAATCTTCCTAAACAGAATGATTATGTTGCCATTCTGGTAATAAAGACACAACGGTCACATCAGTCGAAGAGTATGTTTAAAATGTCCAAAACCACCTGTGATGCATCATAAAATTATTGTACCAAAATCGAAGCACCTGTGTGTCAGAAGGCCCTGCTGGCCTGGTCCTGGCTAGCTGTATCTCACAAGCAACACACTCAATCTTCAAGGAAAAACAGAAATCAATTAGTATCAAAAATCACAGACTAGCAGAGAATGGAGCCCTGGTGGCCCAGTGATCAAGAGCTCTGGCTACTAAGCCAAAATTTGGCAACTGGAATCTATCAGGCGCCCCTTGGAAACCCTATGAGGCAGTTCTACTCTGTCCTATAGGGTCACTGTGAGTTGGAATCGACTGGATGGAAACAGGTTTTTTCGGTTTTAGCAGAGCAATGAAACACACCAGAAAGAGGCTGCATGACCCCCTCCCCTCTGGAGGAAAGATGCCACATAGCTCGTGCACCTTCCATTCCCAAACACCGAGAGTGGTCTTTGGGGAGGCACATGCCCAACACACAGTATGGACCACCAAGAGATGAACAACAAATTTCTGCAATCCAGAGCTATTTTTTAATAGTTATTATTCCAATAACTATTTAAAATTTTAAGAGTAAATTTTAAAGTGTCACGATATATTCCTATTTCAAAGACTTTGTAATCCTACGAGATTAACCGACAGCATTTCTCCAAAAGTCTACACAATTAAACTGGTAACAAGCACGCCTAACAGCTGAAATGTAGCTAAATGAGTATCACCTCTTTTTTTCTCGAAGGGTCATGAAACTAACAGCTCGTCTGTCATTCTTCTCTCCCTCTCTTCCCTTTGCCGGCTGCTGAGTAAAATCAACTAAGATCTGGCATTCCAAGTCAATTTTCCTAAATAGCTGATGCCGTAGGTAAAGAATTATCACAGAAAATACTGACGTATGTGCAAAGATACAAATAAGTAAAGCTGACTATATTTTTATGCATGTGATGTCAGACTTGCAAGTGAGAGACAACTGAGGAGACGAAGCAAAGACAAAAAAAAAGGAATTTAAACTGCCATGCTGCCAAAGTTGGGATCTGCCAATAAAAATCAAATCCATTGAGTATGCCTGGTTCACGGGTGCTCATTGAGAGGGAGAATTCGAGGAAGCTTGTCACTTCCCATTAAATGTCTTCTTTCTTTCCTTTAAATAAAGGCACGTCGGAGTTAGATAGCATACATGCTGCACCGTGTGCTTCCTCCGTTCGAGAGCTCAGCAGAAGTATGTCTGGGCTCCTTTTTCTCTTCCTCCATTTTCTTATTTTCACAAGAGAGCCTGTTAAAATCATGCCTGCATAAAATCGTATGCAAACACAGCCCTGCTTCATCAGATGGTTCTCTGATACAAAATCACATTTCTTGTGATATCTTTATTTCCCAGGGACTAGTTACAGTCTACTAAGACCAAAGACAAAAGAATTCTGAAACAGCAGGACTAAGTCATCACTTTTCATGGTGGTGTGTTTAACGCAGTGGTGCACTAAAGGGAATACAGTTAAATCAAACATTTTGCAAGGAAAGGGGGCTGAAAAAAACAAAGCCACTCAGTGGGACAGGCTTTCTTAGAAAATTCTGACAGGATAAGGCATTTTGTTTTTATTAACAAATACTTGAACCCCCACGATGAGTCTGGTTTTTGGTAGTTGCTGGGGATTTAAAAGCAAAAAAGAGTAAGACGTGATCCCAGTCCCCAAGTGGCCACAGAAACGATGAAACACAATAATGTGTTAGAGGTCATTGTGGACACAGTCATCTTCTCCTGGCATGTCAGGGAAGCTTCACGGAAGAGGTGATCCTTGAGGCAGCGTTCACCAGGTGGAACGGGGTAGAAAGGGGTTTCCCATCAAAGGGAGGTGCTTGAGGAAAAGTATGGACAACTGAAAACACCCAGTATTATCTAGAAACTCTAAGTTTTAGGCACAAAGGGGGCTTCAGAGTCCAAAAAGACTCTGAGAAAGGCAAAAGTAGACAAGGGTCATCTTACAAAGAGATTTTACCCTGCAGACACTGAGGAATAATGATAATAATGCCATCAGATTTGTACCAGCGAAAGGGAGATCATTGTTCTTACAACATGTGGTGGAAGTTGGGGGCAGAAAGAGAGAAGACTTAAAATTCCAAGCATAGTGGTTGAGGGCCCGGACCAAGAAAAAGACAGAAGAAAGATGCAAAACGTGGCACCTGGATGTGGAGGTGAGAGCAAAGGAGTCTTACAGGGCATTCCAGGACCGGGTAACTGACTGCTGAACAGGGAAGATTTTCTTTTTCTTTATAAAATTAGGTATTGCTTTCATAGGCATGGATGTAAACTGGCTACTTGTGATTTTTGAAGCAACTATTTTCTCCACCCGATGTCAGCTGCCTTTTCTCTCCTATAATTTTTAAGAAAGATTCCTTTGTGGCCTTCAAGAGTGCTGAAGAGGCTTCTATGTGCAATTCTCATATACTGCACACAGGAAGAGGTTAATCAACTTTTGACATCAGCCATTATTAAACTAAAAGTAGGAAACTAAGAAAAGGAAAACGAGATCAAAAGAAGTTTACCAGCATTCTCCACTAGTTGTCCCTCCAGAGCACCACTAGCAAATTGTCCAGAGCTGAGCCCCTAAGAAAGGCAGCAAATACCCTGGGGGCCTTCTCTTTACAGGCAGGAAGTCGGGGTTCTGGAGGCCCTCTGAAAGGTAGCTGCTCGATCTATGAATGTTAATTGGATCAGAAAATCAAAGGACGAGTATCAGTTTTTCTAGTTTAAGATGGGAAGAACTATTACCTAGAGAGCTTTGAAAAATACATACAAACACGTATACCACCAAAAACAAATACATATACATACTCATGTATACACACAAACTCTCACACACTATGTCGCTTACGTAGTTTACGTTTTTTTCCCTTGATATTTTCCCTAAAATAAGAGAGGGGACATTATGCAACAATTCGGTTTCCATCTTTAGCAACCTTCTGAAATCTGGTATCTTCACTAAATACCATGACTTACCCAACAAAATCAATACTGTAAATATTGTAACAGTGAAAGATTAGTATACAAACCACACTCAAGCCTTACCACAACGGTACCCTTACATCCATGCGACAGGATAATGTAATCATCCAGTATGTTTCACGAGGTCATTCTAAAACATCTTAGAATTAATTCCTCACCCTTTGACCTCCAGCTTTAGGATGTAAGCCAAGAGGGACCTACATTATATTGCGAGGTAGTCACTGACAGATGGGTGGTGGCTGCCCGATAGGTGCACTGACTGGGAATTGGACCCGGGTCTCCTGGGTAGAAGATGAGAGTTCTACCATTGAACGACCACTGCCACCCTCATTTATTATTCCTAAAGTATGTTTAAAAACAAGATATATGGGGAAAAAGCATACACAAAATCTGAAAGAAAACAAAAACAAAAAAACAACATGAAACTTTAAACCTGAATAAAACTATTCCATCTTTTAAGTTTTTATCTGCTTCAAAAACAAGATGACATCAAAACCTTAAAACCAAACAGTGGTGTCATCACCCAGATAACCTAAAATAAGATTTACATGAGCTGGGCTGAAGAAAGTACAAAGCCAAGAGGTTAAATGCCCTATGTCTAAGGGACTCAGGATTGTTTTTAGGATAAAATTTTAAAGGTTCCTACTTCAGGCAGAAGCCAGCCACAAAAGAGTCCATACTTTATGATCCCACTTATATTAAATTCTAGAAGAGGCAAAAATCATCTAGAGTGACAGGAAGCAGATCAATGAGAGCCTGTTAACTGGGGGTGGAGAAAAGGCTGCAAGGGGGCACAGGAGAATTTGGGGGGGTGAGGGAAATGTCTATCTGGATTCTGGTGGTGGTTACAGGACTGTATGTACTTATCTAGACTCATCAAACTTAAAACAGGTCCATTGTTTTGTATTTAAATTATACCTCAATAAAGCTGACTGTTTTTCTAAAAAGTTTACAGCTCAGACAACATCCACACTCATTTATACCATTTCTCTCCTAAGCATTTTAGAGAAACATCCTACACATACCTGAAGCTGTGCCACAGCACGGTGGTACCCACCATGCTGAAGAAAAGATGCTTGTAATCACGTCAGGTGGAAAGAGGGTCACGTTTCTCTGAATTTGAAGTAAATTTAATACTAATGCAAGAAACACCCCAATCAAAAACAGCACGACTCCACGGATCAGCAGGTTCACACTCCGGCTAGTGACCCATGAAATATACGGGCCGCACTTTGTGGGCCCAGGCGACTCTGTCTCTCCTTCTGCCATGGTTTCATAAGTTCAGTGAGCCAGCAAAAAAACAGCTTCCCTGCTGAAAAACTCAACAACCGTCTGTGAATCCAAGCAGACTGATGCTTCAACAGTACCTCATCTTGTCCTAAAACAGGACCTACCAGAAATCCTGCAAGAAATAAGAAAAAAGAAGTCAATGTGTGTCTAAAAATGATTATACAATTGTCTTGATTTCAATACTGATTTATTTGAAAGGGCAAATAATGAAACAAGTCTGTATACTAATTTATTTAAATTAGATATTTACTGAATAAGAAGGTTTTAAGAAGTATTTTTATATGCATGATGCAATGAAAAAATAAAGTGCTACGCATTTGTATCCACTGTGACAGAATAAGTGACCTAACAGAGTTAAAGTCAGAATAATAGTAAAACCAGCTTGCCACACCTCAGAGGAAAGCAGAGCAGGTTACTTGAGACTCTTCTACTGGAATACGGAAGATCAAAACTCACATTTCTGCTTCTACCTAGACCTCCAAGCCCACCAGTCACAACAGAGTATTTTATACTTCACAAAAAATCAACATATTCTGACTGAAAATGTGTTTTTCACAATAAAGTATGATTTGCTAATGAGGACAACCCCAAGAGAAGAGCAAAATTATGTGATTAATGTTTAATGCTTACATATTTGAATTTTTGCACAGAATAGACCACTAGCCACTCACCTACACAAACACCAACCACAGATACCAGACCTGACCCACACTCCCCAGGGCCACAGCTGTCTCATCCCTGCCACAGCCCAGTCTGCCGCTTGCTCCAACCATGGCAGCTAGTATTGTAAGTTGGAGTAAGAAGAAAGGAAGCTAATGAAGAACAACATAACGGGTAGGTTCTAAGTTTTATCCACATGGCCCCTGACTCCTAAAGCCCAGAACTTTGCCAGCACAGTCTAGGTATTCATTCACTTCTCTAAACCAAAGTTTTTTTGTTCAAGACAAATAATAACATTTGAGGCTTTCTATGTGCTGTTCTAAGGAGCCCCAGTGGTGCAGTGGTTAAAGCGCTTGGCTGCTAACTGAAAGGTCAGCAGCTGGAACACACCAGCTGCTCCATGGGAGAAAGATATGGCAGTCTGTTTCCATAAAGATTTACAGCCTTGGAAGCCCCCTGGGGCAGTTCTACTCTGTCCAACAGGGTCACTATCATTGGGTTGGTTTGGATGTGCAGTTGACACATAGCAACTCATTCAACCCTCAAAATAACCCTAAGAGGTAAGTGCAATTATTACACCCATTTTACACGTCAGGCAAATAAAGCAGAGAAAGGTTAAGTCACTTGACCAAGTTCACATCCCTCCTAAAAGGCCAAGCTGGGATAAAAATTCATGCAGTCTGGCTCCAAAGCCCTCATTTTTACCATGATGTTCAGGCTCCCAAACTGTCCCATATTCTTGTACGTGTTTTCTACAAATACTAACATTTATTAAATGGGAAAATACTACACAGACTATTTACGTAACTTGCTTTTCTTCCACCCGACAGTAACATATCTTGGGAATATGTGATCTATCCTTTGAATCCCAAAGTAGATTATTTCAAACCTTAGTAAAAAAAAAAAAATGACACCTATAATAGCTACCTTATAATTATGTCTATAGTTGCTTTATGAATTATAAACTTTTATGTAGGTCTTATTTACTACCATATCTCCCACTGTACGTACCCAGAAAGGTACCTATCTAGCCAACAGTGGGGGCGCCACATATTCATACCTGTTCAACTAAATCGTGTTAACTTTTTAAATCAGACTATACTGGGTTAAATAAGCTTTTTAGAAGGCAAATCTAGCACCTAATCAGCAGTAAACAATAACTTTTCTTTGACTTTCCAAGTTCTACACTATCTTACAAATGAATTTTGGAATAACACCCATGTAAAAACAAAAACAACAAAAAAAATTTTTTGTTTTTTTGAGTAATCAGTATGCAAATAAGAATATTTGTAAGTACTAGTAACTTTCACAGCCTCTTGGGCGTATGTGGTAACCACTCACACACTTTCTTCCTGAGCCCCCGCTGCACCCACAGCTCTTTGCTCCACACTCAGTGGGCGAAGAGTTCCATAACGAAGCAAGTCTTCACAATCCTAACTGAGCTCTTCAGCTGACAGAACTTGAGAAATTAGTCTATATTACAGCATGGGAAATTCATGGGAAAACATTTTCTACACGCCAACTGAAAATGCCCAGAAAACATCTCCTCCTGACCTGACCCTGCAGGCTATTCCTTGCTGTGGTATCCAGCGTATTAGCATGTCATATGTTCTGGTCGCTTTTTAGTAAGGTGTTCAGAAGCTACAGAGTTGTTGTTTGTCACCATCATCATCATCACCATCGACTATTGACGGAGTGCCCATTTATGAAGGGCCTACTCTGTACCAGACACATAGCAACTCTAATATTCAACATACTATAATCCCAAAGGTAAGTATTATCATGATCATTTTTCTCTGTACCAGACACATAGCAACTCTAATATTCAACATACTATAATCCCAAAGGTAAGTATTATCATGATCATTTTATAGATGAGAATACCAAGTCAAAGAAATTTAGGAACTATTAGCTATGGTCAGAAACCCTGGTGGCATACTGGTTAAGAGCTACGGCTGCTAACCAAAAGGTCAGCAGTTCAAATCCACCAGTCGCTCCTTAGAAACTCTATGGGGCAGTTCTACCCTGTCCTATAGGGTCACTGTGGCTGGACGGCATTGGGGTGGTAACAGGGGAGCTCATGGTCACATGACATGCAGTTTGGGAACTAGAATTCTACCTCAAGTCTGACTGATACCCATCTTCTTTCCTCTATACCTTGAACCCCACTCATCTTAACTCCTCGGACTTCCATTTTTTAGTGTATGGTTCCTTGGAAACTCTATAGGGCAGTTCTACGCTGTCCTAAAGGGTCACTCACTGTGAGCTGGAATCGACTCGACAGCAACGGGTTTGGTTTTTTGGGTCTCTGTAGCGGATTGGTTACTGAAAAGACAGCCAGACATTGGAAAACCATCTCAACTACGATACGCTCCCAGGCTATAAGTAGGCAACTATATAAGAGCACAAAGATCGTGCGAATAAATGTATGACCACCTTAAAATTTTCTTTAAAAGCCTAGATGGAGGTACGTCTTAGTCATCTAGTGCTGCTGTAATAGCAATACCACAAATGGATGGCTTTAACAAAAAGAAGTTTATTCTCTCACAGTCTAGTAGGCTAGAAGTCCAAATTCAGGGCGTCAGCTCCAGGGGAAGGCTTTCTCTCTCCACTGGCTCAGGAGGAAGATCCTTGTCATCAATCTTCCCCTGGTCTAGGAACTACTCTGCATAGGAATCCCAGGTCCAAAAGACATGCTCTGCTCCCAGCGCTGCTTTCTTGGTGGTATGAGGTCCCCCACTCTCTGCTTGCTTCCCTTTCCTTTTATCTCTTGTTGGATAAAAGGCTGTGCTGGCCACACCCCAGGGAAACTCCCTTTACATTGGATAAGGGATGTGACCTGAGTAAGGGTGTTACATACAGCCCTAATCCTCTCAAATAATCTAATCTTGCCTCATTAATCACAGGCAGAGATTAGGATTTATAACACATAGGAAAATTACATCAATCATAAAATGGAGGACAACCACACAATAGGCCATGGGAATCATGGCCTAACCAAGTCAACACATATTTTGGGGGACACGATTCAATCCATGACAAGGTATAAAAAGATGCCTTAAAGAAAAACAATAAAATGGCCAAGTTCCATACTGTATGAGACCAACAGTTGACCCTTTACTTCCCAAACTCTTAGTAGGCACAGCAAACTTCCCATTGTGTTTCTGAAACAGCTAGTAGAAGAATATATGTTTTGACTGATCCAAATTGCTCCAGTAAATCAATCCTTTCTGTTCATGATTTTTTTTTCCAAAAGGGAATTAATGGCAAAGGATGTTTTATAGTGAACAATATTTTTAAGGCAACAAAATAACATCAGTTTTTAAAAGCTATTTCAGTGTTTCATACTATCATAATCACTTGCCAGTGTCTGTCAAAGGACACTGGCATTTTGGGCAGTACAATTCCTTACCAAAGACATTTAGCAGCCCAAGGTCTCACCCACTAAATGCCAGTACACCCCCCACCCCATTAGAACAACCAAAAATGTCCTCATATACTTCCAAATGTCCCCAGGCAGACATTGTCCTCCCACTGAGATCCACTGATTGCTAAAGACTTCTTTCCTCACTCTATTGCAAGGCTGTTAGAGGTTTTTAAACTGTTTATGTTATTCTGCCACCAATGTTTATTCAACTTTTCCTGGTAGTGCATATTGACATTTCCTACTTCACCCCAAGTTTTCTTTTAAAATAGCAGAATGCTTGTTTGTTGTTTATTTGAATGAGATCCAAAAAGCTGATTGTGACTACATCATAATGAAAAGCCAAACTTGTTGGCATCGAGTCGATTCCAACTCTTACGGGCTCAATAGGACTACAGAATTGCTGAGTCAGAATTGACTCTATGGCACACAGCACAACACACACAGGACAGAGTAGAACTGCCCCCATAGGGTTTCCAAGGAGCAGCTGGTGCATTCAAACTGCTGACCTCTTGGTTAGCAGCCGAGCTCTTAACCACTGCACCACCAGGGCTCCAACATCATAATACAAAAGTATAAAATTGTTAGAGAAAAAAATAAAAGCTAAAATGCTTTAGAATCACAGTATCCTAAAATTGAAGAAATAGGTGGGAACTAAGAAATCATTTATTACAGGAAGTGTGAACCCCATGCAAAAAAACCAAAAACCTTGTGTAAAAAAAGAAAAGAAACTTGTGTATATGTGCATTTTTCTGGGAAGAGAGTTTGGTGATTTATATTAAGTACTCAAAGTCCATAATCCAAAAGAAGTTAAGATCCAGTGCTCTAACAGTTTTGCATTTTACCAGCAAGGCAAAAGAAACCAACGTGGTCTAGTGAATTGGCAAGATCAAGACTACTACTGGATCTTGCCCGCGGTCAACTTCGATGGCGACTGGTTTATCAACCTTATTCCTGATACAACTGCTTTCCTTGATATGGGCATGTAAGTGGGCTTGCAAGGCCTTGACTCTGCACCAACTGAACTCAGTCCTTGAGGTTCTGTCCGTCCTCTTCTGAGAAGCTGAGTGTTTAGAAGGGCTTTTAAAGCAACTGGCTTTAACTTCCAGATTGGATGCAAACTGAAAGAGGTTTCCCAGAAGTGGAATTCACAGACCTCTTAATAGTTCCTGGACAGTTCCTTAAACATGCTCCTTGAGACCCATGCTCAAGGTTTCACAGTTTAACCCCTTTGTTCTCATTATCACAGAGGCAACCCCAGGGGTTCTCAACCATGCGTCAAGGCACAGTATATATACATTAATAAGGCATAATATATATTGCAAATAATTCATTACTGAAATTAGAGAATGGCTAATTTCTTTAATAAGAGTTATGTATTGAATTGTGTCTCCTCAAAAGATGTGTTGGAATTTTAATCCCTGTGCAACTGGATGTAATCCCATTAGGGAACAGGGTTTTCTTTGTTACGTTAATGGGCCATATTAGTGTAGGGTGTGTCCAAGCAAGCACAAGCTGGAGGGATGGGGGGGCAGGGGAATGCCATGTGAAGATGATCAAGGAACTAAAGAATGCTGGGAGACAAGGATCTTCCCCCAGAGGCAACAGAGAGAGACTTCTAAAGCTGTTACCCTGAATTCGAACTTCTAGCTGCTTAAACTGTGAGAAAATAAATTTCTGTTCTTTAAGGTAAATAATAGTTTTAAAAATAATAATAATAAAAAAATGAACTCCTGGAAATAACTAGACTTATCAAAGAGATAGGAAATCCAATAAGACCATTCACTCCTACTATGCAAAAACGAAGTTCCTAAAAGAGCAGGTTTCTAAACTAGTCACACACTGGGTGAGTGGGTTGTTTTAATGGGGATAAATATCCACTGATTTAACTTGTTTTGAAATTTGGTTTTCTGATTATACATATTGGTATTATTTTCTTAAAGCAAAAGCTATCTGTACTTCTAAATACTACTCACAATGATAAATCTCATTCTCCAAAATTTACAAAAAAAAAAAAAAAAACCTATATTTGAAAAATTTAGATTACTCAAGAAATAATTTGTTGATCAGGGAAGAAGTCTTGAAAACCCCAGTCAACACCCCTTCCCCCCTTCCCTTTCTTTGTCTGCTAACCACAAGCTTGTTCTGAGCAACAATTTTTCAGGAAGTCACAGCAGGTAGTGGCTCCAGCCACTGAACTAGCCCAAGCCACACCTTGAAGCATGTGCAGATTGAAGAGATCGAGTCCTTCAACCCACCCCGGACCGACTGTCACAGGAAAGAACAATATTTCCCAGCCCATGATTTCACCCGATTCCATTTTAAAAGTGAGGGGTCCCACTACACGCACATCCAACGGAAGATGATTTAATATGGGCATGGGAGGGCTAAGGGCAGAGAGTTCCAGGTACCAAACCCAACCACCGACGCCTTTGGAAACAAAAGGCTCCCAAGCCCCCTTAGACAGTGAGCATGTGGCCTTATGGTCGCTAGACCCCATTTTGCTCCTTGTCTACGCAGACAATAAATTTCCACTTTGTTTCCCTTGCAAATGGCAGTATGGCGTCCATCTTATTTCAATCGGCTAATAAGACAGGACAAGAACCCTCATTTGGTTACAGTCTCACTTAAAAAAAAAAAAAAGACAATAGCTCAACAGATCCTTAACAACGAGCCTGATAAGCAGACAAGTACGTATTTTTAATCACGGTCTTGCAGAATAAAATAGGCTAAGTAACTTCGTAAGACCACAAAACCAGGTAGCACCAGGACTAACCCCCAGTATTCTGACTCCAAGGGTTCTTTCCATTTCAACACATTTTGCCTTCATCTACAAACACTATAAAAGAACAATGTAAGTGCCACACAATAAAGAGTTCATGTTGATAAGCTACTGTACTGTTAAAACCAAAATAATGCTTTTTCAACACTTTATAAAGAAAAACTTTCTACAGGACATGAAAAATTCTACCTTGAACCTGACCTACTAGTTCTCAAAAATACATTACTGAGTATATTGTACTATTTGTATAATCTACAAATTGTTGTTGTGTCCTTGAGTCAATTCTGACCCATAGAGACCCTATGTACAACAGAACAAAACATTGCCCAGTCCTGCGCCATCCTCACAATCTTTGTTATGCTTGAGCCCATCACTGTAGCCACTGGGTCAATCCATCTCATTGAGGGTCTTCCTTTTTTGCTGACTCTCTACTTTACCAAGCATGATGTCCTTCTCCAGGGACTGGTCCCTCCTAATGACATGCCCAAAATATCTGAGAAGTCTCACCATCCTTGCTTCTAAGGAGGATTCTGGCTGTACTTCTTCCAAGGCAGATTTGTTTGTTCTTCTGGCAGTATATGGTATATTCAATATTCTTCGCCAACACCACAATTCAGAGGTGTCAGTTCTTCTTCAGTCTTCCTTGTTCATTTTCTAGCCTTCTTATGCATATGAGGTGACTGAAAACACCAAGGCTGGGCCAGGAACACCTTATTCTTCAAGGTGACATCTTTGCTTTTTTAACACTTTAAACAGGTCTTTTGCAGCAGACTTGCCCAATGCAATGTGTCATCTGATTTCTTGACTGCTGCTTCCATGGGCAATGATTGTGGATCCAAGTAAAATGAAATCCTTGACAACTTCAATCTTTTCTCCATTTATCATGATGTTGCAAATAGTACCTTATTATTTGAACTATTCAAATAGTTTGCATAGATCAATGACCAATCATCATCAGTACTAGGAAAACATTATTCTAGGTATATGAAAGCCTCTTAATAAATTGATATTATCACTTTTAGATAAACAAAACAGGGTTATAAGTGATTCTGGGTTTTGCAAATGAAAATCAATTATGTTTACTACTGAAACAACTTTTAGGCAATAGGCTTTTGAAAACAAATACACACAAAAAATCTCCTAGTAACTTTAAAAAAGAGAGAGCTACATTTTAACAATCTTAATACCCTAAACCCAAACACAAGGTCATTTACCTTCCAATTATCGGCAGTCACAGAAATATGTTTGGTCCCAAATTACCCTCACTCTTCAGGTGCCTAGGTCAGACAGACTACTAAATAATAAAGTTAAATTACTACCTCACATCTTTTTTATCATATGCTCTTTAAATTAGAATGGCATTCTTTGAAATAGTATAAGCACTAACATTAGAATAGACACACTTAAACCAGTTTAATCCTCCTTAAATAAAAGCACACAAATGTGAATCACAGGCTAGGGGCACTAAAAACTTCAAGAAAAAATTGTAGGCATTGCAACTCAACTTTCCACTCAACATTAAAACCCAAAATTACCAAATAGAAGACACGTGTTAATACTGGTGAAGGGAAAGGTAATACACAATATGGGGAAGCCAGCACAACATAACCATGGCAAGAGAGGTCACTGAGAGGAACGAAAGGATAAAGGGCAACTACAGTAACTACTAGAGCATAGACAATCCTGGGACAATAGTATTAACAAACAGTAATTTACAAATGGATACACAGGTAGATAGATATGCCAAGAGGTGTGCGAGGGTGTAAGGGAGCCCAGCCACCAGCAGATACAGGTGTGGTGGTGGATATTTCTACATACATGACTATAGGTGCTCCTCGTATTAATACAGACAGTAGAGCACACAAGGGCCACAGTCGGGGAAACCTCTTAGACATAACCACATACCTCGTGGGATCAAGTTCCTGGGCTCAAAGGCAAAGGACCATAGACTCAGGAGGCATCTATGTCAATGGGCACAACATAATTCATAATGGCATTGCTCTGCATCCTACTTTGGTGAGCAGTATCTGGGGTCTTAAAAGCTTGTGAGCAGCCATCTAAAACACATCTATTGATCTCTTCCCATTCGGAGCAAAGGAGAGTGAAGAAAACCAAAGGCTCAAGAGGACTAATAGACCACATGAACCACAGCCTACACAAGAGGCCAGAAGGACTAGATGGTGCCTGGCTACCTCTACTGACAGCTCTGATTGGGATCACAACAGAGCGTCCCGGACAGACTGAGAGAAAAATGTAGATCAAAAAATCAAATTCACAAAAAAGATTAGACTTACTGGTCTGACAGGAACTGGAGGAACCCCCGACACTATGGTCCTAAGAAACCCTTCTAACCGGGAACTGAAGCCTTTCCTGGAGACTACCTCCCAGCCACAACAGACAAGCCCATAAAATAAACACCTGAGAGGCACGTGCACCTTAGAACAATCAATTATATAAGATCAAAAGGGCGATATTTGCTTAAAGGCAAAGATAAGAAGGCAGGAAGGGGTAGAATATCAGGACAAGGGGAAAGGGGGAACCCAGGGCAAAAAGGAGACAGCGCTGACACATTACAGGGACTGAAACCAATGCCATGAAACACTTGATGCACAAACTATCAAATGGCAATCTAATTTGCTCTCTAAACTCTCACCTAATGCACAATATAACTAAATAAATAAACCCAAACACAGAAGTCATTAGGAAAGCAGCATTCACATTCTATCGCTGCTTAAAAGTGTCAAATCTCAGTTCCTAGAACGGTTACTCTATCATTTGGGAATAATTAATAACGATGAAAACAAACCATCTTTAAATTACTGAACTGCATTTTATCCTTTCCTTTTCAGTGAGATCGTCTGTAAAAGCAACAATTGTCAACTTAAAAAGAACCAGCCTCTTTTTCAAATGTTTGTGCTTCAAGCTTGGCCACTACGTTCTGAGAACTACTGAACACAATGTCTGGAGAAAGAATAAAAGGGGAAAATAGGACAAGCACATGGTTAATTTTTTTTTTAAGGTGGGGCCCCTACATTCATTTTCATTCAGCGGTTCACTAACAGGGCCAAACCCAAAAGTTGGAAAATGCAATCTAGTCAGCCACTGCTTGGATGCCTGCATTCCTTCCGCAACCAGAATTGGAGCCTGTCCTCTTCCCCTGCAATCCCCAGCTCCCTTGCAATACCGATCTGGGTCAGTTTCAGTGGCCAGCCTGTCAAATCTATCCATTCCTTCTTAAAGCATTTCCTCATCAATCCTACAAAACAGCAAACTCTTCACACCATATTGTCCTCGACCATCTAGCTAACAGCATATTTTAACAAATTTTTCTTACCACTGACTGGACATAGGCCATTATCACTTAAGTTTTAACATCCCCTCCCTCCCAATATCCATACTCCTTTTCTTTCTGTTTACTGCAAATACCTGCTAACCAACCCTGAAATCCTAGTAATTATCACCAACTTCTAGGCCCAGGCAAGAGGTCTCTTTGGCTTTACCCACACATCCACTCCGAAGGTATCCAATTCTAATCCAAAATGTCAAAGTCCCACTCCCCAGTTCAATGTCAACATACCTTTTCGCGGATTCTAAACTGACTCAGATAGATACCCAGCTCTTTGGATCCATCCCTGTCCCAAGCCTGTGTCTCTCGCCTCTCAAGTCCTGACAGCTGTATGCCTGACAGCTCATCGACCTCCTCCACCCGTCAGACCTCCAGGGTCGCCCTTCCCACCGTCCTCCAGCCTGCTTTCCGCTCAGACACTGTTCCACCGTCCGCGGAGCCTCGGACTCTCCTATAACCTTTCCCCGGCCCCTCTGTCCCCTTTCCGATCTCGATGTCCCACTTCCAGGTAACCGGAGCCCCCCGCCTGCAGGCCCTGGCGCCTGTCCTCATCCCCATCTGTGGTCCTGGCTCCCCGCACCTGCCACCAGGATTCCCACCTTGCAAAAACACAAGCAGTTCCTCTTCCCGTGAGACACCTCTTCTCAGACCGTTTCTCTCAACATCCAGTTACCCGTGCTTTTCCGGGGTACGCCAACTTACCCCCGCCTCCGCCATCTTCTAGGACCAGCCCCGGCCCCCCACCCCCACCCCACTCCGCCTCTTCCTCCTCCCCTCCTACAACTCCGCCCGAGCTTCACTGCGAACGCGCTCCCGCGATCGGGGCAGAGGAGCTTCCGGTTCCTGCCTGTACTAGTCGCTGGGGCAGCGAGTCGGGGCAGAAGGGTTTCCGGTCCCCACGAAATTGGCGGGTTGGCAGTAGGCGTGGAACGTCTGGACGGAGGGAGGCTGTCAGATGAGCTGTTGTTTGCTGCTGACCAAACAACCGTGGATTGTGACGGGTGCCAAGACTCCGTGGGCGGTGTAAGAGGATCGTGCACTGACACACGCACACTCCCCGGAGAGGCGCGGCTCTCTGCGTGTGGCTCTCCTCGTAGCTGAATTGCGGGCTCTGGTTTTCCGCCTACGGACGCTGGCTCAGTGTCATTGTGCTTTTGCCGGACTTTGCTCCCTGTCCTTTTTCCTTCCCGACTTAGTCATAATTTCTCTTGGGGGAAGAAGCATAGTTGATATTTCTCTCATTTGCATCCCACTGGGCTTTTTTAAGGTTTTCACTGATAATCGTTCCCTAAGGACGACCAACCAGGTAATGTGGTTTCAGGGCAGTTGTCTAAATAGGAAGGGCTTTAGATATTTACATCTATCTACCAAACCAAAAAACCAAACTCTTTGCTGTGAGTCGATTTCGACTCAAAGTAGAGAAAATACAAAACCTTATAACACTCTTTCAGAAGTGGTACTATAATCATTACTTTCCATTGAATCTGAAACTGTAATTTTAGAACGTGAAACAACCCAAACAGTTCTTTGGAGTGTGTAAGTGAATTTATGCGTGAGTGGAAGCGATGCTATCGGCACATAAACACGCGATTTGTAAATCAACAAAGGGCATTAGGAGATGGTGCCTTCCTTCTCAGGAAAAAATAAAAACAAACCTTAAAGAACAAAAGCAAAAACAAAATCCCTCTTGAATTTACCGCATTACTGGGTTATAGATCACTTTTTTTACCTTGTTAGGTGCCGTTGAGTCGGTTCATAGCAACTCTATGTACAACAGAACGAAACACTGACCGGTCTTGTGCCATCCTCACAATCATTGCTATGTTTGAGACCACTGTTGCAGTAATTGTGTCAATCCATCGTACTCTGAGGGCCTTCAAACTTGAGGGGCTCATCTTCTGGCACTCTTATCAGACAAGTTCCGCTCCTATTCATAAGGTTTTCAGTGGCCAGTCTTTCAGAGGTCAACTGGCAGGTCCTTCTTCCTAGTCTGTCTTAGTCTGGAAGCTCTGCTGACCCCGCTGGTATTTGAAATACCAGTGGCAAAGCTTCCAGTATCACAGCAACACGCAAGCCACCACAGTACTACAAACTTGACAGAGGGGAGGTAGCTTAACCCAAAATATATTATGAATGTATGAGTATGGTCAGGTTAGAATGGTCCTGAAGAAAGTTTTAGACGAAATCTGGTCCTAGAATAATTGCTTAATATTTTTAGAAAGGAGTGGAAGTTGGTGTGGCTGTTTTCTTTTACTTTGAGCTGATAACCTATAAGATGGATTTTTTTTTTGTATTTCTGAATTGCTTATCATTTATTTTTGAAATTTGAAGGAGGAACTAAATTTGCAACAAATGGCTAAAAAAAAAAAAAAACCAAACCTGTGCTGCAAGGCGATTCCAACTAGTAGCAACCCTCTAGGACAAAGTAGAACTACCGCATAGGGCTTCCAAGGAATGGCTGGTGGATTTGAACTGCCAACCTTCTGGTTAGCAGCCAAGCTCTTAACCACTGCACCACCAGGGCTCCATAAGTTGGCAAGTATTTATATGGCCCTTTTTCTTGTCTCTAGCATTTCCTTTAGCTCTAAGTTTCTCTCCTGTAGGTTTTACATTAAGAAAGAAAGAAACCTGTTGCCATCAAGTCAATTCCTACTCATAGGAACCCTATAGGACAGAGTACAACTGCCCCATAGAGTTTCCAAGGAGTAGATTCAAACTGCCGACCCTTTGGTTAACAGCTGAGTTCTTAACCACTGCGCCACCAGGGCTCCAGTTTTACATTACTTAGCCTAGAGAATCATTTATTTTAGTTAACTTCTTACATCCAATGCAGTCATGCCTACTACAGTACAACACAGAATATAAAATCCTTAGGAGAAATTTTTTAAAAGGCCATCTGTTCTCCCGATTTGACGGTTTGAGGACAGTTTTCACGGAAGATGTAATTTCTGAGTGGGCATTGGGGATAGTAGAAACATATGAGGAGGGTGGAAGCTCACAGCTGGCAAAACATAAAGCCGACGGTAAAGCCTGGAGTGTGGAAGGCTGTATGGTGAGAATAGTGCCATGTGAACACCAAGCTCATGGATATCAACTAAAATTTTGTTATTATCATGGGAATATTAAAATTCCAAATTAACTGATGCCAGAATATAAATTAGAACTTCCAAAAATCAGAATAACTTTGGGTTCCTCTTTGAAATTCATGTAATATGGATTGAATGCTGGTGAAGAATTCTTGGAACCCGGATGGTATTTTGTCTCTGTGACTGCATGTGTGTAATCATGCCAAATGAATTTATTTTTCTAGGCTTTCTTTTTCTCATCTGTAAAAGGAGTGATGATCTAGATGATTTCTAAGGTCCTTTTCAGAGGTAAAAATACCAATGATTTCATAATTGTTTGATTTCAGATAAAGGTTTGTTCCATTAATCTTACGTGTTACTTAGCCTCCCAAGTGAATGAGCCAAAGGTAACCAAGAAAACAAATAGAAAAAATCCTTTACTTACTTAATATAAACACTGCAAAAGTTTATTTGCCTTGGGAGGCAGGGCCAAGACGGCAGAGCAGTTAGATGCTTCCTGTGGTCCTTCTTAAACAAAGACCTGAAAAAAAAAAGTGAACCAATTACATATGACAATCTAGGAGCCCTGAACATCAAAGAAAAGTTGAGGAGTTGGACTGAGTTGCAGGGGGAGGGAGGGAGAGTTCAGAAGCAGCAAGGATTTGCCAGACCTGACCTGGCCAGCACCCTGCAGGCTGGATTGGCTGGCTTACGCAGGCTGAGGCAAACAGTAGTGCACAGGACGCATTTTCCACATCAGGACAAACCAAGTGGCGGAGAGTCTGCTCAAGCCTCCAGAACCAGGGACAAGCCACGCTAAATCAGTGAAAGTTAAGTACAATCATCTAAGATACCATGTAAGATCAAAAAAACCTTTCCCCCCTCTGTGAAGTCCTCTCTCCCAATTACCTGCCCCCTCTCTGACTCTGCTCAGGTCCTGGTCCAGCTTCAGTGATTGCTGTGCCCTGTATGCTGGAAGTGGTACCTGTTGCACCCACCGAGCCATTCTCCCAGCTTTGGAAAGGGAAAAAAATTAACAAATAGGAAAAAATAATCTGCCAGCTCTCCTAAGCTGGGAACTCAGGGCAGGCACAGTCCCTTTGCCTAGGCACAGGCATAAGGAGTCCATGGACTTTGAATGCCTTTCACCCCATCCTAGACCTGTGCGTGGGCTCATTTCAAAAGCATAGGCCCTCATTAGCATAGCACAACAGGGTGTATACCTGAAGTTTATTTTCAACTGCAACAGCTAAGGGAGAGGGGCAGATCTGTGACATTTGACAGTACCCTGCCCATTAAGCAGGGACCTCACCTACTAACATCAGGGGACTGAGGACTGGTGGCGCCACCTGCTCCACCTAGCCACCCTCGGCTGGGGTGCAAGAATAAGTGGTGCCTCCAAGTCCTTACATCCAACAGCCTTGGGCGCCCAAAGCCTGGCTGCAAAACCCACCCACCTACATGCTCTAGGGAACAAGGACACACCTTCCACCCAGACAGGGGCAGCTATCAGCCCCCTGCCTTTCTCAGCAAATGACCCCCTACTGTAGCCAGATAGCAGTGCCTACTCCAATCGCCCCTGCCTGTCTAGGACTGTAGGTGAGAGCCTGCACCACACACTCAGTGACTGACAACAAGGACACATGAACCCACACAAGAAAAGTAAACGGACTCCCGCGCTCACATACCTAATAACAGCTCTAACCACCTGGTGACAGGATGTGAAAGCTTCAAAGGCGCCAATAATCAATGTAGCTCAAAACAAAACAAAACAAGAAGCTGGGGCACAGTAAGCAAACGTAAAATAAATAAGTATGATAACTTATTGATGGCTTAGAGAAAACTGTCAATATCAAATCACATAACAAGGCAGACCATGATGACTTCAGCAAGTGACCAAAACAAAGAACAAAGAAACCTCCCAGAAAAAGAGAACTTCTTCGAATTACCAGAGGTAGAATTCAAAAAATTAACATGCAGAGCTCTTCAAGACATCAGGAAGTAGAAGAGGCGGGGCCAAGATGGCAGAATTGCTAGATGCTTCCAGCAATTCTCTCTTACAAAAAAGACCCAAAAAAACAAGCGAAATAATTATATTTATGACAACCTAGGAGCCCCAAACATCAAAGGCAAAGTTAGAAAATGGACTGAGCAACAAGGGGAGAGAGAGTCAGTTCAGAAGCAGAGAGGGGTTGCTGGACCCGAAACACCAGGGGCCTTCAGGCACCATTGCAGGGAGTGACTGAGGCATGCTGGTAGTAGCATTTGGCCACAGTTTTTCCACAGGAAGAAGCAGACAGCTGCACACCCTACTCACACCTCCGGAACCAAAGAAGAACAGCGCTCTCAGCAAAGGCTAAGTACTTGTGTATATTTTACCACACCTTCCACCCCCAAGATGGCTTCAGTGGCTGTTGATTTCCCTTGGCCTGAGATAGGCCCTGTTGAGTACTTGGAGCCATCCTCCCAGCCTTGGAGAAGGAATAAATTCACAATTAGGGGAAAAGATAATTTGCCGGCTCCACTAACCTGGGGAGCTCAGGACAGAAGCAACTCCCATCCAGGCATAAACAGTCGATGGACTTTGAATACCTTTCCCCACTACATGAACCTGTGTGGGCCTATTTCAGGAGAACAGGCCCTTGTTGGCAGACTACAATTGTTTCACCTGTGCGGTGGAGAGGTGGGTGTTTGATGTTTGACACTGCTTTGCCTATTAAACAGAATCCTCACCTACCCACATCAGGGGACTAAGGACTCGTAGCTCCACTTAGGTCACCTAGGCACCCGCAACAGGGGTCTGAGGATAACTGCTGCCTCCAAGTCCTTACAACCAAAAACATTGGGTGCCCGTTGTCCACCCACAGAACCCACCCACCTGCATGCTCTAGGGAACAGGGACACACTTTCCTCAGAGACACTTGAGGGATGATTCTCAGACCCCTGCCTTATTCAGAGCATGACACCCTGCTGTAACCAGACACCAGTACCTACACCAATCACCCCTGCCGCTCTAAGAGTGTATGACAGAGCCTCTACCACACACTTGATGATCTGCTACCTGGACACCTGAGCTGAATTCATACAAAAAAAGTGAATGGACTCCTAGACTGATATACCTGATAACAGCTATAGCCATCTGGTGACAGGATGTCAGAGCTCCAAAGGTGAAAGTAATCAAGCTAGCTGCCTCAAGCAACCCATTTGAGCATATCAAAACAAAACAAAGCAAGAAGCTAGGATACAGTAAGCAAACATAAAATAAACTAATACAATAACTTATAGATGGCTCAGAGACAACAGCCAATATCAAGTCACATAAAGAAACAGACCATGATTGCCTCAACAAGCTCTCGAAAAAAACAATCAATGGATCTTCTGGATGAAGGTGCCTTACTGGAATTTCCGGATGCAGAATTAAAAAGACTAATATACAGAACTCTTCAAGACATCAGGAACGAAAGTAGGAAGGAAATCAGGCAATACGCAGAACATGCCAAGGAACACACAGATAAAGTAGTTGAAGAAATTAAAAAGGTTATTCAAGAGCATAATTAAAAATTTAATAAGCTGAAAGAATCCATAGAGACAACAATCAGAAATTCAGAAGATTAACAATAAAATTACAGAATTAGACAACTCAATAGAAAGTCAGCAGAGCAGAACTGAGCAACTGGAAGGCAGAATTGGTGAACTTGAAGATAAAGCACTTGGCACCAATATATTTGAAGAAAAATCAGATAAAAAAAATTTTTTTTAATGAAGAAAACTTAAGAATCATGTGGGACTCTATCAAGAGAAATAATCTACAAGTGATTGGAGTACTAGAACAGGGAGGGATAACAGAAAATACAGAGAGAATTGTTGAAGATTTGTTGGCAGAAAACTTCCCTGATATCATGAAAGGTGAGAAGATATATATCCAAGATGCTCATCGAACTCCACATAAGGTATATTTTAAAAAGAAAGTCACCAAGACATATAATCAAGCCAAAACCAAAGATAGAGAATTTTAAGAGCAGCTAGGGATAAATGAAAAGTCACCTACAAAGGAGAGTCAATAAGAATAAGCTCGAACTACTCGGCAGAAACCATGCAGGCAAGAAGGCAATGGGATGATTATATAAAATATTGAAGGAAAAAAGTTGTCTGCCAAGAATCATATATCCAGCAAAACTGTCTCTCAAATAAAAGGTGAAATTAGGACATATCCAGCTAAACAGAAGTTTAGGGAATTAATAAAAACCAAACCAAAACTACAAGAACTACTAAAGAGAGTTCTTTGGTTAGAAAATCAATAATATCAGGTATCAACCCAAGACTAGAACACTGGACAGAGCAATCAGATGTCAACCCAGTCAGGGATGTCACAAAAATAAATCAAAATAAAAAAAACACTCAAAACAGGGAAAAAGCAATGTTATTATGTAAAAGAAGACAACATTAAAACAATAAAGAGGGACTAAGAAATGTAGTCACAGGTCTTTTGTATGGAGAGGAAGACAAGCTGATACAAAGAAATAAAAGTTATGTTTAAAAGAGAAAAATAGGGGTAAATATTAAGGCAACCACAAAGGAGACAAACTATCCTACTCATCAAAATAAAGTACAAGAAAAAAATAGAGACTCAGCAGAAACAAAATCAACAACAGTAAATATGGGCAAAAGACGATATATAAACTACTCAGCACAAAAAATTAAGTGGGAAAAAGAAACTGTCAACAACACACAAAAAAAGACATAAAAATGACAGCACTACACTCATCCTATCTACAATTACTCTGAATGTAAATGGGACTAAATGCACCAATAAAGAGACAGAGAGTGGCAGAATGGATTAAAAAACATGATCTGTCTATATGCAGCCTACAAGAGACAAACCTTAGAGACACAAACAAACCAAAACTCAAAGGATGGAAAAAAATATATCAAGCAAACAACAATCAAAAAAGAGCAGGAGTAGCAATATTAATTTTCTGACAAAATAGACTTTAAAGTTAAATCCACCACAAAGAATAAGGAAGGATACTATAAAATGATTAAAGGGACACTATACTAGGAGGATATAATCATATTAAATATTTATGTACCCAAAGACAGGGCTGTAAGATACATAAAACAAACTCCATCAGCATTGAAAAGTGAGATAGACAGCTCCACAATTATAGTAGGAGACTTCAACACACCACTTTAGGTAAACGACAGGACATCCAGAAAGAAGCTCAATAAAGGCACAGAAGATCTAAATGCCACAACCAACCAATTTGACCTCATAGACATATACAGAACACTCCACCCAACAGCAACCAAGTATACTTTCTTTTCTAGTGCACATGGAACATTCTCTAGAATAGACCACATATTAGGTCATAAAGCAAGCCTTAGCAGAATCCAAAACACTGAAATATTACAAAGCATCTTCTCTGACCATAAGACCATAAAAGTAGAAATCAATAATAGAAAAAGCAGGGAAAAGAAATCAAACACTTGGAAACTTAACAATACCCTGCTCAGAAAAGACTGGGTTATATAAGACATTAAGGATGGAATAAAGAAATTGATAGAATCCAATGAGAATGAAAACACTTCCTAGCAGGACATTTGGAACACAACGAAAGCAGTGCTCAGGGGACAATTTGTATCAATAAATGCACACATACAAAAAGAAGAAAGGGCCACAATCAAAGAATTATCCCTACAACTTGAACAAATAGAAAGAGAGCAACAAAAGAAACCCTCAGCACCAGAAGAAAGCAAACAATAAAAATTAGAGCAGAATTAAATGAAATAGAAAACAGGAAAACAATTGAAAGAATTAACAAGACCAAAAGCTGGTTCCTTGAAAAAATTAACAAAATCGATAAACCATTGGCCAAACTGACAAAAGAAAAACAGGAGAGGAAGCAAATAACCCAAATAAGAAATGAGATGGGCAATATCACAACAGACCCAAATGAAATTAAAAGAATCATATCAGATTACTATGAAAAATTGTACTCTAACATATTTGAAAACCTAGAAGAAATGGATGAATTCCTAGAAACACACTACCTACCTAAACTAACACAAACAGAGGCAGAACAACTAAACAGACCCATAACAAAAGAAGAAATTGAAAAGTTAATCAAAAAACTCCCCCCCAAAAAAGCCAATGCTCAGACAGCTTCACTGCAGAGTTCTACGAAACTTTCAGAGAAGAGTTAACACCACTACTACTGAAGGTATTTTAGAGCATAGAAAAGGATGGAATATTCCCAAACTCATCCTATGAAGCCACCATATCCCCGATACCAAAACTAGGTAAAGACACCACAAAAAAAAGAAAATTACAGACCTATATCCCTCATGAACTGAAATGCAAAAATCCTCAACAAAATTCTAGCCAATAGAATTCAACAACATATCAAAAAAATAATTCACCATTACTAAGTGGGATTCGTACCAGGTACGCAGGTATGGTTCAACATTAGAAAAACAATTAATGTAATTCACCATACAAATGAAACAAAAGACAAGAATCACATGATTTTATCAATTGATGCAGAAAAGGCCTTTGACAAAGTTCAACACCCATTCATGATAAAAACTCTCAGCAAAATAGGAATTGAAGGAAAATTCCTCAGTATAATAAAGGGCATTTATACAAAGCCAACAGCCAACATCATCCTAAATGGATAGAGCCTGAAAGCATTCCCTTTGAGATGGGGAACCAGACAAGGATGCCCTTTATCACCGCTCTTATTCAACATTGTGTTAGAGGTCCTAGCCAGAGCAATTAGGCTAGATAAAGAAATAAAGGGCATCCAGATTGGCAAGGAAGAAGTAAAAGTATCTCTATTTGCAGATGACATGATCTTATACACAGAAAACCCAAAGCAATCCTCAAGAAAACTACTGGCTATAATAGAAGAGTTCAGCAGAGTATCAGGATACAAGATAAACACAAAAATCAGTTGGATTCGTCTAAAACAACAAAAAGAACATCGAAGAGGAAATCACCAAATCAATACCATTTACAATACCCCTCAAGAATACAAAACACTTAGGAATAAATCTTACCAGAGATTTAAAAGACTTATACAAAGAAAGCTACAAAACACTACCGCAAGAAACCAGAAGAGACCTACGTAAGTGGAAAAACATACCTTGCTCATGGATAGGAAGACTTTACATTGTAAAAATGTCTATTCTACCAAAAGCCATCTATACTTGCAATGCAATTCCGATCCAAATTCCACTGACATTTTTTAATGAGATGGAGAAACAAATCACCAACTTCATATGGAAGGGAAAGAGGTCCTGGATAAGAAAAGCATTGCTGAAAAAGAAGAACAAAGTGGGAGGCCTCACTCTACCTAATTTTAGAACCTATTATACCACCACAGTAGTCAAAACAGTCTTGTACTGGTACAACAACAATATATAGACCAACGGAACAGAATTGAGAATCCAGACATAAGTCCATCCACATATGAGCAGTTAATATTTGACAAAGGCCCAAAGTCAGTTAAATGGGGAAAAGACAGTCTTTTTAACAAACAGTGCTGGCGTAACTGAATATCCATCTGCAAAGAAATGAAACAAGACCCATACCTCACACCATGCACAAAAACGAACTCAAAATGGATCAAAGGCCTAAGTATAAAATCCAAAATGACAAAGATCATGGAAGAAAAAATAGGGACAACGTTAGGAGCCCTAATACATGGCACAAACAGTATACGAAACATTACTAACAATGCAGAAGAGAAACTAGAGAACTGGGAGTTCCTGAAAATCAAACACCTATGCTCATCCAAAGACTTCACCAAAAGAGTAAAAAGATTACCTACAGGCTAGGAAAAAGTTTTAGCTATGACATTTCCGATCAGCACCTGATCACTAAAATCTACATGATACTGCAAAAACTCAACAACCATAATAAATATTTACACACCCAACGATAGGCCTCCAAAATACATTTAAAAAAAAAAACTCTAACAACATTGATAAAATGAATATACAGATCCACAATAATAATAGGAGACTTCTACACACCACTTTCAGTGAAGGACAGAACATCCAGAAAGAAGCTCAATAAAGACACAGAAGATCTAAATGCCACAATCAACCAACTTGTTTTTGTAAACATATACACAACACCCCACTCAACAGCAGCCAAGTATACATTCCTTTCCAACGCAAATAGAACATTCTCCAGAATATACCACATATTAGGCTACAAAGCAAGCCTTAACAGAATCCAAAACATGAAAATATTACAAAGCATCTTTTCTGACCATAAAGCCATAAAAGTAGGAATTAATAACAGAAAAAGCAAAGGAAAAAAAATCAAATACATGGAAACTGAACAATACCTTGCTCAAAAACTACAGGGTTATAGAAGAAATTAAGGATGGAATAAAGAAATACACAGAATCAAATGAGAATGAAAACACACCCTACCAGAACCTTTGGGACACAGCAAAAGAAGTGCTCAGAGATCAATTTATAGCAATAAATACACACATCCAAAAAGAAAAAAGGGCCAAAATTAAAATATTAACCCTACAACTTGAACAAACAGAAAGACAGCAGCAGAAGAAAGGAAATAATAAAAATTAGAGCAGAAATATATGAAATAGAGAATAGAAAAATAATTGAAAGAGTTAACAAGATCAAAAGCTCGTTCTTTGAAAATATCAACAAATTTGAAAACCTAGAGGAAATGAACAAATTTCTAGAAACATACTACCTACCTAAACTAACATAGAGGTAGAACAATTATATAAACCTATAACAAAAGATGAGATTGAAAAGATAATTTAAAAACTCCCAACAAAAAAAGCCCTGGCCCTGACAGCATCACTGGAGAATTCTACCAAAATTTCAGGAAAGGGTTAACATCACTATTACTAAAGGTATTTCAGAGCATAGAAAAGGACGGAATACTCCCAAACTCATACTATGAAGCCAGCATAACCCTGATACTAAAATGAGGTAAAGAGACCACAAAAAAAGAAAATTATAGATGAATATCCCTCATGAACACAGACACAAAAATCCTCAACAAAATTCTAGCCAATAGAATTCAACAACATATCAAAAAAATAATTCACCATGACCAAGTGGGATTCATACCAGGTGTGCAAGGATGGTTCGACATTAGAGAAACAATCAATATAATACATCACATAAATAAAACAGAAGATAAGAACCACACGATCATATCAATTGATCCAGAAAAGGCATTTGACAAAGTCCAACACCCATTCATGATAAAAGCTCTCAGCAAAATAGGAGTAGAAAGGAAATTCCTCAACATAATAAAGGGTGTTTATACGAAGCCAACAGCCAACATCATCCTAAATGGAAAGAGTCTGAAAGCATTTCCCTTGAGAACAGGAACCAGACAAGGATGCTGTTTATTTTCACTCTTATTCAGCATTATGCTGGAGGTCCTAGCCAGAGCAATTAGACTAGAAAAAGAAATAAAGCGCATCCAAATCAGTAAAGAAGAAGTAAAATCCTAATTTGCAGATGATATGATCTTATACACAGAAAACCCCCAAAGAACCCACAAGAAAACTACTGGAACTAACAGAAGATTTCAGCAAAGTATCCTGATACAAGATAAACATACAAAAATCATTTGGATTCCTCTATACCAACAAAGAGAACTTCAAAGAGGAGATCACCAAATCAATACCATTTATAATAGCCCCCAAGAAGATAGAATACTTAGGAATAAATCTAACCAGAGATATAAAAGACCTATACAAAGAAAACTACAAGACTCTACTGCAGGAAACCAAAAGAGACCTGCATAAGTGGAAAAACATGTCTTGCTCATGGATAGGGACACTCAACATTGTGAAAATGTTAATTCTACCAAAAGCAATCTACAGATACAATGCAATCCCAATCCAAATTCCAAGAACATTTTTTAATGAGATGGAGAAATGAATCACCAACTTCATATGGAAAGGGAAGAGACCCCAGATAAGTAAAGCATTACTGAAGAAGAACAAAGTGGGAGGACTCACAGTACCTGATTTTAGAACCCATTATACTGCCACAGTAGTCAAAACAGCCTGGTACTGGTACAACAGCAGATACATAGACGAATGGAACAGAACTGAAGATCCAGACATAAATTTACCTACCTATTAGCAGCTGATATTTGACAAAGGCCCAAAGTCTGTTAAATGGGGAAAAGACCATCTTTTTAAAAAATGATGCCAGCATAACTGGATATCCATCTGCAAGAAAAGGGAACAAGACCCACAATTCACATCATGTACAAAAACTCAAAATGGATGAAAGAACTAAATATAAAATCTAAAATGATAAAAATCATGGAAGAAAAAACAGGGACAACACTAGGAGGCCTAATACATGGCAAAAACAGAATACAAAACATAACTAACAATGCACAAACACGAGAAGAGAAACTAGATAACTGGGAGCTCCTAAAAATCAAACACCTATGCTCATCCAAAGACTTCACCAAAAGTGTAAAAAGACAACCTACAAGACTGGGAAAATATATTTGGCTACAACATATCTGATCAGGGTTTAATCTCTAAAATCTACAAGATACTGCAAAACTCCAACCAGAAAAAGACAAACAACCCAATTAAAAAATGGGCAAAGGATATGAATAGGCACTTCACCAAAGAAGACATTCAGACAGCTAACAGATACATGAGGAAATGCTCAAGATCATGAGCCATTAGAGAAATGCAAATCAAACCACAATGAGATACCATCTCACTCCAACAAGGCCGGCATTAATCCAAAAAACACAAAATAATAAATGTTGGAGGTGTTGCGGAGAGACTGGAACACTTATACACTGCTGGTGGGAATGTAAAATGGTACAACCACTTCGGAAATCGATTTGGCACTTCCTTAAAAAGCTAGAAATAGAACTACCATGCAATCTAGCAATCCCAGTCCTTGGAATATATCCTAGAGAAATAAGAGCCCTCACACGAATAGATATATGCACACCCATGTTCATTGCAGTACTGTTCACAATAGCAAAAAGATGGAAACCTAGGCGCCCATCGACGGACAAATGGATAAACAAATTATGGTATATTCACACAATGGAATACTACCCAACAATAATGAACAACAATGAATCTGCAAAACATCTCATAACATGGATGAATCTGGAAGGCATGATGCTGACTGAAATTAGTCAGTCGCAAAAGGACAAATATTGTATGAGACCACTATTATAAGAACTCAAGAAAAAGTTTAAACACAGAAGTAAACATCCTTTGATGGTTACCAGGGTGAGGACGGAGGGAGACGGGAGTTTACTAACTATAAAAAAAAAAAAAAAAAAAAACCTATATAGTAGACAAGAATTATCTTAGGTGAAGGAAAGGACAACACACAATACAGGGGAAGTCAGCACAACTGGACTAAACCAAAAGCTAAGCGGTTTCCTGAACACAACCAAACACTTTGAGGGGCAGAGTAGCAGGGGTGGGGGCCTGGAGACCATAGTTTTGGGGGACATCTATGTCCATTGACATAACAAAGTTTATTAAGAAAACGTTCTGCATCCCACTTTGGTGAGTGGCATTTGGGGTCTTAAAAGCTTGTGAGCGGCCATCTAAGATGCATCAATTGGTCCCAACCCACCAGGAGCAAAGGAGAAGGTAGAACACCAAAGACACAAGGAAAATATTAGCCCAGGAGACAAAAGGGCCACACAGATCAGAGACTCCATTAGCCTGAGACCAGAAGAACCAGATGGTGCCAGGCTACCACCAATGACTACCCTGACAGAAAACACAACAGACAGTCCCTCATGGAGCAGGAGAAAAAACTCAGATTCACACAGAAAGACTAGACTTAATGGTCTGACTGAGACTAGAGGAACAGGGCCCATGGACTCTCTCTTAACCCAAAGCTAAAACCATTCCCCAAACCAACTCCTCAGACAAAGATTAGACTGGACTATAAAACATAAAATGTGAAGAGTGTGTTTCTTAGCTCAAGTAGGTATGGGGGACTAAATGGGCAGCTCCTGTCAAGAGGCAGGATGAGAAAGCAGAAAGGGACAGGAGATGGTTGAATGGACATATGAAACCCAGGGTGGAAAGGGGGAGTGTGCTGTCACGTTATAGGGATTTCAGCTAGGGTCACACAACAATATGTGTATAAATTTTTGTACGAGAAACTAACTTGAGCTGTAAACTTTCACCAAAACACGATTAAAAAAAAAAAGTTTATTTTCCTTGTCGAGGTGAGATGTTTTTAGACTAACATTAATTATTGCCAAAGGGCTGATGACTAAGCCTTAGAGTAAGCCTCTATGAACTTTGTACTTTGAAGCTCTACCCAAACTAAAAACATCCAAAAAAAAAAAAAGAAAGTGGGTTTGCAATTGTCCTACTTGGTCAGTAGCTGGAAACAAAAACTCTAAAGGCAACCCTAGCTTTTTGTTGTTTTATTTTTGTTGTGGTGCATTGTGTGGATGCAGGGATACAAATGGTTGAGGGACTTAAAAAGGTAAGGAATTTTGCCTTTTCAAGATTATAGGATGAATCACTTATTAATGAATTCATTCCTTCCACAAATACTACCTGAACACCTAGTGTATACCAGCACTCAGCACTGGACTTCAGGAGGAAAGCAACACAGACAAGGCCCCTGCCCTTGTGAAGCTTACATCTATAGGGGAAACGCACAGTACATAGGTAAATAAATAGTTAAGTATGAATTGAGGCAAGTGCTATGAAGATGGTGAACAGGGTACTATGACGAGGAATAAAGGGGAATGCTTGGAGACTATATGTGTATTTAAGCTGTGACTTGAAGGATGAGAGGGATCTGCTCAGAGCAGAATGAAGAGCACATGTAAAGGCACTAGAGCTGGGAAATCTTAGAGCATTCTGGGAATTGAAGGGAAGGCAGAGTGGCTACCAAAAAAAAAAAAAAAAAAAGCCAAACCTTGTCAACATTCAGCAGCATATAGTAAGCAACAGTTACGTGCTGGGAACTCTGTTAAACACTGGGACACAAAGACGAATGAGGCAGAGACCCTGCCTTCAATAAACTCACAGCCTAGTTAGGCAGAAGTCTCGATAAATGAAGCTAGGCCAGCCCACATAAGCGGTGGCAAGTCAATGAGAACTCTTAAATGAGATCAGATATGTTCTTCCTATTTTAAGAGAACTCTTAAATGAGATTAGATATGTTCTTCCTATTTTAAGCTAGATTGACATGGAGGGTAAGAGATGGTAGGGAATCTAAGTAGATGCTTATTGCACCCATCCAGGTGAGCGATGTGAAAGCCTAAACTAAGGCAATGGCAGAGGGTACAAAGAGAATGGACAGGACTTGCTAACCACTTATGTGAAGATAAGGAAAAGAAAGAAGTGGAAGAGGATTTCAAAGTTTCAAATTTGAGGGACTGGGTAAAAACAATACGACTGATCAAGAACAAGAACACAAGAACTGAATTTTTGGTTGAATGAGTTTGAAATACTTGTTGAATATTCAGGTAAAAAAAAGTCCACTAGATCATTAGAAGTGTGTATATGGAATTCAGGTGAGAAAAATGGTTCTATAAATAAAGATCTTAGGTCACAGGTATACAAGTGAGAATTGAAACTATGCCTTACATAATATGTATAATTTTTTTTTTTAAGACAACAGATTGGGGTCTTAAAAGCTAGCAAGAGGCCATCTAAGATGCATCAATTGGTCTCAACACACCTGGAGGAAAGGAGAATGAAGAACACCAAAGACAGAAGGAAAATATGAGCCCAAGAGAAAGAAAGGTCCATGTAAACCAGAGACTCCATCAGCCTGAGACTGGAAGAACTAGAGGGTGCCCGGCTACAACCAATGACTGCCCTGACAGGGAACACAATGGAAAATCCCTGAAGGAGCAGGAGAAAAGTCGGATGCAGACCTCAAATTCTACTAAAAAGGCCAGACTTAATGGTCTGACTAAGACTGGAGGGATCCCTGCGGTCACAGCCCTTGGACACTCTGTTAGCCCAAAACTAAAACCATTCTCGAAGCCAACTCTTCATACAAAGATTAGACTGGACTATAAGACATAAAATGATACTTATGAGGAGTGTGCTTCTTAGCTCAAGTAGACACATGAGACTATGTGGGCAGCTCATGTCTGGAGGCAAGACGAGAAGGCAGAGGGGAACAGGTGCAGGAAATACAGGGTGGAGGGGAGTGTGCTGTCACATTGTAGGGAGAGCAACTAGGGTCACATAACAATGTGTGTATAAGTTTTTGTATGAGAAACTGACGAATTGTAAACTTTCACTGAAAGCACAATAAAAAAGACAATAGAGATAGGGCAAAAGAAAAAGGAGCCTAACACTGCCAAATCGGAATAGGTCAATAAAGTTATTCTATCTGCAGTGATATTAAACACAAGTAACTCATGATCTTCCATGATGAGATTTTAATACCTTACAGACTTTCCCTGGCCATACAGCAGATTTAACAGATGATACATAGTCATGGAATGCAACCTAATTTTAAATATTGGCTAAAAGAGCAACTTTAAGAATACTAGCTGATAGATTCAGAAATGTAATATAAATATCCTAAAACAGTATTTCCAAAACATAAATAATTTTTATGTGTCCCTTGTTTTGACTTATTTTTTTATAATAATTTTTATTGAGCTTTAAGTGAACGTTTACAAATCAAGTCAGTCTGTCACATATAAGCTTATATACACCTTACTCCATACTCCCACTTACTCTCCCCCTAATGAGTCAGCCCTTCCAGTCTCTCCTTTCATGACAATTTTGCCAGTTTCTAACCTTCTCTACCCTCCTATCTCCCCTCCAGATAGGAGATGCCAACACAGTCTCAAGTGTCCACCTGACACAAGTAGCTCACTCTTCATCGTCATCTCTCTCCTACCCATTGTCCAGTCCCTTCCATGCCTGATGAGTTCTCTTCGGGTCATGGTTCCTGTCCTGGGCCAACAGAAGGTTTGGGGACCATGACTGTTAGGATTCCTCTAGTCTCAGTCACACCATTAAGTCTGGTCTTTTTATGAGAATTTGGGGTCTGCATCCCACTGATCTCCTGCTCCCTCAGGGGTTCTCTGTCGTGTTCCCCGTCAGGGCAGTCATCGGTTGTGGCCGGGCACCATCTAGTTCTTCTGGTCTCAGGATGATGTAAGTCTCTCATTCATGTGGCCCTTTCTGTCTCTTGGGCTCATAGTTATCGTGTGACCTTGGTGTTCTTCATTCTTCTTTGCTCCAGGTGGGTTGAGACCAATTGATGCATCCTAGATGGCCGCGTGTTAGCATTTAAGACCCCAGACGCCACATTTCAAAGTGGGAGGCAGAATGTTTTCATCATAGAATTATTTTGCCAGTTGACTTACAAGTCCCCTTAAGCCATAGTCCCCAAACCCCTGCCCTTGCTCTGCTGACCTTCAGAGCATTCAGTTTATCCCAGAAACTTCTTTGTTTTTGGTCCAGTTCAGTTGAGCTGACCTTCCATGTATTGAGTATTGTCCTTCCCTTCACCTAAAGTACTTCTTATCTACTAATTCATCAGTAAATAACCCTCTCCCACCCTCCCTCCCTCCCCCACCTCGTAACCACAAAAGTATGTGTTCTTCTCAGTTTATACTATTTCTCAAGATCTTATAATAGTGGTCTTATACAATATTTGTCCTTTTGCCTCTGACTAATTTCGCTCAGCATAATGCCTTCCAGGTTCCTCCATGTCATGAAATGTTTCACAGATTCATCACTGTTGTTTATCGATGCGTAGTAGTATTCCATTGTGTGAATACACCACAATTTATTTAACCATTTATCTGTTGATGGACACCTTGGTTCCTTCCAGCTTTTTGCTATTGCAAACAGAGCTGCAATAAACATGGGTGTGCATATATCTGTTCGTGTGAAGGCTCTTATTTCTCTAGGGTATATTCCAAGGAGTGGGATTTCTGGGTTGTATGGTAGTTCTATTTCTAACTTTTAAGAAAACGCCAGATAGATTTCCAAAGTGGTTGTACCATTTTACATTCCCACCAGCAGTGTATAAGAGTTCCAATCTCTCCGCAGCCTCTCCAACATTTATTATTTTGTGTTTTTGGGATTAATGCCAACCTTATTGGAGTGAGATGGAATCTCATTGTAGTTTTAATTTGCATTTCTCTAATGGCTAATGATCGAGAGCATTTTCTCATGTATCTGTTAGCTGCCTGAATATCTTCTTTAGTGAAGTGTGTGTTCATATCCTTTACCCACTTCTTGATTGGGTTGTTTGTCTTTTTGTGGTTGAGTTTTAACAGAATCCTATAGATTTTAGAGATCAGGCGCTGGTCAGAGATATCATAGCTGAAAATTCTTTCCCAGTCTGTAGGTGGTCTTTTTTGGTGAAGTCTTTAGATGAGCATAGGTGTTTGATATTTAGGAGTTACCAGTTATTGGGTTTCTCTTCGTCATTTTTGGTAATGTTTTGTATTCTGTTTATGCCTTGTATTAGGGCTCCTAAGGTTGTCCCTATTTTTCCTTCCATGATCTTTATCATTTTAGTCTTTATGTTTAGGTCTTTGATCCATTTGGAGTTAGTTTTCGTGCATGGTGTGAGGTATGGGTCCTGTTTCATTTTTTTTGCAAATGGATATCCAGTTATGCCAGCACCATTTGTTAAAAAGACTATCTTTTCCTCAATTAACTGACACTGGGCCTTTGTCAAATATCAGCTGCTCATATACGGATGGATTTATATCTGGGTTCTCAATTCTGTTCCATTGGTCTATGTGCCTGTTGTTGTACCAGTACCAGGCTGTTTTGACTATTCTGGCTGTATAATAGGTTCCAAAATCAGGTAGAGTGAGGCCTCCCACTTTCTTCTTTTTCAGTAATGCTTTGCTTATCCGAGGCTTCTTTCCCTTCCATATGAAGTTGGTGATTTGTTTCTCCATCACATTAAAAAATGTCATTGGAATTTGGATCGGAAGTGCATTGTATGTATAGATGGCTTTTGGTAGAATAGACATTTTTACTATGTTAAGTCTTCCTATCCATGAGCAAGGTATGTTTTTCCACGTGAGTAGGTCCTTTTTAGTTTCTTGTAGTAGTACTTTGTAGTTTTCTTTATATAGGTCTTTTACATCTTTGGTAAGATTTATTCCTAAGTATTTTATCTTCTTGGGGGCTACTGTGAATGGTATTGATTTGGTTATTTCCTCTTCGATGTTCTTTTTGTTGTTTTAGATGAATCCAACTGATTTTTGCATGTTTATCTTATAACCTGAGACTCTGCCAAACTCTTCTATTAGTTTCAGTAGTTTCCTGGCGATTCCTTAGGGTTTTCTGTGTATAAGATCATGTCATCTGCAAATAGAGATAATTTTACTTCCTCCTTGCCAATCCAGATGCCCTTTATTTCCTTGTCTAGCCTAATTGCTCTGGCTAGGACCTCTAGCACGATGTTGAATAAGAGCGGTGATAAAGGGCATCCTTGTCTGGTTCCCGTTCTCAAGGGAAATGCTTTCAGGCTCTCTCCATTTAGAGTGATGTTGGCTGTTGGCTTTGTACAGATGCCCTTTATTATGTTGAGGAATTTTCCTTCAATTCCTATTTTGCTGAGAGTTTTTATCATAAATGGGTGTTGGACTTTGTCAAATGCCTTTTCTGCATCAATTGATAAGATCATGTGGTTTTTGTCTTTTGTTTTATTTATATGGTGGATTACATTAATGGTTTTTCTAATACGAAACCAACCTTGCATACCTGGTATAAATCCCACTTGGTCTTGGTGGCTTATTTTTTTGATATGTTGTTGAATTCTATTGGCTAGAATTTTGTTGAGGATTTTTGCATCTATGTTCATGAGGGATATAGGTCTGTAATTTTCTTTTTTTGTGATGTCTTTACCTGGTTTTGGTATCAGGGGTATGGTGGCTTCATAGAATGAGTTAGGCAGTATTCCATCATTTTCTATGCTTTGAAATACCTTTAGTAGTAGTGGTGTTAACTCTTCTCTGAAAGTTTGGTAGAACTCTGCAGTAAAGCCATCCGGGCCAGGGCTTTTTTTTTGTTGGGAGTTTTTTAATTACCGTTTCAATCTCTTTTTTTTTTGTTATGGGTCTATTTAGTTGTTCTACTTCTGATTGTGTTAGTTTAGGTAGGTAGTGTTTTTCCAGGAATTCATCCATTTCTTCTAGGTTTGCAATTTGTTAGAGTACAATTTTTCATAATAATCTGATATGATTCTTTTAATTTCGGTTGGGTCTGTTGTGATGTGGCCCATCTCGTTTCTTATTCGGGTTATTTGTTTGCTTTCCTGTGTTTCTTTAGTCAGTCTGGCCAATGGTTTATCAATTTTGTTAATTTTTTCAAAGAATTAGCTTTTGGCTTTGTTAATTCTTTCAACTGTTTTTCTGTTCTCTAATTCATTTAGTTCAGCTCTAATTTTTATTATTTGTTTTCTTCTGGTACCTGATGGATTCTTTTGTTGCTCACTTTCTATTTGGACTTAACTTATTTTTAACCACAATATTATTTAAACCTACAAAAGTTATACTGTTCCAAACATAAAACTAGACAGAAAATTCTTAGGCTCAAACTCATATAAATCTGTAAAACCAAAGCATTTGTAAAATAACTATAAAATAAGTCAGCTTCAAATTATAGTATTATGAAAGATGCTATGTTAAAACTTAAGTGCAAGCATAAATATTGAAATGATTGCTACAAATGGGTTATTTTGAGATGGGCATACTGTTATACTGTATCATGCCATGCCTCAGTTCTCTCACCACGTCCATCAAGCCTTTGCTTGTACAGTCTACTCTATCATTATTTGGCCTTTACTTGGAAAAATGGTAAATTAAGGACATCTTTTTTTTTTAATCAATAACCAAAGACAATTACGGAAGTGCTTGGCCCTGAGCCAATCTTAAGTGCCATCATGTAGCAATACTTTATTATATTGTGTTCATCAACATGATAGAGAACATGCTTGGATTAATATATTAACATTATGTCATTAAAAGACATCATTTAAAATTTTTCAAGAGAAATCATGGACTACTAGGAATATACATATTCATGCTCTCTCTAAAGATTCACAAACCCTACTTTGCGAAACACTATCCTATATTATCCAGTATTTTGAATTATCTATGCCTTTATAAACTTCCTCGGCATAAATCTCCAGTTCCCAAAATGTATTATATTGAATTAATGTTCACAGGTATTCTGTGGGAGGAGACGGGGGGGTGATACTCATATTTGGTAAGCACTGGGTTAGACAAAGTTAAGCAGATTTTTTTCATCATGGAATCTGAGACCTCTTAATATTCCAGCATACAATTTGAGCCATGGAACTTTTATTTTTTTTTCTTTTGGAGCATCTTGTCGGACTAGTAATTGACTATGTGTTCCTTTCAGAATGTACAACATCTTATTAAATAATATGGCACTATAATCTTATCATAAGGTAGCCCAGTGAGGCTCAGAGAGAGAAGAACTTCCCCAAGCTTCACTAATAGTTAGGTCAAAATAGAAATCAGGTCTTCGGATTCCTATCCAGTGCTTATTTTTATAGAATCCATCTTAATCTAAGGGTCATGCTTTAAATCCTTTGACCATGTAAAATTTTTCAACTGTGTTAAACAGGCTCTAAAAAGATAATCCATGACATGTTTGTAGATGAAGCATTCACACATTTTCTCAATGTGCCCAGAATATTCCATCTAAGTTAATATATTCATTTCATAACTATATACTGAAAACAGAGGTTACTCACTATTCTAATGTTGGTTGCTGTGAAGTCAGCTCCAACTCATGGCAACCCACGTGTCCAGAGTAGAACTACTCCATAAGGTTTTTTCAAGGCTGTGAACTTTCAGAAGCATATCAACCAGGCCTGTCTCCAAGGTGCCTCTGGGTGGATTCGAACCACCAACCTTTCGGCTAGTACTCAAGCACTTAACCATTTGCACCACCCAGGAACTCCATCTCTATTTTGTAGTAGTTATAAATGGAAGGTAATTGAATAATGGAGGATGCTTATCTTTTTTAATAAGCCTACAAACTCATTGAATGTTATCTGCAATTACTGACCTTAAACCCTCCAGAACAAACAAGTAAACAAAAACCATTGCTGTCAACTTGTTTCCAACTTATAACAACCGTCTAGGACGGAGCAGAACTACACCCATAGGTTTCCAAGGCTGTAATCTTTACGGAAGCAGATTGCCACATCTTTCTCCTGCAGAGCAGCTGACAGGTTTGAACTGCTGACATTTCACTTAGCAGCTAAGAGCTTAGCCACTGTGTCACCAAGGCCTTAGCCTGATTTTAATTGGTGGTGAACTGTATACAACCTTGAACAGACTGGAAAAACAAGGGAAATGAGGCAGACACTTATAAATTATCAAGTCACAGGGAGGCCAACTAACCTGAATTCTTATGGTTGCATTGCTTCAATCTGTGATGATTAGCAAAATCATCACAGAAAAAACACCATATGGCCAAAGGTGTGAGAAAAAAATTAAAAAATAAAGCTGGAGGTTGAACCTCCAAAGCCCTGAAAGAAGATGTCAGTGAAAAGAGCATTCACCTTTTAGAGCTGGCAAGCTTGTGGTGGCCCTTTAGGGTGCTTGTTGGACGTGTCTGTGAGGAAGCAGTGGTGACTACAGTCAATAAATTGAGTGTATATAAAGTCAAATGATCCTTGTAAGGCTTGGTATGTATCATCAGGCAACAAATAAACTAAACAAAGCCCAAACAAGGTCACTGCGGATGAGCAAGCAAATGTAAAACACAACTCTTAAGACAAAGTCACTGAGGTATAAAACATCAGATGGGAAGACAAGTAGAAAGATGATAGACTATAAGTTATTTGTCAGAGAGGCAATAATAGACACCAAGCATATAAGGCTATAAACCAAAAACCAAACCTACAGCTGTCAGGTCAACTCTGACTCATAGTGACCCTAGAGGACAGAGTAGAACTGCCCCATAGGGTTTCCAAGTCTGTAAATTTTTACAGAAGCAGACCGTCACATCTTTCTCCTGCAGAGCACTGGTTGGTTTGGACCACCAACCTTTCTGTTAGCAGCCAAGCACTTAACCACTGTACCACCAGAGTTCCTTATATAAGGCTTTGCTAGGTATTAATTATTACAAGGGTCCATACAAATTGAGGTCAAAAAACATACCAATGTCTTCTCTAAGGGATTTCTCTCCTGCATGCACGAGGCTGTTGTTTTGTCTCTGCGACAATCCTTCATTCAAGCTGAATTCATACACGGAGGCTTATATGGTTTTGCAGTCTCTCCCAGGGGCAGTGTGAGTATTCTAATCTCTAACTGAATATAAGCTAAACTCACAGGTTTAGCATACAGTTTTATGAGATTAATGGAAGTAGCAGACAACTTCCTTTGATTTGCCAGTTATGTGTGTGTGTATGTATGCAATTTATTCACAAAAGTAGAGAATTTTATTTGATACCAAATGGGCACAAATAATCAAGTAGTTAAAAATTTCCTCAAAGACATGCATGACGTGAATGACAGGCTAGGTGATGTAATAGACATAAAACACTTCAGAAACTCAAAGGCTCAAACTTAGGTTTATCCTGGGACTCAGATTTAGCGAGTGAAAAGACACCATCGAAAGAATTGTCCATAGAAATAAAGAAATACAAAATGATTTTAAATTTAACACCCTTGAAATTTGGAAAGCATTGCCTTTTTTAAAGGTCAAGAATTTAGGTTTGAAGGATGGTTAGAGAGAATTAAAAGAACTTTGACTTTTCAGAAACAGATCCTAGATTTATAAAATTATTTGTACAATTGAAGAATGATCGAACCATCATCAGAGAAGACAACCCAACTGAGAACTAGAATGTGTAGCTCAGTGATGGTCTGGAGATTCCTCGTGATACTTCATACTCTCAGAGGGTTTATTAGACTCTTTAGCATCAACAGATCCCATTGCTCCTCTGTTATGGTAAAGATAGATAGAATGTCTTCTTGTGGAAATAAGAGTTCAGCTTTAATTGAGGAAGTCTGTGGTAGTGGAAGAGCATGGGCACTGTTCAGAACAAGGCAGAATTGGGTTCCTGTCTCTGCTTTCCTCTGTTGTTCGTTGCTGTCTGGTCCATTCTCACTCATGGCAACTCCATGTGTGTCAGGGTGGAGCTGCTCCATAAGATTTTCAAGGCTGTGTGTGACACCAGGTCTATCTTCTGAGGTGCCTCTGGGTGGCTTCGAACCACCAACCTTCAAGCACCTAACCCTTTGATTCACGCAGGAACTCTTCTGTTCTCCACTACCAGCTGAGGAGCCTTGGGCAAGTTATATTCTTTCTTTTTTTTTTTTTTTTTTACTTATGTGAGACCAAACATCAATAGTTTTTTTCATTGTACTTTAGATGAAGGTTTACAGAGCAAGTTAGTTTCTCATTAAATAATTAATACACATACTGTTTTGTGACATTGGTTGTCAACCACATGACATGTCAACGCTCTCCCCTTCCTGGCCTTGGGTTCCCCATTACCAGCTTTCCTGTCCCCTCCTGCCTTCTCATCCTTGTCTCTTGGTTTGTGTGCCCATTTAGTTTCATTTTGTTTTATGGACCTGTCTAATCTTTGGCTGAAGGGTGAACCTCAAGAGTGACTTCAGTACTGAAATTAAAAGAGTATCTATCTGGGGGCCATACTTTGTCAGACCAGTAAGTCCAGTCTTTTTCTGTGAGTTAGAATTTTGTTCTACATTTTCTCCAGCTCTGTCCAGGACTCTCTTTTGTGATCCCTATCAGAGCAGTTGGTGGTGGTAGCTGGCACCATCTCGTGCTGGACTCAGTCTGGTGGAGGCTGTGGTAATTGTGGTCCATTAGTCCTTTGGACTAATCTTTCCCTTGTGTCTTTGGTTTTCTTCCTTCTCCCTTGCTCCAGACTGGGTAGGACCAGTGGAGTACCTTAGATGGCCGCTGGGCAAGTTATCTGACTTCCCTGATCCTCCACTGCCTCACAAAGTGTTCCCTGATGCAAGAAATAAATGTGATAAAGAAGTCATAAGAGTCATAGTTTTCTGGGTATTATTATTAATCGCTTTGATATTATCCTTGACAAAAGGCTCTCCTTTTCCTGTTGAATACCTCCAGGACTGGAAATTCCTCATTTCTTAAGAAAACTGCTTTCATCTTACGTAGTTCCAGTTTTTCCTAGGGCTCAACTATAATCAGCTTCTCTGTGGCTCCCACCCATGGACTCTATCTGTTTCTATGACATTTGTTTGAATCCTCCTCTTGCTCCACGTTCCCTGCAGACTCTTGTCACAGTGCTGCATCATCGCATCCCTTGTTCTGGATACTTCTTTTAATGCAACTGGATCATAGTAGCATTTTTGGCTGCCAAATCCCACTATTAAGTTGTATTGAGCTGTTAAATTTAGACAACTCTTAAATCTTTTCCATGTGTACAAACCACATGTTTTCTATTCTTTTCTTTTATAGTTGTGGTTTGGAATTTTGGGGGTTTGTTATTTTTGTTTGGGCTTAAATAAAAGGATTTACAATTTTCCTGTTGGATGTTCTCTTGTTAAAACATGTTCATAGTCACTACCTATCAAGATCTTCCTGGTAGAAATTCTACCGTGCAGAATCACAGTGGGCCCTCCCAGCTTTCTGTTACCTGCAGACTGCATCAGCATGCCATCACACTGTCAGAATTTATCCCAAGTCTTTAGTAAATACTTTGGGTAGTACAGGACCAAGCACACAGACCTCTGGTTAACTCTGGAGACCTGCCTTTGGTTGATGTAAACCCGTTCATTAGAAAGAACACTTTGCTTACGCCTATTCTAACTATATGTCCAGCTCATATTCAGAGTGATATCATCAGCGATTGGCAAATTCATATAGAAATTCAGGCCAACCACTTCATCTTCATTAACTTCTGCTGGCTCCTTTACAACGGCTTGCACATCATCTCTCTAGTGATTTGTTCTAGAAGCCTTCCCAGATATAAAGTCAACATACTTGGAGTTCTCATTAATAAGAATTTGCCCATCTTCAGCCTTCCTTAATTCTCCAGATTCTTCGACTTATTATCAGAAGTTCTATCTTATCCCAATGTTCTTTCAGAGTCCAAGAAATATATCTCGTCTAGGTCATGAGAGTTAAATGCATTTTGAATAGTCAGTGCTTTCTTACAAGTTCCTCATTTACCTGATTTCTTTTTTAAACTAATGCTAGTACTGTCCCTTTCAGTCTGATAGTCGTCCACCTTGAGAGAACATAAGAAGTGAAGTAGTTACGTGGTTTTACTTTCTGTTAGCTTTTAACATTGTTAAATGGGTCTACCAGGCTCCTTCAACTTGGATCACGTACAAGCATGTGCCTTGCATGACTCACCACGTCAGCCCTGAAGCACTCACATTTTGACTGTTCAGAACCTCAGTCCTGAAAGCTTACATACACAGCCTGACCCATTTCCAATTTGACCTTATAGCTCATTTTTATCTTTCACTCTTACTTCACGGCTTAGGCCTGATAATCTCAAACTTTGACTTTTTTCTGTTTGCTCCCAGCCCTCTGGCTCTACGACTATGGTTTCCCAAGGGTAAATGCCCGCCTCACCTAACAAGTTCTTTCCTTGGTGTTGAAAGGAGCCGGAAAAGCACAGCTGGCTAACTTTCCCTGTGACCCACGAATGAACCTTGTGCTTAGGACCAGATGTGTTGGCCTAGCTTCTTGGATGGGGTGCGAATGTGGACTGACTCCCTTTCTGGGGCATCTTGACCCAAAACATATTCCCTAGCAGATGGTAGCCTATCAGCACACCTCTCCCCTCTTTCCCTGAGCACATGTCAACATTCCCAGGAACTGCTTATCTAAGTATGTGCATTATATGGCGCCTGGCCAACCCCACGTCTGTATCTGTTTCTGGTGGGGAGGGAATGGAGCCTTCTCTTGCAGCACAGGAAGGGTGCATGTAGACCATTTCCTTGCTTTGGCTCCTGAACAAGAGCTGCTGGCTATGGAGGACTGACGCCCACTACTGAAGATGATTTTGCTCTGTCTCCTCTCTATGTGAAAAAAGCGTTGTTCTATCCAATGCCTATGTGTAAATTGTGTCTTTGTCGGCAATCCAGACACCAGCAAACTGTGGAGTGGATTACTATTCTCCATATGATAGGACTCTTTCCCTGGAGGTGGTAACAGGTATCACTTGTTGGACACTCTGGTATTCCAGTTATCCATTGTTGTGTACTGAATTACTTCAAACTTTAACTGCTTAGACCATCCATTTTAATTCAATTCCTTGGTCAAGAATTAAAAAAAAGAATAGTGGGTTTGCTCAATATTCTCGGCCCTCAGCTGAAGGACATGGAGACTGTGGTGGACTTGATGGCTGGGGACAGCAATCATCTGGAAACATTTTTTCGCTCATGGGACTGGACGTTGACGCTGGCTGTTGACTGGGACCTCAGCTGGGGCTGCCAGCTGGAGCGTCTATACATGGCCTCTCCACGTGGTCTGAGTTTCCTCACATTATGGCAGCCTCCGATTTCTTACATTGTGGCTCAGAGCCCCAAAGACAAGTGTCTAAAAAGGTAGAAGCTGTATCATTTTTTCACACCAGGTAACATCACTTCTGCCATATTCTGTTGGGAAAACAACCACTAAGGCCAGCCTAGATTCAAAGAAAGGAGACATAGACTTCACCTGTCAATGAAAGGAATGCCAGAATAGCTGCAAGTTTTTAAAAATGCCACACCAGGATTAGCAAAACTCATCGAACAGAGAGCATAGGCACCATATGGCAAAGATATTTGTCACTTGTACTTCCTTCTCAGTATAAGCGTAGTTCTTTTTCCTGATGTAATATTTTCCATGCACTTCATTCTGGACATGAGCATCTGATATTCTTATAGGTTTCTTATTGCTACTGTTGTTTCAGCTTGGCTGTTTGCATATTTCCTGTTTGATTTCCTCAGAAAATGCCCGTTGAATCCATACCAGTTTCTTAGGGAGTCTTCCATTGCTTCCACCCCAATGTACTGCCAAAAACTAAATTAAAAAAAAAATTTAATTCCTTTTCTTAAGTGTCTCTATAAATGGATGCTACCAATCCTTTTCTTCCGTCTGTATAGCCCACTCTAACATACACACATAGATACACTGAGTCTCTGGCGACTCAATGGCAACTAACAATAACAACAATGCTTGTCATCCCTTTGCTTGGGTGGGGAAGGTATAATGGAGTGGTTGCGATTCAGAAGGACCTGGGTCTTAATTCCTTCTCTGCCTTACTAACTATCTGTGTAATCTTGAGAACATTACTTAACCTCTTTGAACTTCAGTGAATTTTGTCTGATAAATGGGAATGACAGTAGGATTAAATGATGAGATTAAAAGAAAGAATACATGTAATGCAGCTAGCACATACCTGTTGCCGTTTAGTTGGTTCCAACTCATAGCGACCCTATAAGACAGAATAGAACTGCCACATACGGTTTCCAAGGAGCTACTGGTGGATTTGAACTGCTAATCTTCTGCTTAGCAGCCATAGCTCTCAACCACTGTGCCACCAGAGCTCCTCACACAGTGAACCAAAAAAAGCTAAACCAGTTGCTGTCAATTCCAACTCTTGGCGACCCATGGCAACCCGTGTGGGTCAGAGTAGACCTGAGCTCCAAAGGGTTTTTAATGGCTGTGGTCTTTTGGAAGTAGATCACCAGGTCTTTCTTCCATGGAGCCTCTGGGAGAATTGGAACCACCAACTTTTCTGTTAGTAGCCGAGCTCTTAACCATTTGCACCATGCAGGGACTCTTTAGCACATAGTAGGTGCTCATTAAATAGTACCTCTTCATATTCTTCATCCTTTATCCTTCTAATTGATCACTGCAACAATTCTTTCAACTCTGGGCTCCAGTTCTACAAAAAATATCACCTACATGTCATACCAAACACCCTGGCAGGTGACTTTATAATGCCAGGTGTCCTTCGTGAGTTGTTGCATTTGTGTTTGCCTGGATTTATCAACAACTTTGGTAAGATACCCTAAGGCTGTATTCAGTCTTTCTTTCACTTCTTTTTAAGACTTCTAGCCCCTAACTCAGAGGTGCATTCTTAAATTATATAAACTGCTCCCACAATGAACAATCGAATGTCAGAACCAAGACTGTTGACCTGAATTTCTTTCTGCAAACAACTCCAAGACACCTTCCTGCCGAGGACCTAATGTAGAGGAATGTTGCTTGTCCAGAATGATTGTCATGCTTTCAGGTGTATAATTAGTCACTAGTCAGTGTGTACATACACTGTAAATTGCTTTATTTGTTAATGTGAAAAGCTCTGCAGAAATACGAGGTATTATAGGAACGAGGGCTGAACATGGGAGATAAGGTATTGTGGAAAAAGAACAAGTGAGTAAGGTATCAGCGTGCATAGTGTATCCCTCTGCTGGGACCAAGCTTAGAGGTTCTCCCCCCTCGTTTTCTAAGAACACCAACTCCCCTGGGTGAATAATTTAAAGGACAAATTACCGCTCTTCTGGGTACCAAAGCCAGCCATAAGCTGAAATTAAATTAAATCATAAAGCCCTACAAGAAACTGAGGGAAGAGTCAGAAATATAAAACCAAGGGAATCCAGAGCTAAGCATGAAATATTAGAGTCAGTGCAATGTCCTTGCCTTTCTGTGCTGATGAAGTGAAAAACTGAAAACCACTCTGGTACAGACTTAAAGGACCACCATCAAATATCCATTGTTAAGTACTTGGCAGTGGCTATTGCAATGATTTCAATTCCAATGGGGTATTGGAGGGAGGTAGGAGGAAGAACACTAGATCAAGTTCAAGTCTTTGCACTTCAGCTAACTAGCTGGGTGACCTTGAGCTAGTCACCACTCAATCCGGACCTTAGTTTCTTTCTTTCTGCATTGAGGTAGACGAAATCAGAGTCTGTGCTTCTAAAGCCTTTTTTCCTTTCCCAGATCATAGAGAGTTCGTGGAGACATATAAAAGTTTCCTTTTAAGATATACAAAGCTCATTATCCCTTTTCTCGGCACCCGTTCCAAGATCATCATTAAAATTTTTCTTGTATTCCATAGTAAGGGGCCAGGAGACAGAGTGGCCATGTTAGAAGCAGGAAGACACAAAGTTTTGGACTGAAACACTGTGTCCTCACACTTTTTTCAGAAGGTGGAACACTTGTTTGCTCCAGAGGGTGCTGAGTGTTTACGTGGTGACTTGAAGAGATGGTGATGCCCTGTATTCAGGAGTCAAGCAGCACTTTAACGATCAAAGATAGGCCTCTGATAAAGGAACTCAACATACCTGTATGAGAGCAAAAACCCAGCAATCTATTATTTCTACATCGATGGAATGAGGCACAATTGTGAAATAGTTCCTTTATCTAATCAACACACAGCAGGGACTTGAGCAAACAGGCTGGCTGCACTTCTGCTGCCAACGTGGCACGAAGCTCCAAATCAAAGTCTATGAAGCAGACAATGTTTCAAGGGTGCCATATCGTTGAAAGACCTGGGACATATCCTAGGTCCAGCATCTTAAACTTAACTCTACCAACACTGCAACTAAACCTGGTAAGCATTTACTGCCAAGACCACATCCCCAGAATGGGGAATAAAGTCCTAAAATAGACTGTAAAATGGTCCCTTCTCTTGCTGAAGAACTGTACTCTGCCTCCTGAGGGCTGCAGTAAAGGCCACATAGTAGAAACTGATACCTAACCAGTGGTGCCCAGTTCTTTAGATTTCACAGGCTAGTAAAATTTCAAAAAGGAAGAGAGAAAGAGAGAATGGGGGAGATTGCCATATAGAGGCCAAGCCTGATGTCCTTGTTGCACAAAAGAAAAACTTCTATTATCCCCTACCAATATCATTTCATCAAAGGATATTCTAACATTAAAACAAAGGAAGGACACAACTCAGAATAAAAGACAGTCCTTTAAATTGCTTACATTTTTATTTTCAGACATAGCACCTTGCCCTTTATTTTTCTTAGTAGTTACAGATTAGTTAAAATCTCCTCCCAGGACAGAACAGTTGGTAGACCTGCATTTGAGAAGCTCTGCTCTTAGTAAGTGGGAGAAAGATATGGGAGTCTACTTCCATAAGGATTTGTTGTTGATAGGTGCCGTCGACGTGGTTCTGACTCACAGCAACCCTGTGTACAGTGAAACGAGACACTGCCCAGTCCTGCATCATCCTCAGAACTGCTGCTGTGTTTGAACCCATTGTTGCAGCCACTGTGTCAATCCATCTCATTGAGGGTCTTCCTCCTTTTCGTTGACCTTTCACTTTACCAAGCATGATGTCCTTCTCCAAGGACTGGTCCCTTCTGATAACATATTCCAAAGGAAGTGAGACAAAGTCTCACTATCCTCTCTTCTAAGGAGCATTCTGGCTGTACTTCTTCCAAGACAGATTTGTACATTCTTCTGGCAGGCCACGGTATATTTGATACTCTTCGCCAACACCATAATTAAAAGGCATCAATTCTTCTTTGGTCTTCCATATTCATTGTCCAGCTTTTGCAGGCATAAGAGGTGGCTGAAAATACCATGGCTTGAGTCAGGCACACATTAGTCCTCAAAGTGACATCTTTGCTTTTTAACACTTGAAAGAGATCTCTTGCAGCAGATTTGCCCAATGCAATGCTCTGTTTGAATTCCCGAATGCTGTTTCCAGAGGTGTCGATTATGGATCCAAGTAAAATGAAATCCTTGACAACTTCAATCTTTTCTCCTTTTATCATGATGTTGTTTATTGGTCCAGTTGTGAGGATTTTTGTTTTTTTTATATTGAGGTGCAATCCATACTGAAGGCTGTGGTCTTTGATCATCAGTAAGTTCTTCACATCCTCTTCACTTTCAGCAAGCAAGCTTGTGTCATCTGCATATCACAGGTTGTTAGTGAGTCTTCCTCCAATCCTAATGCCTAATTCTTCTTCATATAGTCCCACTTCTTGGATTATTTCCTCACAATACAAATTGAATAAGTATGGTGAAAGGATACAGTCTTGACACACACCTTTCCTGATTTTAAACGACACAGTATCCCCTTGTTCTGTTGGAATGACTGCCTCTTGGTCTATGTACAGATTCCTCATGAGCACAATTAAGTGTTCTGGAATTCCCATTCTTCATAATGTTATCCATAATTTGTTATGATCCACATAGTCGAATGCCTCTGCACAGTCAATAAAACACAGGTAAACATCTTTCCAGTATTCTCTGCTTTCAACCAAGATCCATCTACATCAGCAATGATATCCTTGATTCCACATCCTCTTTTAAATCTAGCTTGAATTTCTGGCAGTTCCTATCAGTGTACTGCTGCAACTGTTTTTGAATGATATTCAGCAAAATTTTACTTGCAGTGATATTACTGGTATTATTCAACAATTTCCTCATTCTGTTGGATCATCTTGCTTTGGAATGGGCACAAATATGGGTGTCCTCCAGTCAGTTGGCCAGGTAGCTATTTTCCAAATTTCTTGGCAGAGATAAGTAAGCATCTCCAGCGTTGCATCTGTTTTTTGAAACATTTCAATTGGTATTCCATCAATTCCTGGAGCCTTGATTTTAGCAAATGCTTTCAGTGTAGCTTGGACTTCTTCCTTCAGTACCATCGGTTCTTGATCATATGCTACCTCCTGAAATGGTTGAACGTCGACCAATTCTTTTTGATACAGTGACTCTATGTATTCCTTCCATCTTCATTTGATGCTTCCTGCATCGTTCAATATTTTGCTTATAAAATTCTTCAGTATTGCAACTCAAGGCTTGAATTTTTAATTCAATTCTCTCAGCTTGAGAAATGCTGAATGTGTTCTTCTCTTTTGGTTTTCTAACTCCAGGTCTTTGCACATTTCGTTATAATACTTAAATTTGTCTTTTTGAGCCACCCTTTGAAATCTTTTGTTCAACTCTTTCACATCATCATTTCTTTCATTGGCTTTGGCACTCTACGTTCAAGAACAAGTTTCAGAGTCTCTTCTGACATCCATTTTGGTCTTTACTTCCTTCACTGTCTTTTTTTATATATATATATAATTTTTATTGTGCTTTAAGTGAAAGTTTACAAATCAAGTCAGTCTCTCACACAAAAACCCATACACACCTTGCTACACACTCCCAGTTACTCTCCCCCTAATGAGACAGCCCGCTCCCTCCCTCCACTCTCTTTTTTCGTGTCCCTTTCGCCAGCTTCTAATCCCCTCTACCCTCTCATCTCCCCTCCAGGCAGGAGATACCAACATAGTCTCAAGTGACCACCTGATCCAAGAAGCTCACTCCTCACCAGCATCCGTCTCCAACCCATTGTCCAGTCCAATCCATGTCTGAAGAGTTGGATTCAGGAATGGTTCCTGTCCTGGGGCAACAGAAGGTCTCAGGGCCATGACCACAGGTGTCCTTCTAGTCTCAGTCAGACCATTAAGTCTGGTCTTTTTATGAGAATGTGGGTTCTGCATCCCACTGCTCTCCTGCTCCCTCAGGGGTTCTCTGTTGTATTCCCTGTCAGAGCAGTCATCTGTTGTAGCTGGGCACCATCTAGTTCTTCTGTAATCAGGCTGATGTAGTCTCTGGTTCATGAGGCCCTTTCTGTCTCTTGGACTCGTAATCGCCTTGAGTCCTTGGTGTTCTTCATTCTCCTTTGATCCAGTTGGGTTGAGACCAATTGATGCAACTTGGATGGCTGCTTGCTAGCGTTTAAGACCCCAGAAGCTACTCTTCAAGGTGGGATGCAGAATGTTTTCTTAATAAATTTTATTATGCCAATTGACTTAGATGTCCCCTGAAACCGTGGTCCCCAGACCCCTGCCCCTGCTACACTGGCCTTCAAAGCATTCAGTTTATTCAGGAAACATCTTTGCTTTTGGTTTAGTCCAGTTGAGCTGACCTCCACTGTATTGTGTGCTGTCTTTCTCTTCACCTAAAGTAGTTCTTATCTACTATCTAATTAGTGAATGCCCCTCTCCCACCCTCCCTCCATCCCCCCTCTCATAACCACAAAAGAATGTTTTCTTCTCAAACTATTTCTCAAGTTCTTATAATAGTGGTCTTATACAATATTTCTCCTTTTGCAACTGAACAATTTCACTCAGCATAAAGCCTTCCAGGTTCCTCCATGTTATGAAATGTTTCACAGATTCCTCACTTTTCTTTATCGATGTGTAGTATTCCATTGTGTGAATATACCATAATTTATTTATCCATTCATCCGTTGATGGGCACCTTGCTTGCTTCCATGTTTTTGCTATTGTAAACAGTGCTGCAATAAACATGGGTGTGCATATATCTGTTCGTGTAAAGGCTCTTATTTCTCTAGGATATATTCCAAGGAGTGGGATTGCTGGATCATATGGTAGTTCTATTTCTAGCTTTTTAAGGAAGCACCAAATCAATTTCCAAAGTGGTTGTACCATTTTACATTCCTACCAGCAGTGTAGAAGTGTTCCAATCCCTCCACAGCCTCTCCAACATTTATTATTTTGTGTTTTTGGGATTAATGTCAGCCTTGTTGGAGTGAGATGAAATCTCATTGTAGTTGTGAGCTGCATTTCTCTAATGCCTAATGATCATGAACATTTCCTCATATATCTGTTAGCTACCTGAATGTCTTCTTTAGTGAAGTGTCTATTCATATCTTTTGCCCATTTTCTAATTGGGTTATTTGTCTTTTTGCAATTTAGTTCTTGCAGTATCATGTAGATTTTAGAGATCAGGCGCTGATCAGAAATGTCATAGCTAAAAACTTTTTCCCAGTCTGTAGGTAGTCTTTTTACTCTTTTGGTGAAGTCTTTGGATGAGCATAGGTGTTTGATTTTTAGGAGCTTCTAGTTATCTAGTTTTTCTTCTACATTCTTTATAATGTTTTGTATACTGTTTATGCCATGCATTAGGGCTCCTAACATTGTCCCTATTTTTTCTTCCATGATCTTTACCGTTTTTGATTTTATATTTAGGTCTTTGATCCATCTTGAGTTAGTTTTTGTGCATGGAGTGAGATATGGGTCTTGTTTCATTTTTTTGCAGATGGATATCCAGTTATGCCAGCACCATTTGTTAAAAAGATTGTCTTTTCCCCCCATTTAACTGTTTTGGGGCCTTTGTCAAATATCAACTGCTCATATGCAGATGGATTTATGTCTGGATTCTCAATCCTGTTCCATTGGTCCACGTACCTGTTGTTGTACCAGTACCAGGCTGTTTTGACTACTGTGGTGGTATACCCAAAACCCAGTGCTGTCGAGTCAATTCCGACTCATAGCGACTATTGCAATAGGTTCTAAAATCAGGTAAAGTAAGGCCTCCCACTTTGTTCTTTTTCAGTAATGCCTTATTTATCCGGGGCCTCTTTCCCTCCCATATGAAACTGATGATTTGTTTCTCCATCTCGTTAAAGAATGTCCTTGGGATTTGGATCGGAATTGCATTAAATGTATAGATCGCTTTTGGTAGAATAGACATTTTTATAATGTTAACTCTCCCTATCCATAAGCAAGGTATGTCCTTCCAATTATGTAAGTCTCTTTTGGTTTCTTGCAGAAGTGTACTGTAGTTTTCTTTGTATAAGTCTTTTACATCTCTGGTAAGATTCATTCCTAAGTATTTTATCTTCTAGGGGGCTACTATAAATGGCATTGATTTGGTGATTTCCTCTTAGATGTTCTATTTGTTGGTGTAGAGGAATCTCTTGTATCCCGATACTCTGCTGAACTCTTCTATTAGTTTCAGTAGTTTTCTGGAGGATTCCTTAGGGTTTTCTGTGTATAAGATCATGTCATCTGCAAATAGAGATACTTTGACTTCTTCCTTGCCAATCTGGATGCCCTTTATTTCTTTATCTAGCCTAATTGCTCTGGCTAGGACTTCCAGCACAATGTTGAATAAAGGCATCCTTGATAAAGGGCATCCTTGTCTGGTTCCCGATCTCAAAAGGTATGCTTTCAGGCTCTCTCCATTTAAGGTGATGTTGGCTGTTGGCTTTGTATAAATGCCCTTTATTATGTTGAGAAATTTTCCTTCTATTCCTATTTTGCTGAGAGTTTTTATCATGAATGAGTGTTGAACTTTGTCAAATGCCTTTTCTGCATCAATTGATAAAATCATGTGATTCTTGTCTTTTGTTTTATTTATGTGGTGGATTACATGAATTGTTTTTCTAATGTTGAACCATCCCTGCATACCTGGTATGAATGCCACTTGATCATGGTAAATTATTTTTTGATATGTTCTTGAATTCTGTTGGCTAGAATTTTGTTGAGGATTTTTTCATCTACATTCATGAGGGATATAGGTCTATAATTTTCTTTTCTTGTGTGTCTTTACCTGGTTTTGGTATCAGGTATATGGTGGCTTCACAGAATGAGTTTGGGAATATTCCGTCCTTTTCTATGCTCTGAAATACCTTTACCAGTAGTGGTGTTAGCTCTTCTCTGAAAGTTTTGTAGAACTCTGCAGTGATGCCATCCAGACCAGGGCTTTTTTTTTGTTGGGAGTTTTTTGATTGCCCTTTCAATCTCTTCTTTTGTTATGGGTCTATTTAGTTGTTCTACCTCTGTTTGTGTTAGTTTAGGTAGGTAGTGTGTTTCTAGGAATTCATCCATTTCTTCTAGGTTTTCAAATACGTTAGAGTACAATTTTTCATAGTAATCTGATATGATTCTTTTAATTCCAAGTGGGTCTGTTGTAATATCACACACCTCATTTCTTATTTGGGTTAGTTGCTTCCTCTCCTGTTTTTCTTTTGTCAGTTTGGCCAGTGGTTTATCAATTTTGTTGATTTTTTTCAAAAAACCAGCTTTTGGTCTTATTCATTCTTTTGTTTTTCTGTTTTCTATTTCATTTAGTTTAGCTCTAATTTTTATTATTTGTTTTCTTCTGGTGCCTGTGGGTTTGTTTTGTTGCTCTCTTTCTATTTGTTCAAGCTGTAGGCATAATTCTTTGACTTTGGCCCTTTCTTCTTTTTGTATGTGTGCATTTATTGATATAAATTGGCCTCTGAGCACCGCTTTTGCTGTGTCCCAAAGGTTCTGATAGGAAGTGTTTTCATTCTCACTGGATTCTATGCATTTCTTTATTCCATCCTTAATGTCTTCCATAATCCTGTCTTTTTTGAGCAGGGTATTTGTTCAGTTTCCAAGTGTTTGATTTCTTCTCCCTGCTTTTCTTGTTATTGATTTCCACTTTTATGGCCTTATGGTCAGAGAAGATGCTTTGTAATATTTCAATGTTTTGGATTCGGCTAAGGATTGTTTTATGTGGTCTATTCTTGAGAATGTTCCATGTGCACTAGAAAAGAAAGTATACTTGGTTGTTGTTGGGTAGAGTGTTCTGTATATGCCTACGAGGTCAAATTGGTTGATTGTGGCATTCAGATCTTCCATGTCTTTATTGAGCTTCTTTCTGGATGTCCTGTCCTTCATCAAAAGTGGTGTGTTGAAGTCTCCAAGTATTATTGTGGAGCTGTCTATCTCACTTTTCAATGCTGACAGAGCTTGCTTTATGTATCTTGCAGCCCTGTCACTGGGTGCATAAATATTTAATATGGTTATATCTTCTTGGTGTATTGTCCCTTTAATCATTATATACATCCTTCCTTAGCCTTTATGATGGATTTAACTTTAAGTCTATTTTGTCAGAAATTAATATTGCCACTCTTGCTCTTTTTTGATTGCTGTTTGCTTGATTTCTTTTTTTCCATCCTTTGATTTTAGTTTGTTTGAGTCTTTAAGTCTAAGGTGTGTCTCTTGTAGGCAGCATATAGATGGATCTTGTTTTTTTAATCCATTCTACCACTCTCTGTCTCTTTATTTGTGCATTTAGTCGATTTACATTCAGGGTAATTATAGATAGGTAAGAATTTAGTGCTATCATTTTGGTGTCTTTTTTGTGTGTCGTTGACAGTTTCTTTTTCCCACTTAATTTTATGTGCTGAGTAGATTATCTTTATATATTGTCCTTTCCTCATATTTGTTGTTGGTGATTTTGTTTCTGCTGAGTATCTATTTTTTTCTTGTACTTTATTTTGATAAGCAGGATAGTTTGTCTCCTTTGTGGTTACGTTATTATTTACCCCATTTTGCTAAATTTAAAACTAACTTTTATTTCTTTGTATCACCATATCTTCTTCTCCAAATGGAAGGTGTATGATTATGTTTCTTAGTCACTCTTTATTATTTTAATGTTGTCTTCTTTTATGTAATAACAGTGCTGTTACTCTGTTTTGAGCTTTATCTCTCTCTCTCTCTCTCTCTCTATATATATATAATCTTACTTTGTTTTTTTGGATTTCCCAGTCTGGGTTGACTTCTGGTTGCTCTGCCCAGTGTTCTACTCTTGGGTTGATAGCTGATGTTATTGATTTTCTAACCAAAGAACTCCCTTTAGTATTTCCTGTAGTTTTGGTTTGGTTTTTACGAATTCCCTAAACTTGTGTTTATCTGGAAATGTCTTAATTTCACCTTCATATTTAAGAGACAGCTTTGCTGGATATATGATTCTTGACAGGAAATTTTTTCCTTCAATTTTTTAAATATGTCATCGCATTGCCTTCTTGCCTGCATGGTTTCTGCCGAGTAGTCCAAGCTTATTCTTACTGGCTGTTCTTTGTCGGTGACTTTTCGTTTATCCCTCGCTGCTCTTATAATTCTCTCTTCATCTTTGGTTTTGGCAAGTTTGATTATAATATGTCTTGGTGACTTTCTTTAAACATCTACCTTATGTGGAGTTCTATGAGTACCTTGGATAGATATCTTCTCATCTTTCACCACAATATCATGGAAGTTTTCTGCCAACAAATCTTCAACAATTCTCTCTGTATTTTCTGTTAGCCCTCCCTGTTCTGGTACTCCTATCACTTGTAGATTATTTCTCTTGATAGAGTCCCACATGATTTTAGAGGGTTCATCATTTTTTTTAATTCTTTTACCTGATTTTTCTTCAAATATATTAGTGCCAAGTGATTTATCTTCAAGTTCAGAAATTCTAGCTTCTACTTGCTCAATTCTGCTCCTCTGACTTTCTATTGAGTTGTCTAATTCTGTAATTTTATTGGTAATCTTCTGATTTTCTGATTGCTGTCTGTCTATGGATTTTTCCAGCTTATTAAACTTTTCATTATGTTCCTGAATAATCTTTCTAACTTCTTCAACTGTTTTCTCTGTGTGTTCCTTGGCTTGTTCTGTGTATTGCCTCATTTCCTTCCTGATGTCTTGAAGGGTTCTGTATATTAAACTTTTGTATTCTGCATCTGGTAATTCCAGGAATGCACTTTTATCGAGAAGATCCCTGGATTCTTTGTTTTGAGAACCTGTTGAGGTGATCATGGTCTGTTTCTTTATGTGACTTGATATTGACTGTTGTCTCGGAGCCATTTATAAGTTACTGTATTAGTTTATGCTTGCTTACTGCATTGTAGCTGCTTGCTTTTTGTTTTGGTATACCCCTATGGGTTGCTTGAGTGTGCTAGCTTGATTATTTTCATCTTTGGAGTTCTGATGTCCTGTCCCCAGCTGGCTTAAGCTGTTATCAGGTATATCAGTCTAGGAGTCCATTCAGTTTTCTTGTATGAATTCAGCTCAGGTTTCCAGGTAGCTGATCATCACGTGTGTGGTACAGGTTCTGTTGTACAGTCTTAGAGGGGCGGGGTGATGGGCATATATAATGATATCTGATTGCAGCAGGGGGTCACACTCTGAATAAGGCAGGGGGCTGGGAACCGATCCCCGAGTGTCCCTGAGGAAAACGCCTCCCTGTTCCCTAGACTGTGCAGGTGGGTGGGTTGCGCAGATGGACCACGGGCACCCAAAGTGTTTGGTTGTAAGGATTGGGAGGTACCAGTTATCTCTGGACCCGTGTCCCCAGTGGCTGGGTGACCTGAGTGGAGCTACCAGTCCTTAGGTCCCAGATGTGGGGGTAGGTGAGGACCTTGGTTAATAGGCAAAGCAATGCCAAACGTCAAACACCCACCTCTCCACCGCACAGCTGAAATGGTTGGAATTTGCCAACAAGGGCCTATTCTCCCAAAATACGAAATATGCCCACACAGGTCCATGCAGAAGGAAAGGTGCTCAAGGTCCATGGGCGGTTTATGCCTGGACACGAGCCGCTTCTGTCCTGAGCTCCCCTAGTTAACGGAGCTAGCAAATTATCTTTTCCCCCCAATTGCAAATTTTTTCCTTCCCCAGGGCTGGGAGGATGGCTCTAGGTGCTCAACAGGGCCTATCTGTGGCCCAGGATTTCAGCCACTGAAGCCGGCTTGGGCGGGGGGGGGGGGGGGGGCGCCATAAAATATACGCAAGTACTTAGATTTTGCCTAGAGCACCATTCTCCTCAGGTTCCGGAGGTGCAGACAGGCTGTGCAGCTGGCTGCTTCTCCCTGAGGAAACTGGGGCCGAACGCTAGTACCAGCCCACCGCTGCCACCACCGCTCCGGGAATGGTGCCTGACAGCTCCCTGTGATTCAGGTCTGGTAACTCCTCTCCACTTCTGAACTGTCTCTTCCTCCCTCTGCCCCTCAGTTCATTGTCTAAGCTTGCCTTTATTGCTCAGAGCTCCCAGCTTGTCACAAATACACCCGTTTCACTTGTTTTTTCAGGTCTTTGTTGTAAAGATGGCTCGCCGGAAGCGTCTGTCTATTCCGCCACCTTGGCTCCACCTCCCTTTCCTGTCTTTTTAATGACCTTTTGATTTCTTCATGTATGATGTTCTTTATGTCATCCCACAACTCGTTTGGTGTTTGGTCATCAGTGTTCAATGCATCAATTCTATTCTGGAGATGGTCTCTAAATTCAGTACTCAAGATTGTACTTTGTCTCTTGCAGGCTTGTTTTAATTTTCTTCAGCTGGAACTTGCATGTGAGCAACTGATGGTCTGTTCCACAGTTGGCCCTTGGCCTTGTTCTGACTGATGATACTAAGCTTCTCCATCATCTGTTTTCACAGATTTGCTTCCTGTGTACTCCATGGAGCAAGGTCCACGTATATAAATTGGAAACTCTATAGGGCACTTCTACTTTGTTCTATAGGGTCCTATAGAGTCCTGTAGAGTCCTATAGGGTGGCTATGATTGGAATCAACTCTACAGCAGTGGGTTTGGTATTTTGGGCTCTTAGTAAGGTAGGAAACCCTGGTGGCATAGTGGTTTAAGTGCTACAGCTGCTAACCAAAAAAAGTTGGCAGTTCGAATCCACCGTGCTCCATGGAAACTCTATGGGGCAGTTCTACTCTGTCCTATGTGGTTGCTATGATTTGGAATGGACAGCAATGAGTTAGTAAGGTACTCTTTAAACTGGAATGCTTCTTTCTTTAAACAGTCCAGTCTTCAATTGCCTCAACGACAAACTGTAAGCCCCATTTCTACTTTGAAGATTTTCCTGATGCCGTATGACCATGTTATCTGTCTAAGGTTGGGTTCTCTAGAGAAGAAAAACCAGTAAAGCGTATAAATATATATGTAGAGAGAGATTTATATCAAGGAAATGGCTCACGTGGTTGTAGGGGCTGGAATGTCCCAAGTCCATGGATCAGGCTTCTCCTGATGCACGCAGCCACAGGGGCTGGAGAACCCAAGACTGGCAGGTCAGAGAGAGCAGGGCTCTTGTTCACAGACTGTGAAGATTGACAAATCCCCAAAATTAGCAGACTAGCAAGCCTCTAGCTCAAGTCCCAAGAACCGGAGATCAGATGTACAGGAGTCAGCTGCAGGATCAAGAACAAGCAAAAACCCACAAGTCTTGCCAGAATATCTGCTTATATTCAATGCAGGCCATACCCCCAACAAAACTCCCTTTCAACTGATTGGCTATTCACAGCAGATTCTATCATGGAGGAGATCACATAATATCATATCTCATCATGGAAGTGATCGCACCATCATACGACTATCAAATCACTGATGATCATGGCCCAACCAAGTTGACACACAATCTTAACCATGACAGTATATTTTTACTCTTTTGATTGCGATAACATTCATAATCTAGCACTTTTGCTTTGTGGAAAAGGCTTTTGAAATTTAGAATATTTTCAAGATAACAGTTCCATTTTTAAGTAAAAGTTTTAAAAGTTTTCTTACCAACTAACAGGGCCACAAGTTAGACATTTCTGAAGAAGAACCTAGCTTAGGAAAGAAAAAAAAATTATAGAAAATCTAAAACAGAGGTGAAGCAAAACATATCTGAAGTTGGTCAAAGTCTTTTGTAGTTACAATATGGCGCCCAATATACCTTGATCAATAGACTTATGTGTTGAAAATGCTCTGGTAGTTCATTAGAAAGGGTCACTTTGATTTTAATACTGTCGCTTCTCTTTACCAAGTATCAGAACCACCACTCCCCTACTTCTTGTTCCAAATTATTCCATGTTCTCATTTAAATAGAATAGTAGAATGCTATTAATAGAGATTTGTCTTAGAAATCATCTAGCCTATTCCTTTGTTTAACAGGTGGGGTATGTAAGGCTGAGTAAGTGAAGTGTCTTGCCCCAAACGCCAAGCAAGTTAGCATGAGGGTTGGGATTGCTATCACTATGTATGACCTGGTAGGTCTCTTAAATATAAGAGTCTGATATCCTCAGATATACAGTAAAATACAGAGCAGTCTTCAAGCAAGATTATAAAGAAGATAAGTTTTTTCTGTCCCACAGGCTGTGCTTACTGCTTGTTTTCACTGTGCTCTTCTTCGCTTCTTAGGCACCCATTACTCCTACTCTCTTCTCCCCACCCATCTCCAAACTCATTAAAACTCAGGTTCTCAGAAAAAGTTATAGTAAATTCATCCACACAATATAAATTCCTCATAGTGCTTCATGGAGTGATTGTTGTGTGCCAAACATTGTGCTAGGCTTGGCTTAATGTGTTATTTCTCCCAAGGGTATTTACAAATTTAACAAACTAGAAAAAGAAGAGCTAACAAATTGAATCTTTATTCAAGGAATAAGGGAGGCTTGAAATCACCACCTAGATGCAGTAGTTTACTTTCAAAGCCCACCAGTCTCTTCAGGGTTGGAGCCCTGCCTTTCTCTCATTCCCCCACAGCAATTATCACAGTGCTAGATGGGAACAAATCAGTATTATAAGAAGTAAAATTGAAACACTCCTTAGAAACAAGGATAGCGAGACTAGTCTAGGTTACTTTGGACACGTCATCCAGAAAGACCAATACCTAGAAAAGGACATTGTGTTTGCAGAGGGTCAGCAAAAATGAGGGAAACCATCAAAGAGATGGATTGACACAATAGCCCCAATAATGGTCTCAAACGTATCAATAACTATGAGGATGGCACGGAACAAGGCAATATTCGTCCTGTTATACACGGAGTCACCATGAGTCAAAGCAGACTCGATGGCAGCTACCAAGAACAACAGACACTTAATATTTATGAATCTATGGAGTCCCTGGCTTACAACATACTTGGGTTATGCACTTATGACTGTCCCTTTTCTTTTTTGTACATCTTATCATTAGTAATATGTATTACATACAATGTTGCAGTGCATAATTTGCTGATGTCATCATTTTCATGTCAACTCCCAAAGACAAATTAAGATTGGATTTATAGAGACACTGACAGGAAAAGGCAATAATAATTAATCTAAAAAAATACAACTGAGGTATTCGACTTACATCAGCACCGACTTATGACAGAATCATCAGAATGGAACCTCGTCATAAGTCTGGGACTACCTATGTATTAACAATGCATCCTTCTTCATTTTTTTTTTTTTTTTTGCAGCTGGTCTTCTTTAACTAAAACCATTTTTAACCTTCCCAGTTAGATAAAAAATAATTAGATACATCTTTGAAATACTTTAAACAGTTTTAGATATTATTCTCAAAACCACTCATAACCAAACTGCGAAAGAAGGACTACCATTTCTGGAACAAATTTACCATAAGGCCTTTGCCAATTCTCTATACTTCTCTGGCCACAAGTTTTTACATTTGTGAAACAGAAAAACTGTTCTTAATAGAGACTGAGATATTGCAGGGTTGGGACCACGCCTTTTAATCTTCTGTATGCTACCATGTAGGGCCTCGTCTCGGGGTCTGCCCACACAGATGCTCAGGACATGCATGCTAATGGAAGATTTTTATGGTCACTGACAGAAAGACAGCATAAATGCAAAACACGATTTTTCCCTTGCCCCAAGTTACCCAGGAGCATCATTCTCATTCAGAGATGACCACATTTCAGAAAGCGGGTCTCATAAAACATACAATTTAATGAAGCCATCTGGGAAGACGATCGTCATATAAATGCAAGATATTGATATTATCTGGCTACTTGGGGAAATACCATGTAAATGAAGGTGCAACCCAGCTCCATAATTCAAATCAAGTATTGATGTACCAGGTCTTTAGATAATAGACTTTGCAGATTGATATTCTCACAAATCTAAGGCTCCTTTTCTCTCCTCCCTTGCAATTTTGCTATTTTTTTGCAGTAAGATTTTATTTTACTTTTTGGAAAACATGTTTGTTTTTTGTTTTTTTTTTTTTCCCAACAGGACTCTATTAGTGTCAACTGGGAGTCTTGAAACAGAGATTTACATCTGTACCTATTGTGTTTGTTTTTGTTTTTTAGGTTTTCTTCTTTTGAAGAAAAAATGATGCAAACAACCCAGGCATTTCTTTCTTGCTTCAGTAATTACATGGAATGTTCAGTTATTCAGAATCCCAATTGATTCAGCTGCTTTATTTTGTTATTCTTCTAGCAGGAAGGTGTGACCTACTCCTGATCTTATCCTGAAGACTGCTCTAGATGAAACCACCGAGTGATCTGTATTGCTTTTTAATCAACGTTACCATTTTTCTCAGAGAGACAATTGCTAAAACCGTACCAAGTTCAATCACAAAACAGAAACAATCAGCAAGTTTGGCACTCCCAGTCTGTAGCTTAGGTTGGAAAAGGAATGGTGCATTTCCTCTACACGTAAGATTCTGCCTTACTGCCTCTGCTGAAGAAATTACCACTAACGTTTAGGCAGCAGCTGCCCCCACTGTGTAAACCAAAGACACTCTGAGCTTCTCTCCTTCTCTGTAGGAAGGAATGGGATTCAGTGTTTGTGCCTACCTTCCTGAAACACTGAGTTTATTTGACCCTATCTAGCCCAACTCCCTTCTTCACTACCAAAAAACAAAATAAACAAGCAAACCTATCGCTGTCGAGTTGATTCTGACTCATGGCGACCCCATGAGTTACAGAGTAGAACTGCTCCATAGGATTTTCTTGGCTATAATCTTTAGAGGAGCAGATCTCCAGGCCTTTCTTCCACAGTACCACTGGGTAAGTTCAAACTGCCAACCTTTAGGTTAATAGTTGAGTACGAGCCATTTGCGCCACCTAGGGCCCTCCCTCCCTTCCGCACACACACACCAATTAGCACATAAATACAGTCAATCACAACACTCTTCCCAGAGATTGTTAGGGTTCATGCACATTATCTGGGGGCATGTGGGGTGGGTTTGCTGGTCCTAGGGATGACACAGAGTGTTCATCTTGAGAATACGTACAGCAAGAGCTGGGGATACAGAAATAGGCTCTTCCAAATGTTTTGACTGGCAGATGACTCAGGTGGGTGGGATGGATAGGAAGCTGATCTTTAATCATTTCCATTCTCACTGGAGAAGATCCTTCTCCCATTGCTCATCTTCTTGCATCCCTGAACCACAGCCTAACGGCAAGTGTGCCCCAGAACTGAGGGCCAAGACACTTGCATGCCTTATAACCCAGGAACAAGTTTGCATACTCAGAAGCTGAGTAAGAGGGGCTGTCTGCCCTCACTTTTCCCAGGCTCTGCCAGGCACTGTCGCTTCCCATCCTTGATGAGAAAGGAATGTTCTGAGTTCCAGCCTAACGAGACTGATGGAAAGGCTAGAGTCTTGGAAGTCATGTAAGCAAGCTCGTTTAGCGAGCACTGTGAGCCAGATAAGTGTCTCTGGGCGGTGCAAATGGTTAAACGCTTGGCTTCTACGGAAAAGTTGATGGTTCAAACACACCCAGAGGCACCTCAGAAGAAAGGCAAAGCAATCTGCTTCCAACAGGTCACAGCCATGAAAATCCTACAGAGCACAGTTCTACTGAAACCCATGGTGTCCTCATGAACTGGAATCAACTTGAGAGCGGCTGGTTGTGGCGATAGTGATGGTACCGGGCACAGGCATATGGAAAGGAAGAAAACCCAGTGAGCTCTCAGCCTGCTAGGGAGCTCACAGAAGATTTGATTACATAGACCTGTTAATATTCTCAACATTATTCTAATTTTAAGAGCCTCTCAAAGTTTTTTTCATGTTACAAAACATGAAACTAATTGCAAAGGCAATGTCAACAATAGTCTGAACACCCCCAAAGGATTGGAACGCTCACTCTAGAGATTATCAGTAGAGAAATAATCCCAGTCCCATAATTGAGCCATTCTAAGCACCCAAAGAGCTGACAGTAAGATATCATCAACTAGTACATTAAGAAAAAAAAACAAAAAACAGGACACACATACTGGGAAAAACCTTTCAATTTCTCAAAAAACATTATGCAATTATGGGAACCAAACATTAAACAGTCTCCCTAGACAGATATCTATCAGTCTGTCAAAATCAGGGATCATGTCGTATTCTTCATTGATTTACTAGCACTTCTTATATACTAGATCATTAATAAACACTAAGAGAATATAAGCTGACAAAACCAGACAGCAATACAATGCTGAAAACGTAGGATAACCCTGAAGCACATAGAAGAATAAAAAGAAAATGCTCTGAAACGCTAACTAGTGCCTCTTTGACGTGAGATTATGTTTAATTAGGATGTAATGTCTGACTTGTTTGTAGCAAACTTGGTAGAATTTCCCAGGGAATTCTCCTGATACTTAACTGAGTTCGTGGTTGCTTCGCTCCTCTGCACAGCTCTTCCTCTGCTATATGGAGGAAGGGAGGTAGGCCTGGATTGGAATGTTTACGCATTTGCTAATCATACGTTTGTTTTCCCTCTAAACTCAGTTCTGCCTGCCAAGAATAGCTCAAGAGGACAATCATTTTCATGCTTTCAGTCACACAAAGGCTCCAGGAGGACATATAAGAAGGGAACAAAGCCTGAAGTCTAGAGCTCGCAACAAAGAAAAAGAAGAAAATAAGTTAAACATTCCCAGTCCCCATTTTATGCTATCCTATCTCAGCATTTTAGTACTGTTCACCTGCAATTGTTTGACACATTGGACAGGTGGGGTGGTATTGACTTTAAATATCAGTACCAGTCGCCTTTGAGATGATTCTGACTCATGGCAACCCCCTTTGTGTCAGAGAACTGCACTCCATATGGTTTTCAATGGCTGTGATCTTTCAGAAGCCAGGACTTTGAATTAGTAGGGCAGCGCTTAACAGTTTACACCACCTTTGCTTATATCCCTCAAGAGCCATTTGAGATTTTAATGTTAACTTGAAGCCACAGCTAGTAACTGTTAGCAATATTTATTCATGCATTCTCCTAAAGCATTGTTTTCCAAAGTGGGTTCCCTGAGGTGTTAATAGATGCTCCATGCTAAAAAGGTCTGTGGCCAAACATTTGGAAAACTCAAAACATACCTGTTAAACAAGTTAAACAAATCTCTTTCTCATGTTCTTTAATTTACCATTGTACATTGTCCGTCTCCAAGAGGATACACAGCTTGCACCACAGAACACTTTTTTTCTGGAACCATCTGGCAAGACAAGTGCCCTGATTAATACACATCAGGAAATGCCATCCTTTTGGATTAAAGGTTTGGCTTTATCTGGGAGCTCTTGTCATCAGAATCACAGACCTTCAGAACTACCTCAGTCACTGGGAATGGTGTGCTGCTCTTGACAATGTGAAGAAAACATTGCAAAGGAACTTTCTCAAATACTCGTCTGACTTCAATCTCATTATTCCTGTGGGCTGGTGTCTCTGTACTCTGTAGTCTGAAATGTCAATCCTGCAGAAAGAGATGGTCTAGAAAAAGAGTCCAGTGGAGGGACAAAACGACCTAAACTGGGCTACGTGGTCTTATGAATACACAGCTTAGGACCTAACTTGTACATTTAATCTTCCAGTGGTTGCTTGACAGAAGTGGAAATGCCCTTCTCTCTTAGGACGCTGTCATGGTAAGCCCATTTATCCTGTTTTTACTCCCACCCACCACCACACAGAGCCTTCCTATTACATGTATCTTTCGTTCACCCTGTGCTCCCACCTACAATGCCTCCTGTCCTCCTAATTCCTGTATCGTCTTCAGGCCCCTGGCACTCACTGCATGAAGACTTCTCTTTCTACCCACTAGCACGCTCTCTTTTCTCTCAGTACCCACAGTACTTAGTGTCTATACCAGAGGTCAGCAAATCTGGGTCATCCAGCCCAATCTGGCTAGCTGTCTGCTTCTGTAAATACAATTTACTGGGACAAGGTCACACCCATTCATTTACGTATTGTCCAAGCCTGCTTGCTGGCTATCACAGCAGAGGTGAGCCGTTGCAACAGATACCATAGAGCTCACAAGCCTCAAGTATTTACTCTCTGCCCTTTACAGAAAAATTGTGTCCATCTTCTGCCTCTACCATGCTTTTAGCGCTTATCGGATGCAGCACTGGCTCATGTTGGCGCTTACATTTTGACATTTCTATATGTCTTCTCAATGAATTTTAAGCCCACTGAGGACAGAGTCTATGATTTGTACCTCCTTGAATACTTTGTAACAGCTAGCACAGAATAAGTTATTAATAATCATTAGCTAATCGATTGGTTTTTTAATTGATATTTTGGGAAGAAAACAATTACCCCAAAGTCCTTCCCAAGATGTTTCTAGTAACAAAAAGGAGAAAGTAAAAGATATCATGCTGTTTTTCTACCTTTCAGCCTAGTGGTTTAAGATCAGAAATGGGCCCAAGCTGTTTAAGTGTGTTAGCTTCAAATTTTCTCTGAAAGTAAAATAACCCCAAAAGGGGTAGCCATGTATTTCTTCCTGGAAGCCTGGAAAATATTATCCTTTCAATACCCAGAGTGTTGCTGTTGTTGTTGTTAGCTGCCATCAAGTTGGTACCTGCCTCATGGTGACTCCATGCACAACAGGACTAGACCATTGTGATCCACAGCGTTTTCATTGGCTGATCTTTGGAAGTAGATCACCAGGTCTTTCTTTCTAGTCCGTCTTATTCTGGAAGCTCTGCTGAAACCTTTCAGCAGCACAGCAACACACAAACTTCCACAAACAGACAGGTAATGGCTATGTTTAAGTGCATTGACTGGGAATCGAATCCAGATCTCCCATATGGAAGGCAAGAATTCTACTACTGAATCACTACTGTCCCATAAGCAAATCATTGTTGTTGTTAGTTGCCATCGAGTTGATTCCAACTCATAGCAACCCCATGTGTGCCAGAGTACAACTGCTCCATAGGGTTTTCAAGGCCATGGCCTTGAAAGCAGATCGTCAGCCTGTCTTCCGAGGAGCTTCTAGGTGGGTTCAATTGCTAACCTTCCAGCTAGTAGTTGAGCATTCAACTGTGTGTGCCACCCAAGGACTTACTATACTCATCCCAACTGCTCCAAAGCAGCTGCAAAGAAAATATTCTCTTGAAGGCTTTATGTGTGCTAGCAGACAGAAAGTGGACCGGCCCATCCTCCTGAGGGCCACTCGGAATCACTGTCCAACCATGTGCCGCTGGAAGGAATGAGTGGCCTGGCTGAGACTCACTGTCCCAGGCAGGGCTGCTCTGCTATGGGCTGTCATTTGATACTTGAGATTGCCTATGTATATAAGCCTCCAACCAATCAGACTATAGGAGACAGAAAACTCTTTGCCAGGCCACATTATCTATTCTGAAGACCTCATCAGCGAACATTTGTCAGGGCAAATTAAAATCCTAAACTGAAAGTGATGAAAGAAGCCTCTCTTCAAAACCCAACAAGGAAATCCTCCTTATTATCGACTGCCTTTGTACAGTGAAAAAAAAAAAAAAAAACCCCGTTGCCGTGGAGTCGATTCCCTATTGGACAGAGTAGAACTGCCCCATATGGCTTCCAAGGGGTGACTGGTGGATTTGAACTGCTAACCTTTTGGTTAGCAGCCGAACTCAACCACTGTGCCACCAGGACCAGTTGCCATGAAACCGATTCCGACTCAGGGGGAACCCATGTGTGTCAGGGTAGAACTATGCTCCACAGGGTTTTCACTGGCTGATTTTTTGGAAGTAGATCACCAGGCGTTTCTTTCAAGGTGCCTCTGGGTGAACTCAAACTTTCCAATCTCTCAGTTAGTAGCCAAGCATGTTAACTGCTTTTACCACCCAGGTAATTTGGTTAAGTCTACCCAAAAGCTACAACTTGATCTACTCACAAACAAAATGCTCCTGAAAAGGGAAAGAAAGCAGAGCTCTCCTGCAGTCGGTTTCCAGTTCCGCCGCGTTCATTCAAGCTGATTCATCTCTGTTTCCGAATAAATCTGAGCGCTGACCTGGGGTTAGATGTGATGTGCTCTTCCCCTGGGCTGGCCCTGGTTGGTGGCCCAAGCAGAAAGATTATGATTTTTTTCTTCTGTTGGGAAATTGCAGCAGCAGATACATTTGAACCTATAGAAAGTAGCCTTTTATAATGCTAACAATTTTCTGTAGTTATAATTTTTATGGTGTCTACTGGTTGAGAGATGATAGGACTTATTCATAGAATTTACACTCTAGTGGTTTGATAAATATATAACAGGTTGAAAAGGAGTTTCTTGGAAAAGTAAACGTTATTCATCAGGGCTTTATTTTCTCTTCCATTTGCTTTCAGCTGAGCTGGATTGTAAGCTTTTTGGTTGTTTGATTTTTAAATATATATTTTTTTATTTACGTATTTGGCTTGCTTTGTAGATCCTTTCCCTAATCATATCCAAATAAGAACAACAGTTAAGCGAACATAAACATGGCATAGGGGAAAATGTGTACATCCTTTGCTCTCTATTATCTCTTGTTTGCGTTCTAAAGCTATGACAGCAAAATATGGGGAAGTGCTATTTTATAGCATGTTTAATGCTTATCAGTAATTTTTTCCCTCTGACCTTCTGCTTCAGACAATTAATTTTCTCGAACTGCTCACACACTAGAAGAACATTGGGAGGAAAAATAATGTTAGTACTAGTGAATATAATACAGGAGGAAAAGCTGCACGATTATTCAAAGACCTTATCTCTTGTTTCATTTTTATATCACAAGTCTACATTTAAAAGTGTTAGATATACTGTTCTGCTGTCCCCCACCTTCAAACCCCAGTAAATAAATGCTGCTAAGTGCCACCAGGAGTGAAAGAGCTTGTAATGAGAAGTGTGAGGAGATATGGGCTCCATTCATCATTCTGTTGAGGCCAATATTGAGGCTCTTGTTATCAGCACGATTCTTGGCGGTGTCATCACCGCTGGCATAAATCTTTTGTCAGTGTGGGTCAGACTGATGCCCTATTAAAACTCTGCTTGCACCTAATCACAGAACGACCTTTCAATGTCTTTAATTAACCTCTGACCTGAACCATGCCAATGTCTTGTTGGTAGGTAAATCTATGGCATGACATTTGCCTATGACACTACATTTGTCTTGGTTTAATCATCGTGCCTTTCAGATTATGGCTTGAATGAAATACAGTTGGGATCCCTGCTAATAGTTGGATTAATTTTTAAAAGGTTAGAACATAATATTTTCCTCTGAGCTCCCAGTGATATCTTTGAAGACATGCCCCCCTGGGGAGGTGGGGTCCCTCATTAAATTCAGGAGAGTTTCTAATTTCACCAATAACATCCTCTTTCCTACCTAAAGTTATTCTTTTTTGAATGGCCTGGGGATTCAGAAGCATTCTAGGTGCTACAGATGGCCAGGGGACAAAAGCTTTAAAATCCTTGATCAAGCCTCACTTGTCCAAGACAATAGAATGCAGCAGTGGCATGGATTTAAAAGGACATGAGAGAGAGAGAGAGAGGGGAGATTTTATCTGACTTTGGGAATGTGCTTCTCTACCCTGGGATATGTGTATGCCTCAGATCATGAGACTTCCTCGGACAATAAAATCCTATTTATAGGATTAAGAAGAACCCTGATGGTATACTCCTACCTGAATTAGTAAATACTACAAATGTAAAATACTTATAAAGAAATGCAGTTTTCTTATATTCGAATCTAGTTATAAGTTGAAGTGGTTACTATATTCATTTAAATTGAGTAGGTTCTTTGAAATGGGAAGCTGTGATTGGCCTATAAATCATAACACTGTACGAATAAAACATAAGTTTTGAGCTACCTAAGATTTATCCAGTTTTATACTCAATCAGAAGCCTCGTGAAGGGCTGGACTAGACTAGATGATCTCTCACATCTTTTTCAGTTATAAAAGTCTATGATTCAGTGTCTCGGTATTACAAATTCTGGGCTTATTGTGTCTGAATTCAGAAGGCTTTCCTGACTTTAAAATAGAATTAAAAAGTTATACTGTAAAGACTTGGGGGACTAGAAAGTTTTCAAATGTCCCAACTGTCTTTGCCTTCTTCTCTGCCTCTTCCTCCTACCTGCTTCCTTGGCTCAACTGTAACCAAAAACCAAACCAAACCCATTGCCATGGAGTTGGTTCCAACTCATAGTGACCCTATAGGACAGAGTAGAACCGCCCCATAGAGTTTCCAAGGAGTGGCTGGTGGATTTGAACTGCCGACCTTTTAGTTAACAGTTGAGCTCTTAACCACTGAGCCATCAAGATGAGAATAATAACACCTACGAGTAGATTGTTTTGAAGATAAGAGATAATGCACATACGGCACCTAGAACAGTGCTCAGCCCGCAGCGATGTTCAGTCCAGGGTGGATGGTAGATGCTGGTGGTTCTGTCAGCATCTGCGGCATTTGCCAATAGATATGACCTCTTAAGTCAATGCACTAGACTAAACTTATATCTTTTCTTCTAAAATTATACAGCATAATGGTGAACAACTCTGGAGTCATCCTTGGTTCAAATACCTGCTCTATCACCAATTTACTGGCTTTATGATCACAAGCAATTTACCTAAGCTTCCAATGCTACAATATTCTCATCTACAAAGGTGGGAAAAATAATTGTGCCCAACTAATCGGCCAATAAAAATGAGATAATGCATGTAAGGTGTCATGTCTGATTTTACTCAATATTTTATACCTATTACCTGGCCAAATGCCTGCTATACAGTAAGAAGTAAGTAAATATTAACTAAGATTTAGCTACTGCAATTATTCTATTATTTAACTATATATTGATATTGCACATATATCATCATCAAGAAACTTGTTTTATTTCTATCTCACATCTTCCTTGGTTTAGAAATGGTAGTTACATATGTTGACAAAAGTAGGTTTTGGTTGGAACCTAGGCTAAGGGAGGGAGTTAAAATTAAAAGGTAGTGAGTGATGGCTACTAATGTTATCATCTATTCTGCTTAATTATTTGTTTATTTAAGAAGTATTTACTGAGCAGCTGTTATGTGCCAGGCTCTGGGGATATGACGAAAACCTAGAAGACACATAATCCCTGGTCTCATGGAGCAAAGAGTTAATTAAAGACAGAAATGTTAATTAACTAATGATACCAACAAATGAACAATTGCATAACCGTGCCAGGGCCATGAAAGAGGTATACAGCTCTGGGTGGTAGTTTTGTATAGTCAAGGAGGTGAGTTGAAGGGGGACTAGAAGAGGATGGAGAGGCTGACCATACAGGGGTCTACGTGCCATGTTATGAAATTTCGTTTTTGTCTTAAATTTAATTGGAAGTAGGGGATAGTGGCATAACCAGATTTGTGATCCCAAAGCTCTCATTATCTACCATGTGAAGGATGAATCAAAAACAGAGAGATAAAGGGAAATGCTAAATGTCGCTGATGTACACTTACAAAATTCGAAGTGGGTAGACTCCATGGTGATTCTTTCTTTGAACATCAGGAGAAAAGTTATATTGATGCCCTCTTCATAGGCACCAAAAAGAGATGATGGATCCCCAAAATATGTAAGCCTTTCCTTTGACTCTTAGCATCAACCCTGAAGACTGGGCTACCATATTGGCCTCTGAATTTACCCTTCTCCTTTTGCTACTTTGTGCTGTGACCACAAGAGAACAAGGCTGCCCATGTTTACTGCCTTACATTATGGGTGGTCACATGCTCTCTAACTGCAGAGTTGCGTGCCAAGCCAGTCACCTCACCTCATAAAACTTCACTGGTTATTATGCTGATGGGGCTAGGCTACAATGCAGTAAGAGTCACAAAACTCACTTATAAACTTTAAGTCCAACAAGGACAGAAAAGAAAACCACTTCTAGCTAAAGATCTCTCACACTAACCTCTTAAATAGGTTAGATGGCTAGTTTGCCCATATTTTATCCTGCAAATATTTATTCAACTCTTATTATGTGCCAGGAACTCTTCTTGAGGGGGATATCTGCTATGTCATACGATTTAAAGGGAAAGGCTAACATGTGTGGACCTACTATGTTCTTGGGGCTTTATATGGGTTATCTGATTTGGTCAAGACAACTCGATAAAATAAAAATTATGATGTCCAATGTAGGAGAGTTTGAACCTAGAACCACTGATCCTAAAGCCCTTCCCCTTCCATTGCACCGTGCTATTCCCCAAGAAGCAGCCCTGTTTCAGAAATAAACTCCCAAGGGAGGCCTGAAAATCTACCGTTTGTGATTCATTCACTTGTGCCAAGATTTGCACTCTCCCCAGTGCCTTCTTCTTAAAACCACAGCACTGTTGGCATTTATGACCAAATAATTCGTCATTGTGGGGAGCTGTCCTGTGCATTGTAGGATAGTTAACAGCATCCCTGGCCTCCAGATGCCAGTAGCAGCTCATCAAGTCCCCACCCCCCAGTGATTACTACCGTTATGGATTGAAGTGTGTCCTCCCCAAAAACATGTATCAACTTGGTTAGGCCATGATTCCAAATATTGTGTGGTTGTCCTCCATTCGGTGATTGATATGATTTTCATATCTGTTGTAAACCCTAATTTCTGCCGGTGGTTAATGAGGCAAGATTAGATTATGTTAAAGAGGATTAGTGTAGGATGTAACACCCTTACTCAGGTCACATTCCTGATCCAACATAAAGGGAGTTTCCTTGGGATGTGCCTGTATTACCTTTTATCTTATAAGAGATATAAAAAAAGAGAAATAAGAGAGAGTGGGGGACCTCATACCATCAAGAAGCAAGAACCAGGAGAATAGTATGTCCTTTGGACCTGGGGCCCCTACACTGAGAAGCTCCTAGCCTAGGGGAAGATTGATGACAAGGACCTTCCTCCCCTGGACCTAATGCCCTAAATATGGGCTTCTAGCCTACTAGACCATGAGAGAATGGACTTCTGTTTGTTAAAGGCATCCACTTGTGGTATTTGTGTTGTAGCAGTACTAGATAATCAAGGCAACTGCCAAAAATGTCTTTAGAACAAAAAAACAAACCTGTACTGTCGAGTCAATTCCAATTCATAGCAACCCTATAGGACAGAGTAAAACTGCCCCATACGGTTTCCAAGGAGCAGCCAGTGGATTTGAACTGCCGACCTTTTGGTTAGCACCCATAGCTCTTAACCCCAATTATCCTCTGGAGGGCACAATTGCCCCTGATTGCATACTACTGGCATATGATAATGGTAAAAGGCCAAAGGACTGAGCCTGAAGACCACCAACATTTAAAAGGAAGGTGGAGGAAAAGGAGCTAGTGTGAACAACCAAGAAAAGAGTTTCAAGAAAGAAATGGTTGGCAAAGTCAGCTGTTTCAGGGAGACTGCATAAAAAATTATCTTTAAGCTTGGAAGTGAGAAGGTCCTTGGTGACCCAGGGAGGGCAGCTCCAGAGGACTGGTAGAGGCAGGAACCTGGAAGTAAGAAAAAAATGGAATGCAAACAGTTATTGGAAGTAAACTCTCCCTTCCATAAGCTTGAAAATACTGTAGAAGTGATACTGTGCCAACTCTGGGTCCAAGGCTCAAGAGACTGGAAGCTTCTACTTCCTGGCTCTTAGAACATGCCTTCTGGCAGCCCTGAGCAGCTGTATAAGAAGCCTGACCTCCATGTTGTGGTGACAGTCTCTACCGGACCCAGCCTTCTACCCATTCCTGCCAAGTGCCAGACAGGCAATTGAAGCCACCTTGGAGCCTCTAGACCAGCCCACCTACCAGCTGAATATCACTAAGGGACCGCAGACAAAGCCACTGGAGGAGAATTGCCCAACCGAGCCCTGCCTAAACTTGTAAGCCACGAAATCATAAGATATTATAAAACAGTAAATTTTAGGATGGTCTATCACCCAGCTGGGGGCCCTGGTGGTGCCGTGGTTAAGAGCTCAACTGCTAACCAAAAGGTTGGCAGTTTGAATCCACCAGCTGCTTCTTGAAACCCAATGGGGCAGTTCTACTATGTCCTACAGGGTAGCTATGAGTTGGAATCGACTCTACAGCAACAGGTTTGGTTTTGGTTTCAGGTGTTACCCAGCAATACATACCTGGAACAGACTGCAGTGCTAATCCCTGTCCTTCTCCCAGTCTTGAGATTTAAGGAACAGGAATGATAGACTAAAAGCCATCTAGTCCCCACTGCACTGAGAATCACTCCTAAACATGAGTTCTGTGCCATTAAAGTGCAATGGTCAAGCAGTCAGACTCTAGAGTCATGCAGTCCCAAGTTCAATTCTTAACTTCCCCACTGTGTGAAATAGGGTTACTAAAGGTCATGGTGCAGTGATTAAGGTGCTCAACTGCTAACCGAAAGGCCAGCAGTTCAAAACCACCAGCGATTTCATGGAAGAAAGATATGGGAGTCTGCTTCTGTAGAGATTTACAGCCTTGGAAACCCTATGAAGTTGCTATGAGTTGGAACTGACTTGACGGCAGTAAGTTTTTATTCATAGAAATGTTAAGTTTGAATGAGATACATTTATGTAAAGCACTTACACAGTGCCTGGCCATAACACATGTTTGTTAAGTGTTGTTGCTGGGTGCCATCAAGTCAATTTTCAACTCATAGCAGCCCCATGTGACAGAGTAGAAATGCCCTGTAGGGTTTTCTAGGCTGTAATCGTTATGGAAGCAGGTCACCAGGTCTTTCTCCCATGAAGCCACCAGGTGGGTTCGAACTGTCAATTTTCCAGTCAGCAGCCAAGCTATGAACATTTGCACCACCATGGCTAAATGTTAGCTCTTACTAAAACTATGAGTTTTGCCATCAAAGGATGGAAAATCATCACGTTCTTTATAAAATGACCCTGGCTTTGAGTTTATACAAGTTTGCACTAATCTTCACCCTTCCCCACTAGCTGAACTAATGGGACCTTCTCCTTTCGCCTCCTGCTTCTCCACAACCACAGCCACAAGTCCGTTCCTCTTGTGGTTTCCAACCTCCGGTTCTCGTGGTTTGACCTACAAACCTTCAAACACACACACACTGAACAAGAGTGTGCTCTCAACCACAAGCCCTCCTGTGGGAAATGTGAGTATTAAAGGATTGATTTCTGAATGTCTTTTTAGCAACCACGAAAATTTCAGTTCCAGTTTATGTGACTTACGAATCACTCCTGTTGGAAATAACTAGAAAAAAGAGAACTAGGCATCAGGGTCGCTATGAGTTGAAATTGACTCGACAGCAATGGGTTTGGTTTTTCTGGTTTAGGCGTAGGGAATAGTTTTTGCAACGAAGCATTGGGAATGCTGAAGGAAACTGAAAAGAAGCAGATACCTGTGTCCACCAGGAAGCAAAAGGCTAAGTTGTACATGAATGGGACCAAGGACAGAACCTTACTGGGAAGTTTCCACATTTGTCACGGGCAGAGCTGAGGCTCTATTCCTGGCTACGGGGCAGATATCTCAAATACACATTAGCCGTAAAGGTAGCCCAAGGCTTTTTCCATCTCCAGCATCCAAACTACTCTGAATTTCTGGACCCACAGGAAACCCAGGATCTTGGAGGTGGGAGTTATTAATTCCGAGTCATAGCATTAATAAGCACTGCACATATGGGTAGAGGATAAGCTACAGGGAGAAAATGCCTCCTGGCGTAATTTCTAGGTAGTGCAGGTGGTTAAAGTGCTCAGCTGCTAACCGAAAAGTTGGAGATTTGAGTCCATCCTGAGGCTTCTTGAAAGAAAGACTTGGCTACCTACTTCTGAAAAATCAACCTTTGAAAACTCTGTGGAGCATGCTTCTAGTCTGACACACATGAGGCTGCCCTGAGTCAGAACTGACTCGAAGGCAACTGGTTTGTTTATTTGTTTGTTTATTCATATTATCTGAAAAGCCAGTTTACAAACATCTTATTGTTCCATCTCCAGGAGGGAATCCCTGCAAAGTTGCTAATAAGCAATGAGTTCTGAGATAAAATTAATTATACAGCACCCATCATAACTAATGTAAATAGGTGGAATGTCACCAAAACGTTAGTGTGCCGTTTTTATTGTTGTGCCTTCACAAACATTCAGATGAAAGATGAGTAGCAACCTCTAACCCTTCACCCCAATTTTCACATTGTCTGAAGTTCCTTACCCTCCATAAGCTTTTCAAGAAAAGAACTGGGGATTAACATCCGTGCGTGTGTGTGTGCCTGTGTGCCTGTGTGCCTGTGTGGCGATGCTGGGAAGGGATGGCTTGACAAAGAGGAAGTCTATAACTGGGCACTCCGTCAGGGTCCTTCTTATGCCACAGGAACAGGTAGACTTTGTGGAAACAAGTTGATTTAATGCTTTTGGAGTCAAAGTACTTAGGAGAGCTATTCTGTGACACAGGGCACAGATCCATGGTCCTGCTGTGCTGCATGTTTGCAGAGGTTCCTTTGAGCATTAAAATGTCTCCCCTACTCAGCCCCATTTTGACTCCCCCCGCTGCAGTCAGGGCCTAACTGAAGGCAGAGGCTAAGTGTGAGTGGAGAAGGAGGGAGAGGAACCAGATAGCACATTCATGAAGGGTCTGAATTTAGACTTTTGACATTTTCTCTAGATAAAGTTATATAATCACTACGTAATTTCAGAGTGTTAAAATATTAACTTATCAAATGTAAACATTTAAAGTCTACCCCTGTTTTGCCATCTTTTCTATTTTTAGTGTATCTGGAGCCTCAAAAATGGAAGTGGCCTGGTGTCTTAGTCCTCTAGTGCTGCTATAGCAGAAATGCCACAAGTGGATGATGGCTTTAACAAAGAGAAGTTTATTTTTTCACAGTAAAGTAGGCTAAAAGTCCTAATTCAGGGTGTCAGCTCCAGGAGAAGTCTTTCTCTCTCTGTACGCTCTGGAGGAAGGTCCTTGTCCTCAATCTTCCCCTGGTCAAGGAGCTTCTCAAGCACAGGGACCCCGGGGCCAAAGGACAGGCTCTGCTCCTGGTACTGCTTTCTTGGTGGTATGAGGGCCCCACTCTCTGCTAGCTCCTGTTTCCTTTTATCTCTTGAGAGATAAAAGGTGGTGCAGGCCACACCCCAGGGAAACTTCCTTTACATTGGATCACAGATGTGGCCTGGTAAGGGTATTACAATCCCACCCTAATCCTCTTTAACATAAAATTACAATCACAAAATGGAGGACAGCCACACAATACTGGGAATCATGGCCTAACCAAGTTAATACACACATTTTTGGAAGGACATAATTTAAGCTGTAACACTTGGGTTCTCTCCATTTCTGGAAAGCCCTGCACAACTTACCGACCATCTACAGCTGTTCCCCCAAAATACTGAAGCTTCTCAAATGAAAGGAGCCGCATAAACGCTATGCTGGAAATGGGAGTGATAAATGAATATGCGGTAGCACACGCAGCTCAAGAGAAAGAAACTAAAATCTGTTCCATTTAGTCTGGCTAGAATGTAAACCCCTCAGGAGCTAGGACTCCATCTTTCATCTCTATAGCCCTGATACATAGTACCAAGCCTGGAACACAGTAACCAGAACACAGTAGGAGCTCAATAAAATGTGTCAAATGGATGAATGAGTGAATGAATTAGCAACACTAGCCTGGACAGATGATTTTTTTTTTTTTGAAATGTATGGTACCGTCAAATTCAACTGCCTGTGAGGGAATCACTTGTCTATGGACTAGGTAAATTTCAATCTGAAACCGCCTTGAAGCCATTGTTCAAATCAAGTGCCCAGGTAAAAGAACATAAATGATTCTTAATATCCTACCAAGGAAAGCATAAATGGGAGAAATGGGAGTTGGAAAAATCAGAGCATATTCCAAAGCCAAAGAGAAATTCCTTTTGGATTGTCAATTACTTGGGATTACCTGGGCCTGGGTCACAGACCACTGGTGTGGATAATCAAGAATTGACTGCACACATGGATATTAAGCCTGCATGGACTCAGGCATCCCCCAGTGGCTTGATCATAGCTTCCATTATCCCCCACCATACAGAGCCAGGGTAAGAATGAAGGTGTTTATCCACGGCAACGCTGGGCGCAGGAGCTTTCAACTAATGCCCCCCAAAGACTGGAGGTTCCCCCAAGGCTACGGGAGAAAACTGGGGTTTCTTATGAACTCTGCAATCGGAGCAAAGGTTAACAAGAGTAATGGGATCACAGAAGATGGGAGGATCAGGAATTAACTATACCAGTTGCATTTTCTTTGTTACTACAACCTCAGACCACCACCCTTCTGTCAGTTTGTCGTGCTGTGGTGACTTATATGTTGTTAAGATGCTGGAAGCTATGCCACTGGTATTTGAAATTCACCCATTCCCCTGTTTCACATACCATGGGGACAGGTTTCAGTGGCGCTTCCAGACTAAGAATGACTAGAAAGGACTGTTCCCCACCCTGTTCTGCCAGAGGACTCCCTAGGCTCCCACTGCTCAAATCTAGGATCCTTTGATAAATTAATCTGGGCTTTCAGATGAATGTGTCAGTGGGTACCCTCTTTGTAACAAGAATTTTCAGGAGACCTTGCCCCATTTGTGTTGCCCAAACTAATGGAGTAGTTCAAAGACAGACTATCTTGGGGTGAAGACGCTCCTGGATCCACAGGGCTGGATCTGTCCATGAGTAATAGGTGAGGATAAGGATTTTTTATATTAAGGGGGAAGTGTAGGATGCCATTTGGTGTGGCATTTCTACCCCTGAGGGTATTTTGAAGACTTCCTTTTTATTATTCTAGTTTCCTTTAAGCAAACACCAAGGGGGACAAGTTGGGAAATTATACATGTTATTGTAATAAACACTGGGAAAGGGATCCGCCGTGAACTGCAGCTTCTGTGGCTCATTCTGGTGGGGAAGGGGCACAGTGTGCATGTAAACTGAGGCTCTGCCCTCACGGTTAAGCTTTCTAAAGGAGTTCTTAGCTTCTCCAGAAACAGCAGGATAATTTATAGGTTAACATTTTCTTTTAATGTGGATAGCGTTTTCCTCTTTTATAGTTAATTAGGTTAAGCATGCATGGGGAGCGAGGGAGAAAGGCTCTTAGTGATGCTCTAAGTGATTAGTAATTTGAATAAAGTAAAGAACCTCTAAGAGGTGGAGTGCCAGCACGTGTTAAAGGGGCCCTCTTCTAAGAGCTAGAATCAGCCCTTTCTACTTTCAAAGATACCGTGGTAATTAAAGCACTAAGATAAAAAGATACAGAACACGTTTAATATTTAAGACAGGTTTTAAGCCATATGTACGTGTGATATAGCTCCCCGGGTGGCACAAGCTGTTTGCAACCTGTTGCTAACCTAAAGGTTGTCAGTTCTAACTCACCCAGAGGTGCTGCAGAAGAAAGGCCTCACCAGCTGCTTCTGTAAAAATACAGCCAAGAAAATCCTACGGAGCTCAGTTCTATTCTGTAATACATGGGGTCACCATGAGTCAGAACTGACTCAACGTCAACAGGTTTGGTTTTGGTCTACCTGTGATATAAAACCAAAAACCAAACCCATTCCTGTCAATTCCGACTCATAGTGACCCTATAGGACAGAGTAGAACTGCCCCATACAGTTTCCAAGGAGTAGCTGGAGGATTGAAACTGTTGACCTTTTTGGTTAGCAGCCATAACTCTTAACCACTGTGTCACCAGGGCTCATGCCATCAAAATAAACAGCTAAAGACTAAACATATTGGATTTTTGGTATCTTGAAAACAAGGCTTCCAACCAGTTCAGCCCTGTTCGGACCCCTGCTGAGAATTTGCGTTTCTACCCTAGATGTACTGAATCAGAATCTACATTTTAACAAAACGCCAGGTGATTCTTACGTATAATAAAACTTGAGAATCACTGCACTACTAGTGGTTCTCAGAATTTTTCCCTAGCCAGCAGCATTAGCATCGCCTGGGAACTTGTTAAAATGCAAATTCTCAGCAGGGATTCCAACCCTGCCAGAAAACCACTGTGTTGAGCTTTGACCCTTGCTTCACACCAATTTAACGGAGGTCCAAGGACAAAGTGGTGAAGATGGGCGAGAAGCATCTCCTTTTGAGCCTCATCTTCGTAAAATGGGAATAATAACAGTGGTCCCTGCCCCTATAGAGTTGCCCTGATGATTGGAGATCAGGCGTATGCTGTACTTAGCCAACAGTGAGCACCAATATGTGGTGGCGACCAAAACCATCCCCTCCGTGGTTTGACTGAATCAAACATTTCAGTTATTGTTATGGATTGAACTGTGTTCCTCTAAAAGATAACCTGAAGTCCTATGAATGTGACCTTGTTTGTGGAAATAGGATCTTGATTTGCTGATGTTGTAAGCTAAATTATACCAGAATAGGGTGAGTTCTAATCTTAATCCCTTCTCAGTAGTGCTCCACAAAAGGAGAGAACCGAGTCACACACGGAAGGAAGACAGAGTGTGAGGATCTGTCTAGAAGCAAAAAAACACCAAGGATTGCCAGCAGCCACCACACACTGGGAGAGAAGCATGGAACAGCTCCTCCCTCAAAGCCCCCAGAGGGAATCAACATGACTGAAACCCTGAATTTAGACTTCTAGCCTCTAGAATTGTAAGAAAATAAATTTCTGTTCTTTAAAGCTACCTACTTGTGGTATTTTGTTACGGCAGCCCTAGGAAATTAAGACAGGTATTTTCTTGTCTTCTTTCTTTTAATCAGTTCATACCTCCTAGGTCTGTGGCAGAGATATCTTTTTCAAACACAGTGAAATTCCTTATGTGCACAGTTTTCCCAGACACTAATCCATTTGAAAGGGTTTCAAGTAACTGCTTTCATACCAATAATTTTCAACAGACAAAATCATAAGCAACAGAAGGTCTTTACCAGAGTTTACAGAAGATATCGTTTTTATCACCCTGTGTCAACTTTAGTCCCTCCTAGAAATTCAGTGGGGGCATGAGTGGTTCAGTGGTAAAATTCTCACCTTTCACACATGAGACCTGGGATCGATTCCCAGCCAATGTACTTCAAGCTCAGCCATCACCCATCTGTCAATGGAGGCTTGAGTGTTGCTAAGATGCTGAACAGGTTTTAGTGGAGTTTCCAGACTAAGATGGACTAGGAAGAAAGGCCTGGCAATCTACTTCTGACAATCAGCCAGTAAAAACCCTATGGATCACAACAGTGTGACCTGCAACTGATCATGGGGATGGCGCAGGACTGGACATCATTTCACTCCACTGTACATGAATGGGCGGCCGCCTTGACACCAGCTAACGAGTTACAACAGAAAATCAACAAACAAGGCTTCATCATCTGGAAACTTCCACTTTCTCACCAATGCAGATTTCTACACAGAGAGGCACAGTGGTGTCATGAACAGAGTCCAGAGAACCTTGGCCTGGTCCTGGCTTCATCACCTCTTACCTGTGTGGCCTGTGGCTAGTCCCAGACTCTCGGGGCCTCTGTATTACTCTCCATAAAATGGGGACTGTTTTCATGAAGTAAATAAAAGAATTTAAATGAATCCAGGGGTCTCCATCCATGGGTTAAAGAATTATCTTTCTAGAGACAAAGTTTTAATGGGTTAAATGTGTTCCCCACGTTTCTCTGGTGGGCAGCTGGGTGAGTCACTCACTCTTTCCCCTTTACCAGCCTCCTGGTTGGGGCAGGATGAGCTTTCAAGTGGAAAGAGGCACAGCTCTGGAGCCAAGCAGACTGAAATTTGAATCTCAGTGCTTCCATTTACCAGCTGTGTGAGCTTGGGCAAATTGCTCAGCTGTCTGCGGCCTCAGTTTGTTCTCCTCTAAAATGGCTAAAATAACACTGAGCCTACTCTCAGAGGATAAAATATGAAAAAAAAAAAAGGCCTAGCACAGAATTCGTGTTGAAGTTTTAGCTCCAATAATCAGATGGGAAAGTAATGGATTTTCAAGTCACCACCTATAAACTCTCATAGACCCCTGAGAGTAGTCAGTAAAAAACGTGTTGCTGTCCAGTCGACGCCGACTCAAAGAGAACCTACAGGACAGAGTAGAACTGCCCGTTGGTTAGTAGCTGAGCTCTTAACCACTATGGCACCAGGGCTCCTGTCACTAAAAAGATATTTTTAATTATCTCTTCTACACCCACCGCTGTAGACACACAAACACAGACACACACACTCACACACACTCCTACCACTGTCTTGGCCCCCATAACACTTCTCCACCACATTTCCCACTTTCCCCAGAAATGGAAACCTGCATGATAGCTAGGCCAAGAGGGGAAAAAAAAACAAAAAACAAAAAACATTGCGTTCAAGTCAATTTTGACCCATAGTGGCCCTATAGGACGGAGTAGAACTGCCCCCATAGGGTTTCCAAGGAGTGCTGGTGGATTCTAACTGCCGACATTTTGGTTAGCAGCCATAGCTCTTAACCACTATGCCACCAGGGTTTCCAAGAGGAAAGGGGACAATTTAAAAGCAGTGTGGAGATCCTGGCAGGGAAAGGTCACTGCTTTCCTGACTCCTGGCTGCCCCACCCTCTCTGAGCAGCTGACCTGAAGAGCAGATGACTTTTTCTTCCATTGTTTTAATTTGATTCTAATTGAATGAATGGCTAGAGATGCCTTAAATGGGCACGTTTTGTATGTGTTTACATTTCCTAGGGGAGCATACCCCAGGCCTCTCCCTTTGTGATAACTTATTCTGGCCAGCAGAGCTCAGGTCTATCTATTATATCTTCCGACCCCCAAGCCCTAGCAGGAGGGGCCCTGTGCAGTTGCTGATGACTAGAGAATTACTCAAGTGTGACCTGTTTCACTGTCTGTCCCTGTGCTCATTAGGCAAGTGAGAAAATGTATCTATAGTTCTGTCTCCCCGTTCTCGTTAGCTTTGTGGCACATTTTACGTCCTTTATTTGTTTTAAAGGTGAATACATAAGAAACAGCATTCAGTCAGTGTTCTTCTGTATAATTTTAAGAAGCAAAAGCCTGGATAATCTTATTATCTTCCCAATAATTGTGTTGTTCAGACAATGGGGAAAAGGTAATTGGCTCTACTGCACCTCCAGCCAGGCTCTAGGGGTGCAACTGTTTGAGTTGTAAGGCTCTGAAGTCCTCAGTGTTGGAGTAAGATCATGGTGTTTCCAGAATTTAGTAAACAAGACATCCCACTAAGGTCAGCTGAATAAGCTAACAAGCCTCTGCCCTGAGCACACTGCTGTATTTCCCTTCAGTACTCTAGTTCTTAGAGGTAGAAAACAGAATGTTACTACTTTTGTGATCAGTGTAACACTATTTCTACCTGGATATTTAGCAAAAGCTTAATTTTTTGGTGGGGGGGATATGGAAGGGCTAGGTGGGGGTATTTCTGGTCATTTATCATCTCTAGATTTATTTACTGAGATAATAAAACAGAGCTGAGGTCACCCAATATCATTCCAAAGTTTGACATCCTGGTGGCCTTCGTGATAGAAATGTGTCAGCCTGTTTCTCGTTTGCTGCGCTTGACTTGGGGTGTTTAGGAGCCATTTTTGTTCGGCCACATAAATGTTGCTCCAAATTCATTATCAACTGTGTGGAGCCCCAGCCACGGAGGCCCTGATGACTTCAGTGGAGCACAGACGTCCCACGGGGCTCAAGGACGGGAAGTGCTGTGTTCTTTTCTTACCTAAGCTTAAAACTTCAAACACACATGTAGCATGTTCAAGTCGGCTCGCACTGCATAGGCCGGTTCCCGCATAGGCCTGCATAACAGGACAGATAGATAGGTTAGGCTTGTAAATATGCAGAGCAAGTTTCTGTTTACTTGCATTTTCAGATCTAGAGTGTTGAAATCTAAGAAGTGTGAAGAAAGAAGCATTCTCCTTTTCTTTTTTCTTTTTTTCAAGCTTGATTCTTTTAGGGACAATGCCAGTCGAAATGCCTGAATCTCATCTACCCTCACCATTTTCTTTATCCAGAGAAATGAGAATGCGCACAACCCATTCGAGGGAAACACAATGCGTTATTATAATATGGCTTGGCCTAAGTAGCTAATCACTTTTTATTAACACTTTTCGGCCCAGGGAGTGGGATTTCTCAAGCTGACTGTCAGGGCAGGGATTCTGGGAGTCTATATCACTAATTAGCATTACAAGATCTTGACTCCTGGGGTGATTTAAATTAATACAAAATAAAAGTGCAAATTTCCAAATAGCTTTGAAAGCCATATCTATTTTTAAATTTGGATTATTAAAGCCCTTCCCCAGCCAGTGTGACAGGAGCCCAAAGCAGAGGGTTTTCTGAAATATCTACACAACTCGCCTTGGACCCTTTAAAATTAAATAAAAGAACGTACAATGAAAGATCAAAAGAATCTTCTGTACAATTGAGTTAGCGCCTCGGCAGTAAAGTTTTCCACCAAACCAAATCCCTACAAAGCAATATTAGTTTCATGGTCACAGTTGCTTTTGGACTTTCCTTGATACGTTTGGCAGCTATCTTGAGAGCATCCAAAGAGCTGCTGGCAGGACCAATCACTCATTTCATAAGTAGGCGCTAAGAGCCGACAGCAGGACGCTTGGCACATTACCATCGCCACCACGAACCCCTCCCAGGCAGGAACCAGGAGAAACGGCTCAGCATAGAGACATTATGGAGCACTCCTCTCTGAATAAGGTTCTACTAATGTGTAAATAACCTGCTTTCTCTAACCATGTCTTTAGCAGACTAAGTGGTTAATCGTTATTGATCAGCTCTGCCCACTGTTCCAATATCAGTCATTATTGAAAATAATCTCAGTACCCTTCACTAAGCATGCATCTGTTTCCATGGGAATGCATTTTAAACCCAGAGAGCTACTCGCCTGTTATTGGTTTCACCGGTGGTGCTGGCGCTGCGGGCCGTGGTTGCCCAATCTGTCACAGTTAATCAAGTCTCATCTCTTAACACTGGCTGCAGTTATCAATGAGGTAAGGATTAATATTCTGGGCGAAGCAGATGATAAATCATTTGTATATAATTAGTGTACAGCAAGGTTACAGCTGACATGAATTTTTATCTTAATTACGAGAGAAATTTGTTCCATTAATTTAATTTAGTTTGCATGAGTGGCTAGACACGTAACAAAGTTAATCTTACACCTGTCATTACAGTATTAAGGCGAGAGCCTGGCGTGGAGGCACGAGCCTTGGATCCTCCTGCGTGCAGATGAGGGTAACGTTGTTCATCCCGGTGTGAGAATAGATGATCGTAGGCAGAAGACGTAAAGCCGACTCTTTTTAAAGTTGTCCCAGAGGATTTACGGGAGCACACTGAAGCGACTCCACGCGTGTTGCTTTGCTCTGGATTCCGGAGTCCCCTTTCAAAATTACTTCTCTCTTTTTTTTTTTTTTTTTGCCTTGTACATCAGGTGGAAGACACTAGACACAAGAAAAGATTTCCTCTCTCGTTTAATGTATACATGTTAACTTCAGAGCTTCTGGCCAAATAAAGCTTTGCCTCCTCAGGACAAGCCACTCTGTTTCATACGTGCAATGGCTTGTCACGAGGCAAAGCTTTTATCTGTATCAAACGCAATGAATTAAGAAACGTATGCTGTTTGGCTTGTCTCTTCTAAGTGCCTCTTGTTTATATTATAACCCAATAGACTAATTCATACAACTCGATCTACTATACAAATGGTAATTATGCAGGCATCCTGAAGGTTTTGCAGTACTGCACAAACCTAAGCTCTGCACTAATTATCCAAGTAATACTAAGTCTGGTCAATCATATTTGATTGATGGATTAGGTGGGGCTGTGTATACAGCCAACTGTGATGTTCTTTATTTTGTTAATGATTAGCTACATGTCTAAGGTTCAAAAAGAAAAGAAAGATTTGCTGACCTGGCTCATTTAAAATGGTTTCTTTACAGACTTATGTTGTGATAACTGTTTTGCCCTGGATGTCTGACCCGGTAGAAGGGAAAATCTTTAAATGAAAGGGGGCAGGAAGTCACACTACAAAATCCCTGTATACAGAATGACCAAGAAAGTGATTCCAGTAACGCTGGAACGAAACTGAAACAGGCATCAAGCAAAAGCCTGTTCCTGAAACAGCAAATCTGTAATACGAGCTTGAGATTTCAAAGGAGTGGGCCTTTGCATTTAGGAAACCCAGACTATGCCTGCAACCGAAACGCTAATTGCACAGTAACTCAGATTAATGTCTTGTGATATTAGTCCACAATTATCACTTGGAGATAGGGTCAAGAAGTGTATAGCTGGTTATTCACAAGAAATGACTGATTTAAAAACAAAGAGCTCTAATGGAATTCAATAGTGCTTTTCAGTCATTCTGCTTGGCATCTCTATTACCTGAGATGATTCACAGTCCATTATGGGAGCTTCCATGCTAATAGAATGTCTATCTTCTGTAATACAGACACATCAGAGCACTAACTGGGAATCTGTCACAATGAATTTCATCTGGATTTCACTTCATCTCTTCATGGACTGTAAAATTTGCTCTTGTACAATGCCTAAATTTACTGTGGGTAATTGAGAGAGATCTATAGATGCGGTGGCCCTCAGTAAAGAGCAGTTTTCCAAAGATCTATTGTAAATTGTGCAGCTTTGCTTCAGCTGGAGAGAGGTTATGGTGAGCTGAATCTTGCCTTTACCAATGAGTTGTTTTGGTGAGTTCAGAAAAGGTGGTGGCGGCGGGGGGGGGGGGGGGAGTGCTTTGGTGATTTCTGCCACGTGGAAAAAGGAAAAGAAGGAAAGAACCTATCTTTCGTGCCAAAGAAAGCTTTGCAAGGGGGACAAAAACAAGTTTGGACACAGACTTCATTACCTTCTCTGGGAAGTATAAATCAGGGCTACGATAGACATAATATTTTCCAAATCCGCCTGCATTTACTTGGCAGAGAAAGAACGTCTCACGTACGCCCCAGCCTTCCAGAAGCTGACATGAGTCTCCCCATTGCTGCAGGTAGAACAAATTCCTTCTCTCATTTGCTAAACCTTCCGTTTCACAGATGGTTAATCCTAACTAAAATATTTGGTATTAAGCTATCTGCATGAATTGTTGATAAAAAAAAAATTAAGATAACATTTGAGCTATTAAATATAATGTGTGCTCATATTTTTTCAATGGATACTTAGGTTACTGCTCATAAAATATACATGCCATCCTTTTTTCCTTCTTCTTCTTCAAACCATTTCCCCTTCTTTATTTTACTTATCCCCATCAAAAGCTAAACAGCATCACTGAGTGCCCTTACCAATCGTAGGGTTGAATATGTGTTAGCCAATTAGAATTGTGATCTATTCTATAGCTTTTTCCTAAGCCAGGAACTGAATAATAGCATCATGCTTCGCTGGCGGCCAAGTGAGCTGAGCCTTTACATTAGGAGAGAATCAGAATGGTATGACTGCGGTTCATTACTGAAATAGGTAACTGATGAACTGAAAAGACAAAGGGCATTGTTAAATGAAATGTCATTATTAGAGGTGCTCATGTTTAACAAATGTACTGTAAGTTAATTCAGTAGTGTTTTCTATAAAGTTCTCCACTGAACGTTCGCTGCTCATTCGGACTGTCTCGGCATACCTAACATCTCCTTAAAAATGTCGTAAGGGAAACAGCGTCAACTGCCAATAAGGGGGAGTGATTAAACCCACGTCAGAATCATCTTCTGAGCTCGGGTATTTGCATCACATTCACTGCAGGCCCTGCGCTGGTGCCTTTGTGTTTGCGATCCTAGACTTAGAAGCAATAGGCCAGGATGTTAAGAATGCTTGGGGGCGGGGGCCGAAGGAGAATAAGCACAATCATTTGCGGCAGGCTTGAGAAAAATGTTTTCAGCTTAAAGCGGGGGGAAAAAAGCAACGCAACCCCTTTGGCATCTGTGCAAAACTGTTTGCTTGGCTCCGGAGGTGATAAAAATAATTTATGAAGCTCTACATTTTTAGCACGAGGAAATGACCTCAGCTTTTGGCAATCAGATGCAGAGAGTGAAGCCTCTCTCTGCTACTTTTATGGATTTCCTTGAGCTACATATTCTGTGACCTGTATTCCAGATTTATTGGCAGATACATAAGCCACATTAAGTAATATAAAACGCAGCGAATGCATCAAACGACTGTCAGCAGGGACTTACTGACGGCGGGCGAGAGGCTGCTTCATCGGAGAAGTCACTCCGCGTCTGATACCTGTTTATGCATTTGTCTAACCAGGCTCAGAATTTTTGTTTTAAATAAAGACGTTATTTCAAAACAAAAGAGTCTCCTGCTGAACATATAATATATTGGGTGGCAAGAAGGGAGTGCATGACCAACTTTAATATCTCATCAAATCTTCGGGGTCTGGACTGTGAACCCTCCTCGCTTCCAGACTGGGGTGGGGAGAAGCATGACTTGGCAGTAGGAGCACGGGGAAACCCCAGCGTGTTATATATACTGTGTTTGATTCTAAGCAAGACAATAGAGGAGCATTTCGATAAGGGAGATGCAGACCGACCAGTAATGTCTTTGGTAAATACTGCCCTAAAACAGAGAGGAAAAGAACAGAGAGGTCATGTATATTGAACAGTACCATACATGAAGTATGTAAAATAGAGCTGGAAGAATTTTTGTAAAAACCTGTGCCCCCATCCCTGGTGCCATAAAAGGCAGGGCACGTGTGGGAACAGGACCAGCCTGGCAATGGGAAGAGCAGCTGTGTGACCTTGGGCAACTCACACCCCCTCTCTAGGGTGAGGTGGGATCCCCGGGGTCCCTCCCAACTCAAAAATGCCTTGATTCTTTAAACAGTGATTGATGTGAGAGAAGTGAGATCACAGAATTAAGGGGACACCTTGACCAATGCTGAACTACTGGGGGAAGACTCAGGCCCTGGCATAAACCCAAGCAGAAAAATGCTGGATATATGGTTTCCTGGGGAACTGCTAATTCTCCATTCTTTGGCCTCTTACATTTTACTGTTAACTCTTCCCTTTTCCAGCTAGCCTTGTGAGGCTTAGAAAAAAGTACCACACCTCCAAAACACCTTTTGAGTGAACTCCGTCCTACAATGGCCTGTCCATTCTCTGAAAATTGACAACTCCTGGTCTGCACCACTTAATACTGCCCATACCAACAGTTAAGCAGAGTAAGCCTTGGCTCTGCCAGTACTAGCTGTGTGGCTTTGGGAGGTCTCCTAACCCCTCTGAGTCTCACTTTTCTCTCCTGTAAAATAGGGGCGATAAGAATGGTATTTACTTAATGGATTCTAAAAACCAGTTGCTGTCGAGTCGATTCCGACTCACAGCAACCCTATAGGACAGAGTGGAAGTGACCCCATAGAGTTTCCAAGGAGGGCCTGGTAGACTTGAACTGTTGACTTTCTGGTTAGCGGCCATAGCAATTAACCACTAGGCCACCAGGGTTTCCATTTACTGGATTAGTGATGATTAAATGAGAAAAAATTTGTAAAGCAGTTAGCCCAAAGCCTAACACAAAGTAAAATTCTCAATATCTGTTATTATTATTATTGACATATTATTTCTGTTTCATGCATACCAGTTTTATCTTTTCTTAGCAAAACTGCAAGTTCATTAGAGTTCATTAGAGGCAGAGTCATGGCAGCACCTCCTGTTTGTTCCCTACAGACTTGCGCTCAATTATGTTTTCAGAAAATAGGTCCTGATGGGTAAAGTCCTACTGCAGTGGAGAAAGGAGGATGGAGCATAATAGTAATAGAATAAAAATATCTCTGCTCCTGTTGCATGGAGAGCAGCTCTAATAATGACTACTATAATTAAACACCCACCTCATGCCAGACACTTCGATTAAGCTACTTCTAATCAGCATCCTGTAATATATGTATTATTACCCCTACCTGGCAAAACCTAAGGATTTGCTTCCCTGTAGCAAAAATTGAAGTTCAGAGAAGGCAAGAGACATGCCCAAGGTCATGGGATTCAAACCCACATCTGTCAGCCACCAACATCCATTTCTGTTACGCAGCCCTTCTGCCTTCCCTCACCCAGCACTGTGCAATCAGGTGCTCTGCCTCTGAACATGCTATATAGCTCTCCCCAGCTAGTGAGGGCTGGGAAGAGGTTGGAGACGAGGTAGCCATAGGAAGCTTCAGTGCTGAGTCACAGAGAGCAGGACAGATTGAAGGCAGTGGCAAAAGCTAAAAGTTGAGATTCAGTCTTCAAAAATATGCAGTATGAAAAGCAATGCAGATCACAGTCATTTTTGGGTTTACATCATAGAAATTATCATTACCAGGGTTCTCTTTGAACCCCAATGATGGTGGCCTAAGGACAAAAGGAGCTAAATAATTAATACATTAATTACAGATATTAAGTAACAATAACATGATGCCTTTTACTTAGAAATTACAGTGGTGCCTACACTTACAAAGCTCTCATATCTCCTGAGAATGTTCATCAGCACTGAGTTAGGGCCAATAGGATGGGATATTCACCTTGTAAAGTTAGGACATGGCCCGAGAAGAAAGACGGAGTTAGGAGAGGCAGCCAGGACCAGCCATAGGATCCCACTTCAAAGTGCCAGCACAGGTTGTGGCTTGGACTCGGGCCAGCAGAGAACATGTGGTCCACGCAGGCATGTTGGTGGCAATATTGTCAGGAAGAACGCGGTTATCCTACATGTCTTTGTGGGGTTCGATACCCAGCCAATGCACTTCAAACATGGCCACCACCTGTCAGTGGAGACTTGTGTGTTGCTGTGATGCTGAGCAGCTTTCAGACTAAGAGAGACTACGAGGAAAGACCTGGTGACCTACTGCCCAAACTCAGCCAGTAAAACCCTATGGATCACTGTGACCCTGTCCCCATCAATCACGCGGATAGCGTTGGATCACCGTGACCCTGTCCCCATCAATCACGCGGATAGCGTTGGATCACCGTGATCCTGTCCCCATCAATCACGCGGATAGCGTTGGATCACCGTGATCCTGTCCCCATCAATCACGCGGATAGCGTTGGATCACCGTGACCCTGTCCCCCATCAATCACGCGGATAGCGTTGGATCACCGTGACCCTGTCCCCATCAATCACGTGGATAGCGTTGGATCACCGTGACCCTGTCCCCATCAATCACGTGGATAGCGTTGGATCACCGTGACCCTGTCCCCATCAATCACGCGGATAGCGTTGGATCACCGTGATCCTGTCCCCATCAATCACGTGGATAGCATTGGATCACCGTGACCCTGTCCCCCATCAATCACGGGGATAGCGTTGGATCACCGTGACCCTGTCCCCACCAATCACGTGGATAGCGTTGGATTACCGTGACCCTGTCCCCATCAATCACGCAGATAGCATTGGATCACCGTGACCCTGTCACCATCAATCACGCGGATAGCGTTGGATCACCGTGATCCTGTCCCCATCAATCACGCGGATAGCGTTGGACCAAGAAGCGTTCTGTTCCATCGTGCATGGGGCTGCTGTGAGTTGGGGGCCAATTCCATAGCAGCTAACCAAACAGCATGAGACAGAGAGCCCAGGAACGCATTTGCTGTGAGTGCCCAAGTGGTTCACGGCAGAAGAGTCCAGAGCTCAGCTAGTCAGTTTAATAAGAGAGTAGAGGCAAGATCCATTTCTAACAATTCAAACCCAAAATTAGACATTCACCTGAAAAATTCAGGTAACCAATACAAAAATGAGGAGGGTTTTGTTTATTTAAATTATGAAGATAATTGCCTCAATTCACCAATTCCCCTCGCCAGGGCAGACTTGGCTGGAGTGTATCAGAACCCAAGGTGATTCATCTAATAAGTAAACTGCATTAGCTCTGCTTCTAACAGAGAGGCAAGATCCAACCAAACCAAACCCACTGCCGTCGAGTCGATTCTGGCTCCCAGTGACCCAGAGGACAGAGTACAACTGCCCCATAGGGCTTCCAAGACTGTAAACCTTTATGGAAGCAGGCTTTCACATCTTTTTCCCATGGAGCAGCTGGTGGGTTTGAACCCCTGACCTTTTGGTTGCCAGCCAATGCTTAACCACTCTGCTACCAGGGCTCCTCAAAAGGCAAGGTAAAGGTCTTGAAATATCTTTCGTGGCTTCCTTCCAGAGCTAGGGATTTCATTAAATCGTGACGGCATGAGGCAGTTCAAAGAGACTTGAAATATGGAATGAGAAGGAGGAGGAGAAGTTGGGAATTATACGCTTGCTTTTCAGTTTTGTTTTTATATATGAGAATCAGGCACTAGAGACAGAGGCTTAAGGGGAAGGCTTTATCTTCTGGTCCAGGGTTTTGTCTCGGTTTGTTCAATGGTTGACATCTTTCTAGAAAGTTCCCCCACACAAGGAGGCGTTCATGTTTACCCTCATGCACATAATTTCAAATAAGTATGACAAAGAATCCTTTAAGAAAATACACATACGTGATTTTATATTCCATGGCTGGAATGAAACTTGATGGAACGAATGTGTGATGGTGCCTGTTTAACAAACCAAAAAAAATGTGAAACAAAAATAAAAATCATCCCCCCAAACAGGTACTACAATATTTCCCTAACAACAGAATAATAACTTACTTTGCCTCCATCTGTTTTTGAAAACCACTTTATGATTACAAGCTTGTAAGCTACTGTAATTATTACTATAAATAATTAATCATTTCCTTTACAATCACTTATTAATTAGCTGTCATAACACGGCTGTAAGCTAGGTGGAAAACAAGGATTCAATATTCGGTTATTAACACCTAATTAAAATATTCATTGTTTTCCATACATTGTTTATAGCCTTGCTCCCTCCTACTTTATGACAGAATTCCTCTCACGAACGTTGTACTCCATTTGCTTAGCTATATTGCCATCTGTTGGTGGGAAGTGGAAAGTGTCTTTTGCCCCCCCTGCTTTTTCACCTAAACAATGGCTTGATTTTTACCTCTCAGCTTTCATTTTGGATTGAAAAAGTTTGAACCTTTCTGCTCTCCTCCTGATAAATTTTTCTTAACTTTATTGGCCCAGCTACTGTTTATATAAAGTATTCTGTTAATTAATTTTAACGTATCACCTAAGGGGAAAATTAAGCCCATTGATGAAACCGTATCAAACTACCGCAACCTAGGAAAAGAATAAAAAACCCATTGCCGTCGAGTCAATTCCAACTCATAATGACCCTAGAGGACAGAGTAGAACTGCCCTATAGGGTTTCAAAGGAGTGGCTGGTAGATTTGAACTGCCCATGTTTGGTTAGCAGCCGTAGCTCTTAACCACTGTGCCACCAGGGCTCCAGGAAAAGAATAGGGGATAGAATTAGCTGACTAATTTGGTTTATGTAAATCCATCATTAAGGGGGATTAAGATCAAGTGATCCTGAAGATTTTCTTGATCCTAACTCATCTTTACAATAAAAGCGCACATTTGTTGAGTGATGACTAAGCACCAACCACTGTTCATTCTTGCAACAAACGAATGAGGAAGTCACTGTTATTGGACCTGATCTACAAATGAGGAAACTGAGATGCTGAGAGACCTAATAATTTGCTGAAGCAGAGGTGGCTACATAATTTGTGTGACCCAGTAAAAAATGAAAATGCAGGGCTCCTTGTTCAAAGAGCAGGAAAAAAAAAAGCATAATGACATATCCTGAAATATAAAGTTTTTTCTTTCTTCTACAGTCTATCAACTTATTATGGTGTTTTTATTTGCTGTTTAATGTTGTTCTAAGCAAATAAAAGTGTGGATCATAACAAACTATGGATAACACTGCGAAGAATGGGAATTCCAGAACACTTAATTGTGCTCATGAGGAACCTTTACGTGGATCAAGAGGCAGTTGTTTGGACAGAACAAGGGGATACTGATTGGTTTAAAGTCAGGAAAGGTGTGCGTCAGGGTTGTGTTCTTTCACCAGACCTATTTAATCTGTATGCTGAACAAATAATACGAGAAGCTGGAGAATGGGGCATCAGGATTGGAGTAAGACTCATTAACAACCTGCCTTATGCAGATGACACAACCTTGCTTTCTGAAAGTGAAGAGGACTTGAAGCACTTACTATTGAAGATCAAAGATCATAGCCTTCAGTATGGATTACACCTCAACATAAAGAAAACAAAAATCCTCACAACTGGCCCAATAAGCAACATCATGATAAACGGAGAAAAGATTAAAGTTGTCAAGGATTTCATTTTACTTGGATCCACAATCAACGGCCGTGGAAGCAGCAGTCAAGAAATCAAAAGACGCATTGCATTGGGCAAATCTGCTGCAAAGGACCTCTTCAAAGTGTTGAAGAGCAAAGATGTCACCCTGAGGACTAAGGTGTGTCTGACCCAAGCCATGGTATTTTCAATCGCATCATATGCATGTGAAAGGTGGACAATGAATAAGGAAGACCAAAGAAGAGTTCACGCCTTTGAATTGTGGTGCTGGCGAAAAACATTGAATATACCACAGACTGCCAAAAGAACGAACAAATCTGTCTTGGAGGAAGTGCGGCCAGAATGCTCCTTAGAGGCAAGGATGGTGAGACTGTGTCTTACATACTTTGGACATGTTGTCAGGAGGGATGAGTCCCTGGAGAAGGACATCATGCTCGGCAAAGTACAGGGTCAGTGGAAAAGAGGAAGACCCTCAATGAGGTGGATTGACATGGTGGCTGCAACAATGAGCTCAAGCATAACAACGATTGTGAGGATGGCGCAGGACCAGGCAGTGTTTCGTTCTGTTGTGTATAGGGTAGCTATGAGTCGGAACCGACTCAACGGCACCTAACAACGACAACAACAAACAAAATTTAAATTACTAGCATGAATTTTACATTCATCTTTATATCGTGCAATGCCAGTTTGAAATGCATGTATTTGTTGTTGTTAGTTGTCATTTATTCACCTCTGACCTAGGATGACCTTATGTGTAACAGAACAAAATGCTGCCCGGTCCTGTGCCATTTTCATAATCCTTGGTATGTTTGAGCTCATTGTTGAGGGTTTCTCGCTTATCTGCTAACCAAAAGGCCATCGGTTTGAACCCACCAGCTGCTCCACAGGAGGAAAGTGTGGCAGTCTGCTTCCATAAAGATTTATAGCCTTGGAAACCCTGTGGGGTAGTTCTCCTCTGTCCTCTTATGAGTCAGAATCGACTACACAGCAATGGTTATAACGGTGCTACTTTACCAGACATGATGTCTTTTCCTTGCTATTGGTCTTTCCTGATGATGCATCCAAAGTGAAGTGAGCTAAAGTCACACTATCCTTGAATCTAAGGAGCATTCTAGGTGTATTTCCTCTAAGCCTGATTTGTTCATTCTTCTAGTGGTCCACAGTATATTCACTATTCTTCACCAACACTACAATTTGGATGTATCAATTCTTCTCTCTTCCTTTTTCACATAGGAGCATTTAACTGGTAGGCAGAATAACCAAAATTGCATGATTCGTTGCTTTGTAGCTCACATGAGCATGTGTATTTTGGTTCTCCAAAAAGTAGAAACAATGCACAAAACTAACTCAACTATTTTTATCACTTGATATCTGTACATCCTACCAACTCCCTCTACCTTTGGCTTACTGGTAGGTCAGGAAGGGCTGAAAGGAGAAGGAACTGTGGGTTCCCCTATCTTTCCCTTCCCTCCTTTGTCATCATTTTCAGCAGACATCGTTGGCTAATACAGGGAAACAACATGAGAAAGTATATGATAGAGTCCTTGGTCAGTCGTGTTTCTTACACTACCATTGCCTTCATTTTACATTTGAAGCAAGCTCTGGTTGGAACGGAAAATCAGTTGTAAATGTAACATGCTTACCTTGTACTTGCTTTGAGTCTCGCTAAACCTCCATGCCTTCTGGGTCCACTGGAATTCTGTGCTCCTGGGGAGTCACTAACTCTGTAAGTGAATAGGACACACATACTGTGATTATCTTTCTCTGCTCACAGGTGTGCTCCAGTGTACCAATGGACTTCATTTACAAAACGTAAGCCTCAAGATAAAATCATTAAGAATTTCAAGATAGCAACAGCAGAGCATTAAACCAAGCACAAGGCCCTGTGAGTACAGGGCCCTGTGAGGCTGCACAGTTCGCATTCTCACAAGGCAGGCCCTGTGAGGATGGACATATGACAAATTTGAACCCAAGTGATCTGAATTCAGACTGTGCTGTCACCATGCTCTACTGCTTTTCAGACTGTGTCCAGAGGCACCATCAAAGGGTTCTGTTTTATATGTCCATTTTTCATAGAGTTGGGCTAAAGATTATGGTAGCTGGGTGTGTTAGTCATCTAGTGCTGCCATAACAGAAATACCACAAGTGGATGGCTTTAACAAAGAGAAATTTATCTCCTCATGGTAAAGTAGGCTAGAAGTCCAAATTCAAGATGTCAGCTCCAGGGGAAGGCTTTCTCTCTCTGTCGGCTCTGGAGGAAGGTCCTTGTCCTCAATCTTCCCCTGGTCGAGGAGCCTCTCAGGCACAGGGACCCAAGGTCCAAAGGACATGTTCTGCTCCTGATGCTGCTTTCTTGGTGGCATGAGGTCCCCCACTCTGCTTGCTTCCCTTTCCTTTTATCTCTTGACATATAAAAGGTGGCAGGTCACACCCCAGGGAAACTCCCTTTACCTTGGATCAGGGAGGTGACCTGAGTAAGGGTGGTCTTACAATCCCACCCTAATCCTCTCAACATAAAATTACAATCACAAAATGAGGACAACCACACAATACTGGGAATCATGGCCTAACCAAGTTGATACACATATTTTGGGGGGAGGGGGGGACATAATTCAATCCATGACACTGGGATGCCTTAGAAGTCCAAGCCCCTCATTTTACATATTTGAGACAAGAACCCTAAAGAGTCAGATGGCAGCCCTGGTATCCTGAATCCAGATCTCCTCAATCCAAATTCTCAGAGCTGAGCACAATATTTCCTTCCCTCTCCAGCCCTTACCCAACTCACCCTTCCTTTGGTGATTGTCGTGGTTTGAATTTTGTCCCCCCAAAATATCTGTCAACTTGGCTAGGTCATGATTCCCTTGTATGATCGTATGATTGTCTACCTTTGTCATCTGATGTGATTTCCCTATATGTTGTAAATCCTATCACTGTGAGGTAATAAGATGGATTAGTGGCAGTTATATTGATGAGGTCTACAAGATTAGATAGTGTCTTAAGCCAATCTCTTTTGAAATATAAAAGAGAGAAGTGAGGAGAGAGACATGGGAACCTCATACCACCAAGAAGGCAGTGCCAGGAGCGGAGCGTGTCCTTTGGATCTCAGGTTCCTGTGCTGAGATGCTCCCAGACCAAGGGAAGACTGATGACAAGGACCTTCCTCCAGAGCAGTCAGAGAGAGGAAGCCTGCCCCTGGAGCCAGTGCCCTGAATTCAGACTTCTAGCCCACTGAACTATGAGAGAATAAACTTCTCTTTGTTAAAGCCATCCACTTGTGGTATTTCTGTTATAGCAGCACTAGATGACTAAGACAGTGATGCACTTCTTTCCTACTCCATAGTAATCCTGTTCATTCCCTGTGGTTCTGGTGAGGTGGAGTCCCTCCCCCCGCACCCCACCATGTCCATGATCGGTTGTGGGTTGGACCCTTGTGATTCCTAGAGTTTTCATTGGCTTATTTTCAGAAGGAGATTCCAGGCTTTTCTTCCTAATCTATCTTAGTCTGGTCAGCATTATAGCAACACACAAGGCTTCACTAAAAGACAAGTGATGGTTACACAGGAAGTGCATTGGCCGGGAATTGAACCCAGGCCTCCTTCATGAAAGACAAGCATTCTACCACAGGTAGATAGATAGATAGATAGATGGATAGATAGATGACAGATAGATAGATAGATAGATAGATAGATAGATAGATAGATAGATAGATAGATAGATAGATAGATAGATAGGCAGGCAGATAGGCAGGCAGGCAGATAGGTAGGCAGGCAGATAGGCAGGCAGGCAGATAGGCAGGCAGGTAGATAGGCAGGTAGACAGACAGATAGATAGACAGATAGACAGATAGATAGATTTGTTTTAACATCTCAGGTCCCGAGTCATCATGCACAAAAAGAGAAGATTGTGTTAGTTTATAAAAAGGATTAACACCAACCCCCAAAACATTTAAAAAATTTAATTTTCAACACAAATTCTGGGCTCCGACCCTATTACCCTACGTCAGGCACTGTGCTAGGACCACGGACATGCCAGTCACCCAGACAGACACAGTCTCTGTGGCTTCATCGAGTTTACATTCTAGAGAGATTGACAGTCCCAAGTATTCAGAATAGATAAATTGTGGTGTATTCATAAAACGGAATTCTACAGCAATTTAAAAAATACCGATATACACACAACAATGCAGATAGATCGCACAGCTATAAGGGTGAACAAAAAGACACCAAACATGGAATACTAGGCAGCCATAAAAAATAATAATTAGTCTTTGAAACATAGCATGGATGAATTTGGAGGACATTATGCTGAATGAAAAAACCCAGTAACAAAAGACAAATATTGTATGATTGTACTTTTGTAAGAAGACAAAAATATATACATACACATACACATACACACAGAGACCAGCATTCATTGGTGGTTACCAGGGATGGGTGGCGGGCAGAAGGTGAAGCACTCTCAAGATAGTAGACACTTGTTATTTTTGGTGATAGGAAAGGTAGCTTCAATGTTTACCAAGGTAAATGTCACTAAAGAGTGCACAACAGAAAAGGATGTTTTTGGTAAAGGATAGGACAAAAATAATTTCACAATAACACCAACAACAACCAAAAAATATGTGTAGTTACACAAATATGTATATAGGCATGTAACTGTGTGGGTGTGAATACGTGTGCACAGATAGGTGTATCTATAGGCATGTGTACATACAGGTGTGTGTGTACATGCATGTATATCCATGTATATAATAAACCTCTTAGGCAACACAGTTATGGATACTTCTTAGACATAAACAAACACCTCCCAAGATTGGTTTTCTGAGTTTGAAGGCTTAGGACCATAATTTCATGGGACAACTCAGTCAATTAGCATAATATAGTTCATAAAGTGTATGTTCCATATCCCAATGTGATGAGTAGTATCTGGGGCCTTAACAGTTTGCAGGCAGCCATCTAAGATACATCTATTGATCTCTACTTGTCCAGAGCAAAAGATAAACAAGGAAACCGAAGACTCAGAGAAGAAATAAGTCTACAGGAGATGAGAAGAGCTAGATGGTGCCCAGCTACCACTACCGACTGTTCTGACCACAGCCACCATAGATGGATCCTGATAAAACAGGGGAAAAATGTGGAACAGAGCTCAAATTCTTAAAAAGTCCAGGCTTACTAGACTTGTTGAGATTAGAGGACCCCCGAGACTACCACCCTGAGATATTCTTTAAACCGTAAACTAGAATTATCCCTTGGGGTCACCTTTTAGCTAAATAACAGATCGGCTCATAAAGCAAGGAATATCATCCGTGAGTAATGAGCTCCTTTAAAAAATCATCTATATGAGACCAAATGGTCAAAAACTACTCTAAAGCAAAGATGACAAGGTAAGAGGGCAGAAAAACTAGAGTAGTGGAAATGGTACAGCCAGAACAGAATAGATGAGAATGATGACATATTGTGGAAAACGTAACCAATATCACTGAATAATTTGTGTAGAAATTGTTAAATGGAAACTTAATTTGCTGTATAAACCTTCACCTTAACCATAATAAAATATTACTAAGAAAGTAAAAGAAGAAGCCAAATGCAGAAGAAGATATACCGTATGTATAAGAAGTTCAAGAACAGGAAAACTGACCTATGGTGATAAAAGTTAAAAGAAAGAATCATTTGGGGGTGGGAGCAGTATAGACTGGGAGCCTTCTGGGATGCTAGATATATTCTATAGCTTATTTCACGTGGTCCCTCAGGTTTATATGCATGTAAAAATTCGAGATTAGGCACAGCACTGGGTGTATGTTATACCTCAATATGGCTCCCAGATGGCATAAAAGTCAAGCACTTGGCTACTAACCAAAAGGTTGGCAATTTGAATCCACCTAGAGGTACCTCGGAATAAAGGCCTGGTGATCAGCTTCCAAAAGACTGCAGCAAACCTCCACTGACTTCTCATATTATTTGGAAGAAACTTTATTGTTTTTAACTCCTTTCAGAATTACCATAACGCTCAGTGGACTCAGATCCCTATCCTAAGCCTTGCATTTTATTGAAAACCCTATGGAGCACAGTTCTATTCTGAAACACATGGGGTCACTGTGAATCGGAATCAACTTGATGGCAATTGGTTTGGTTTGGGTTTTTGGTTATACTTCAGTACAATGTTAACAAATATTCCTCCATATAATTAATCATTTGCAGTAAGTGCTACCAAGAAAAACTACAGTGCTCCATAAGAAGACTTGATCTCATCTGGGGGTCCAGGAAGGCTTCCCCAAGGAAGTCAGAAGAATAAATGGCAAAGAAAGTTTCACATGGAGACTAGCCTACAGGAGGTGCTGAGGTGAGAAAGTGCTTGACATCTAGAAGATTTGAAAGAATGTCAGAAAGACTAAAGACAGTGAGCAACAAGAGGGAGTGGTGTCAGATAAACATGACGGAGCGGGCTTGGGCCAGAGCAGGCAGCCACTTGTTGTCCATGGTAAGGATGTTGCACTCAGCTCTCGGACCTAAGGAGGGGCTTTCAAGCAGGAGACACATCACTGATTACTTTAAAAACAGTGTATGCTCAGTCCAGGTACTTTTTCTCCTGGCTGAGCTAACATCCTATGGTCTCTATAGCAATACTTTTTTCTTCTACTTTGTACTTAGGGGATCCATTGATTTAATATATATCATAATTTCGCCCCTCACTTTTCCTGCCTATTCTGTACAAGACAACAGTGTCCACTGAGTCAGTCTCTGGCATACTCACACCATTATACAGTTAAATCTTATTCAGATCCAACTTCTGGGGGTGGAGAACCCCTAAACGTACAGACCATTTTGCATAAGTAGCCGACATGGCCATCTAGTGTACTATTGCACAGACGGGCTTCCATGGGAATGTTAGTGCTCTGTGAGGCACAAACTGATGTCTGTAGTGAAATTTCTTGAGAAATACTTGGTCAAACAAAGCTCAAAAATTTCTCTATTGTAAGACTTCTCAGGACCTTTTCTATGTTCATGTGCTTTACGGTTCTCTAAGAGGCAGAAACCATCCACAGCATTTCCAAACTTACTACAACCAGGGAGCTCTTTTGTGGGCTGAATACTATTAGTAAGTCAAGATATTATTCCATAGAACACGCTTTAGAAAACCATGATCTGGAGTCTGACGACACATCGCTTAAGTATTTTTTACTATTACTATGACATTAAGGAGCCCTGGTAGTGTAGTGGTTAAGAGCTCAGCTGCTAACCAAAAGGTCAGCAGTTCAAATCCACCAGCCACTCCTCGGAAACCCTGTGGGGCAGTTCTACTCTATCCTATAGTGTAGCTATGAGTTGGAAACGACTCTAGGGTACCTAACAACAACCCAACAATGGCATTAAAACGAGCAATCATCTCCTTTATCTTAATTCATTTTTAGAATAAAGTATAGATGACAGAGAGCTGAGGCTGTTGCCTTATATCCGCCTTTTGCGAAGTTTTATTTTCTGCCTTCACTATTATCTGCTCACCCTCTGCATTTGTTCCTCAGGAGCTCATTCATCTTCATTGGCAATAGATTATTCTCTTCTCTGGTAATTTTAAAACACCTCGCAAACCTCCACTGACTCCTCATATCATTTGAAAGAAGCTTTATTGTTTTTAACCCCTTTCAGAATTATCGTGAAGCTCACTGAACTCAGATCCCCATCCTAATTATCACTGTTGACACAAAAAACAGTGCTTTTCATATCTCAAGTCCAAAATCATGTTACCTATTGTAGATGATTTTAGTGGAACAGACTGTAAAGGACCCTAAAAATGTTCATTCTGCTCCATCTGACACATTGAGAATTTTCGTATTCAACCCAGGCTTTGCATTTTCAAAATGCACAGGCTCGTGCTCCTTTTCAAAGGCTCTGGTATTATCCAGAAGCAATTACGAAGAAAAACGAAATTGCCTTTCGTCATTCTATCTATTCGGGGCCTTAGAAACGGGGACTGACAATGAGCTGACGATTATTTGCAATTCATTTTCAGTTAATTTCAGCACAAATTGAGCCTGAGGACTGCTGACAAATAAAATATATTATTCATCTGAAAACATTCTCTTCAGAGCTCTAGATCTCCAATCTATTTCATTAGCCATCACGATCAAACTAAGTTCGGAATTGATTTATGCAATAGTTACCCTTCTACAATAATTAATTAGAAAAATAATACTTTCGTGGAGCTTTGAAAAGAAGCCATTTCTAAGGCTCTTTGATAAAATAGAAAACTTTTAAAATAATTATGAGGCAGTGTCCCTAAGGGAGTAGATATGCATTGCCTTTGCCTATTTCTACAAGATGCTAGACCTAAATCACAGTCAGGGATAGCTCCTTGAATTTCAATTCATCTAACAATTCTTGGGTGTGTATTACATGCCAGGCACTGTGTGGTAGTCTGTGAGGAATACAGAAATGGAGCAAAGAGGTCCTCAATGTGTGTACAAAGGCAGGGAGGGAGGTATAGTATTGTTGTTGTTGTTGTTAGGTACGGTCAAGTCAGTTCCGACTCATAGCAACCCTGCGTACAATAGAACAAAACACTGCCTGGTCCTGCACCATCCTCACAATCATTGCTATGTTTGAGTCCATTGTTAAGCCGCTGTGTCAATCCATCTCACTGAGGTTCTTCCTATTTTTTTGCTGATCCTCTACTTTACCAAGCATGATGTCTTTCTCCAGGAACTGGTCCCTCCTGATAACATGTCCAAAGTATGTGAGATGAAGTTTCACCATCCTTGCTTCTAAGAAATACTCTGGCTGTACTTCTTCCAAGACAGATTTGTTCATTCTTCTGGCAGTCCATGGTATATTTAATATTCTTTGCCAACACCATAATTCAAAGGCATCAATTCTTCTTCTGTCTTCCTTATTCATTGTCCAGCTTTTGCACGCATATGAGGGGATTGAAAACACCATGACTTGGGTTCAGACACACCTTAGTCCTCATTAAAGAGGTCTTCTGCAGCAATTTGCCCACTGCAATGTGTCGTTTGATTTCTTGACTGCTGCTTCCGTGGGCTGTACAGTATTACCTGTACTAATTAATGCTATAATAGACATAACAGCAAAGTGTATTGCAGTTACAGAGGCTCCAGAGATTGATTCTGTTGAATCATTAAGGAATGTTTCATGGGAGAAAGTGGCATAAGAAGTGGTTCTAGGATGATGGGCACAATTTCAGTTGGCTGAGATGAAGCCTGGAGGGAATGCAAGTGCAATTCTAGGGGAGAGAATAGTATAAGCCAAAGCAAAGAACCAGGAAACTTCCAAGTGAGTTTGAGAAGATGTGAGAAGCCTAAGGTGGCTGTGAGAGGTTAGGCGAAGGAGGTATGTTGGGACCAGATTGTGAAGAGGAGACTTACAACCCACAGGCTTTATTTTTAATAAAATGAGAAACCATTAAAGATTTTTAAGCCAGGGGGCTATGTTGTTCAGATGATAAATCTGGTGGCTGTGTCCGGAGATGAAGTTACTAGAAGGTAGTGTTATTATCTTGGGGAGAGGCAATAAAAATTGTGGGAGAGAAAAACTGAGGAGAGATGCAAGACGGAACAGAACTTGGCAGTCATTCAGTTCATTCCCTTAGGAGAAGTCAAGGAACATTGAGGTCAAGGTGTTGGAAGGATTTCATGGGTGTTGAAGTCATGGAGGATGTGAGCAAGAGACGGTAAGGAAAAGAAACCATGAATCAAGGCTAAAGCCGTGAAAGAGGGTGGGAGTGTCTTGGAAGTTGATAGGTGAAGATGATATTCCTTCACTCTTTGATTCATTTCAAAACCTATAATTTAAAAAACCTGTCATTGAAAACCTACCGCTAGGCACTGGGGATACAGACACGAATAAGACACTGTAAGTCAGCAGCATTAATCAAGGGGTGGGGGGGAAGTTATTGCATGAGAGGCAGGGAAATGTTTCAAGGCTAGTAAACAGAATGAGAAAGGGGGAAGTCATTGAATTGAGGATAATGAGTAGAGGTCAATAAGACCTTGTAGAGAAATAGAAGAAGTCAGGAGGAGACAATAGCAGAATGTTTGCACTCTTGAAGCCACCAAAGTGAGGTGAACCGAGTACCCACCGGGGGCTTGACTTTAGTTAAGATTTCAGGCAAGGCTGGACTGTACCTGCCACAACAAGTTGCTATGGCAAAGGGCCCCCAAAACCAAAACCTAACTCGTTGTCATAGAGTTGATTCCAACTAATATCAACCCTATAGGACAGAGTAGAACTGCCCCACAAGGTTTCCAAGGCTGTAATCTTCACGGAAGCACACTGCCACATCTTTCTGCCACAGAATGGCTCGTAGCTTCGAACTGCCGACCTTCCAGTTAGCAGTCGAGCACTTAAACCACTGCACCATCATGGCTCCAAAGGGTCCCCCAACTTACACTGATGATATTAAGAAAACAGAATGTAAAATAAGGTGTATAAAAATTAGGTGTGAAGGAACTCAAAATCTAATAAGCTCCAAATATGGAGGAGTTTAGCTATAATTGTGAAAATATAGTTTAAGTTGAGTTTGATGCTCAAGAGCTGGTTCTGCCCACTGACTGGGATCAAAGTCAGTAGATATGATAAAGCAAGCAATCATATGGATGCCTGGAATAAACTCGAGACTGGCAAACTGCAGCTCATTTCCTAGTGACCTATATAAGGTGGGTTAAGATCAAAGCCCTGGGGGCGCACTGGTTATGCACTCAGCTGCTAACCTAAAGGTCAGTGGTTTGAACCCAGAAGCTGCTCCATGAGAGAAGGATTTGGCAGTCTACTACTACAAAGATCACAGCCTTGGAAACCCTGTGAGGCAATTCTACTCTGTCCTATAGGGTCGTTATGGGTTGAAATCGACTTGATGGCCACAGGTTAGGTTTTTTGGCTTAAGATCCAAGTGGCGGCAATGTTGATTCAATGGTAGAATTCTCATCTCCCATGTGGGAGACCTGGGTTTGATCGCTGGCCAATGCACCTCATGCTCTCTCAATGGATGTTGTATGTTGCTATGATGCTAAAGGGATTTCAGCAGAGCTTCCAGAGTAAGACAGGGTAGGAAGAAAGGCCTGGTGATCTACTTCCAAAAATCAGCCAATAAAACCCTATGGATCATAGGACACACAGGCAAAAGGGAGGGAAAAGGGAGAATCCCCCTCCCATGGACGATTCCCACACAGAGCTTCACATGGTAAATATTGTCATTTCACTCTCCTAAAAGCTTGCTTTACTGCCAAATATGACCAATATTGCCAAAATCTTCCTATGTTTGGTGATTTTCTTTCAGAGAGTTCGTTGTTCCTTCTTTTGGCTTGGTGTCCATCAAGTCCCGTTTCAATGTGTCAGCTCCATCTGAACCCAAATTGTAGAAATAGTTCAAATTCTTCCCATCAGATACCAGGAACCAAGAGAAATCAGGGCATGTGGCTGTCATTGTCATTGTTTTGTGCAGTCAAGTTGATTCCAGCTTATAGTGACCCTACAGGACACAGTAGAACTGCTCCGTACGGTTTCCTAGGCTGTAACCTTTACAGAAGCAGATCGCCAGGTCTTTTCTGCATGGAGCAGCTGTTGGGTTAAAGCCACTGACCTTTTGGTTAGCAGCAGAGCACTTAACTATTGCACCACCAGCTGATACCCCCTGAAGTTCTGAGGTTGGTCTATGCAAAGCAGTCAAGGAACCTCTAGGGGGTGGTGTTTAGCTTCCCATCCAGGCGACCAGCTTTCCATTCCGCTAAAGTGGATGGTTTGGAAAGTCAAAATACCCTGCTGCCCATTCATGCCTGGGGCCAGCGGGTACATGTCAAGCTATAAGCTCAGACAGGAAAAAAGAGGGACAAGCAGGTTGAGGTGGAAAGCTATCGAATTTAGTTTTGCACCTGCTGAGTTTAAAACACACATGTATAAATATGGAGTAGACAACTAGTATCAGCTCTTAGTAAGGGCTTCAGAGTCAAGGTTACTTTGAGCAATAGTACTGAATCCAGGATTGGGAAGAGGCAGTGGGGCAAAACAAGAAATCCTACTTTTGAGTATATTGAAATGCTGGGCTGGAAGGAGGGTGTCTCTATTTCAGAGGATTGATTAGAAAATTGGTGCATTATACAATAGGGAGGAAGTTTCTATTAAAGGAATAGAAATGGAAGTAGTGGCTGGAAAAAGATTACAGAATATTATCTGACTGCACTCAAACACGCTAACAATCATGAGGGTGGCCCAGGACTGATCACCATTTCATCCTGTTACGTATAACGTTGTCATGAGTCAGAGCAGACCTGACCGCAGATAACAACAGCTGTCTTCTTTCCATGAGGATGTCTCACTTCCCGGACATTTCCTTAGCTCTGTCTTCCAGCTCTTCTATTGATTTTGTAATTTCAGCTATTATTTTTTCACTGCCAAGAGCTCTTTTTTATTCTCTAATTATTATTAAATATAATTGATAATTATCTACAATTATAATTACCTAGTTATTGTATAATAGACTAAGAGAATAGCAAAAGTTTTAAAAAATAAATTTGGAGTTTTGGAGAGGCTCGAAGCCTAGAATATAATATACCTCCATTCAAAGCAAGATGCTAGACCATCCATGAAAAACTCCCTAAGAGGCAGTAAAACGAGTCCTGTGCCCTTTAGCCCACCTCCCACTTCTTGCCATATATGAAGAAAGAAAATGAGCCATAAAAAGGCTAGAGACTCTTCAGAGTGAGTCCGTTTCTTTGAAGAGAGTTATATGGAGAGTGAGTATATTTAAAGTAGAGGCTTCTCTCCATCCCTCAGGCCAAGCAAGGGGAAGTTTCAAGGCACACGCCCAAGATACTAGGAGTATGTGTCAGGAGTGGAGACTAACATCTCAGCCCCTGGCCAGCTGCTGCTGAGCTGCAGAACCCGAACCTTTGGGCTTGCTCTGTGCTAGTACCTGGCAGAGCATGGAGTGAGAGTGCTCTGCATATGCACACTTATGCTTACTGCAGCATTACTCACAATAGCAAAAAGATGGGAACAACCTAATCGCCCATCAATGGATGGATAAACAAAATGTGGAACATATATACAATGGAATACTATGCAGCCATAAAGAATAATAAGGAATTCTCCAAACATCTTGTGGATAAATCTGGAGGACATTATCCGGAGTGAAATAAGCCAACCACAAAAGGACAAACATTATATGACGGCACTTTTATAGGAAGACAAGAATAGATAGATGTACAGAGACCAACGCTCATTGGTCATCACCAGGGATGGGTGGGGGCGCCAGGAGGAAGCACTCTGGAGATAGCAGACACTTTTTATCTTTGGTGATGGGAAAGGCACCATCGCGCTGCACACAACTTGACCAAGGTAAATGATGTCACTAAGGAGTGCACAAGCAAAAAGGATGTTTTTGATAAAAGATATGACAAATATAATTTTGCAACATCAACAACCAAAAAATATGTGTGGTTTCACAAATATGTACATAGGCATATATGTGTATGGATATGAATATGTGGGTACATACGTATGTGTACATAGACAATCTATAGGCCTTCAATGAGATGGGCTAACACAGTGGTTGCTACAATGGGCTCAAACGTATCAACAATTGTGAGGATGGTGCAAGGCCAGGCAGTCTTTCACTTTGTTGTCCATAGGGTTACTATGAGTTGGAAACCGCTTGATGGCACCTAACAACAACAACAACATAGGCATATGTACATGCAAGTGTGTGTGCATGCATACGTTGTTAGGTGCCATCGAGTCAGTCCCAACTCATAGCGACCCTATATACAGCAGAAGGAAACAGTGCCTGGTCCTGCGCCACCCTCACAATCATCACGTTTGAGCCCATTGTTGCAGCTACAGTCTTAATCCATCTCATCAAGGGTCTTCCTCTTTTTTGCTGACCTTCTACTCTACCAAGCATGATATCTTTCTCCAGACACTGGTCCCTCCTCACAGCATGTCCACAGTACGTGAGACAAAGTCGCAACATCCTTGCTTTCAAGGAGTACTCTGGCTGTATTTCTTCCAAAACAGACTTGTTCATTCTTTTGGCAGTCCACGGTATATTCAATATTCTTCACTAACACCATAATTTAAAGGCATCAATTCTTCTTCAGTCTTCCTTATTCATTGTCCAGCATTAGCATGCATATGAGGCAGTTGAAAATATCATGGCTTAGGTCAAGTACACCTTAGTTCTCAAAGGGACATATTTGCTTTTTAACATGATAAAGAGGTCTTCTGCAACAGATGTGCCCAGTGCCACATGTCATTTGATTTCCCGACTGCTGCTTCCATGGGTGTTGATTGTGGACCCAAGTAAAATGAAATCTTTGACGTCAATCTTTACTCTGTTTATCCTGATGTTGCTTATTGGGCCAGTTGTGAGGATTTTTGTTTTCTTTATCTTGAGGTATAATCCATACTGAAGGCCGTAGTCTTTGATCTTCATTAGTGTTTCAAGTCCTCTTCGCTTTCAGCAAGGAAGGTTGTGTCATCTGCATATTGCAGGTTGTTGATGAGTCTTCCTCCAATCCTGATGCCCCATTCTTCTTCATATAGTCCAGCTTCTCAGCTTATTTGCTCAACATACAGATTGAATAAATATGGTGAAAGGATGCAATCCTGACTCACACCTTTCTCGATCTTAAACCATGCAGTTTCCCCTTGTTCTTTTCAAACAACTGCTTCTTGGTCTATGTACAGGTTCCGCAATTAAGTGTCCTGGAATCCCCATTCTCCACGGTGTTATCCATAATTTGTTCTGATCCACACAGTCGAATGCCTTTGCATAGTCAATAAAACAAAAGTAAACATCTTTCTGGTACTCTCCGCTTTCAGCCAGAATCCATCTGACATCAGCAATGATATCCCTCGTTCTCTACACTCTTCTGAATCTGGCTTGAATTTCTGGCAGTTCCCTGTCAATGTACTTCTGCAACCACTTTTTTTTTTTTTATTAACTTTTATTGAGCTTCAAGTGAACGTTTACAAATCAAGTCAGTCTGTCACATATAAGTTTATATACATCTTACTCCGTACTTCCACTTGCTCTCCCCCTAATGAGTCAGCCCTTCCAGTCTCTCCTTTCGTGACAATTTTGCCAGCTTCCAACTCTCTCTATCCTCCCATCCCCCCTCCAGACAGGAGATGCCAACACAGTCTCAAGTGTCCACCTGATATAATTAGCTCACTCTTCATCAGCATCTTTCTCCTACCCACTGTCCAGTCCCTTTTGTGTCTGATGAGTTGTCTTTGGGGATGGTTCCTGTCCTGTGCCAACAGAAGGTCTGGGGACCACGGCCGCCGGCATTCCTCTAGTCTCAGTCAGACCATTAAGTATGGTCTTTTTATGAGAATTTGGGGTCTGTATCCCACTGATCTCCTGCTCCCTCATGGGTTCTCTGTTGTGCTCCCTGTCAGGGCAGTCATCCATTGTGGCTGGGCACCAACTAGTTCTTCTGGTCTCAGGATGATGTAGGTCTCTGGTTCATGTGGCCCTTTCTGTCTCTTGGGCTCTTAGTTATCGTGTGACCTTGGTGTTCTTCATTCTCCTTTGCTCCAGGTGGGTTGAGACCAATTGACTGCAACCACTTTTGAATGAGCTTCAGCAAAGTTTTACTTGTATGTGATATTAATGATATTTTTCAATAATTTCCGCATTCTATTTGATCACCTTTCTTTGGAATGGGTGCAAATATGGATCTCTTCTAGGTGGTTAGCCAGGTAGCTGTCTTCCAAATTTCTTGGCATAGATGAGTGAGCACCTCCAACACTGCCTCCATTTGTTGAAACATCTCAATTGGCATTCTGTCAATTTCTGGAGCCTTGTTTTTCACCAATTCCTTCTGTGCAGCTTGGACTTCTTCCTTCAGTATCATCAGTTCTTAATCATACGCTACTTCCTGAAATGGCTGAACATCAACCAACTCATGCATGCATATCCATATATATAATAAACCACATAAAACACACAGTTATGAATACTTCTTAGATATAACCAAATCTTCTCATAAGATGGTTTTCTGGGTTTGAAGGCTTAGGGCCATAGTCTCATGGGACAACACAGATAACTGGCATAATATAGTTTATAAAGTATATATTCTGTACCCCAATATAGTGAGTAGCATCTGGGGTCTTAGAAGCTTGTGAGTAGCCATCTAAGATACAACTATGGGTCTCTACTTGTCTAGAACAAAAGAGAAAGAAGAAAGCCAAAGACTCAGAGAAGAAAGTAGTCTACAGGACTAATAGCCTACATGAACCATGGCCTCATCCACCCTGAGACTAGAAGAACTAGATGGTGCTGTTACCACTACTGACTTCTGATTAGGGTCACAATAGATGAAGTGTACTAGAATGGGAGAAAAATGTGGAACAAAACTCAAATTCTTAAAAAGTCCAGATTTACTAGACCAGTTGAGACTAAAGGACTTGCTGAGACTATCACCCTGAGATACTCTTTAAACCTTAAACCAAAATTAACCCTTGAGGGTCACCTTTTACCTAAATAATAGATTGGCTCATAAAACAATGAATACCACCAGTGAGGAATGAGCCCTTAATAAATCAACTATGTGAGACCAAATGGTCAAAAACTGCTCTACGGCAAAGGTGAGAAGGGGGGGAGGGGGGCAGGGAAACTAGAGTACAGAAATAGTACAACCAGAATGAATAAATAAGAATGATGATATATTGTGGAAAATGTAACCAATATCACTGAATAATTCGTGTACCCAAAAAACCCAATGCCGTCGAGTCAAATAATTTGTGTAGGAATTGTAAAATGGAAGCCTAATTTGCTGTGTCAACTTTCACCTTAAACACAAAATATTATTAAAAAAAAAAAAAAAGTGTGCTCTAGAGAGAAATAGGCCCATGGTGTCTGGAGGTGGGGTGCAGAGAGACTAAACCAAACCTGTAGCTGTGGAGCCAATTCCGACTCATAGCCAACCCTATAGGAAAGAGTAGAACTGCCTCATAGGGTTTCCAAGGCTGTAATCTTTACAGAAGCAGACTGCCACATCTTTCACCCACGGAGCAGCTGGTGGGTTCCAAGTGCCAACCTTTCGGTTAGCAGTTCGAACTATGAATTTTTTGGTTAGCAGACAAGCACTTAACTACTGCACTACCAGGCTTCCTGGGGGTATCTACCATCTGAACTTTCTCTGAAAGGGTAATCACCAACTGTCACATCTGCCACCTGGTGGCCACTCTAACGTACACAGGATGCTAATACTATTACACTTTGAGTCTAGATCTTCTCATCTATTTGCTCATCCATCCATCCATGGTGTGCTTGTTTAGGACAGACTGTGGGCTTGCTCATAAACATACACACACAGCCCTGGTCCTTCCTTGAGGTACCAGCAGTGTAATGGGGAGGAAAAACACAGCAGTGTAATGGAGAGGAAAAACACTTTTTTTTTTTTTTTTTTGAGGAAATTTTATAAGAGCTGAGCCTCCAAGATCCAAAACTGTTTTCAACCTTTTTCTCAACTGGCTTCTTTCCTGCAATTTAATACAAGATCCATAAGTCTTTGTCATCTTAAATAAATTTTTTTAAAAAGCTACAGAAACAAACTCTCACTCAGCCATACCAGCCTTGCAACCATCTATCTCCTTTGTTCTATTCATAATCAGGAGCCTGTGGGTAGTGCAAACAGTTAAGCACTTGGCTGCTAACCAAAAGGTTGGCAGTTCAAGTCCACCCAGAGGCACCTTGGAAGAAAGGCCTGGCAGTCTACTTCCAAAAAACCAGCCATTGAAAACCCTATGGAACACAGTTCTACTCTGACACACATGGGGTCTCCACAGTTGGAATTGACTCCATGGCAACTGGTTTGTTTTTGTTTTTATTGATAATCAAGCTTCTCCAAACAGGAGTCTGTATCCTCTGTTTTCTCCTTCTTACCTCCAACTCTTTCATTCTTTTTAATCTTTATTTTATTATAAAATAATAATTAGTATTTATGCTTAGTATGAAGATGCATAAGCATAATATAATTAGTACGCATGGTCTTATCACCAGCCTTTATCAAATATTGACATTATGTCATATTTGCCTCAGCTCTTCTTTCCCTGAGAAATAAACCGTGACAGAGTTCAGGCTCTCTGGCCTGACTCCTCACCTTCCTCCCCAGGGGAAACCAGAGTTTGAGTTCAGTGTTTATTCTCCCCATGCATGCTTTTACACGTTTACTGTGCATTTATGTACCCATAAGCATTGAATAGTATTATTTTCAATATTTGTGAAATTAGCACACCATTATGAATGTTGCTTTTGAACTCAACTTCATATTTTTCGTATTTATTCATACTCAAGCATGTAACTCTAGGTCATTTTCACCACTGTATTCCATTATATGAAGATACAACACATTATATATCCATTCTTCTTTTGAAGAATATTTGGGTTGTTTTCAGTATTTTTCTATTTTAAACACTGTTTGCAATGAACAGTCTCGGGCACATCTCCTTGTTCACACGTGCAGTTCTTGAGGAGGGGATCCCCATTCTGCAAAGGGAGGAAAACCTCCTCAGGGCACCTCTCCACCGAGGGTCTTTGCTGGCCCAGCACATCCTCCACTGACAACAAGAAATGTCTTTAAGCACTGAATTCAGCTTTCTGTCCACATAACCTGAACACAAAATAAGTCACCTTCTAAGTTGATCCTACCTTGTAATGAGTCTACTTCTGGAGACCCAGAACTACAGCAAGATAATTTTTTTTCTCTCTACTAAACTATTTCTTATTTCTTTTTCTCAATGACACAGTGGTTCAAACGGAAGCTTTATAGGATTATAATTTTAGAATGATGTTTTATAGCTTTAGATTATCTAAATATTCATCTTATAAATTAATGGCTTCCATGTTATTCTATTCGCAGGTAGGATAATTATTTTTGCTGTTGTTAAGAAGTCCAATAAAATAATCCGGAAACACTGCAATAATTCTTTTTGTCTGCCAAGAAATGTGAAGGGCCTTAGAATAATATTTTATAAATCTACAACATTTAAGTGTAAATCTTATTATTAAATGGTTTTCATCTTATGTGATTTTGAGAGAGTGAAAATAGGACGTGTTTTTATTGCTATTTAACAAGTCTCTCTTATTGATCCAGAAACACAGCATTTTTTGGTCTCTCCTCTAAAGTAATTTTGAATTTTATCCCATTTAGCTTCACACGGAAGCTCAATAAAGCTTAATTCCTGGATAACGTTATATAAATATAGTTTATTTCTAATTGACTTTCTAGACTCAGTTGTTCCCTGTTCTTCCACTTCTAGATAGTGTAAGGCTCGTGTTTGGTTCCTTGCCGTTCAAGTTCCCCTGTAACATCAACAGTAGTAAGAATTCTGCAATCTCATTTTTGGGGACATTTGAAACTCAAAGTCCAATTCTGTAGACCAAGGGCTGATAATGGGTTGAGAACTCTGTTGGCTGAGAGAAATATATCATTCTAGTGACAAGATTAATATGTTTACCTAAACAAATTTGTTGTGGTTGTTAAGCGTTAGAGTCAGTTCCAACTCATAGCGACACTATGCACAACAGAATGAAACACTGTCCGGTCCTGAACCATCCTCACAACTGTTGTTATGGTTGAGCCCATTGTTGCAGCCACTAAGTCAATCCACCTTGTTGAGGCTCTTCCTCTTTTTTGCTGACCCTCTACTTTACCAAGCATGACATCCTTCTCCAGGGACTGATCCCTCCTGATAACATGCCCAAAGTATATGAGACAAAGTCTTGCCATCCTTGCCTCTAAGGAGCATTCTGGCTGTACTTCCCCCAAGACAGATTTGTTCATTCTTCTAGCAGTCCATGGTATATTCAATATTCTTTGCCAACACCATAATTCAAAGGCATCAATTCTTCTTCAGTCTTCCTTATTCATTCTCCAGCTTTTACGTGCATACAAGGCGATTGAAAACACCATAGCTTGGGACAGGCGCACCTTAGTCCTTAAAGTGACATCTTTGCTTTTTAATAGTTTAAAGAGGTCTTTTACAGCAGATGCAATATGTTGTTTGACTTCTTGACTACTGCTTCCATGGGTGTGATTGCAGATCCAAGTAAAACAAGATCTCTGACAACTTCAAACTTTTCTCCATTTATCATGTCATTTATTGGGCCGGTTATGAGTATTTTTGTTTTCTTTACGTTGAGGTGTAATCCATACTGAAGACTGTAGTCCTTGATCTTCAAATCCTCTTTACCTTCAGCAAGCAAGGTTGTGTCATCTGCATAATGCAGGTCTTTGTCCAATGAGTCTTTCTCCAATCCTGATGCTGCGTTCCTCTTCATATAGTCTAGCTTCTCAAATTATTGGCTCAGCATGCTCACTGAATAAGTATGGTGAAAGCATACAACCCTGACACACACCTTTCCTGACTTTAAACCACACAGTATTCCCTTGTTCTGTCCAAATGACTGTCTCTTGGTCTATGTACAGGTTCTGCATGAACAAAAGTGTTCTAGAATTTCCATTCTCCACTGTGTCATTCATAATTTGTTATGATCCACAAAGTCAAATGCTTTCACTTAGTCAATAAACACAGGTAAATATCTTTCTGGCATTCTCTGCTTCAATCAAGATTTATTTGACATCAGCAATGATATCCCTCGTTCCACGTCCTCTTCTGAATCTGGCTTGAATTTCTAGCAGCTCCCTGTCGATGTATTGCTGCAACCGCTTTTGAGAAGCATCTTCAGCAAAATTTTACTTATGTCTGATGTTAATGATATTGCTTGATATTTCTGAATTCTGTTGGATCACCTTTCTTTGGAATTGGCATAAATATGGATCTCTTCCAGTTGGTTGGCCAGAGAGCTGTTTTCCAAATTTCTTGGCACAGACGAGTGAGCATCTCCAGCACTGCATCTTTGTTGAAACATCTCTATTGGTATTCCATCAATTCCTGCAGCCTTGTTTTTTGCCAGTATCTTCAATACAGCTTGGACTTCTTCCTTCAGTACCTTCAGTTCTTGATCATACACTACCTCCTGAAATGATTGAATGTCAACCAAGTCTTTTTGGTACAGTGACTCTGTGAATTCCTTCCCTCTTCTTTTGATGCTTCCTGCATCATTCAGTATTTTGCCCATAGAACTTTTCAATATTGCAATTCGAGGCTTGAATTTTTTCTTCAATTCTTTCAGCTTGAGAAATGCCAAGCGTGGTCTTCCCCCTTTGGTTTTCTATCTCCAGGTCTTTGCATGTATCATTACAACACTTTGTCTTCTCAAGCTGCCCTTTGAAATCTTCTGTTCAGCTCCTTTACTTCGGCATTTCTTCCATTTGCTTTAGCTGCTCAATGTTCAAGAGCACGTTTCAGAGTCTCTTCTGACAACCATTTTGGTCTTTTCTTTCTTTCCTATCTTTTTAATGACCTCTTGCTTTCTTCATGATGTTCTTGATGTCATTCCACAACTCATCTGGTCTTCAGTCACTAGTGTTCAACACGTCAGATCTATTCTTGACATGGTCTCTAAATTCAGGTGGAGAGTACTCTGGCTCTGTGGATTTGTTCTAATTTTCCTCAGTTTCAACTTAAACTTGCATATGAGCAATTGATGATATGCTCCACAGTCTGCCACTGGCCTTATTCTGACTGACAATACTGAGCTTTTCCATTGTCTCTTTCCACAGATGTATTCTATTTGATTCCTATGTATCGCATCCAGCAAGGTCCCCATGTATAGTTTCCATTTATGTTGGTGAAAAAGGTATTAGCAATGAAGAAACTCGTTGGTCTTGCAAAATTTTACTATGGGACCATTTCTATCACCAAGGCCATATCTTCCAGCTACCAATCCTTCTCTGTTTCTAACTTTTGCATTCCAATCACCACTAATTATCAATGCATCTTGATTGCATGTTTAATCAATTTCTGCTTTCATTTTTATTGTGCTTTAAGTGAAAGTTTACAAATCAAGTCAGTCTCTCATACAAAAATGTATATACACCTTGGTATAGACTCCTAATTGCTCTCCCCTTAATGAGACAGCACACTCCTTCCCTCCACTCTCTCTTTTCGTGTCCATTCCATCAGCTTCTGACCCCATCTGTCCTCTCATCTTCCCTCCAGACAGGAGATGCCAACATAGTCTCATGTGTCTACTTGATCCAAGAAGCTCATTCTTCACCAGTATCATTTTCTATCCCACTGTCCAGTCCAATCCCTGTCTGGAGAGTGGCTTTGGGAATGGTTCCTGTCTTGGGCTAACAGAAGGTCTGGGGACTGTGACCACTGGGGTCCTTCCAGTCTCAGTCAGACCATTAACTCTGGTCTTTTTATAAGAATTTGGGGTCTGTAACCCACTGCTCTCCTGCTCCCTCAGGGGTTCTCTGTTGTGTTCCCTGTCAGGGCAGTCATCGGTTGTAGGCAGGCACCGTCTAGTTCTTCTGGTCTCAGGATGATGTAGTCTCTAGTTTATGTGGCCCTTTCTGTCTCTTGGGCTCATAATTACCATGTGTCTTTGGCATTCTTCATTCTCCTTTACTTCAGGTGGGTTGTAATCAATTTCTGACTGCAGAAGTTGGTAAAAGTCTTCAATTTCTTCATCTCTGGCCTTAGTGGTTGATGCGTAACTTTGAATAACAGTCGTATTAACTGGTCTTCCTTGTAGGTGTATGGATATTGTTCTATTACTGACAGCACTGTACTTCAGAATAGATCTTGAAATGTTCTTTTTGATGATAAATGCAACACCATTCCTCTTCAATTTGTCATTCCCAGCATAGTAGACCATATGATCTTCTGATTCAAAACACCCAATGCCAGTCCATTTCAGCTCTGGTGTTGCAGTGGTTAAGAATTCAGGCTTCTAACCAAAAAGTCTGCAGTTCGAATCCACCAGCCACTCCTTGGAAACCCTATGGGCAGTTCTACTCTGTCCTATAGGATCACTATGAGTCAGAATCAACTCGACAGCAACCGGTTAAAACAAATTTGGGTTTAAAAAAAGAAAGCCCTCTGAAGGCTCTCATTTGTATTTAGCATAAAATCCAAACCCCTTTCTATGTCCCATAAGGTCATGGGTGGGCCAGCCCCTGCTAGCCTCACTAACCAACCTTGTGCCAACTGAGCTTCAGTCCTTCAGGCCCACTGAGCTCCCTCCTCCTTTCCCACATGATTCCCTGGGCCTGAAATGCTTTTCCCCTACACTTTGCCTAACTCTTACTTATCCTCAGGTCTTAAATGCTATGTCCTTGGAGAAACTTTTGTTGTTTCTCTCAAAATTATTCCTCCTGCTCCTCTTTTTCATCCCATCTTCCACCTTTCACTTAACGTTTGGCTGCTTACTGAAAGGATGGTGGTTTGAATTCACTCAGTGGTGCCTTGGAAGAAAGACCTGGTGATGTTCTCCCAAAAACTTAGTCCTTGAAATCCCTGTGGAGCACAGTTGTACTCTAACACTAATAGGGTTGCTATGAGTCATAATTGACTCAATGGCGACTGGTTTTTTGTTATTTCCTCTTGCAATTACATAATTTTTTATGCACTATTTGTTGACTGGGCATGTTCACCCATAGCTCCATTTTGTTCATTTTCTGTATTCAGCATTTTTCAGGAAGACGGTTGGGGGTGCTTATGGCATTTTGGGCATACAATTATTCCTTGCGTGATATATCAATCAGGTTATGATAACAATGCTTTGCAGACAGCCTCCAAACCTCAGGGCTTACAACAAGCATTTCTGTCTCATTCATGGGTCTGTGGATCGACAGTGGCTGGGCTGCGTTGGCTTGGCCCAGGTTTTGTGCCTGCTCTGTTCTCTTGGGTCTGCTTCTCATTGAAGGGCCCAGGCTGAGGGAACAGTGGCTGTCTGGGTATGTTCTCCCTTAAGTGAACATTTTTACCAGCTATATAATGTTCCATCAAATGGATATACCATATATTTAACCAGTCCCTTATGAAGGGCTATTTACATGGTTTTCAGGCTTTTCTCTCAGAAGTAATATTGCGATGAAGATATTTGTACGTAAGTCCTGGAAGTATCATGCACCCAAGGATCTTTTTAAAGTTCTTGATACATTTTGACAAATTGCTATTGAGACCCTACTCCCCAGAACCCACACCCCAGGTCCTACGCCCCAGATTCTCATGCCCCAGGCCCCCAGCTCCAGCTCTGTTGATGAATCCCTTAATGGCCAGCTGTGTGCTGCAGAAAAGAAGGTGAGAGTGCTGACAGTGGGTCTGGAGGGGCAAACAGAGGATGTCTAGCACATCTCTGATGCTCCTTCTGCTGGGAGTCCTTTTCCTTGACATCTCCCCGTGACACCTCCTTGTCGTTCAGGTCTCCCCTCAGATGGCACTTCAGAACTCCACCCAGGTGCCTTCATCTAAAACAACACATTACACTGTTTTTGTTTGTTTTCCTTAATAGCACTTATTTCTATCTGATATTACCTTATTAATTTATATGCTTAAGTTCTGTCAGTAATTATGGCTGATTCGATGACCAGTATTTCTAGCACCAAGATCAGTTTCTGGCACAGAAAATTCTGTTGTGGTTATTAGCTGCCGTCGAGTCGGCTCCAATTCATAGAGACCTTATGTGTAACAGAATGGAACATTGCCTCGTCCGCAACGATCTCCAATTGGTTGCTGACTGCAATCACCTATGAAATATTAAAAATTCAATTGCACCCCAAAATAAGAAATGTTTAATTATTAAATCACTTTTCCAAGAAAATGTTAGACATCATTTTCTTCAGGAGACATAGAATGTAACAGATACTTTCAAGCATATTTATCGATTGCTATGTCAATTCTTGTTAAATCTTTTTTTAATGTAGCTAATAGGGTGTGATCGTGAAAATTATTGGAATCTTTAATAAAACTATTATTTGTTTGGAAAAATGTACTGAAGAACCTACCCGTGTATGCGTGTATGGGTGTGCGTGTGACCGCACGTGTGCCTACATGCGTGCTGGGTCATGTTTTCCCTTCAGTCTCGGAGTGGAGGGGGTTTAAAACTGCTTACACTATCTGTGCCTCTTTTATTTTACTGCAGAAATGTGACATGCTAACTATAGGATCCACTACCTGTCTGTCAGTTATAGTACTGGGGTGTGTTGCTATGATGCTGGAAGCTATGCCATCAGTATTTCAAATACCATGGTGGATGGATATCAGCAGAGCTTTAGGCTAAGATAGATTAGGTAGAAAGGCCTGGCAATCTACTTCCAAAAATTGGTCAATGAAAACACTATGGGTCACAACAGAATATTGTCTGATACAGTGTTGGATGGTACAGAACCAGGCGATGTTTCATCCTGTTGTACGCTGGGTCACCACGAGTCAGGGCTAACTCTATGGCAACTAACTACAGCAACAACTAGAGAATGGTATCTTGTAAAATTTTACTACATGAGAATAGGCTAGCACACAATCAAGGATTTTCAGGGGAGACTCATTTAACCTAAGAACTCTTCATCTGTTTATGGATTTTTAATTTTGTGTGCCACTTTGATCTATAAAGAAACATAATCGCAATGTTCACCACTATATTTTATATAAGATACAATATATTTAAAGGGAGAAAACTCCAATTAAATAAAATTAAGCCAATTAAATAAAAATTCCAGGCTCTAGTAACTTTTAAAATTCTCCAGGAAATTCCAATGTGCAAGCAAGTTTGAGAGCTACTGACATGAAAAGAACTCAGTAATATTGGCTGGATGGATAGGTGGGTGGATGGATGGCTGAATGACTAAAAGGACTCCGGCCCCAGCACTGCCACTAAGGAAGGTGCTGTGTGATCTCAAGCCGTGTTAGTCTACTTTTCTGAACATCCATTGTTCTACTAACGTCTCTTCCAGCTTCAGGACTTCACAGTTTCCCTTCTTGGTCATAGCAAGAGCCCAGAGTGGAAGGGCTGAAAAAAGCCCAGGGCAGAATGATTGAAAATCTATGAAAAAAAATTCATCTAGGATGAAGGTGATCTTAACAGGAAGCTCTTTACTGTGGTGCCCTACAGTACAACAGATTGACCTGTCTGGCCCTGGATTTGTAGTTCTGCCAAGATGATTTGCTAGGCGACAATCCTGCAAAGGGATTGGACAGTTTGCTACACAAATGAGGTACATAAAACCCTTCTGGGGATAGGTCAGTCTACTACGCAAATAAAAAAAAATAGGGTGGGTAAAACCACCCAATAGGATTAGGGGACTTGCTTATATAAGCAGCCAACCTGTCAGATGTTTGGAGACAGAGAAGAAGGAGCTGTGACACTGAGGACACTGAGAGGCGGCCAAGTCTGGTAGCAGTACGCCTGAGCAAAGAGCTGTCTTGTTTAGAAGCTGTCCCGACTGAAAAACCATACCCTATCTTCCGAGTTGTATTCAGTTATTTCGAAGTTGATTCTAATCCCAGGTTGTAACCTGTTACTTCCCCAATAAACCACTTAACTTCAAGTATAGTTAGTGAGTTCTATGAGACATTACAGCAAATTACCAAACCCAAAGACAGGAGGAAGAGTATGGAGGGAAGGGAGAGTAGCTGGTGTTAGAGGTGATGGAGTGGTACAATAGCTTGGAGAAGCTGGATATTTGGGACATCTTTAACCCCTGCCTCATAGGAACCCGCTTTGTGCTAATTCTTATTAAAGAAAGTATTCGTTTACACCCCTTTGTCCAGGAGCTGGAAAGTCTCCGTGTAGCTCCCAAGAATCTTACAATTAGAAGAGTGTCACATAATCCTCCACTGGATGTGCAAAAGAGGGACAGAATGACTCATCCCTAACTCCCAAATATCCCACTAGGGAAAGAGAATATGTGTGGAGGACGCCTGGGGCCAGGGGAGACGGAGAGAGATGCATTTATCTGACAGACTCCTCACAAACCTCCGTCTCTGTCCTTGTCTATTCCAGGTCTCCTCCAAGGCTGTGCAGGGGTTTCCATTTCAAATACGAGCTGCTCAAGCTTTCTTGCCTGTTGCCATGGCTCTTTCACTACAATTAAAAAAAAATGCATGCTATCAAACCAACTGCTACTGTCATCCTACAGAGACAGTAAAACAGGTCAGTTTCTTATCAGGAAAGTCATGTTTATGAAACACTGCAAAGGCTCTTACAACAGGGGACTCATGGTGTGACCTACCTGAGTCCTATTATTTCTCCAGCCCTATTTCCCTGGGCTGCTTTATAGCTGTCTAGGCTTGCCTGCTGTATGAGATTTTGCTATCTGTCCCTAGGCATCCATACCTGTCTGGCCACCCAGCATTTGCTACAAATGATGACCACCTTCCATTTTCCCACTTCCTATATCACCTCAGGGAAGAATAACACATTGGGGAAGTTATGGGAATGGTACCTTAGAAACGGAGTTTTATTGGCTTCACAATGGGTGAGAACAAGATGTCACACAACACATGCCAGAAGGTTCCAATCTCAATACCTTAACTTGAATAGTAAGATTTCCCATTCAGATTATTTGGAGGGGAGCTTGTTGGCACATAGCTTTGTGTAATATTTGCTAATTACATTTAAAAAGGAAATGGCAAGGGTGGGGTTGCACAGCCTATTATGCAGTCAATAAGTTGTACACCTGTAAAAAGTTGAATTGGCAAAAGTTGTGTGATAATGTTTACAATAACAACAAAAAAGAGAGGCTGGTGAGGCTGCTGATGTACAACCAAAAACCTCACACGGTTGATTCCTTGGTCTGGAGGTTTACAGTCAGAGCTTCATGAGACATCCCAATTAACTGGCCTAATAACATGTTTAGTGCTTCAGTTCTACCCCCTAGTTCATTGAGTAGTGCCTGGGGTCTTAAAAACTTGCAAGCGATCATCCAAAGGCACAATAATTGGTCTCTGTTTCCCTTGAGCCACAAAGAAAGGAGAGTCAGGAGTAGAAGGAGGATATAGAATGTGTGGCTAATTGCCTCCATGAACAACTGCCACCTTTGCCATGAGAACAGAGGAACTGAATGGTGCCCACCTACTGCTTTTAAACATTTTGGTAGAAGATTCTATAGGAGAATCCTGATTAAAAGGGGGAAAATGTAGAACAGAATTTCAAATTCTCATGGATTCTAGACTTTCTGGAGCCATCGAGGGTGGACGAACCTCTGAAACTATTGCCCTGAGATAATCTTTAAATGTTATACCAAAATTATCCCCTTAAGTCTTTTAAAACCAAACAGTAGTTTAACTTAACTAGAAAAAAATGTCTGCTTTGAGCATTATGTTCTTTTAAGAATTATCTATATTGGATCAAACTGACAACAGCAACTCGAAAGACTAGGTAAGAACCTTTGGAGGGCAGTAAGTTTATGTTAATGAGGAAGGAACAGCTCAGAAAAGGAGGATGAGAATGGTTGCACATCTTGAGGAGTGTAATCAACATTACTGAATTGTACACGTAGAAACGTTGAATGGGTGTACCTTTTGCTGTGTATATTCTCAACAACAAAATAAAATTTAAAAAAAGAAAAGAAAAAGGAAATGGCATTTCTGAGCTCTGGGTCCAGGCAAACCTGTGTTATGCCAGAATAAACCGCAGGGGGAAAAGGTGCAAATAATTTCTTCAAGGAAATTTACCGAGTGCCTACTTTTTACAGAGAAAGAAAACACACACACACACACACACACACACAGCCTCTTTAATATCAAAGGACTCCTAGCTGGTGTTTTTTCTGTTCCTAGCTGGGACTCCCCTCACAGCCCTTCCTCCCATGCTCCCCATCACAAACACAGAGGGAAGGATCTTTTCTATAGCAAAAGTTTTCACAGATGTCACCTCTTTCTTCATCTCTTGGGGAAAAAAAAATGCCGGAGAAGCCATTATGGGGCAGCAACGGGGCTTATGGCGCGGGGGGGGGGGGGGGGGGGCGGGGGAGGGGGGCAGGACAACCCTTTTACAGCTGTCATCCTCCGAAACGGCCAAGGAATGTCCTGGTTCCAATTATACGTGGCAGCTAAAATGACGTAAACACCGAAGTCCACATACACAGAGACACCCCTTCCCCAGGAGACCCAGACACCTGGGATGGGAGGACACTATCCCAAACGAGATAAGACCTGGAACAAGACGCAGTGGCTCGGACACGGAGAGGGCAGAGTGCGTTGAAGTATCCCTGCTCTGGGGCTCTGTTCGCTGGTCCCTATGTGGAGAAGTTTGCCCAAGCGCGCGTCCATCAGGGGCACCCCCGACTCCGATCTGCTACCGGCCCGGGTCTGGAATCCTCAAACCAATCGGTGCTCCCACTCTGGCCCCGGAGCCAGGATGCCAAAGTCCAGCTCGCGGAGCGGACCTAACCGGGGCAGCTGATGGCTCGTGGACCTTGAGAAGAAGTGCGGAGAGAAGGAGAGGCTGGAATGCAAGGAGCCGGACGTGTGGCCTTTCGTGAAGCTTCTCTGGCAGCCTGGCGCGAAGTTCCCGGGGAACCGCGGTCCTCACAGCCCCACGGGACAAACACTCTCCCACCCCCGCCCGGGCCCAGCAGCGCCTGCAACGCCCTCGCGCAGGCGCAGTCGCACAGAGTCAGCGCCTCAGCGCGCATGCTCCGCCGGCCGCTGCGCCCCGGGCCCGCGGCGACTGAGGAAGTTTCCGCTTTGCGCTCCACCCCGGTAGCAGGTCGGCGACTGGGGACGGCTTCCTCTGGTGAACCTTCTGCGGGCCTTGCTCCCGCCGTTTGCCAGCCCGGCCCGATCATGGGGTTTCCCAAGGGGCCGGAGGGCCGGGGTCTCCCGGAGGTAAGGCCCCCCATCCCCTGACGTGTCGCAGTTTCTTGGGAGAGGGCCGAGCTCCCGGGGCGGCGCGCAGGAGGGAGCCTCAAGCTGCGTTTCGGGGCGCCCCGCCCCCTTCCTCAGGTGTGTCAGTGGCGGCGAGAGCTGGTCTCCGTGCTCCGCCGAGGGAGCAGCGGGTGGGTGGGGACACCGTGCAGCCGCTGCTGGGCTCCTGGGGTGGAGGTGGCCTTTCCAGCCTGGCACCTGCCCGGACGCCGCCCGAGGCGTCGCGGGGCTCGCGGCTCCCACGTCTCCGCTCTCCGAGAAGTCTTCTTCACCCCCCGGCGCCGCAGGGGTCGCCCCGAGGGCCAAGGATGCTGCTCCCAGGGGTCACGGGACGTTCACGCTGGGACGGCCTGGGCTCGGGGTGTGCAGAGGGCGGTGACCTTGTCGCGTCGTGCCTCCGCCTCTCGGAGCCTCAGGGGTCCCTGGGGCAGCCCCATCCGCCCTCTTGTCGGGAGGGAGTGCACTCTGCGTTTCCCCCACCCCGATCGAGGCGGTCGGAGGAAGTTTGGAAACTGAGCGCGGCGGGTTTGCGTCCGGCTGGCATCGGCGCCCATGGTGTTAAGGCTGGAGACGCGCTCTGCGGCCGGGAACTGAGCGCCGGGTAGAAACGTGGCTGCTCCTGATAGTGGGGTTTCCCAAAGGGGGTTATCATTAAGTATTCTCTCCGTCCTAGGGAACGGAATAATCAGTGGTTTCCGGATTTCCAGCTTGGTTGGGATAAAGGAAAAGTGCAAAGTGCATTTCCCTTTGGATGCAGATATCACTGGTTAGATGGGTTGCCTTTGTCTTCCTTTTCAATTAATTTACTCAGAAGCCTATTTTACTAGGTTCTTGAGAGAAATGGAATTCAGACTACACCTCCACTCTCCTCCAAAGGTTCTGCAGCAGGCATTTGGCCCGGTGGTGGGGAGAGGGGTGATTACTTGACAGGTGAGTAGTCACTTCACACTTACCTGATTGTGGCTGGACATGCTTCTCTGTGCCCCTCCCAAATCTTCAGGTCATTCATCAAACCAACCACTTACTGTGGAGTGGATCCAACTCATGGTGACCCCGTTTGTGTCAGAGTAGAACTGTGCTCCATAGGGTTTTCAGTGGCTGATTTGTCAGAAGTCAGTCGCCAGTTCTTTCTTCGAGGTGCATCTGGGTGGACTCAAACCTCCACTCTTTTGGTTAGCGGTGAGGCATCACCCAGGGACTCCATTCATCCCACAAATACTAATTGAGGGACCGTTACATTCTGTGGGCAGAAGTGGTGATGCGGTGAGGGAAGGACAGACTTGTCTGTCAGTGTGTGATTGCAGAATGCAAGTCCATTTTGCTGTTAAGAAAACCTAACAAATGAATGTTGTCAAAATGCAGAATGAGGTAAAACTTTACATACACATCTTGCCTTGATGGGATCTAGGATTATGAAGAGTAGGATCTAAACTATAATATTTGAAGTTCTTGTTTTGCTACTTCTTTATTTCTAGGTCCTCATCAAGTTTTTGCCTGGCCTTTTGCCTTAGACTCCTGTCTAGTCCCCCAGGTTCTACCTTACATCCCTTCAGTCCAGCTTTCCGCAGTGCCACCAGCTGGAGTCTTTCTAAAATAAAAAGCAATCTGCTCCTGTCCTGCCCCTTGCTTAACCTTTCACTGACTGCCAGGAGGCTGCTTCTGATTTGTCACTGTTTTTCCAGAGCCTAACACAGCTCCTGGAATTAGGAGGCATTCAGGATGAATATAATTTAATTATTATCCTTTAGTTTAAAGACCAGTACATGTGAATATGGATGATCTGTGTCATTAAGCTGCCATTAAAAAAAATTTTTATTTATTTATTTATTTATTTATTTTTTAGCCTAGTTAATTCATTACATTTGATTTCTTTAACCCTTTCCTGTGTGTCTGTGAAGGATGGAAAGAAAATTAGACCTGGCCTTGCCTTTCAGCTTACATGAATTACAGTGGAGGGCAATAGAGAATTTATTGAGCCTGGTTTAAGAGCTCACAGTCATTCGTCTTTATCAGAATTTTAGCTTTAAGAATCTGTATTTTTTTGGTTTCAAGAGAGGTTATTCTCACATTCACTGTGTTATCAGCTAGTGCTCCTTTTCCATTTTGTTTCAGTGTTCATCTGCAAAGCGAATTTGGAACTTTGTTAACGTTCTCCATATGCCAAAGAGTTGCTTCACAGATTATATTGCAAAAGTAAACTTCCCCATTCTGAGGGCCAGTGGACAAAAAGCATGGGCAGTGTACTACTGTGGGTAGATTGTGGGTGCTCACTAGATGCGAGCTGAGGACGGGATGGTGCTCCTGTGATGTGTTGTCAGCCACCTCTTCTTGGAAATATTTTCATGACAAATCATGATTGAACAAATGGAGCCTTCCTGCTTTCTGTCCCAAGGGTTTTAAGAAAATAATCATACCATTTTCTTCTTTTATATTATCTTTGTGAACCACAGCTGCTCTTTCTCTTTTAAGACTCTCCACTTTCAGGGGTTTCTCAGCCATCCCAGATCTTTTGCAGAAGAGAAAGTGTGAATAATTAATATTACTTTTCTCATTTTTGCATGTCCACTAGGAACAAGTGATTGCTAACCTTCAGAATCTTTGATAGGCTAGGACAGGGTCATTTGAGAGAGAAATAAAAGGAGCAGCTGCTCAAGGCTCTCATCCCCCCTCCTCCATCTCAAGGAGTTATCAGTCACTTTAATAATTTTGTGTTCAACTATATGTTAACGTGTATGCTCCCTGTCTTTGCAGTTTATACCTCAAAATAAATATCACTTTCCATTATCAGTGCTGTGACTGTGAAAACAGTTATTACGTGGCTGGGTTAGGTACTTCATGTAATGAGTTGAGTACATCATTACAATATAGTGTGTCCCTTGAGCCTAATGCTGTTAGGTGCAGAGGAGTGAACATGGGTATATAATATAGGGGTCCTCTCCTGAACCAGCCAGTAGTTCAGTTGGAAAGACAGGCATGTACATCACACCAGACATGACACTCAAAAGAGGCAGACACTGAATTGTCTGAATGATTTGGACTATAAGTACATAAATTGAAGAACGAAAGAAATGCAGAGGAATGGCCATTTCAGGGTGATTTGTCAGAGCTGGCTTTGCATAGGAGCTAAAGTTTGAAGGTGGTTTCTGGATGGTTAGAGAAGAACAGGAGAAAGGGACTGGTGTGAACAGTGATGAAATGGGAGTGGGCAGTGCTTGTCTAGGTTGGCCAAAGCCACGTGTGGATTGTTTTGAGGGGATGATAAAGGATGAAGCAGAAAAGATAGGTTGGGGCCAAAGAACTGAATGTCAAACCAAGAAATGTGGACTTTGTCTTATGGATAGTGTATGGCATTGAAGATGGTTGCTCAGGAAGAGCTAAGGAGTGAGGAAATGAAAGCTATGATTTGGGAAACAGCGAGCAAGACAGATTAATGGGGAGAAGGATTGAGAGGCAGTTGCAATAGTCCTGGCATGAAGTGTGAAGTAAAGGTAAGGAAGGATAAATGTGAGATGCATAGTTGTGTTGGGGGTACCCAAGACCCCCCTCACGTTCAGTGATTTGCCAGAAAGACTCCTAGAACTCAGAAGAGCTGTTAACACTCACAGTTATAGTTTGTTACAGCAAAAAAAAAAAAAAAAAGGGTTAAAATCAGCGAAGGACAAAAGCACACAGGGCAGAGCCCAGGGAAGACCAGGCACAAGCTTCGTACTGTCCTCTCCCAGTGGAGTCAAATGGACAGCATTTAATTCTTCCAGCACTGATGTGTGATATGTGCCAAGTGTTGCAAACCAGGGAAGCTCACCCAAGCCTCGGTGCCCAGGATTTTCTTTGGGGGTCAGTCACAGACATTGTCTTAGTCATCTAGTGCTGCTATAACAAAAATACCACAAGTGGGTGGCTTTAACAAAAAGAAGTTTATTCTCTCACAGTCCAGTAGGCTAGAAGTCTGAATTCAGGGCACCAGCTCCAGGGGAAGGCTTTCTCTCTCTGTCGGCTCTGGAGGAAGGTCCTCGTCATCAGTCTTCCCTTGGTCTGGGAGTATCTCAGCACAGGAACCTCAGGTCCAAAGGACACGCTCTGCTCCTGGCACTGCTTTCTTGGTGGCGTGAGGTCCCCATGTCTCTCTGCTCGCTTCAGTCTCTTATATCTCAAAAGAGATTGGACTAAGACACTATCTAATCTTGTAGACCTCATCAGTATAACTGTCACTAATCCATCTTATTACATTATAGTGATAGGATTTACAATACATAGGGAAATCACATCAGATGACAGAATGGTAGACAGTCATACAGTACTGTTAATCATGACCTAGCCAAGTTAACAGATAGTTTGGGGGGACACAATTCAATCCATGACAGACATGCAGTGCTTTTTATGACTGACCTTAGCTGTTCTGCCTCCCACCCTCACCCGGGGCCAAACTGATGCAGTGTGTCCAAAGTCCCTAAAAAAAAACTGTTCTGCCTCCCACCCTCACCCGGGGCCAAACTGATGCAGTGTGTCCAAAGTACCTAGGCACACAAAATAGGCATTCACCATAAATCATATCGTTAGCATAAAGTGTATGGCAGGGCTCAGGGTCTCAGGTATACAGAGACATGCTTAGCAGGAAGAACCTTCCAAAGGCTCAAAGGTAATCTCCCAGGAACCTGCCAAGGGCCAGTCTTGAAGACCTTTGGAAGGTGCAGGGTTTGGGCAACTCTAAACCTGCAGAGTTTACTGCGTTTTAGTAAAGGCAGATTTAGCAGGCATCAGTGAGCGAGGGAGTAGTCAGAGATAGTATGAGAATTTGAACCAGGCTCGATTTTTCTGCAGTATTAGAAGAGAGAAGCAGTACAGCTAATGAAAATAAATAGATTCGAAAATACCAGAATGTTTAAGCAGATTTAAGTAATAGATAAACGTGTGTGAAGGGAGGATATAAATTAAAATTTTTCAAATCAAATCCCAGTTTAAATATATTAAGTGAATTCATCATTCAAGGCAATTCTGGTGTGTGGCAATAACTACCCTTTAAAAGATCAGATTGAAAGTCTTCCTTGTTTGCTTTGAGATCAGAAAGGGAAATACAGACAGGTATTGAATCCTCTTTGTTCTTGCCCCTCTTGTCAGTAACATCTGGGACCAGGATGATCACGGAGTTTTAAAGAAAACCTAGTTCTTGTCTGCAAGGAGCTTATAATCTAGTTGAGAAGCCTGTCAAGTAAAGCAAATATTAGAGAACGGGGAGGTAATACGCTCTAATCTTCCTTCTCCATGGGTCTCTCCAGCACCTGATGAATACCTGTGTACTACCTGGTGTGTCTTCTCCCCCCACCTATGATGTTAACAGCTTTCTGATGACTGGGCCCCTGTTCTTTGTGACTGGGGTGACACTGTCCACATGGGGAATCTGGTGCAGTGACACAGAACCGTCACCTACCCCTTGACAATGAGATTGTGGCCTCAGGGTATATGCCTGGTGTTCCCTTATACAAGGTAGCTTTTTACCAGCTACACTTTACCTTTTGTTTTAGGTGGAAACACGAGAAGATGAAGAACAAAATGTCAAGTTGACTGAAATTTTGGAGCTCTTGGTTGCAGCTGGATATTTCAGGGCACGAATTAAAGGCTTGTCCCCTTTTGACAAGGTAAGAGAAGCCCTTCTAACCAGTAGGCTGATTTTTGTTAGGAGTGCATGATTAGCCGTGGTCAGAAAAGAAAGGAGAGGTTGATTTTTACTTTCACCATTTCTATGTTCCCATATCTTCCTAAATCAGATTCATTAGGAAAACGTTCAAATTTCCTATTAAAAGAAAATAATAATTCATCAGTAGATATGCATTGGATTCCTTTTCTGTGTATGAAGCTTTAGGAAATGGAAAGAAACAAAAGACATAGTTCCTCCTTTCAAAGAACTGACAGTTTAGGTGAAGAGAGAAAATTTATATAAAATCTGAGTTATCAAGAGCTATGACTCAGAATTGACTCGACAGCAGCAGATCTGGCCTGGCTTTATCCCAAGTCAGTGTGCATGCGGACAGTTGCCAGGTGGCCTATGGGTAGAAAATGCTCTGAGTTTGAGAGAGGGGAAGTCCGAATGGGATGAAGCCTTCTGATCCTGTAGAGTTATAAACAGTTATTATGCACAAGGCATTGTAATAGGCGCTGAGGGCTCGGAGATAAGACAGAGGCCCTGCCCTCAAAGACCACTGCGTTTGCAGAGTAGCCAAGAGGAACAAGCAAACAACAAGCATAGAGTGAGTAGCACAATGCCATAAGCGCTCCAGTACAATCAGAGAGAACGGAAGCATCCACATCAGCCAGGGTGGGCGGAAAAGCTTCCTCACAGAAGAAGGTGCTGAGTGCCTCAGGGAGTCACAGCCCTGGCTGTGCATGGCAGTCACCCTGGTGGTTGTATGATACAGACGTGCAGGTCTCACCCCTTGAACCTTAGGTCACTTAGATCTGGCCTGGGGCCCTGGAATCTGTGTTTTGTTAGGCACCTTGCATGAGCTTTAAATCCCAGCCAGACTAAGCTTCACTGTTGATTTTTCTAATATCAAGCTTCACTGTTGATTTTTCTAATATCAAGCTGCGTCTGAAAAGGATTTCGTTTCAGAATGGTTCTTAGCTGTAGCCTCGTTTGCATCTCAGAGAAATTCTGTGAGATAGATAGCGCAGGGATTCTCATCTCCCTTCGCAGATAAAAAAAATAAGACGTATGGAAAGTAAGTAATGAGCTTCACAATTAGGGGTTCTCTCGCATGTCCGGTCAGTAGAACACGTACCCAGAAATTCCTCTGGAATCTGGCACTTGCCTGAAACTCGGTTAAGACTTCTCTCAGCTGAGTACTAATGTTCTGTCTCCTTCACTGTAAAGACAATCTAGATGTGACACATCCATTCAATAGCAATCCTTACAGACTTCAGGAAATCACGTTTAGTGTATGTGAGGAGGGAAAAGAGAAAAAAAAATAAGAACGATCATAAAACGATTAGGCTCTAGGTCAGCCAGACCTGAGCTGGAATAGATCCTCCTTCTCATGGACTGTGTCACCTTTAGCAGGATGCTCAGCTCTTAAGCTTGTTCTTCAGCTGTGAAAAGGGAGTAACAATGCCTACCTTTTAATCTTCCCATCAGGTTCAGGTATCACGTAGCTGGTACGTTGTGTGCACCAGTACAGCTAGATAGAAAGCGCCCTTCCTCCTTTCCATTTCTTCACGTATCTTAGCACTCGTTCTAGGCACAGAGGAAATACTGAACAAAAGGTCAGCAGTTCAAATCCACCAGGCACTCTTTCGAAACTCTATGGGGCAGTCCTACTCTGTCCTATAGGGTTGCTGTGAGTCAGAATTGACTCGAAGGCAACATGTTTGGTTTAGTTTTTTGGTTTATGTCTAGATGGATTTTTAGAAAACGATAGTTTTTATCTGCACTGTCCAGTATGGTAGCTGTTTGAAATAATTAAAATTAAATTAAGTTAAAAATCAGTTTCTCAGTCACATAACCGCACTTTGGGGGCTTAGCAGCCACGTGTGGCCAGTAGCCGCTGCATTGGACAGAGGGATGTAGAACGTTTCCGTCATTGCAGGAAGTCTTACTGGGCAGCTCTGGTTTAGGTGAACGTAGCTGAGGAGGTAAGGAGGGCACACATACTCACTGTCTTTAAAGATACATAATTTTGTACGTTTACTGAGCTTGAAAGAACTATTTCTAATTTATCTACCTTCCGCTCCTTCCCCTCTCCCAGAACTGGAAAGGTAACAAGTACCTCCTCTGTGTCTTGCAGGTAGTGGGAGGGATGACGTGGTGCATCACCACTTGCAGCTTTGACGTAGATGTTGATCTGCTGTTTCAGGAAAACTCAACAATAGGTCAAAAAATGTAAGTTACTGGGGCTTTTCACGGAGAAGCCTAAAGGGGGAGAAGGAAGCCAATTTCCGAGTGTTTTCCATGTGCCAGAATTTGTGCGACATGCGTTCCTTATTTTAATTTTCATAATAATAGGAGTCATCCCTGTTTCACAGGTGAGGAAACTGAGGCTGAAGGCAGCCCAGGTCACACAGCTAGCAAGTAAGAGCCATTTAACGCTCAAGCTCTTTCTCATACTTTTCTTAATCGAAGTTCCTAGTGACTATTTAGTCTCTTTACAAAGACAGCTAATTTGGGTGGAGGTAGAATAAGGGCGGAAATGAGAACCTTTCCCCCCATCCCATCAAGAGAGGGCAGCATGGGCCCCTCGCTAAAGACTTTACCTGAGGGTACCCTGCCCTGTCTCCCAGAGCTCACCCGGGAGTTGGCCACATCATTAGTCTATTTGGGATACCCAGCTCCTCGGTGTGACCTTGGTCAAGCTGCTGTCTTCTCTGCGCCTCAGTTTCTTTATCTGTAAAGGGAGGGATTTGTGGTCTCAGATCTGTATAATTCTGTGACTTGTTTTATTTTTTTGATTCATTACCCTCCCCCAGGAAAAAACAAAAGATGGTTTATGAATATGCATAGGAAGCGATAAGATAACTACTTGCAAAATGGCAGAAAGGTGAGGCAAAGGGGAAAAAGTGGGGACAGAGGCAGAGTTAGGAGAAGTGCTGCCTGGAGCACACGTGCCTTTGGAGAGCCTGTCACTGTCTTCTACACACACCCAGTTGATCCTTCTTTCCTAAGGGTTCGATGAGTTTCTATCCCCTTCCCCCAGCCAGTTCTAAAGCCCCATGACCCCATGCTCAGAGGTGCATAAATGAGATTTTAGGCTCAACCGAGTCCATCAACAGCACATGTTTACTAGGCACCTGTGTTCAGAAAACTTGCATGTACATTCACAACAGCCTTTGAATAGCTCTCATTTTATGATGGGGTATTGGACCAGAGAGATGGGGCGACTTGCCGAAGTCCCAGAGTGGGTGGTAGAGCTGGGACTTAGACCCAGGTTTAATTCCCTGTCTTTCAAACATTGCAGTGGAGGGGAAGCTCGACTGAACGCTCTTAAAAACTAAAGGAGTAAAACTAATGACCTGTAATGACAAGCGGTCATGCTCAAATCTTAAACTAGGAAATCTGCCTGGTCCTGTCAGCAGTTGTCACTTTCCCTGATGATTAGAAAGTTAGAGGATCCACCCTCCAACCACCGAGTGGAGGCTGGTGGACGTCTGCAGGAAACCTTCCTGACTTTCTTCCCCCATGTCCCCCTCCAGCGGCGGTAGTGCCTTCAGCTGCTTCCAAATGCAGCTGAGACTCACCACCCTTGCCAGCTATTTCTGGGACATGAGTGTAAGAGGCCAGTAAACCCTGAGATGACACAAACATCCTTCTCCCTGGGCCTTTATGAACTAGACAAGTCATTTGTCTCGGAGGAGTGGCCAGGGAGAAGAATCTTGTCTGAGTGTAGGGGGGCTGGAGGCATGGTGTTGGGGGTGCAGACTGATAAATCTGTAGCCACTAGAGGGAGCTTTCCTCCTGCTCAATCACTGTAACTAAGAGGCATAGTATCTGTAGTGCCCATGGCGCCACAGGTTTAAATAGTTAAAACCTGTTCTGAGCAAAGACAAAACCAGGGCTGGTAATCATTTGCTAAGCATCATGTCTTGGGGAGCAGGGCCGACAGGTACCCCTTTCTTCCCCTCGCAAGTCAATGAAATTAAGAAACAAGACATGGGAGTCTGATGGAAGTCAAAGTAAAAAAAATAAGCTTATCAGAGAGGAATGTTGCCAAATGGATTTGCTGATACTTCCTACCAAACTCTCCTGTTCCAGCCCCAGGCAGGGCTGGACAACCACAGGCTTCTCCACTGGGGCAGGCCGTGTCAGTCAGAGAAGGTGCTTGTGTCTAGAAGACAGGCTGCCCAGAAAGGAGGGACCTTTTTCCTCTTGGACCTTTTGGATAAATCACCCCCCCCCCCCCACTTCTGTAGGAAGGTGGTATGGAGAGGAAAAGGCAGAAAGTGTTCTCATATGCTTCCCTCCTTAGAAGTGGATGTTCCCTCACGGCTGTGAATGTGTGTAGTAGGGTGTAAGTCTTTTTCTCTGAGCACATTGTACTCGACGTTTGATCTTATGATCTGCGGGAGTGAGGGATAACTGTTCCCCTCAGCAGCTTTAACCTTGGTCCCACCTTGTGAAGCTGTTTTTCAGGAGCAAAACACTGATCATTGGAGTGTTCCCAAGGGACCATTCTTTGGGGGCTGTTTAGCTTTCGTTTTGCCCCTACTAAGGCTGAGGAGATGAAACCTAAAAGCTAGCAGGGAATGAAACCTAGTAAGGGGAAAACAGCTAAGACTGTAATAGCTCTCACCCAGGCCTGAGTCAGACATTGGTCTGAACGGTGTCTGTCTCCTGGGTTGTTGTTAGTTGTCCTCAAGTTGATTCCGACTCATGTCAACCCTATGTGTGCAGGGTCAAACTGCTTCATAGGATTTTCAAGGCTGCAACCTTTCAGAAACAGATCACTGGGCCTGTCTTCTGAGGTTCGAACTGCCAGCCTTTGGCTAGTAGTTAAGCATTGAGCCATTTATACCACCTAGGGACTCCTAATTCCTGGGTGGGATTACTTAACTCCAGAAAGATAAAGGTGGATCAGATTTGTTTCAACAGGAGCATTTTTGGTAGACCCAAAACTTGTTGTATTCATCTCTCTCGCTATGAGAGACCTCTCAATATAAATGCTAGAGAAGTATGTTGGAATCTTCAGAAGCTGAGGCAAGACTGGATGTAGCTCCAGATAGGCTCCCCTAGAGCATAGGTTTCAGGAGCCTGGACAGCAGCTTCAATATGGGAATTGGCTGGGGATGAATCTTCTGCAAAACCCTTCCAGGCTGCACAGGGTGTGGTATTCAGGGTCACCTGTGGTCATCAGAACCCACACGGCCTTGTTCACCATCATCCTTTATTTGTAAACAAGGCCACAGCTAGCTGCTGTGATTGGCTAAGGTTTCAAAAAGGGTCTGGGGTGGGAATATAACCTAAATTGTCCGTGTAGCTGACCCAGAAGCCCTCATTTCTCCATATGGCCCTTCAAGGCCATTCCTCGCCATTATTTCTCAAGGTTCCCGGTCTCTGTACCATAGCTTTGAGGTTTAGCAGACCCACTAAATAACATGTCTCATCTCTCCACTTGAATCTGATCCAGTTAGGATACAAGAAGCAAGAGTCAGACAGGTGGAGACCAAATACCAGCTGAGTAGGGAAGGAAGCTTAAATCTATAGTGAAACAGTTTTGCACAGAAGTTCCTTCACCACTCCCACCATAAAACTAGCCCACCCAGTCCCAGACTAGCTGAAAAACCTCCCCAACAGGGGAGGATGCCTGCCTCTTGACCTAGAAGTATGCTCTGGGGCTTCAGGGAACCCGGCTCCCCCTTCCCAAACCCAGCCATTTCATAGGAGAACTGAGGTGAGGTGCTGGAAAGAAGTCAGACCATCCCTCTTGAGAAGCAAAATATTTCCCCTCTCTGAGAAAGTAAGAGTAAGCTTCCTAAAATCTAGGATTGATTTTAGACTATCAAAAAAATAAATGCTACGATTTATTTTAAAAATATTTTTGTACGCAGAGTAGAAAACTCCAGATTTCTTTTGGGCTGAGGCCCTGCGTCTCACAAAGGAGGATTGTCTCAGCCTGTGTGAGCCTCTAGTCTTCCTGATTGTACATGTGTTAACAATTGTTTATTTGCCTGTCTTTTCTGCTATACTGTGCGCTCTAGGAATTAAGGGCCTGTAAGTCAATTGTCTTCATATTCTGGGCACTTACCACAGGGTATGGTAATTACTTGCTACGTGAATAATATTTACAATTTTTTTTTCAACAAATAACCAGGTGGTTCCCAGAATTTTGGAAAAAATAGGTCAGTAAAATGAAATGTAAAAGAATTTGGGGCATTGATAACTTTTGATTTTTCCATGTAAGGCTGTTAAAAAATAATAACCAGCGCCTTGCATGTCACTGTTATTTCATAAGGACATAAAATATCTTCATATAGAAAAAAGTAGGAAGAACAAACACAATTTTAGAATAAAGGACGTAGTCAGTTTTATGACCTCACACCATACGCACACACACATCTAAATTTGCTTATCTTTCTCATTTTGTAGTCAGCCAGGAGAAATGTAGTCATGGCGTGGCACCAGCCTGGCACTGAGAAGCCTTGGATTCACTTGGGCGGCCGGCCAGACCGTAGAGATGTCCTCAGGGGCACATAGTGTGTTCTCACTCTTTGCTTGTTATTTCTGAACAGAGCTCTCTCAGAAAAAATTGTCTCAGTCCTGCCAAGGATGAAATGCCCACACCAGCTGGAGCCCCACCAGATCCAGGGCATGGACTTTATTCACATATTTCCTGTTGTTCAGGTGAGAGCCTCTCTCTGTGTGGTGTCTTGTCCTCTGAGCATCAGAATTCCTGTCATGCGTCTGGCTCTCAGGCCGTCTGGACTGGATGCTGTATCTGATGGGTGTGTATGGATTTGGTGGCAGCAAAAATGATGGTGTTTCCTGATGTCATCCTCAAAAGGTTACAGTCCTCCATGTACCCTGGTTTTACACTGTCACCTGTTAGAATCTTTGAGTGTTCCCATCAGTGGCTTTTCATTGCCTTTTTGGTAAAGATAGAACTCCATAGCCCTGTATGCTGTGGTCCCTTCTGGTCTGTCCACTTCATTTTGTTCCTGCTCTTGTTTGTTCTTTCTGTTCTTAGCCCCTCTGACCTTTTTTTCAGATTTCCTCATACTTGCCGTATTCTTCCTGTCACAGGGCCTTTGCATATGCTGATCCTTTGGGCTAGAATGTTTTTCCTTTCCCTTCTTTCTTAATTTATGTTCATCCTTTAGATCTCAGCTCCACTGAACCTTCCCAAGGAAGCCTTCCCCAACCTCCTAATCTAGAATAGGTTCTTTTGCTATTTGCATGCATAAGGGTACATTCCCTTCCTTCACAGGAATCCTCCTTACTATAGTCCGTAACCATTTATATTCATTTGTGTGATTATTTCTCTCCTCCCATCAGACTGTAAGCTTCGTGAGATCAGGCACTGTGGCCGTCTTGCCCACTGTTGTGTCTCCAGCACCTTGTGGAACATCTGGAACTTGGTAGATGCACAGAACTTATTTGATGACTAAATATTTAATGGGGGGTTATCTCCACCCCAGCTGTTTCCCAAGGCTCTGTCATTAAGCAGCTCATGCTCTAAACCAAAAAAAAAAAAAAACCCATTGCCATCAAGTCAATTCCAATTCATAGTGCCCCCATAGGACAGAGTAGAACTGCCCCATGGGGTTCCCAGAAAGTGGCTGCTAGATTCGAACTGCTAACCTTTCGTTAACAGCCAAGCTCTTAACCACTGCAGCACCAGGGCTCCGGCTTATGCTCTACAGGCGCCTCCTGGCACCTTGGGAGCTTCCCCTCCAGGCACCTTGAAAAGAGGAGGAGCAAAGGGACTGACCTTTGTTTCCTCTGTGTGAATAGTACTTTGCATGTATTACTTCATCTGATCCTAAAAGAGTTCTTTGAAGCATCTCTTATAATTCCAAAAAGTGAGACTCAGAGGAAGCATCAATAATTTGCTTAAGGGCAGAGATCTAGTGAGTGGAGGAGCTCAGTGTAATGTCCCAGTATCCAAGCCTTGTGCTTTTCCCACCTACCGTCTGGGCAGCCACCAGGAGGAAAGATGAGCAGCTGTTGCTAGAAAAGTCTTCTGCTTGTATGTTAAGATTATATAGTGTCAGGGTTAAGAGTATGGGTGCTGGAGACTTCCTGGGTTCAAGTCTCATCTTTGTCACTTTCTAGCTACGTAACGGTGAGCAAATGACTTTTAATTTCTCATCTGTTAAATGGAGGCAATAATAGTGTCTACCTGAGGGGATAAAAATCATTAATGCATGTAAAGCACTTAGATGAAGGACTGCACATTTTAGTAAGTGCTTTATAAATGTCATGTAGCTGTTTCTGTTACTGTTGGGAGTCTTCCGTGGCTGCAGGCCTAAGCCTAAACCATCAGCCAGGTCCTAGGAACCTCGACTGTCATGATGTTTGTAAATTTGGGGCCAAGACTTTAACTCAGAATCTGGCTTGTATGTTTGTTAGACTTTCTGTCTGTCTGACTCAGGACGGTACCTGACCCTTTTTTGTGAAAATAAGAAGTAGGAACCCTCTGTTGACTATTACTAAAACCTCTACCACCATCAGACTGTGAAATTATTACCCTTTTCCCTAAACCCTGGCTCTCTAGGGATTAGACATCACTCAACCCTACCCAAGAATTTTGCAGGCCAAAAACTCTAGTCCAGATATGAGAAGAGGATGCATGGGAAAAGTGATCTTCTATAGGCACTTTGGGCATTTTGAGTGTCTGTAAATGTTTCACGTTGTGAATAGAATGCTGGAGGGGTTCCTGTCTGGACATGTATCTGGGTGAGAGCCTAGGCTAGTGGGTACCAGATTTCTTAATTTTTTTATAAAATTGTAAAGCAAAAAATGGGAGGTTGACCTAGGGTTACCACCTATTTTGCTGGTTAAGGACATTTTTTAAAGTAACTACTACCTTGCTTTCGCTATCATTTCCTAAAAGCAAATCCATTTAATCTCCAGTCTTAAAGGAGTCCTGTAAAAATGGAAACCCTGATGGTGTAATGGTTTCTGGCTACAGCTGCCAACCAAAAGGTCAGCAGTTTGAATCCACCAGGCGCTCCTTGGAAACTCTGTGGGGCAGTTCTACTCTGTCCTATAGGGTCACTATGAGTCGAAATCAACTCAATGGCAACAGGTTTGGTTTCGTTTTGGTTTCTGTAAAAATGGCGTGCGGACGTCAGACCCTCCTCTACCTTCAGAACAAAGAGAAGGAATCAAGATCAGCAGCAGCCTCGTATGAGAAGTTGGACACACCTGCACTTGCCAACCTTTTACCAGTTCTGACACCAGCCATTCCTCCCGTGGTGCTTTACTTGTCTGCCAGGTTCCTTCACTGGTTATAATGGCCACACAGAGCTTATAGACAACACTCATGATTATGAGGTTTATTAGGGAAGTAGCAGGTACAACTCTGGACCAGGATTAGCACTCTACAACTCAGGATCAGTAAGCATGTAGGCAGGGTCTGGGAGGCTCCCCCGAAGTGGAGCACACATCCCTCCCATTTTCAGTGCAGGACAGCTCCCTTAGCTCCTCTTGGCCGTGCAAGCAAGCAGGCCTTTCTGCCGTGAACACCTCCTCTCAGCTGTGCAGGTCTCCTCTCAGCCTCCTCAGGACAAGCTCCTCTCGGCCCTGGCCTCTGCCCTGCTTGGACAAGTGTTAAAGCTCTTTAGCTCCATCAGTAAGCATCTAGAGGCACCCCACTCTGCTAGTAAGCCTTGGCCCAAAGATGCTCAGCTCTCTAGCTCCATGGGTGGTCAAGCCTAGCTCCACCAGCAAGTGCTCTGAGCCACACATTTCACCGGCAAGCCTTCTGCCCCAAGATTCTCAGCTGTCTTGCTCCATGGGCCAGGAAGTCCACTGTGCAGTCTTGTGCCAGTCACCTGGTTCTGCTGCCGCCGTTTCTCTGCTGCTGCTTCTTGCTGTCTCAGGTGTACAGCTCTCTCTGTCTCCTGGGTCTAGGAGGTTCTCAGGACAGGGACCCTGGGTCCAATGGACACACTGTCTTCCTGGCTGTTCTTCTTGGTGGTTCTGAGGTCCGCCCTCCTAGCCTCTGGGATTGTCTCATTTTAAACCTAGTGTGATGGCAAAACTGACCAGTCCCCCTAGGGTTCCATACACCTTATTCACATGGCCCCACCCCACACAAGGGTTCCATGCACCTTATTTGCATTATTAGCAGACTATGTAATCCCTTTGTTGGGCCACAAATACCGTATGTGCATAGTCCCACCCAGTCATTCTGTAGGAGTCACAGAACTATGAATAGAACGGCCCATATTAAGTAATTCACTGCACCAAACCTTCAAACTGAATATATTTAGTGTTATGAAAAACTCTCTGCATGCCCATTTTTTTTCCTGTTTTGCTGGCAGCCGTGGACCAGCAATTGGGAGCCACTGGCCTGGTTGTCTTGCGTTACTCTCCAGGCCCACCCCCCATGTTCACACTATTTAGCAAAGCTGTAGTGATACTCTCCAAATGCCAGCTTATAAAGAATGGATCTAGCTTCCCGCCACTGGCAGTTCTAGGTCACATCTTTTTCTTCCATGCCAAGTGTGTGAATCCAGTGAAGACAGGCATTTTTCTCGAGTGCTGGGTGACCTGTGGCAGAGTTGGCTGTCCAAGGGGTTTCCTCCATAGCCCTTCACACTGGGATCTCTGGATCATGCCCACTATAGAGTGATCAGTTATCAATTTTCTAAGTGAATCCCGTGGCATAACAGGTGTTACCATCCTTATCTGATCATACTATTCAGCATCCAGCCAAGAAGTAACTCAGAATAAATCTGGGGTTAATTTAATGGAGGAAAATGGTAGATATGATGGGATTATCTGGGAAAGAAACAGGAATGAAAGGCCAGAAACTGGGTCTCTAGATCCAAAAGAAAGCCGAGCTAAATTGAGTTGAGCAATGAGTCAATCTCCTAAGTCATCCTGGGCCGTGGTGCTGGGGAGGGAAGGTGGGCAAGGGGTTTGAGCAGTTCTGAATGCTGCCTGGGCCTCTTCCTCTCTTCTGGATTTTAGTCAGTGCCTGAGGTCATTGTTTGGAGGTGGACTGTGATGGAGTGGTGGAGAGAAAAGGGAGATACTAATAACAAAAGAATATTCCTCAGGTAGTTATTTTCAGTCACTCCTACCCTGGGCAGCTACTTTCTAAACATAATTTTCTCTGGATCCAGCTGCCCTCCGTGAGCAAGGCTTCCCTCCTGTCCTGCAGGAGCACCATGCCCCATGCCATTGTGTCCTTTCAAGTGCAGTTGTCCTTTTGGGGAAGCACAGCTGCTATCCACAGACTTTCTCTGAGATGTGATAGCTCTCTGGAGAGGAAATGGCGGCTCTGACAGATGGCATCCACCTCTGCTCACATGTTTCGCCCACAGGGGGTCACTGTCTGTTTGACTGTAGTGAAGGGAGCAGCAGAGCTTTGGGCCTCCCTGGATGAGTCTTTCCTCTCTTTGGAAGGTGCAGCTTTTCTGACTGATTTCTATTTAAAACCCAGGGAGACTTAATTCTATGTCCCAGTGGGGATAGTCAAACCCAGACCGCCAGGCAATGCCATGACCTTTTCCTTTCAGTTCCTCTGAACTCTCTAATCTAGCCAGATGCTCACTTTTAACTCCTGATGGCCGGGACCAAAGGTTCCCAGCATGACATGGGACCAGATCACAGATAGTAAGGCAGTAAGTGCATAGAAAGTCTCCATGGCCAAGAATGCAGGTGTTGGCCATTTGCTCCCCTGTTCCATCGCTCCCGTGGGAAGATGGACAGTTCCTTGTTTTCAGCTGTACCACAGCAGGGCGTGCAGTGCAGCCTGAAATGGGGTTTACTTGGTAGATGTAAGAAGAAGGTGGGAGAATAAGTAAACTTGTTGAATCCCCTTTGAAAGTTTATTATAAATATTGCTACCGTTTGTTGAGTATCTACTAACGTGCTAGAGTACTGTTTGTATTCTAGTAATAATATGGAACTCTTTGTATTCTGATAATATTAGCTAACATTCATGGAGTCCTGGTGGCGCAGTGATTAAGAGCTCGGCTGCTAACACCAAAAGGTTGGCGGTTTGAATCTACCAGCTACTCCTTGGAAACCCTATGGCACGCTTCTACTCTGTCCAATAGGGTCAGTATGAGTTGGAATCAACTCAACAGCTGTGGGTTTGGTAATGTCTATTAAATGCTTACTATATGCCAGAAATTATTCTAAATGTATAAAACCTTACTTTGCTTAATTCCCATAGTAGTCCTAGGAATTAGGTCCTATTATTATTTCCATTTCATAGACTAGGAAACTGAGGCTTAATTGTTAAGGTCATACAGCTGATTAATGAAAGAGCTCTAATTTAAATGCAGCACGGTGATACCAAAACTTTGTTTTCATTGTTATGATAATTAGGTCTTTCATTGTGACAGAAGGATTTTCAAGGGTAAATCATTGTAGGTGATACATCAAAATAATATAGCAAGCTATCAAATTGTTCTACTGTAGTAGCATCTTTATATGGTGAATAAAAAGAAAAAAAAATTTTTTTTTTTTTTTTAATGGTGAATATACTGTTGGAAATCACTTTCCTCGGAGGCCAGGGTTAAAAATTAAACAGCTTATGTTTGAGTGCAAATTAGTGAGTGAAAAATAATTGTTCTGCTTGAATGAGGGAGAGATTTATTAAATAAGAGAAAACAAAGCACAAACCATAAAGGAGAAAGATTGATACATACTATCACATTAAAATTAAAGGCATTGAAGAATAGAGTTTTCCTAAAAAAGAGGACAAACTACTGACTGGAAGAACTGAGTATAGCTAACCCCTCCAAAAAAAAAACAAACCCACTGTTGTCAAGTCGAGTCGATTCCGACTCATGGTGACCCAATAGGACAGAGTAGAACTGCCCATAGGGTTTCCAAGGAGCACCTGGGGGATTCGAACTGCTGACCTTTTGGTTAGCAAGTATTCTGAATACATAAAGAACGCCTACAAGTTAATGTGAAAAATGCAAACAATCCAATAGAAAAAAGGGTAGCCCTTTTTTAGCCAATAGAAATCCATTTTTTTTTTTAAAAAAGGGCAACCCCAGTGGCTGATAAACAAGAGAGAAGATGCTTGACCTCATTAATAATCAGAGAAACGGAAATTAAAACCACAATGAGATACCATCTCATATCCACCATAATGGCAGGAAAGAAGTGTGACAACACCAAGTGTGGAGAGGAGGGGAGTCATAGCTCACATGCAGTGCTGGTGACAGGACACCTCCATACAACTCCTTGGAGAGAATTTGGCAACGTCTAGCTACGCTGAAGATGTGCAGACCCTCCCAGCCAGTGGCTCCTTTTGCCTGTATTTGCCATGGAGAATCACTGCCACCTGTGCACCATGAGGCTTCTACAGGAATGTTGCTAACAGTGTGTTTGTAATATCAGAAAACCAGAAGCTTCCCAATGTCCATAGCAGGAGAATGGATAGTTGTGGGAATTGATCTAAACAAATATTATTTAAGAGAGAAAATGAACTACAGCAATACTTACCAACACAAGTAACCTAAAAATAAAAATGTAAAGTTATGTGAGTAAAGAAAAAAAAAATTGCAGGATAATGCAATATGATACACCTTATGCAACATTTAAAAAGCATGCAAAGTAAGACAATATATTGTTAGTGATGACCCCCATAGGTAGCAAAAGTATAAACCAAAAACAAAAACCAAACCCAGTGCCATCGAGTCAATTCCGACTCATGGCGACCCTATAGGACAGAGTAGAACTGCCCCGTAGAGTTTCCAAGGAGCGCCTGGCAGATTCAAACTGCCAACCTTTTGGTTAACAGCCATAGCACTTAACCACTACGCCACCGGTACAAATGCAGACGTGATAAATGCAATTATAGGCTAGTGGTTACCTCTTGGGAAGAGGAAGAGACTGTGATCTGGGGTGGGTACCCATGGGCTTTCAACTATATTTCAGATATTTTACTGGTGGGTGAATGGGTGTTTATTATATTTTTATATGTATCTTTTTATATGTCTGAAATTTTCAATGTTAAAAGTACTTCTGTCACCCCTGAGCCAGTGCTGAGATGTCATAAGTGCTCAATAAACATTCTTCAAGGGCAAAGGAAATGACTGGAAAGCCAGTAGGAGACGCAAAGGCTGTTGTTGCATTTCGCACCCCTTTACCCTTAGTGCGTGTGTGCGTGTGTGTGTTTAATGAACTGTTTTAAAGTTTGTTATAAATAGGTATGAGCAGCCCAGTAGAGCTGGTTAACATTTAATAAAACCCATTTGTCAGTCTTACCATGTGAAAGAGCCTCAAAGTTATGACTGCCAGTCTTGAGGCTTGCTAGCTGTGTATCAATGAGCAAATTATGTAGTCTCAGCTTCCGGTTCTGTAAATCATGGCCAGCACTACAATGTTGTGAGGCTTCAGAGAGAGAGTGTGTGTCAGGCTAATTTGATGCCTACAGCCATGTACTCAGTACACACCGTTCTTAAATCTGAGTATTTTGGGGCTTTTTTTCCCCTATCTATACCAGCTCCCCTCTCTCTGGTCTATGCAAGCAGCACAGGAAAGAGAGATTTGCATTAAGATATGTCATGGACCTGGTAGCTGTAGGGAGTGATTGTGTTTGCATTGTGCTCCAGGTGTTTACAAAGCACTCTAGCACTGGTGGTTTCATTTGCTTCCTGTGAGGTGGACGGAGCTGACGTTCTTACCTCCACTTTACCAAGAGGGAACTGAGGCCAAGGATATGAAGTTAGGATGTAAAGCTCCGGCATAGCTACTCAGCACCAGGGCCCGCCGGACCTTAGCATCTCAGACGCCCAGGCTGTTGCCTTTCTCATAGAACAGTTGGTAATTTCTTGTCACCTGGCCAGTCAAGTACAATGATTTGGGTTCAGGAGAAGTACTGTCTCTGAGTTGGCTTTCATATCAGTGGGATTTCGTTCCGATCAGCTCACGTTTTCCAACTTTCCTCCCCAGTGGCTGGTGAAGCGAGCCATAGAAACAAGAGAAGAGATGGGTGACTACATCCGCTCCTACTCCATATCCCAGTTCCAGAAAACCTACAGTCTCCCAGAGGTCAGTGTTCTGCTTCCCTTTTCTTGTTCATCTGAGAACATGAGAGCACACTTTAGAGGGTCCCCGGGAAGGAGCAGCTATAGGCTCAGGTGGACAGAAGGGGTGCTTCCCCCCGGTCCACCTCCTGACACACTCCCTGGCTTGGCATCTCTGCCCCTACTGGGCCTCACCCAACTATTGAAACTGGGCCACCTTATTTGTTTGAACTGCCTTTTTAAATAGGCATTGACTTTAAAACCCTATAAATGTGTCCTTTTTTGTCTTTTATTTTTTGAAATAATATTCTTTTTTGGAAAATAAAGGTCTTTCCCTTCCATCGTAAAAATAATAGATTCTAATTGTAAAAAATGTGGAAAATACAAAGGCATACTAAGAAAAGAACAAATAGCACCCATTGTCTGATCACCTAAACCAGAAAAAGTAACCCATTGCTGTTGAGTCAATTCGGACTCATAAGGACCCTATGTGACAGAGTAGAATGCCCCTTAGAGTTTCCAAGGAGCTCCTGGTGGATCTGAACTGCCAGCTTGTTGGTTAGCGGACGTAGATCTTAACCACTGCGCTACCAGGGTTTCCATCTGATCACCTAGCCAAGCACTATTACAGTTTTAGTGTAGTTCTTTCATATTTTTGCAGGTGTTTTCCTATGGTTGTGGTCACACTATATGAGTGATTGTGTTTTCCTTCTTCACTTTATCTTTTTAAAATTATGATCCATTTTTAATGTCTGTATAAGCTGCTGTGTTACATAGCATCATTTAGATAATATTCTACTCTCTACTAGGCTTATATCATCATCTACTACTTTTTGTGTAATTTTCTCTGTTCCTCAGAGGTTATTTTTCTGTTGGGTTATTTGGGTGTTGGGGAGACAGACCTTACCCTCTCTCATTCCCAGATTTAACGAGGCTGGCATTAGGAGCTGCCCTCTGAAACTGGGGGTGATGCTTTCCAGATGTGTGCTTTCAACAAGCAGGAATTGAGGGCAGAGTGGTGGTTGGGAAGTTCTGAGAGATTCTGCTGTGATTTATTTTATTAAAAAATTTAGCTATTCAGGCAAGTGTTTGGAGAGACCAACAGCCTTGTGACCACAGCCTCGGTGGTTCAAGTCTTGTTACTACAATTTCCTGAGTATGGAACACAAGTTCCTCCCCAGCTTTTGCACATCTTTGTTCCACCTTAAGTGCTCCCTGCCCATCTGTCTGCACGCCCTGCTCCTGGCCATGCCCTCTCAGGACTTCCCACAAAGCGAAGGCTATGGCTCCCAGCATCACTCATCTATTCACTGTGGCATTTCTGAAAGTGTTGCTAAAATTATTTCAGAGCTTGTCTTCCACAGAATTCTCGTTATGTGGGATGGTAAGACGTTTCCTACCATGTATCTTGTCAGTTTGTCATACTGTGGTGCCTTGCATGTTGCTGTGTTACTAGAATTTTTGCCACTGGTATTTCAAATACCAGCAGGGCCACCCATGGTGGACAGGTTTCAGCAGAGCTTTCAGACTGAGACAGACTAGGAAGGGCCTGGCAGTGTACTTCAGAAAAAATTGACCAATGAAAACTTAAGCATATATCGCACTTTGGAGAGTGATGTCTGCGGTCTTAAACGCTAGCAAGCGGCCATCTAAAATGCATCAATTGGTCTCAACCCACCTGGAACAAGGAATAATGAAGAATACCAAAGGCACAAAATAATTATGAGCCTAAGAAACAAAAAGGACCACATAAACCAGAGACTACATCAGCCTAAGACCAGAAGAGCTAGATGGTACCTGGCCACAACCGATGACTCCCCTGACAGGGAACTAAACAGAGAAACCCTGAGGGAGCAGGAGAGCAGTGGGATACAGAGCCCAAATTCTCATAAAAAGACCAGACTTAAGGGCCAGACTGAGACTGGAGGGATCCCAGAGGCCATTTACCCCAGACCTTCTGTTACCACAGAGCAAGAACAATTCCCAAAGCCAACTCTTCAGACAGGGATCGGACTGGAATAGGGGATGGAAAATGAGACTAGTGAAGAACAGGCTTCTTGGATCAAGTCAACACATGAGACTATGTTGGCATCTCCTGTCTGGAGGGAGATAAGAGGGCAGAGGTGGCCAGAAGCTACCTGAACGTACACGAGGAGAGAGAGTGGAGGGAAGTACTGTGCTGTCTCATCAGAGGGAGAGCAATTAGCAGTATATATAGCAAGGTATATGTAAATTTTTATTTGAGAGACTGACCTGATTTGTAGACTTTCACTTAAAGCACAATAAAAATTAATTAAAAAAAAAAAAACTTTGCATATAAAATTGATATACAGCCGAAAGATGAGCCTATCAAGTTGGAAGGCACTCAAGACACAACTGGGGAAGAGCTGCCTCCTCAAAGTAGAGTCAGCCTTAATGACATGGATGGAGTTGAGCTTTCAGGACCTTCATCACTGATGTGGCATGACTCAAAATGAGAAGAAACAGCTGCAGACATCCATTAATAATCAGAACATGGAATGTACGAAGTGTGAATCTAGGAGAATTGGAAGTTATGAAAAATGAAGTGGAAGGAATAAAGATCAATATTCTAGGCATTAGTGAGCTGAAATGGACTGGTATTGGCCATTTTGAACAGAACTGTCATGTGGTCTACTATGCCAGGAATGACAAATTGAAGAGGAATGGCATTGCATTCATTGTCAAAAAGAACATTTCAAAATCTATCCTGAAGTACAACACCGTCAGTGATAGGATAATATCCATACTCCTATAAGGAAGACTAGTTAATATGATTGTTATTCAAGTTTACTCACCAACCACTAATGCCAAAGATGAAGAAATTGAAGATTTTTACCAACTTCTGCAGCCCGAAATTGATCAAACATGTAATCAAGATGCATTGGTAATGACTGGCAATTGGAATGTGAAAGTTGGAAATGAAGGAGGATGGTAGTTGGAAAATATGGCTGTCTTAGTCTTTTAGTGCTACTGTAATAGAAATACCACAAGTGGATGGCTTTAACAAAGAGAAATTTATTTTCTCACAGTAAAGTAGGCTGAAAGTCCAAACTCAGGGCGTCAGCTCCAGGGGAAGGCTTTCTCTCTCTCTTGGCCTTCTCATCAGTGTTCCCCTGGACTAGAAGCTTCTCTACGCAGGAACTCTGGGTCTAAAGGACCCGTTCTGCTCCCGGCACTGCATTTTTGGTGGTATGAAATCTCCTACTCTCTTCTTGCTTCCCTTTCCTTTTATCTCTTGTAAGATAAAAGATGGTTCAGGCCACACCCCACAGAAACTCTCTGGATCAGGGCTGTGAGCTTAGTAAGGGTGTTACAATTCCACCCTAATCCCCTTTAACATAAAATTGCATAAAAACATAAAATTACAATCACAAAATGGAGGACAACCACACAATACTGGGACTCATGGCCCAGCCAAATTGATACACACATTTTTTGGGGGGTATAATACAATCCATGACAACGGCCTTGGTGATAGAAACAGTGCTGGAGATTGCATGATAGAATTTTGCAAGACCAATGACTTAATTGCAGATACCTTTTTCAAAACATAAATAGCAACTATACATATGTACATTGCCAGTGGAACACAGAGGAATCAAATCGACTATGTCTGTGGGAAGAGATGATGGAAAAGCTCAGTATCATCAGTGAAAACAAGGCCAGGGGCCGACTGTGGAACAGACCATCAATTGCTCATGTGCAGGTTCAAGTTGAAGAAAATTAGAACAAGTTCAGGACAGCCAAAGTACCACCTTGAGTATATCCCACCTGAATTTAGAGACCATCTCAAGAATATATTTGAAAGGGCAGGGCCAAGATGGCAGAATGGCCAGATGCTTCCTGTGATCCTTCTTACAGCAAAGAACTGAAAAAACAAGTGAAACGATTATATTTATGACAAGTTAGGAGCCCTGAACATCAAAGGCAAAGTTAGAAAACAGACTGAGCAGCACAGGGAGGGAGAGACGGTTCAGAGCGGAGAGGAGTTACCAGACCTGAATCACCAGGATACTTCAGGCACCATTCCCAGGAGCAGCTGCAGCAGGCTGGTGGTAGCGTTCGGCTGCAGTTTCCTCAGGGAGAAGCAGCCAGCCACACAGCCCACTCACACCTCCAGAACCAGAGAAGAACAGTGCTCTCGGCAAAAGCTCAGTACTTGCATATATTTTACCGCACCTTCAGCCTCCAAGCTGGGTTTGGTGGCTGTTGATTGCCCTGGATCTGAGATAGGCTCTGTTGAGTGCCTGCAGCCATCCTCTTGGCCTTGGAGTAAGAATATATTCAAAATTGGGGGAAAAGATAATTTGCCAGCTCCACTAACTGGGGGAGCTCAGGACAGAAGTGGCTCCTGTCCAGGCATAAATGGTCCATGGACTTTGAATACCTTTCCACCCTGCAAGGACTTGTGTGGACCTGTTTCAGGGGAATAGGCCATTGTTGCCAGACTGCAACCGTTTCAGCTGTGTGGAAAAGAGGTGGGTGTTTGATATTTGCCACCATTTTGCCTATTAAATAGGGTCCTCACCTACCCAGATCAGCGGCCTAAGGACTGGTGGCTCCTCTCAGGTCACCCAGCCACCCATTACAGGGGTACAAGGATAACTGGTACCTCCCAGTCCTTACAACCAAAAACTTTGGATGCCTGTGGTCCGTTTGCAGAACCCACCCACCTGTACGCTGTAGGGAACAGGGACGCGCTTTTCTCACAGACATTTGGGGGACAGTTCTCAGCTCCCTGCTTTGTTCAGAGTGTGATCCCCTGCTGCAACCAGGTACCGGTACCCACACCAATCACCCCTGCCTCTCTAAAACTGTAGGACAGAGCCTGTACCACATACTTGATGATCAGCTACTTGGACACCTGAGCTGAATTCATATAAGAAAAGTGAATGGACTCCTAGGCTGATATACCTGATAACAGCTCTAGCCATCTGAGGACAAGATGTCAGAGCTCCAAAGGTGAAAATAACCAACAAACCCATCTAGGCATATCAAAACAAAACAAAGCAAGAAGCCAGGACACAGTAAGCAAACATAAAATAAACTAATATAATAACTTATATGTGGCTCAGAGACAGCAGTCAGTATCAAGTCACATAAAGAAACAAACCATGATCGCCTCAACAAGCTCTCAAAACAAAGAATCAATGGATCTCCTGGACGAAGGTGCCTTCCTGGAATTACTGGATGCAGAATTCAAAAGATTAATATACAAAGCTCTTCAAGACATCAGGAATGAGATTAGGAAGGAGATCAGGCAACATGTAGAACAAGCCAAGGAACACACAGATGAAGTAGCTGAAGAAATTAAAAAGGTTATTCAAGAACATAATGAAAAATTTAATAAGCTTCGAGAATCCGTAGAGAGACAACAATCAGAAATTCAGAAGATTAACAAAAAAATTACAGAATTAGACAATAGAAAGTCAGAGGAACAGAACTGAACAAGTAGAAGGCAGAATTGGTGAATGTTAAGATAAAGCACTTGGCACCAGTATATATGAAGAAAAATGAGGTAAAAGAATTAAAAATGAAACCTTAGGAATCATGTGGGACTCTATCAAGAGAAATAACCCACGAGTGATTGGAGTACCAGAACAAGGAGGGACAGCAGAAAATGCAGAGAGAATTGTTGAAGATTTGTTGGCAGAAAACTTCCCTGATATAGTGAAAGATGAGAGGATGTCTATGCAAGATGCTCATTGAACTCCACATCAGGTAGATTTTAAAAAAAAGTCACCAAGACATAATCAAAGTTACCAAAAGCAAAGATAGAGAATTTTAAGAGCAGCTAGGGATAAACAAAAAGTCACCTACAAAGGAGATTCAATAAGAATAAGCTTGACTACTAGACAGAAACCACGTAGGCAAGATGGCAGTGGGATGACTTATATAAAACACTGAAGGAAAAAAATTGCCAGCCAAGAATCATGTATCCAACAAAACTGTCTCTCAAATATGGAGATGAAATTAGGACATTTCCAGTTAACAGATGTTTAGGGAGTTCATAAAAACCAAACCGAAACTACAAGAAGTACTAAAGGGAGTTATTTGGTTAGAAGATCGATAATATCAGGTATCAACCCAAGACTAGAACAGGAGACGGAGCAATCAGATGTCAACCCAGACAGGGAAATCAAAAAAATAAATCAAGATAAAAAATGCTCCCGACAGGGAAACTGCAATGTTATTATGTAAAACAAGACAACATTAAAACAATAAAGAGGAACTAAGAAATGTAGTCATAGACCTTTCATATGGAGAGGAAGACAAGGCGATATAAAGAAATAAAAGTTAGGTTTAAACTTAGAAAATTATGGGTAAATATTAAGGTAACCACAAGGGAGACTAACTATCCTACTCATGAAAATAAAATACAGGAAAAAAATAGAGACTCAGCAGAAACAAAATCAAAAACAACGAATAAGAGGAAAAGACAATATATAAAGATAAACTACTCAGTACACAAAATTAAGTGGGAAAAAGAAACTGTCGACAACACACAAAAAAAGACATCAAAATGACAGCACTAAACTCATACCCATCTATAATTATGCTGAAGGTAAATGGACTAAATGCATCAATAAAGAGACAGACAGTGGCAGAATGGATAAAAAACATGATCTATCTATATGCTGCTTACAAGAGACACACATTAGACTTAGAACACAAACTAAAACTCGAAGGGAAAAAATGTGTCAAGCAAACAACAGTCAAAACACGGCAGAATTGGCAATATTAATTTCTGACAAAATAGACTTTAAAGTTAAATGTACCATAAAGGATAAGGAAGAATACTATATAATAATTGAAGGGACAGTATACCAGGAGGATATAATCATATTAAATATTTATGCACCCAATGACAGGGCTGCAAGATACATAAAACAAACTCTAACAGCACTGAAAAGTAAAATAGACAGCTCCACAATTATAGTCAGAGACTTCAACACACCACTTTCGGTGAAGGACAGGACATCCAGAAAGAAGCTCCATAAAGACACAGAAGATCTAAATGCCACAATCAACCAACTTGACCTCATAGACATATACAGAACACTCCACCCAACAGCAGTTAAGTATACTTTCTTTTTTAGTGCACATGGAACATTCTCTAGAATAGACCACATATTAGGTCATAAAGCAAGCCTTAGCAGAATCCGAAACGTTGAAATAGTATAAAGCATCTTCTCTGACCACAAGACCATAAAAGTAGAAATCAGTAACAGATAAAGCAGGGAAAAGAAATCAAAGACTTGGAAACTGAACAAGACCCTTTTCAAAAAAAGACTGGATTATGCAAGATATTAAGGATGGAATAAAGAAATTCATAGAATCCAATGAGACTGAAAACACTTCCTATCAGAACCTTTGGGACACAGCAAAAGCAGTGTGCAGTGGTGAATTTATATTAACAAATGCACTCATACAAGAAGAAAGGGCCACAATCAAAGAATTATCCCTACAACTTGAACAAATAGAAAGAGAATGACAAAAGAAACCCTCAGGCACCAGAAGAAAGCAAATAATAAAAATTAGAGCAGAATTAAATGAAATAGAAAACAGAAAAACAATTGAAAGAATTAACAAGACCAAAAGCTGGTTCCTTGAAAAAATTAACAAAATCGATAAACCAAACTGACAAAAGTAAAACAGAAGAGGAAGCAAATAACCCGAATAAGAAATGAGATGGGCGCTATCACAACAAACCCAAATGAAATTAAAAGAATCATATCAGATTACTATGAAAAACTGTACTGTAACGAATTTGAAAACCTAGAAGAAATGAATAAATTCCTAGAAACGTACTACCTACCTAAACTAACAGAAACAAAGGGAGAACAATTAAATAGACCCATAACAAAAGAAGAGATTGAAAAGTAATCAAAAAACTCCCAACAAAAAAAAAGTGCTGGCCCTGATGGCTTCACTGCAGAGTTCTACCAAACTTTCACAGAAGAGTTAACACCACTACTACTAAAGGTATTTCAGAGCATAGGAAAGGACGGAATACGCCCAAACTCATTCTACGAAGCCACCATATCCCTAATACTAAAACCAGGTAAAGACTCCACAAAAAAGGAAAATTACAGACCTATATCCCTCATGAACTTAGATGCAAAAATCCTCAACAAAACTCTAGCCAGTAGAATTCAACAACATATCAAAAAAATAATTCACCACGACCAAGTGGGATTCATGCCAGGTATGCAGGGATGGTTCAATATTAGAAAAACAATTAATGTAGTCCATCATATAAATAAAACAAAAGACAAGAAGCACATGATTTTATCAGTTGATGCAGAAAAGACATTAGACAAAATTCAACACCCATTCATGATAAAAAACTTGCAGCAAAATAGGAATAGAAGGAAAATTCCTCAACGTAATAAAGGGCATTTATACAAAGCCAATAGCCAACATCACCCTAAATGGAGAGAGTCTGAAAGCATTCCCCTTGAGATCGGAAACCAGACAAGGATGCCCTTTATCACCAACATTGTGCTGGAGGTCCTAGCCAGAGCAATTAGGCTAGATAAAGAAATAAAGGGCATAAGGAAGAAGTAAAAGTATCTCTGTTTGCAGATGACACGATCTTCTACACAGAAAACCCTAAAGAATCCTCAAGAACACTACTGAAACTAATAGAAGAGTTCAGCAGAATATCAGAATACAAGATAAACATACAAAAATCAGTCGGATCCCTCTATACCAACAAAAAGAACATCAAGGAGGAAATCACCAAGTTAATACCATTTACAGTAGCCCCCAAGAAGATAAAATACCTAGGAATAAATCTTACCAGAAAGGTAAAAGACCTATACAAAGAAAACTACGAGACACTACTGTAAGAAACCAAAAGAGACCTACATAAGTGGAGAAACATACCTTGCTCATGGATAGGAAGACTTAACATTGTAAAAATGTTCTACAAAAAGCAATCTATAGATACAATGCAATTCCGACCCAAATTCCAACGACATTTTTTAATGAGATGGAGAAACAAATCACTAACTTCATATGGAAGGGAAAGAGGCCCCAGAAAGAAGAACAAAGTGGGAGGCCTCACTCTGCCTGATTTTAGAACCTGTTATCCTGCCACAGCAGTCAAAAAAGCCTGGTACTGGTACAACAACAGATACATAGACCAATGGAACAGAACTGAGAATCCAGACATAAATCCATCCACATACAAGCAGGTGATATTTGACAAAGGCCCAAAGTTAGTTAAATGGGAAAAAGATAGTCTTTAACAAATGGTGCTGGCATAACTGGATATCCATCTGCAAAAAACGAAACGACCCACACCTCACACCATGCACAGAAACTAACTCAAAATGGGTGAAAGACCTAAATATAAAATCTAAAACAATAAAGATCGTGGAAAAGAAAATAGAAACAATGTTAGGAGCCCTAATACATGGTATAAACTGTATACAAAACATTACTAACAATGCAGAAGAGAAATGAGATAACTGGGAGCTCCTAAAAATCAAACACCTGTGCTCATCCAAGGACTTCACCAAAAGAGTAAAAAGTTTACCTATAAGCCATGCCTACAGACTGATAAAAAGTTTTTAGCTATGATATTTCCCATCAGCATCTGATCTCTAAAATCTACATGATTCTGCAGAATCTCAACTACAAAAAGACAAATAACCCAATTAAAAAATGGGCAAAGGATGTGTACAGGCACTTCACTAAAGAAGACATTCAGGTAGCTAACAGATACGTGAGGAAATTCTCACGATCATTAGCTGTTAGAGAAATGCAAATCAAAACTACAGTGAAATTCCATCTCACTCCAACAAGGGTGGCATTAATCCAAAAAACACAAAATAATAAATGTTAGACAGGTTGTGGAGAGACTGGAACACTTATATACTGCTGGTGGGAATGTAAAATGATACAACCACCTTGGAAATCGATTTGGCGCTTCCTTAAAAAACTAGAAATAGAGCTACCATACTATCCACAGTCTCACTCCTTGAAATATATCCTAGAGAATTAAGAGCCTTTACATGAACAGGTATATGCACACCCATGTTCATTGCAGCACAGTTTACAGTAGCAAAAAGTTGGAAGCAATCAAGGTGCCTGTCCACAGATGAATGGATGAATAAATTATGGTATGTTCACACAGTGGAATACTGTGCATCGATAAAGAACAGTGATGAATCTGTGAAACATTTCATAACATGGAGGAATCTGGAAGGCATTACGCTGAGTGAGTTGCAAAAGGACAAATATTGTATAAGACCACTATTATAAGAACTCGAGAAATAAACAGAAGAAAATATTTTTTGATGGTTACGAGATGGGGGAGGGAGGGAGAAGGCTTTTCACTAATTACATAGTAGATAAGAATTATTTTAGGTGAAGAGAAAGAGAACAAAATACAGGCAAGGTCAACACAGCTGGACTAAACTAAAAGCAAAGAAGTTTCCTGAATAAACTGAACTCTTCGAAGGCCAGCATAACAGGGGCGGGGGTTTGGGGACCATGGCTTCAGGGGACATCTAAGTCAATTGACATAATGAAATCTATTAAGAAAAGATTCTGCATCGCACTTTCGAGAGTGGCTTCTGGGGTCTTAAACGCTAGCAAGCAGCCATCTAAGATGCATCAATGAGTCTCAACCCGTCTGGAGCAAAGGAGAATGAAGAACATCAAAAACACAAGGTGATTGTGAGCCCAAGAGACAGAAAGGGCCCCATGAACCAGAGACTACATCATCCTGAGACCAGAAGAACTAGGTGGTGCCCAGCTATAACCGATGACTGCCCGGACAGGGAACACAACAGAGAACCCCTGAGGGAGCAGGAGAGCAGTGGGATGCAGACCTCAAATTCTCATAAGACCAGACTTAATGGTCTGACTGAGACTAGAAGGACCCAGGAGGCCATGGTCACCAGACCTTCTCTTAGCCCAGGATAGGAACCATTCCCAAAGCCAACTCTTCATACAGGGATTGGACTGGACAGTGGGATAGAAAATGATACTGGTGAAGAGTAAGCTTCTTGGATAAAGTAGACACATGAGACTGTATTGGCATCTTCTGTCCAGAAGGGAGATGAGAAGGCAGAAGGGGTTAGAAGCTGGCCAAATGGATATGAAAATAAAGAGTGGAGGGAAGGAGTGTGCTGTCTCATTAGGGGGAAAGCAATTAGGAGTATTTTTTTTTTTTTTTTAGCAAGGTGTATATAAATTTTTGTATGAGAGACTGACTTGATTTGTAAACTTTCACTTAAAGCACAATAAAAATTTAAATAAAAAGGAATACATTTGAGGTATTGAACTCTAATGACCAAAGACCAGACAAGTTGTGGAATGACATCAAGGACATCATACATGAAGAAAGCAAGAGGTCATTAAAAAGACAGGAAAGAAAGAAAAGACCAAAACGGATGTCAGAAGAGACTCTGAAACTTGTTCTTGAACACGGAGTAGCTAAAGCAAAAGGAAACAACGATGAATTCAAAGAGCTGAACAGAAGATTTCAAAGGGTGGCTCAAGAAGACTAAGTATTACAGTGAAATGCGCAAAGACCTGGAGTTAGAAAACTGAAAGTGAAGAACACAGTCGGCATTTCTCAAGCTGAAAGAACTGAAGAAAAACTCAAGACTCGAGTTGCAATATTGAAAAATTCTGTGGGAAAAATACTAAACAATGCAGGAAGATGGAAGAAATGCCCAGAGTCACTGTACCAAAAAGAGTCGATCTTCAGCCATTTCAGGAGGTAGCGTATGATCAAGAACTGATGGTACTAAAGGTAAAGGTCCAAGCTGCAGTGAAGGCAGTAGTGAAAACGAGGCTCCAGGAATTGATAGACACCAACTGAGATGTTTCAACAAACAGATGCAGCATTGGAAGCGCTCACTCACCTATGCCAAGAAATTCGGAAGACAGCTACCGGGCCAACCGACAGAAAGAGATCCATATTTATACCTATTGCAAAGAACAAATGACAGAATGCAGAAATTATCAATTAATTATCATTAATATCAAACGCATGTAAAATTTTGTTGAAGATCATTCAGAAGCAATTGTAGCAGTACATGGACAGGGAACTGCCAGAAATTCAAGCCAGATTCAGAAGAGGACATGGAACAAGGGATATCATTGCTGATGTTAGATGGATCATGGCTGAAAGTAGAGAATACCAGAAAGATGTTTACCTGTGTTTCGTTGAGTATGCAGAAGCGTTCGATTGTGTGGCTCATAACAAATTATGGATAACATTGCAAAAAATGGGAATCCCAGAACACTGAATTGTGCTCTTGAGGAACCTGTACTTAGACTAAGAGGCGGTTGTTCGAACAGAGCAAGGGGATACTCTGTGGATTAAAGTTAAAGAAAAAAGGTGTATGTCAGGGTTGTATCCTTTCAACATACTTATTCAATGTGTGTGCTGAGCAGAGAATCCGAGAAGCTGAACCATGGAAAGAAGAACGGGGCATCAGGATTGAAGGAAGATTCATTAACAACCTGTGATATGTAGATGACACTACACAACCTTGCTTGCTGAGAGTGAGGAGTACGTGATGCACTTATTGATGAAGATCAAAGACCACAGCCTTCAGTATGGATTACACCTCACATAAAGAAAACAAAAATCCTCACAACTGGACCAATAAGCAACATCATGATAAGTGGAGAAAAGATTGAAGTTGCCAAGTATTTCCGTTTCCTTGGATCCACAGTCAATGTCCATGGAAGCAGCAGTCGAGAAATCAATCAATGCATTGCATTGGGCAAATCTGCTGCAAAAGACCTCTGTAAAGGGTTAAAAAGCAAAGATGTCACTTTAAGGACTAAAGTGGACCTGACCCAAGCCTGGTATTTTCAACCACCTCATATGCATGTGAAAGCTGGATGATGAGCAAGGAAGACTGAAGAAAAATTTTGATCCCTTAGAATTATTGTGTTGGCAAAGAATATTGAATATACCATGGGCTGCCAGAAGAACAAACAAATCTGTCTTGGAAGAAATACAGCCAGAATGCTTATTAGAAGCAAGGATGGTGAGACTTCATCTCACGTACTTTGGACATATTGTCAGGAGGGTCCGCTTCCTGGAAAAGACATCATGCTTGGTAAAGCAGAGGGTCAGTGAAAAAAAGGAAGACCTTCAATGAGATGGATTGGCACCGTGGCTGCAACAATGGGCTCAAAGATAGCAACAGTGTTTCATCGTGTTCTACCTAGGGTCACTGTGAGTCGGCACCTAACTACAATGAAGAAGACATTTTAGCTGAGCAGTGTTCTGTGACGAATCAAGTTTTGGTAGCAGCGGTTACAGCTGACCTGGTGTCCTTACCACAGGAGTACTGTGGAGCTGTAACGTGTCCGTAGGCTGTGAATCTCAGGCTGGGGCGTGCTCTGTCCTGTGTTCTAACTTGGTTTAATCATTGAACCTTTTTTTCTAGAAATAGTTGGTAGGAATAATGTTGCATGAAAAACAGTTCAGGAAACATTGGTCTGACACAGAATTCTGGTACTTGATCTAAAATTTTTAGCAAACTCTAAGACCAGGAATGTATCTTTGTATAGTCCTGTAATGGTTTTTGAGGGCCCACCTGCCGAGGACATTACTGTGGTAATAACAGCAACGGTAATAATAGCTAATCGCTGTGGGTCACTGTGAGTCGGAATCAACTGGGTGGCACACAACAACAACAACAACAAATTCTTGGAGCCCCTGGGTGGTGCAGACTATTGAATGCAGCTTGAGCCCATCCAGAGGCACCTTGGAAGACAGGCCTGGCTGTCTGCTTTTGAAAGGTTACAGCCTTGAAAATCCTGTGGAGCAGTCCTACTCCTCACACATCCAGTTGCCACGGGTCAGAGTTGACTCAGCAGCAACTAACAGCATCATCAAATACTTACATTTGCCAATTCCGGTAGGTCACATCCCGGTGTTACTTAATCCTCACAAATAGGAACAGTCGTCCCATCGTATAAATACAGAAATGGAGGTTCAGAGAGTAGGTAACCTGTGTGAGGTTTCAGTGCCGATAAGCATTTGAAATGAGAACTCTTGTCTTAACCGTTACAATTCCTGCCCCCGCCCCCCTTTTTCTTACCAGGCTGTAGGCACCTGTATTGGAGCCACCTGTTGAGGTCCTAGCCATTTCCCATGGGGAGTATATGCCGATTTGTTAGAAAATGGAGGTTTATGCAGGCAAAGTCGTCATTAGAAGTCAGATTCTAAGGCACGTTTCTGAGTAGTACAGTTGAGTATTAATCTTGACACAGAGTTTGTTTAATCTCTGTTTTGTCTTGCAGGATGATGACTTCATAAAGAGGAAAGAAAAGGCCATCAGGACAGTTGTTGACATATCAGTAAGTTCTCCTGCTTGTGTTCATCTGTAAGAGCACCATGTATCTTCAAATAGCTCTTTGATTTAAATCACAGAAACTCTGCTCCCTGAGGTTTACGTCTGCCGGGATTGCCCAGGCACTGACCTCAGATGGGCGTGTGAGGAAGCCCTGCCTCCTATGCCCAGCATCAGGTGGCCACCAGCATTGGTGGGTGGAACTTACATAACTATTGCCTGGTGTTTTTCTCAGTTCCGATTTTGAAGAAGAAATCTTCCAAACCCAAAACCCTTCACTTTTTATTCCAGTGGCAGGTTGTAAACTTAATGATAAACCAGAAATGGTAAATTGAGGTTACCATCTGCATGGTGGTTTTGTAGAGGCAGAGTAGCTTTTGAACTTGGTGTGGGAAACTCTGGGTTGGCCTTTGTCATCGTACACAATGTCTCAGCCACTGGGCATCTGCACACAAGTGTCCACTTTCCCAGCGCAAAGGGCAGCGAGGAGCGTTGGTCCTTCTCAGAACACTCCGGGCCGGAGCACAACAGAACGTCCATACCTGGGTGTAAGTTCTCTTTCTTCCGTAAATGATGTGAGTGCTCTTTTGCATGGTATCATGCTAAATATTTTACTCAGCATTGTTGTGAGATTAAGGCATGTTTATGTATGTAGCTCTAGTTGATTTTTACCGTTGTATAGCCTATTACAAGGGGCCGTGGTAATACAGGGGTTAAAGCACTCGGTTGCTAACCTAAAGCTCAGTTCTCCTCTGTCCTATAGGGTCACCGTGAGTCAGGATCAACTAGGGCAAGGGGTTTGGTTTTGGTTTATAGTCTATTGTATTAACAAGCCACCAAGCTTAAATGTCAGATGCATTTTTTTATGCCAATGATTTGAGTCTCGTACATTGTGAACTGTAAAGATTGAGGTGGTCTGGCCTCTATGGCTTTGTAAACTGGTTGTGGAGTCGTTCCAGAAAAGGAATTCTGAGCATGCCCGTCTTAAGAATAAGCTGTGGTCTCCCAAGGTGCTTACCTACTCCGAAAATAACAGTTGTTTTTGTTGGTGTAAGACATGAAGTGCTCATTTAAAACAAAAGGCTTTGTCATTTTATAATTATAATTTGTATCATTTCCTCAAATTCATAATGGCAGTGGGAGAAGGTAGAAAACCTTTAAGATGGTGACGCTCTGATGCCAGATACTGTTTCTCTCAGATTTGGTGGCCACGTGAAGTAATAAGAAATGCTGTGACATCAGAGTAATTTTTTCCTTTGTTGGGAAATGAGTTTTCAGTTTGAAACACCCTTGAAGTTTTTAATTTTTGTTCATTTATGGTTGATAGATACACGGGAAGAAAACTAGCCTTAATCTCACAACCCGCAAGCAGCCACTTTTAATGCTTGGGCATATTTCTCCCATGTTTTTAATGTGGATTTTTAAGCTGAATTGGAATCATACTTTACATACGATCTTGTATTTTTTCACTTACCAACGTAGGGTATTTTGTATGCCTCAAGATTCTGCATAACAATATTTCTCATGACTAATAATAACCAAGGGGTTGGATATACTGTAGCTTTCCCCATTTTAAATGATGCTTCATTTCTGGAAGCATAAATCAGAGCAGGTAACCTCTGAGTCAGGGAACCAGGTGGCCCGGGACAGGAGAGGAAGGGAAATTTTCTTTTCCCTGTAAACTCTACTATTTGAATTTTATACTGAGTCTGTGTATTACATATTAAAAGACAATAAATACAAGTGTAAAAAATTGAATGCTTAATTGAACATCTTTATAAGTAAATCCCTGTCTGCATCATCCCTGGATGGAGAATGAGAAAATACTAAACAGTACTCGGCCGTATCGCCCAGAAGAAGAAGCCGGCATAGCTGTTGATCATGTTTTCCGTAAACATGACCTGGTCATGTCTGCTTTTTTCGTATATTAACGTGATAGTATTGGGCCTCTAGCAGCAGGTTTTTACTTATTCTTTCTTAGACATAAACTCTTTTTTAAAAATAGATACTAAACATCTAGCACTTTTCCAAATATTTAGCTTATTCTTGTATTTACCAAAGGCAAAAAAACAAATCGGTTGCCTTGAGTTGATTGAAAATCATGGCAACCCCACATGTGTCAGAGTAGAACTGTGCTTCATAGCATTTTCTGTGGTTGTGATCTGTCCCACTGGACATTTTAGGCCTCTAAAAAAATTAATTTTTTTTTTTTTTTGCCTCTAGAGACATTATTTCTTCTCGTTCATAATGGAGTTTTTTTTTTTTTTTATAATAACTTTTATTAAGCTTCAAGTGAACGTTTACAAATCCAATCAGTCTTTCACATATAAGTTTACATACATCTCACTCCCTACTCCCACTTACTCTCCCCGTCTTGAGTCAGCCCTTTCAGTCTCTCCTTTCTTGACAATTTTGCCGGCTTCCCTCTCTCTCTATCCTCCCATCCCCCCTCCAGACAAGAGTTGCCAACACAATCTCAAGTGTCCACCTGATATAATTAGCTCACTCTTCATCAGCATCTCTCTCCCACCCGCTGACCAGTCCCTTTCATTTCTGATGAGTTGTCTTCGGGGATGGTTCCTGTCCTGTGTCAACTGAAGGTCTGGGGAGCATGGCCGCCGGGATTCCTCCAGTCTCAGTCAGACCATTAAGTTTGGTCTTCTTATGAGAATTTGGGGTCTGCATCCCACTGATCTCCTGCTCCCTCAGGGGTCCTCTGCTGAGCTCCCTGTCAGGGCAGTCATCAATTGTGGCCGGGCACCAACTAGTTCTTCTGGTCTCAGGATGATGTAGGTCTCTGGATCATGCGGCCCTTTCTGTCTCTTGGGCTCTTAGTTGTCATGTGGGCTTGGTGTTCTTCATTTTTCTTTGCTCCAGGTGGGTTGAGACCAATTGCTGCATCTTAGATGGCTGCTTGTTAGCATTTAAGACCCCAGACGCCACATTTCAAAGTGGGATGCAGAATGATTTCATAATAGAATTATTTTGCCAATTGACTTAGAAGTCCCCACAAACCATGCTCCCCAGACCCCCGCGCTTGCTCCGCTGACCTTTGAAGCATTCATTTTATCCCGGAAACTTCTTTGCTTTTGGTCCAGTCCAATTGAGCTGACCTTCCATGTATTGAGTGTTGTCTTTCCCTTCACCTAAAGCAGTTCTTATCTACTGATTAATCAATAAAAAAAACCCTCTCCCACCCTCCCTCCCTCCCCCCCTCGTAACCACAAAAGTATGTGTTCTTCTCAGGTTTACTGTTTCTCAAGATCTTATAATAGTGGTCTTATACAATATTTGTCCTTTTGCCTCTGACTAATTTCGCTCAGCATAATGCCTTCCAGGTTCCTCCATGTTATGAAATGTTTCAGAGACTCGTCACTGTTCTTTATCGATGCGTAGTATTCCATTGTGTGAATATACCACAATTTATTTACCCATTCATCCGTTGATGGACACCTTGGTTGCTTCCAACTTTTTGCTATTGTAAACAGAGCTGCAATAAACATGGGTGTGCATATATCTGTTTGTGTGAAGGCTCTTGTATCTCTAGGGTATATTCCTAGGAGTGGGATTTCTGGGTTGTATGGTAGTTCTATTTCTAACTGTTTAAGATAACGCCAGATAGATTTCCAAAGTGGTTGGACCATTTTACATTCCCACCAGCAGTGTATGAGAGTTCCAATCTCTCCGCAGCCTCTCCAACATTTATTATTTTGTGTTTTTTGGATTAATGCCAGCCTTGCTGGTGTGAGATGGAATCTCATCGTAGTTTTAATTTGCATTTCTCTAATGGCTAATGATCGAGAGCATTTTCTCATGTATCTGTTGGCTGCCTGAATATCTTCTTTAGAGAAATGTGTGTTCATATCCTTTGCCCACTTCTTGATTGGGTTGTTTGTCTTTTTGTGGTTGAGTTTTGACAGAATCATGTAGATTTTAGAGATCAGGCGCTGGTCGGAGATGTCATAGCTGAAAATTCTTTCCCAATCTGTAGGTGGTCTTTTTACTCTTTTGGTGAAGTCTTTAGATGAGCATAGGTGTTTGATTTTTAGGAGCTCCCAGTTATCGGGTTTCTCTTCATCATTTTTGCTAATGTTTTGTATTCTGTTTATACCTTGTATTAGGGCTCCTAGGGTTGTCCCAATTTTTTCTTCCATGATCTTTATCGTTTTAGTCTTTATGTTTAGGTCTTTGATCCACTTGGAGTTAGTTTTTGTGCATGGTGTGAGGTATGGGTCCTGTTTCATTTTTTTGCAAATGGATATCCAGTTATGCCAGCACCATTTGTTAAAAAGGCTGTCTTTTCCCCAGTTAATTGACACAGGTCCTTTGTCAAATATCAGCTGCTCATACGTGGATGGATCTATGTCTGGGTTCTCAATTCTGTTCCATTGGTCTATGTGTCTGTTGTTGTACCAATACCAGGCTGTTTTGACTACTGTGGCTGTATAATAGGTTCTGAAGTCAGGTAAGGTGAGGCCTCCCACTTTCTTCTTCTTTTTCAGTAGTGCTTTGCTTATCCGGGGCTTCTTTCCCTTCCATATGAAATTGGTGATTTGTTTCTCTATCCCCTTAAAATATGACATTGGAATTTGGATCGGAAGTGCGTTAAATGTATAGATGGCTTTTGGTAGAATAGACATTTTTACTATGTTAAGTCTTCCTATCCATGAGCAAGGTATGTTTTTCCACTTAAGTATGTCCTTTTGAATTTCTTGTAGTAGAGCTTTGTAGTTTTCTTTGTATAGGTCTTTTACATCCTTGGTAAGATTTATTCCTAAGTATCTTATCTTCTTGGGGGCTACTGTGAATGGTATTGATTTGGTTATTTCCTCTTCGGTGTTGTTTTTGTTGATGTAGAGGAATCCAAGTGATTTTTGTATGTTTATTTTATAACCTGAGACTCTGCCAAACTCTTCTATTAGTTTCAGTAGTTTTCTGGAGGATTCCTTAGGGTTTTCTGTGTATATAATCATGTCATCTGCAAATAGTGCTAACTTTACTTCTTCCTTGCCAATCCGGATACCTTTTATTTCTTTGTCTAGCCTGATTGCCCTGGCTAAGACTTCCAACACGATGTTGAATAAGAGTGGTGATAAAGGGCATCCTTGTCTGGTTCCCGTTCTCAAGGGAAATGCTTTCAGGTTCTCTCCATTTAGAGTGATATTGGCCGTTGGCTTTGCATAGATGCCCTTTATTATGTTGAGGAATTTTCCTTCAATTCCTATTTTGGTAAGAGTTTTTATCATGAATGGGTGTTGGACTTTGTCAAATGCCTTTTCTGCATCAATTGATAAGATCATGTGGTTTTTGTCTTTTGTTTTATTTATGTGATGGATTACATTAATGGTTTTTCTGATATTAAACCAGCCTTGCATACCTGGTATAAATCCCACTTGATCAGGGTGAATTATTTTTTTGATGTGTCGTTGGATTCTATTGGCTAGAATTTTGTTGAGGATTTTTGCATCAATGTTCATGAGGGATATAGATCTGTAATTTTCTTTTTTTGTAATGTCTTTACCTGGTTTTGGTATCAGGGAGATGGTGGCTTCATAGAATGAGTTGGGTAGTATTCCGTCATTTTCTATGCTTTGGAATACCTTTAGTAGTAGTGGTGTTAACTCTTCTCTGAAAATTTGGTAGAACTCTGCAGTGAAGCCGTCCGGGCCAGGACTTTTTTTTGTTGGGAGTTTTTTGATTACCGTTTCAATCTCTTTTTTTGTTATGGGTCTATTTAGTTGTTCTACTTCTGAATGTGTTAGTTTAGGTAGGTAGTGTTTTTCCAGGAATTCATCCATTTCTTCTAGGTTTTCAAATTTGTTAGAGTACAATTTTTCATAATAATCTGAAATGATTCTTTTAATTTCATTTGGTTCTGTTGTGATGTGGTCCTTCTCATTTCTTATTCGGGTTATTTGTTTCCTTTCCTGTATTTCTTTAGTCAGTCTAGCCAATGGTTTATCAATTTTGTTAATTTTTTCAAAGAACCAGCTTTTGGCTTTGTTAATTCTTTCGATTGTTTTTCTGTTCTCTAATTCATTTAGTTCAGCTCTAATTTTTATTATTTGTTTTCTTCTGGAGCCTGATGGATTCTTTTGTTGCTCACTTTCTATTTGTTCAAGTTGTAGGGACAGTTCTCTGATTTTGGCTCTTTCTTCTTTTTGTATGTGTGCATTTATTGATATAAATTGGCCTCTGAGCACTGCTTTTGCTGTGTCCCAGAGGTTTTGATAGGAAGTATTTTCATTTTCGTTGCTTTCTAAGAATTTCCTTATTCCCTCCTTGATGTCTTCTATAACCCAGTCTTTTTTCAGGAGGGTATTGTTCATTTTCCAAGTATTTGATTTCTTTTCCCTCGTTTTTCTGTTATTGATCTCTAGTTTTATTGCCTTGTGGTCTGAGAAGATGCTTTGTAATATTTCGATGTTTTTGACTCTGCAAAGGTTTGTTTTATGACCTAATATGTGGTCTATTCTAGAGAATGTTCCATGTGCACTAGAAAAAAAAGTATACTTTGCAGCAGTTGGGTGGAGAGTTCTGTATAAGTCAATGAGGTCAAGTTGGTTGATTGTTGTAATTAGATCTTCCGTGTCTCTGTTTAGCTTTTTACTGGATGTCCTGTCCTTCTCCGAAAGTGGTGTGTTGAAGTCTCCTACTATAATTGTGGAGGTATCTATCTCGCTTTTCAGTTCTGTTAAAATTTGATTTATGTATCTTGCAGCCCTGTCATTGGGTGCATAAATATTTAATATGGTTATGTCTTCCTGATCAATTGTCCCTTTTATCATTATATAGTGTCCTTCTTTATCCTTTGTGGTGGATTTAAGTCTAAAGTCTATTTTGTCAGAAATTAATATTGCTACTCCTCTTCTTTTTTGCTTATTGTTTGCTTGATATACTTTTTTCCATCCTTTGAGTTTTAGTTTGTTTGTGTCTCTAAGTCTAAGGTGTGTCTCTTGTAGGCAGCATATAGATGGATCGTGTTTCTTTATCCAGTCTGTGACTCTCTGTCTCTTTATTGGTGCGTTTAGTCCATTTACATTCAGGGTAATTATAGATAAATAAGTTTTTAGTGCTGTCATTTTGATGCCTTTTTATGTGTGTTGTTGACAATTTCATTTTTCCACACACTTTTTTGTGCTGAGGCGTTTTTCTTAGTAAATTGTGAGATCCTCATTTTCATAGTGTTTGACTTTATGTTAGTTGAGTCGTTACGTTTTTCTTGGTTTTTGTCTTGAGTTATAGAGTTGTTATGCCTTTTTGTGGTTACCTCATTATATACCCCTATTTTTCTAAGTAAAAACCTAACTTGTATTGTTCTATATCGCCTTGTATTACTCTCCATATGGCAGTTCAATGCCTCCTGTATTTAGTCCCTCTTTTTGATTATTGTGGTCTTTTACCTATTGACTTCCATAATTCCCTGTTATGTGTATTTTTTTTTTTTAATTAATCTTAATTTGTTTGTTTTTGTGATTTCCCTATTTGAGTTGATATCAGGACGTTCTGTTTTGTGACCTTGTGTTGTGCTGATATCTGATATTATTGGTTCTGTGACCAAACAATATCCTTTAGTATTTCTTGTAGCTTTGGTTTGGTTTTTGCAAATTCTCTAAACTTGTGTTTGTCTGTAAATATCTTAATTTCGCCTTCATATTTCAGAGAGAGTTTTGCTGGATATATGATCCTTGGTTGGCAGTTTTTCTCCTTCAGTGTTCTGTATATGTCGTCCCATTCCCTTCTTGCCTGCATGGTTTCTGCTGAGTAGTCTGAACATATTCTTATTGATTCTCCCTTGAAGGAAACCTTTCTTTTCTCCCTGGCTGCTTTTAAAATTTTCTGTTTATCTTTGGTTTTGGTGAGTTTGATGATAATATGTCTTGGTGTTTTTCTTTTTGTATCAATCTTAAATGGGGTTCGATGAGCATCTTGGATAGATATCCTTTCGTCTTTCATGATGTCAGGGAAGTTTTCTGTCAGAAGTTCTTCAACTATTTTCTCTGTGTTTTCTGTCCCCCCTCCCTGTTCTGGGACTCCAATCACCCGCAGGTTATCCTTCTTGATAGAGTCCCACATAATTCTTAGGGTTTCTTCATTTTTTTTTAATTCTTTTATCTGATTTTTTTTCAGCTATGTTGGTGTTGATTCCCTGGTCCTCCAGATGTCCCAGTCTGCATTCTAATTGCTCGAGTCTGCTCCTCTGACTTCCTAGTGTGTTGTCTAATTCTGTTATTTTATTGTTAATCTTTTGGATTTCTACATGTTGTCTCTCTATGGATTCTTGCAACTTATTAATTTTTCCAGTATGTTCTTGAATAATCTTTTTGAGTTCTTCAACAGTTTTATCAGTGTGTTCCTTGGCTTTTTCTGCAGATATCCTAATTTCATTTGTGATATGATTAAGCATTCTGTAAATTAGTTTTTTATATTCTGTATCTGATAATTCCAAAATTGTATCTTCATTTGGGAAAGATTTTGATTCTTTTGTTTGGGGGGTTGGAGAAGCTGTCATGGTCTGCTTCTTTAAGTGGTTTGATATGGATTGTTGTCTCCGAGCCATCACTGGGAAACTAGTTTTTCCAGAAAATCCGCTAAAAAAAAACTGCAGTCAGATCCCTATCAGAGTTCTCCCTCTGGCTCAGGCTATTCAGATGTTAATGAAGCCGCCTGGGGAGGGTGGGGGAGGGAACAGAGAGATAGGAGAGTAGCACCTCAGAATATAGCCAGAGTTGCTTGTCTTGCTTGGAATGACTGTTATATCTGAGATTCCCGCGGGCGCGTCGCCTATGTGTGCTGGCTGAGTGGAAATTGCCCCCAGGGGGTCTGGCCCGCTGGAGTCACGGTCAGATCCTCCGCTTCCAGCCCCACGCCCAGCGTCAAGGCTCCCCTTCTGGGACGGTGCACTCTCAACTCCAAAATCAGTCGCTGCCTCCCGGGGACTTCTCGTCCCTCCAGCCGCGTGGCCGTGCCGCCCCCGTGAACCAGGTGGGCCCCCTCCCGGGGTTAGTTCAGATGGGTGGAGTAGCTCCCCGTGCTTGTGCCGCGACCAAGTGTCCCGGCTGGAACGCTGTTCTCCCCACTCCAATACCAGTCGCTGCCTCCCGGGGACTTCTCCTACCGGCTGCGTCCCACGCCGCCCGCGCGACCCGGCTGGTTCCCTTCCCGGGGTTAGTTCAGGGGGTGGAGCAACTCTCCGTGTTTATGGCGTACCTGCGAGCAGTCCAAATCCCTGCGGGACGGTTCCCCGGCTCGGATGCTGCTCTTTCTGCTCCAAGATCAGTCACTGCCTCCCGGGGACTTCTCCTACCGGCTGCGTCCCACGCCGCCCGTGGAACCGGCTGGTCCCCCTCCCGGGGTTAGTTCAGGGGGGTGAAGCAGGTCTCTGTGCTTGTGCCGTACCTGACTGGTACGCTGGCTCCAGGCTCTGGAAACTATCGCTGCTTCCCCGTATTAGTTCGTTCTCCGTCTCTAAATCCGTGTTTGTTGTTCAGGGTTCGTAGATTGTTATGTATGTGATCGATTCACTTGTTTTTCCGTGTCTTTGTTGTAAGAGGGATCCGAGGTAACGTCTGCCTAGTCCGCCATCTTGGCTCCGCCCCCCATAATGGAGTTTTTAAAAACATTTTCTTCTTGGTAATGTGACTGCATAGACTTAAAGGAGATAATAATGACACATACTTACATAGTGCCCAGACGGTGTTCTGAGCATTTATATGTAACTCGTTTAGTCCCTATGAAGTAGTAGTAATTGTTTTACAGATGAAGAAACTGAGGCATAACCTGAACCTGTTGGCATTGAGTTGCTTCCAACTCATAGCAACCCTATAAGACAGAGTAGAACTGCCCCGTAGAGCTTCCAAGGAGCACCTGGTGGATTTGAACTGTCGACCTTTTGGTTAGCAGCCATAGCCCTTAACCGCTGTGCAACCTGGGTTTCCAGCTGAGGTATAGATAAGTTATATAAGTTGCCCAAAGTCACATTGATAATGAGCCTAGGACCAGGGCTCAAACACACTATCCTAACCTCTGTGCAGTAAGCCTCTAGGTATAAAGCTGTTTGCAGCTGATTAGAAAATAATATCAAGATAAAGAATAATAATCGTGAATCTCCTTGATTATAGTTCATATTGCATAGTTCATTGCCTTTTTCATGTGGGAACTTAAATCCTCAGTTGACTGGCAGTACATTTGCGGCAGGAATGATTTAATAGAAGGAATTTTTATGGATGGCTAGAGGTTGCCTTTGAGTCTGTTTTTTGTTTGTTTTTCTCCTTTCCTAATCTTCACTTCAGGCACTGGTTGTTTCTTAGCAGAATTCTATTAACATTAGCTTCCGTCCCTACACCTACCACTTCTTCGTGCACTTACTTAGCTGGCTCGAAATGAGAGTTCTGGAAGCTCACGGGACACTCCAGGGCAATAGTGCCTATCCCTGGCTTATTCTTGCGAGTCAGTATAAAAAAACTGAATGGCTTGCAGTTTCTTATTTGTTGTTATTCTCCCCAAGGAGAGCTCCTCCCCTGCTAAAGAGAATGGAATCTTCCCTAGATGACCGTGGATTGTGGCTCCTCACAGGTCTCGTGTTCCGAAGGGTATTTTCTTCTCCTTCCAGCCCTTTTCCAATTCCACCCTTCAGGTACCTTGTCAGTGTTTCTTGGGTGCTCCTTATTGGACAAATCTAGAATCCGAAATTTAAACTGTAATGGTAAATTGAGGATTAAAATAAGGTGAGACATTCTGGTGTCTAGTTTTTAGACCCAGCCTTTTACAAAATGTGTATATAGCTTCCACGTATTTACTGAGTGCCTTCAATGTGCCAGGCACCTAATTAGACATTTTACAATTACCCTTCACAATTTCATTTACCCTTCACCAACACTCAGGGGATTATATGTTATTATTTCCATTTTATAAATCAGAAAATTGAAGCCCATAAAAATTAATGAATTCCCCACAGAGTTGTAGAGCTAGGAAGAGGCAGCCAGATTTTGATTTTACATCTGACTCCAAAGCCTGCTCTTTTTAGAGGAGGTGGTGGCGCGTCTCCAGTGTTCTCGCTCTTCACATGGTCTCTCTGATTGCCCGCGTGTGCCTGGCACCAGGGCTGCAGTAATGTTGCTGACTTCCTTCAGGACTCTAGGATATTACTCCTCTGGGTCCAGAGACTCATGCATCCAGGGTGGTTGAGTGCTCTTCCAGCACCAATCTGGTCCCTTATAGGGGCATTTACTGTGACTTTTCCAATTTGAAGACCCTTTGCTCAGCTGGAGAATGCTGAATGAAGGTGGTCATATTGTCTGCTTTTTTCATATATTAATGTGGAACTATTCGGCCTCTAGCACCAGGCTTTTACTTATTCTTTGTTAGACATAACCTCTTTAAAAAATAGATATTAAACATTTCAGCACTTTCAAAATATTCAGCTTATTCTTGTATTTACCAAAAACAAAACAAAACAAAAAAAAATCAGTTGCCTTGAGTTGGTTCCAAATCGTGGCGCTCCGTGTGTGTCAGAGTGGAGCTGTGCCCCACAGCGTTCTCTGGGGTTGTGATCCTATGGAATTAGATCATCAGGCCTTTCTTCTGAGTTGCTTCTGGATGGATTAAAACCACCAACATTTCAGTTAGTAGCTGAGAGCTTAACTGTTTGCACTATCCTGTAAGGACTGTTCCAGTCTTTTGTATTTGTTCTTCATTATGTAGCTCATTCTTTTTTTTCTTTTATTTTGTTTCTTGTTTTTTCTTGGTGCCTGATTTTTTTATTTTACAAAAGCTTACTTTTCTCACCAAAGCAAGCATTCAGGCGGCAACAGATACATGAGAAAATACTTGCTATCCTTAACTATGTTGTGTTGTTGTTAGGTGCCGTCAAGTCGGCTCTGACTCATAACAACGCTAGGCACAACAGAACGAAACACCGCCCAGTCCTGAGCCATCCTTATAATCGTTGTTCTGCTTGAGCTCATTGTTGCAGCCACTGTGTCAGTCCACCTCATTGAGGGTCTTCCTCTTTTCTGCTGACCCTGTACTCTGCCAAGCATGATGTCCTTCTCCAGGGACTCATCCCTCCTGACAACATGTCCAAAGTATGTAAGACGCAGTCTCCTCATTCTTGCTTCTAAGGAGCATTCTGGTTGCACTTCTTCTAAGACAGGTTTGTTCGTTCTTTTGGCAGTCCATGGTATATTCAATATTCTTCGCTAACACCAGAATTCAAAGGCATCAATTCTTCTTCGGTCTTCCTTATTCATTGTCCAGCTTTCACATGCATATGATGCGATTGAAAATACCATGCCTTGGGTCAGGCGCACCTTAGTCATCAAGGTGACATCTTTGCTCTTCAACACGTTAAAGAGGTCCTTTGCAGCAGATTTACCCAATGCAATGTGTCTTTTGATTTCTTGACTGCTGCTTCCATGGGTGTTGACGGTGGATCCAAGTAACATGAAATCCTTGACAACTTCAATCTTTTCTCCGTTTATCATGATGTTGCTCATTGGTCCAGTTGTGAGGATTTTTGTTTTCTTTATGTTGAGGTGCAACCCATACTGAAGGCTGTGGTCTTTGATCTTCATTAGCAAGTGCTTCAAGTCCTCTTTGCTTTCAGCAAGGAAGGTTGTGTCATCTGCATAACGCAGGTTGTTAATGAGTCTTCCTCCAAACCTGATGCCCCGTTCTTCTTCATATAGTCCAGCTTCTCGTATTATTTGCTTAGCATACAAATTGAATAGGTCTGGTGAAAGAATACAACCCTGACGCACACCTTTCCTAACTTTAAACCAATCAGTATCCCCTTGTTCTGTATGAACAATTGCCGCTTGATCTGTGTAAACGTTCCTCACGAGCACAATTAAGTGTTCTGGAATTCCCATTCTTCTCAATGTTGTCCATAGTTTGTTATGATCCACACAGTCGAATGCCTTTGCATAGTCAATAAAACAGAGGTAAACATCCTTCTGGTATTCTCTGCTTTCAGCCAGGATCCATCTGACATCAGCAATGATATCCCTGGCTCCACATCCTCTTCTGAAACCAGCCTGAATTTCTGGCAGTTTCCTGTTGATATACTGCTGCAGCCGTTTTTGAATGATCTTCAGGAAAATTTTGCTTGCGTGTGATATTAATGATATTGTTCTATAATTTCCACATTTGGTTGGATCACCATTCTTGGGAATAGGCATAAATATGGATCTCTTCCAGGCAGTTGGCCAGGGGGCTGTCTTCCATATTTCTTGGCATAGATGAGTGAGCACCTCCAGCACTGCATCTGTTTGTTGAAACATCTCAATTGATATTCCATCAATTCCTGGAGCCTTGTTTTTCTCCACTGCCTTCAGAGCAGCTTGGACTTCTTCCTTCAGTACCATGGGTTCCTGATCATATGCGACCTCTTGAAACATTGACTAATTCTTTTTGGTGTAATGACCCTGTGTATTCCTGCCATCTTCTTTTGATGCTTCCTGGATCATTTAATATTTTTCCCATAGAATCCTTCACTGTTGCAACTTGAGGCTTGAATTTTTTCTTCAGTTCTTTCAGCTTTAGAAATGCCAAGTGTGTTCTTTCCTTTTGGTTTTCCATCTCCAGCTCTTTGCACATGTCATTATAATACTTTGTCTTCTCGAGCCGCCCTTTGAAATCTTCTGTTCAGTTCTTTTACTTCATCAATTCTTCCTTTTGCTTTAGCTGCTTGACGTTTGAGAGCAAGATTCAGAGTCTCCTCTGACATTCATCTTGGTTTTTTCTTTGTTTCCTGTCTTTTCACTTACCTCTTGCTTTCTTCATGTATGATGTCCTTGATGTCATTCCACAACTTGTCTGGTCTTCATTCACTAGCGTTCAGGGCTTCAAATCTATTCTTCAGATGGTCCCTAAATTCAGGTGGGATGTACTCAAGGTCATATTTTGGCTCTGGTGGATTTGCTTTGATTTCTTCAGTTTCAGCTTGAACTTGCATATGAGCAATTGATGGTCTGTTCCACAGTCGGCCCCTGGCCTTGTTCTGACTGATGATATTGAGGTTTTCCATCGTCTCTTTCCACAGAGGTAGTCAATTTGATTTCTGTTATGTTGGTGAAAGAAGGTATTTGCAGTGAAGAAGTCATTCGTCTTGCAAAATTCTATCATTCGATCTCCAGCATTGTTTCTATCACCAAGGCCGTATTTTCCAACTACTGATCCTTCTTCTCTGTTTCCAACTTTCGCATTCCAATCCCCAGTAATTATCAATGCATCTTGATTGCATGTTCAATCAATTTCAGACTGCAGCAGCTGATAAAAAGCTTCTATTTCCTCACGTTTGGGCCTAGTGATTGGTGCATAAATTTGAATAATAGTCATATTAACTGGTCTTCCTTGTAGGCGTATGGATATCATCCTATCACTGGCAGCGTTGTACTTCAAGATAGATCTTGAAATGTTCTTTTTGACGATGAATACAACACCATTCCTCTTCAAACTGTCATTCCCAGCATAGTAGACTGTATGATTGTCCAATTCAAAATGGCCAGTACCAGCCTATTTCAGCTCATTAGTGCCTAGGATATTGATGTTTATGCGTTCCATTAGAGAAATCCAAATCAAACTACAATGAGATAGCATATCACCCTGACATTACCGGCACTAATCAAAAAAACAGAAAATAACAAAAGTTGGATAGGTGGCAGGGACAATGAAACTCATATGCTTTGCTTGTGGGAATGTAAAATGGTAAAACTGCTGTGGAAAATGATATAGCACCACCTTAAAAAGCTACAAGTAGAAATACCAGAGGATCCGACAATCCCACTCCTAGGAATATATCCTAGAGAAGTAAGAGCCATCATATGAATAGACATATGAACACCCATGTTCATTGCAGCATTATTCACAATAGCAAAAAGATGGAAACAACCTAAGTGCCCATCAGCAAATGAATAGATAAACGAATTATGGTACATACTGTAGTGGAATACTGTGCAACAATAAACACCAATGATAAACCTGTGAAACATCTCACGACATGGATAAATTGGGAGGATGTTATGCTGAGTGAAATAAGTCAGTCACAAAAGGGCAAATATTGTATGAGACCCCTATATAAAAACTTAAGAGAATGTTCACACACAGAGAAAAACAGTCTTTGATGTTTACAAGAGAGAGCAGGGGTGGGAAGGGGAAGTCATTAACTAGATAGTCCAAAAACCAACCAAACCCAGTGCCCTTGAGTCAATTCTGACTCATAGCAACCCTATAGGACAGAGTAGAACTGCCCCATCGAGTTTCCAAGGAGCATCTGGCGGATTTGAACTGCCGACCCTTTGGTTAGCAGCCGTAGCACTTAACCCATTACGCCACCAGGGTTTCCAACTAGATAGTAGACAACTGTTAACTTTGGTGGAAAGAGAGACAACACACAATATAGGGGAAGTCAGCACAGCTTGACCAAGGCGAAGTAATAGAAGCATCGAAACACCTTGAGGGACTGAGTTGCTGGGGCTGGGAACCATAGTCTCAGGGGACATCTAGGTCAATTGGCATGTCATAGTTCATAAAACGTTCTACATCCTATTTTGGTGAGCCACATCTGGGGTCTTAATAGCTTGAGACCAGACAGCTGAGAAACATCTATTGGCCCTATCCCATCCGAAGCAAAGGAGAATGAAGAAAACCAAAGACACAAGGAAGGTATTAGTCCAAAGGACTTATAGGCCACATGAACCACAGCCTCCACTAGCTTGAGCCCAGAAGAACTAGATAGTGCCAGACCGCCACCACTGACCACTCACAGGGCTCACAAGAGAGGATTCTGGACAGAGCAGGAGAAAAATGTAGAACAAAATTCAAATTCACAAAAAAGACAGACTGGTCTGTCAGGGACTGGAGGAACTCCTGAGACACTCTGCTGAGAACTGAAGCCACCCCCGAAGTCCACCTTTCAGTCAAAGGTTAGACAGGCCTGTACTATAAAACAAATAATAAACACATGTGAGGAACGTGCTGCTTAGTTCAGTCAAGTATAGGAGACCAAATGGGCAACACCTGCCCACAAGCAAAGGCGAAAAGGCAGGAAGGGCTAGAAAAACTGGACAAACAGACACAGGGAACCTGGGGTGGAAAGGAGAGTGCTGACACATTGCAGGGATTGCAACCAGTGTTACAAAACAATTTGTGTATAAAGTTTAGAATGAGAAACTAATTTGCACTGTCAGCTTACACCGAAAACATAATTTTCTTTTTTTTTTTTTAAGTTTAGTTTCCTTTTTTACTAGTACAGTAGGCATGGTAGTGAAAAATTAGGAAATGGAGAAAAAACAAAGACTAAATTACCCATGATACCAGCAACCCGGGATAACCACTCATATTTCAAGTAGTTACAACCGTATCAATGTATATAGCTCAAAAAATGACATCACACTCTGTATTCCTTTTATTCTTTTTGCCATATCGAGGATACCTTTCGATGCCAATAAATCAGGGCTTCAAACCAGTTCAAAGTGGTATAGTCATGGCCAATGAAGCCAAACCAGAACAGACCCAAATTTTTACAATTTGGGTGATCTGGAATGGGAAAAGTACATTTGAACCCCTGGAATGGGAGACTCAGAAGAGGCATAGTAAACCATTTCAGGAGTCTTATGCATGAGATTGGATTATTAGCAGGACTGAGGAGAACTACACAAGTTCAAAGTGGCGTGGTAGGCCGCTTTCTTAGTTATCTAGTTCTGCTGTAACAAACACAAGTGAATGGCTTTAACAAACAAATTTATTCTTGCACAGTTTAGGAAGCTAGAAGTCCAAATTCGGGATGCCAGCTCTAGGGGAAGGCTTCTCTCTCTGTCGGCTTTGGGAGAAGGTCCTTGTTTCCTTTTAACATCTGTGGGCCCATCATTCTTTGGAGATCTCCGTGTTTCTTGGCATCAATCTTCCCCTGGGTCTAGGAGCTTCTCAGTACAGGGGCCACAGGTCCAAAGGATATGCTCTGCTCCTGGCTCTTCCTTCATGGTGGGAATGAGGTCCCTCTACTCTCTTCCCTATTCTTTCTTTTATATCTCAAAAGAGATTGACTAAAGATACCACCTAATCCTGTAGATTGTGTCCTGCCTCATTAACATAACTGCCTCTAATCCTGCCTCATTAACATCATAAAACCCAGAGGTTAGGATTTACAACATGTAGGATAATCACATCAGATCACAAAATGGAGGACAACCACACAATACTGGAAATCATGGCCTAGCCAAGTTGACACATTTTTGGGGTTTACAGTTCAATCCATAAGAGGCGCCATCTTTGAGCAGGCCACTGCTGTTTCCAGCTCTGCTCGAAATCCTGTGGGCAAGAGATTTGGTTGCTACACAGTGCAGTGCATATGCTGCTCTTGTTTTCTAAGAGGGAGATTAGGTTTCTAGCAGGGCTTCAACTTGTACTTTTTCCTGTTCCGGTAACCGTTCCGGGTGACGGTTCCGGTTTACGATATTTGAAAATTCAGGTCTGTTCTGGTTTCACTTCCTCAGCCATGGGAAGAACCAGTTCTAAGCCCTGTAATAAATATACCTCTGTAGCATTTTTAGTGATTGCAGATTATTCCATTGTGTGGAACTAATTTAACTTGATTAGCTTGTGTCTTTTTTCTTTTTCGTCATTCTGTAGTACATCCTCATAGCTAATTTTTTTTCTTTTATCTTTAACTATTTAGTAAGGGTAAATTCTATGAAGTAGAATTAGGTCAGAGGTTATGCTTAAGGTTGCTGGTACCCCTTGCCCCACTGCCAGGCAGAAAGGGTGTCTGAACTTTGATATCTGAGCTCCTCACTTCGGGGTACTCTTTGTCTTGGCCTGCGTTTTTTTCTTCCTGGGGATTATTCCCAGCACTTCTGCTTTCTTCTTTGAAATGTGTTGCCTTCTTGACTTCTCCATAGCTCCTTTCAGAGAATAGTTAGTTACTCTGGAGAAGGTATGCCTGATGGGAGGAGGCATTTTCAAAGGACGCAAGAAAATGAAACTATTACCGTTCCAGGGCAGGCTTTCCCTTGCCACCTTCCACTTCCGTATCATAATGGACTCATTTGCCTCCCTAGCATGCTGGTGCTGTCACACAGCCCCCTGCCTCCTCTGCTGACCTGTCAGTCCTCCATATTCATGAAGCCCTGTCCACGGAGGTCTTGTACTCCCTCTTAACCTTCGCGTTCTTCCTCTTAACCTTGGTGTTGAGGTTGCCCACTAGGAAATTTTACCCAAAGCCGCAAAAGATATATTAATTTACTATTTATTGAGTATTCTATGTAATGTTTAGAATTCTGTATGAAAATAGAGGGGACAGAAGAAAAAAAAAATGAAAACATTGTCTTTGACTTCCTAGAGCCTCTAATCTAGTTGGAAAGAAATGCCTTGCTGAACTTCTTACGTCATCTAAGAGACCAGGTTGTTTAAAATTACTGCTCCGGTGTTCTTCCATAGGGAATGCCGCGACGGGGGCCTTTTCATTCAGCACATCACATGTAAATGGGACGACATAAGACAGTATTAGTACATGTTATTAATAATATGTATGTACACACACATATATTAGTCCTTATTAACAGGTCCTGTTAAATATATTGATAAATTAATCCTCACAGCACCTTTACTTACACCCCGTTTTACAGATGGAAAGCAGGTTGCACCACAGAAGTTAAAGGAACTTGCCCCATATCAGACAGCTAAAAAGTGATGGAGCAAGCGCCAAAGTCCTGGTCTGCCCGACTCCATGTAGGCATTCAGTAGCACTGATTGAGCACTTACTGAGGGCCAGGCTGTTTTCAGGAGCCGAGGTGACATCAGTGACTTTCCAGTGCCCTTTTCCTTACCCACCAAGTTATACTGTTGCTTACAGATTGAGGAGATGGACTTGTGCTGGGCCTTGAAAAGCAGCAGATGTGCTTGTATACCAGAGCTCATGGAAAAGAGAAAAGAAAAAGGGCAAGGTTTGGGGTTGTCTCTGGAGAAAATGCTACCCCCTCAGCTAACTTTCTACCACTAGCTTTGTTCTTTATAAAAATGAGTGCCATCCTTTTATCCCTCATCATTTCCTTCACTAAGTGCAGATTGTTGTTTTATTAATGTGAGAATTAAAAAACAAAAGCGTATTTACCCCATTTATGATGATTTCTTCTTCACGGGCCTTTTCAGAACATGGTGCTTGGTTGTCAAAACATCTCTGGAGCCCTTGAGGCAGAAGGCAGAATTTACTCGCAGGGCTTGTGGGTGAGGTGTGTCCCTTAGAGATGGGTTTGGGCTGTTGAACCCCTGTGAGAGTGAGCCGTTGAGGTCGTTGGAAGCACCTGAGGGAATGTCAGTTGGGTGCAGTCTGGCCCACTGGGGCTTTTGAGTGTAAAGTGCCAAATTGGTGGTGGCAGTTTCACTGCCTGCTCCATTGCTTCATAAAAAGGTCGTCTGTCATAACTGGAAGGGCAGAAGTTGGGGTTTGCTGAAGATATCGCTGTGACGCCGTGCTCTTCTCCTTCCCTTCCTGGCCATTTGGAACGTGGACTCAGGAACTACTCTGACAGGTGAACCTGACCAGTAACCAGACCAACACAGTAGAGGTCTGTGATTCTCATGGTGTGAGAGTTCTTTGCTTTACAAAAAACCCGTTACTGTTGAGTTGATTCCGACTCATGGTGACTCCATGTGTTACAGAGCAGAACCGAGCTCCGTAGGGTTTTCTTGACTGTACTCTTTTATGGAAGCAGACCTCCAGGCCTTTCTTCCATGGCCACTGGGTGGATTCAAACCACCAACCTTTTGGTTAACAGCCAAGTGCAAACTGTTTGTACCACCCATGGACCTTCTGCTTTATAAAGGGTCACCTCAGTTTTCTTAACCTCACTCGTGTACTTCTTAGTACCTGCTGAGGCAGATGATCACAGCTCACCAAGAAGGGTGATCAACGTTGAGGTATAAAACATCTTGCAAAGTAGTTAAAAACGCCAGCTCTAGAGCCATTCTGACTCCTTCGTTTATGACCTTTGTAACCATGGGCAAGTTGTTTAACCTCTTTGTGCCTAGGTTTCCTCATCTGTAGACAAAAAACAAGGACAACTGCCTCATAGGTGTGGATCAGGTGGGAAGCACATGTAGAACTGTATATGCCTGATGCATATCTAGCATTCAATAAATGATAGCATTTACTATTGCTACCGCTGTTGTTGTTGTTAGGTGCCGTCAGGTCGGTTCCAACTCACAGCAACCCTGTGTACAGCAGAGCAAAACTCTGCCCAGTCCTGCGCCATCCTCACAATTGTTGTTGTGCTTGAGCCCATTGTTGCAGCCACTGTGTCCTTTTGATTACCTTCCAACTTGAGGGGCTCATCCTCCGGCACTATATCAGACAATGTTCGGCTGCTATTCATAAGGTTTTCACTGGCTAATTCTTTTCAGAAGTAGACTGCCAGGTCCTTCTTCCTAGTCTGTCTTAGTCTGGAAGCTCCGCTGAAACCTGTTCACCATGGGTGACCCTGCTGGTATTTGAATACCGGTGGCATAGCTTCCAGCATCACAGCAACACCCAAGCCCCCACAGTATGACATACTGACAGACATGTGGGGGATTGCTACCACTACTAATGGCAAAAGGGTAGGTTGATTTTGCATATACATTTTGTATAAAATCATGTGTAAAATATGGTATTTTTTAAATAATTTTTATTGTGCTTTAAGTGAAAGTTTACAAATCAAGTCAGTCTCTCACACAAAAACCCATATATACCTTGCTACACACTCCCAATTACTCTCCCCCTGAGACAGCCTGCTCTCTCCCTCCACTCTCTCTTTTCGTGTCCATTTCGCCAGCTTCTAACCCCCTCCACCCTCTCATCCCCCCTCCAGGCAGGAGATGCCAACATAGTCTCAAGTGTCCACCTGATCCAAGAAGCTCACTCCTCACTAGCATCCCTCTCCAACCCACTGTCTAGTCCAATCCATATCTCAAGAGTTGGCTTCGGGAATGGTTCCTGTTCTAGGCCAACAGAAGGTCTGGGGACCATGACCACTGGGGTCCTTCTAGTCTCAGTCAGACCATTAAGTCTGGTCTTTTTATGAGATTTTGGGGTCTGCATCCCACTGCTCACCTGCTCCCTCAGGGGTTCTCTGTTGTATTCCCTGTCAAGGCAGTCATCGGTTGTAGCCAGGCACCATGTAGTTCTTCTGGTCTCAGGATGATGTAGTCGCTGGTTCATGTGGCCCTTTCTGTCTCCTGGGCTCATAATTGCCTCGTGTCCTTGGTGTTCTTCATTCTCCTTTGATCCAGGTGGGTTGAGACCAATTAATGCATCTTAGACGGCTGCTTGCTAGTGTTTAAGACCCCAGATACCACTCTTCAAAGCGGAATGCAGAATGTTTTCTTAATAGGTTTTATTATGCCAATTGACTTAGATGTCCCCTGAATATGGTGCCTTTTTTTAATTAATCACAGATATTGGCAGAATTATGTTACCAAGTCATTATCTTTGCAGGATTTGAAGAATAAATGGAACTAGAGACTGGAAGAATCCTTTAAGATCTATTAGTCCAACCCTTATCTGACAGATAAGGAAACTGAGGCCCAGTGAGGGGAACGGTCTTTCCCAAGGTCACACAGCAGTTAGTGACAGATAGAACTAGACATCAGTGTTCCTAACTCCTATTGCTTTAAAGGATGACTTAGCAATGGCTCTTTATAGTTGGCCTGGAAATCTCCAGCATTTAGATCCCTATTACTCAGGCAAACTGTTGTAATAATCCATGTGGCAGCCTAGATTATATATTGATTCTGGGGACAGGGCTCAGCTGAAATAGCCAATGGGTAGTTAGAATGCTTGCCAGGGACAAGTTAATATAGTGGAGAAGCCCTGGATTAGAAGGAAGGGTACTAGGGCCAGGCCTAATAGTATCCTGGGGATCTTGGACACATTATTTAATCGCTGCTTCCTTGTTGGAAAGTGGCGAAGATAGCATCTGTCCTGTCTCTGCCTCGTAGTTATAAAATGCAAAACGTGAGATGTTGCTTTAAAGCATAAGGGATAATTACACAAAGGCCAACGTGGTCACTGTTTGGCGGAATAAAAGGTCCTTTTAGCTGTTGGTTTCAGAATGCTGTTGTTTTGGAGTTGGTCTTTTTTTAGAAGAACCCAGCTTCCTGTCTTGGATTATTGACTCTATCAGTGGTAACAAATGAAGATAGCAGTTAAGGTCAGTTACATAATACGCTATAGCAGGAGCTCAGGGGAAATTAAATCATCTGCAGTAACTGACGTCATATGGGCTCATTGTAGTTTTTCTCTGTAAATCTGTTTTATTTTTAGCTTCTTTTTTATTGATGCAGATACCAGCAGCAAACTAGGGAAAATTTATGTAAGCAGCTTGTACAAACAACGTTCTAGCTTCATCCATCCAGCATCATCCCAGACCCAGTCCCTTTTTCACAAAATTGTTAAGATTATGTGCTGTGTGACAAAAAGAGTATTTTTTCTCTTTGTTTGAAACCTTTCGTAGTAAGAATTAAAATACTAATAGGTTAGCCAGAATTATCAAGAGAGAGCAGTTCTAGTTAGAAGAATATGTCACTATCTGGAGAACCCTGAGAGGAAGTGCTTGCCATGGTGACCTCCAGATAGATTAGATGTGGTGAACTCTGGTATGGAGAAAAAGAGATGGAGGGACCAACAGCCAGACTTTATAGATTACTTTGGGAAGACCTGACATCTTTGTAACATTGAGTCTTGCTTTGAGAAACATGCTTTGTCCGTTTATTCAAGTCTTTTTTACTCTTTAGTAAACTTTTCCAGAAGAAAAAAAAAATGTTTTCATGGTCAGTAGCATGTCTAGAGCTTTCCATCACCAAGAGCAGTGGTGTTGAACTACAAACCAGTTCAGCAATCACAGATACGTACATTAACTCAGAAACCTTAACAAAAAATCCTTAAACGGCAAAGGAGATTTCAATTGTTAGATCCGATTACCAGAAGAGAGAGGATAGAGACTCTTCAGAATTACCTATCTTTTTAACAATGTGTTTTGAGGTTTATCCTCAGGTAACTAGAAATTTAAATTATCATAGATTCTCAATCATTAAGGAACATCTAGGAATAAATTATTAAAAAGCTGAAGGATGGCAGCTAGCAGTTAATAGCTATACCTTTTTATGAAAACGTAAAATATACTGTAAACTTTCACTGTCTTTTTAAATTATTAGGATGAGATTTCATTGTAAATGTAGAAGCAACTATAGATATATTTTGTATAGGACACATTCTGAAATCATATGTGTATATATGTGTACATAGATAGAGATATAAAGCTCCTAAACCAAGTGTGTGATGAGTAGTGGGTACAGGACCAGGCACCGTTTTGTTCTGTTATATGTAAGGTCACTGTGGGTCGGAACCAACTCAGCGGCACCTAATAACAACAGGTGCTCAATAAATGCAGGGTTTTACCCCCAGATGACCTCGTTTGATTGCTAAGCTGGCAGTCAAATAATACTTTTGTAATACTTTCTCGAGCTCTGTTGGCACAGTGGTTAAGCTCTCGGCTGCTAACTGAAAGGTTGGCAGTTGAAACCCACCAGCTGCTCGGTGGAAGACAGATGTAGCAGTCTGCTTCTGTAAAGATTTCAGCCTTGGAAGGCCTATGGGGCAGTTCTACTCATCCTGTAGCGTTGCTACGAGTTGGAATTGACTTGACGGCAGTGGGTTTGGTTCGGTTGGAATACTTTCTCAGAGGCATTGGTGGTTCAGTGATAGAATTCTAACCTCCCAGACAGAAGATGAGGTTCTATTCCTGGCCAGTGCACCTCAAGCACAGCCACCACCATATGTCACCGGAGGCTTGACAGGTTTCAGCGGAGCTTCCAGACTAAGATGGACTAGGAAGAAAGACCTAATGACCTGCTTCTGAAAATCAGCCAGTGAAAACTCTGTGGGTCACAGCAGTTCAGTCCACAACTGATCATGGGGATGGTGCAGGACCAGGCAGCATTTTGTTCTGCTCCACGTGGGGTCACCATGATTGGGAGCCACCTCATTGGCAGCTAAGAACAACAATACTTTCTCAGGGCTCTGGGTGCAAGTAGGCAGCTGTTTGTTTCAGTGAGGTAGAGAAATTTTATATATCCTGGCATTATTTGTATAATTATAAAATTTAAGCAAATAAATACAAACAAAAAGCTGGAGTACCAGAGTGCTTTCAGGAGTTCTTGTTTTAAGTGTCCGTTGTTTTTACTCACGCTGCTATAGAAAGATGGCAGCTGTTTTACACGTGTGAGATAATGGAGACAGCTGCCCAGCAAGCACTGACAGTATTGCCCTGCTGCACTTGGGAGAGGCTTTTATCCCTTACTGTATTTGTTTATGAATTATTGGCAGTTTATTTCAGTTAGCATATATTGTTTATAACTTAAAAAATTAAGATGAAAGGACCCACTAGGCTTTGACCTTTTCCTGTTTCTCAGCAAAAGAGAGCATGCAGATATAAATGAGTCTTCTCGGGAACCGAGGTCCCTGTGTCTCCAGAGGTTCAGTTCTCTCGCCCATGCTTTCATAAACCTTACTTCTTTATTAGGACAGACTCCATGTTCCCTGGGTCCCCCTGTAACACAGAGCCGTGATGGGAGAAGACTTACTCCAACTGACTGGCTGATGGTCAGCAGCCAGTTCACGAGGAAAGCCTCCTCACACTTGGTAACCCATGTCGCATCCTCTTCTTAGGGTGTGTACAAGCCCCGTCGGAAATACAAACGCCAGCGGGGAGCAGAGGAGCTGCTGGACGAAGAGTCCCGAATCCATGCTACACTTCTGGAATATGGCAGGTGATGAATGAGACCCAGTTTAGATGTTGATGGATGAAACTGTTTAAAAGAAAAGCTAATTTAAATTACTTCATTTGCATTAACTTGGTTGGCTTTAATCTGATTGAGTTTACTGTTTGGGGCCCGGAGATTTCCAGCCTGAGGGACTTTCCTGTCCTGTACTGAATAACTGAAGGTTTTGTGGGTAGCTTCCATAACCGCTGTAGAGCCCTGGTCTTTAAAATTCCTCGCCGGAAATGTGTTCGTAACTGTGCACCCTGGCTCTGCCTTCCCTGGGCAGTTGGGGTGATGGGGGAACTTGCAGAGGCCTCAGACTGCCCCTGTCTTTGTTAAAATTTTTGGTGAACTAATAGAATTGAAGCACTTACAGCCGTTTTATTTTATGTGTTGAAGTGATGATTTTGGTTTCCTGTGAGGATTGCCCTGACTAGGAAAATGAAGAAGTTAGGAGTAGTTTTCTCACTTCTTAAAAACATCTCTAATTAAAAAAAAAAAATCTTATTTTTATATGCCTAGTTTTTACTCTAAAAAAATATGACAACAACAAAAAAACACAAAGAAATGCTTTTCTCCACTAAATTTTCTGGTTGGCACTTGGTATTAACCTTCATTTGTGTCCTGCATTCTCTACTTAGGGTAACTGACTCCTTGATGTGAGTACTTCTCCTGAGCGTCCCTCCTCTGTCCTGGGTGTGGCTGCTGTGTGCTGCTCTGCCTCATACCCCAGCTCTTGCTAGGCGGCTGCCACTAGCATCCCCCTGAGTGAGCATCTGAGGCTTCTCCCCCGAGAGAGATGGAGAGAACTGGGAAGAAATTAGGTTTAATTATTTCACCTTTCAGTGGAAATCGCAACCACCAATTTTTTTTTTTTTTGAGCGGTGATTTGGGATCAGGTCCTTCCTTCCTGACAGTAAAAAGGAATCCATGTAAAAGGAAATCAAGTTAGTTCTGGTCCCAGCTGTGTGTGGCGGCTGTCATGACCATTGCTGCTGTGAACTGAACACCTGGTCTGAGTCAGGTGCGGCCAGACCAGCTACATAGTCTGCAGTCCCCAAGCAAAATGAAAGGCAGGGCCCTCTTAAAGCATTACAAATGTCAACACAGTGACAGCAACCAAGAGCAGGGCCCTCCTAAGCGTGGGGTCCTGAGCCACTCACGAAGCTGACCCTGGGCACCATTATGGGGTCTTTCTAGCCAAGCCCTAGCTGCAGTGGGCAGGTGAAGCTGTCCAGGTCTGAGCAGGCCAAAGCTGGAGAGACAGTCCCCATGGGGTCACACGTTCCAAAGCTGAAGGGTACATGGGGGAATGGTGTGGGTTTTGTTCGTTTTTATTGCACATACCTCTATTTTTTTCATTATCGAAGAACATCAAGCATTCTGGGGATGGAAAGGAGTTGGAGATTCAGTAAATCACCCAGCTCATTGAGGTCATGATGGCCGTATTTGAGGATTTTGTTTTGAATTTCTGAGTTTCAAATTGGGCCTTTTGCATTTGTGTCATAGGTGGACATTGTTATCACCATGTGATGGCTGGGTAAAGTAGGGACTTCCCGGCCCATCCTCAGGATTGGCTGGTTCAAGTCTAGACCATAGTCTGGCTTGGCTCTCTTTAGAGAAAGGAGCACAGCATGGGTTTTGTTTGTGACTGCGCTCACATCTGGAGTGCGAGAAAGCAGTGTCTGAACACCAGTGTTAGTTCCTTTTGGTGGGGTCTGCTGATTTCCTTGGAAACTCTATGGGGCAGTTTTACTCTGTCCTACAGGGTCACTGTGAGTCGGAATCGACTCGACGGCAGTGGCTTTTCTGGTGACTGGTTGATTTCTAAGCCTAGAGTAGATGTTTGATGAAGGGTTTTTTTTGTTTGTTTTTTTAAGGGAGAGATTATTTTGTTTTCTTTTTAACTTTTCTGGCTGGCAGAGAATGAGTTGGTGTAATGGATATTCTGTTCGTTTATTTAGCTCGTTCCCCTCCTTTTTGAGAATGGTAATGATAGCATCAACTGAGAGTCAGAAAAGTTAAAAAATAACTTGCCCAAGGTCATAAAGCCTTATTAAGAGGCTCAAAGTGAGACTTCAAGTCTCTCGAACTCCAGAAGCATGTCATTATTGTCGTCTACAGATGTTGTCTGATTCTCAGTGAGACTATATTTTTCGGCCCTTGGCTTTAGAAAGACAGGCCCCATCTCTGTTGGACTGAGCTGAACAAGAAGAGAGCAGTTATGAGAACTGACAGAGCTAATTGAGTAACACTGAAACCCCTAAGGAGTGTGTTTTTTATTCCCTATCCCTGGGAAGGCCCTGCCCTCCTTTTTGGCCACCCTACACTTTTCTCCAGGTTCTGTTCAGTACTCTCCACTGCCTGGAAATCTTTCCTTTTAGATGAGGATTACATCACAGTATGTTTGTAAAGAGCTACGAACAGTTTCTTCTCTGTAGAAGGCAGTCAGCACTCAGTAAATGTTAACTATCAGCTGCTATCCTCATCAACATTATTTATCGTTGTTATTAGTAGCAGCAGTTTTCAGTTCTCAGATGCCCTTAAATGTGACCTTTAGATTCAAATTAGGGTCCTATCCTGAGCCTCCTCTTTCTGTTGTTGATGTCCTTGGGCTTGTTGTTTTCGTATACTCATCACCCTTGGTGCCAGCCCTCCCTCCAGTCCCAGGAAACCTCAGTCCCTCAGTCAGGTACAGCTGGCTGTCTGCTGGCTTTGGGGCTCACTTTGCTCCACTTTCTCTTTGCCCTCACTATTCTGACACACCTCAACTGCTTGTGCACACTACATGACTACAAGTGTAGTAATCCAAACCCCTGTCTATTTCCATTGCTTCTATTTCCTCCTCTTCTGTTTTCTTGAGACCAAAGAAACCCCAAACCTATTGCCATAGAGTCAATTCTGACTCATAGCAACCCTACAGGACAGAGTGGAACTGCCCACAGGGCTTCCAAGGAGCTGGTAGATTTGAACTGCCAACCTTTGGGTTAGGCGCCAAAGTCTTAACCACTGCGCCACCAGGGCTTCCTCCTCTTGATAAGGGGAAGGTGTTTTGACTGCTAGAGTGAGAGAACCTGAAAGTAGTGTTTCTTCTTTTGCATCGAGGGCCACTCATCCTCGGAGGCCCACCGTGTTCTCTGGCTTGAAGGTCAGCATCCCAGCTTCTTCCCTCTGTTTTGACTTTCAGCTGCTCAAATAAGGCTGGAGTCTGAGCCTGGTCAGCCATGCTGAAGGCCTCAAGGGCTGTGAATCTGTTAAAAACATGTTTGGATTTTTTTTTTTTTTTAAATATTGTGGTGTTAGAAAAAAACAAGAAGACTCATAGCTTTTGTTTTAGACTTAAGCAAAATTGCAGCCCTATAATATTTCAACTTTTTATGGGTTCAGTCAACTTTTAGGGACTGACTTAAACCCCTAACCATACTATAAAAACTGCCACTGGGGAGATGGTATTTTATGTCCTGTTTGACACACAAGTGAGATTTTGAAGTGCAACATCTAGAATGCTGGATTTAGCCCATTCTCCACTATTGGAGGCTTAATTCTGAGTTGCTTTGAAGTCATTCCCTAGGTAGTAAATGAAGTATGACGTATCTCTCCCAATCTTAAACCCTGGTGGCGTAGTGGTTAAGTGCTACAGCTGCTAACCAAAAGGTCAGCGGTTCGATTCCACCAAATGCTCCTTGGAAACTGTATGGGGCAGAGGTCTTAGAGTGAGTCAGAATTGACTCAACGGCAGTGGGTTTTGGTTTTGGGTATGATGGTAAGGCCTGTGACATACTCAGAGAGGGCATTTAATAAATGCTTGTTGAATGAACAAAGAACAGAGCTCAGAGTACTTAGTACTTAGGGGTTTTATTTATTTATTTTAATGTTCCTACTTCGTTCTGGATTCCAGATAGTTTTCTTAATCTTGCCTGAAGCAATTGTTCATGAAGGTTATTTTATTTTCTAGAACTGTGATGTCCAGTATGGTAGCCACTAGTACATGTGGCTGTTGAGCGCTTGAAATGTGACTAGTGTAGTTCAGGGACATAATTTTAATTTTAATAAATTTAAATTTAAAAAACTGAGGCTTGATGCAGTTATTGGGAAACTTTGTTTAGAACAACTTGGGGTGGAATCTGCTAATTTAAAATTATGTATGTGGCTCTCATTGTATTTCTTTTGGACTGTACTGTTCTAGACGATGGGCATCCTTGATGCTAAAGACCAAATCCTAGTCTGGGGTATGAGGAAGTGACCTGGGTGGCAAGAGGCCAGAGCTCTGTTGGTGCCGACAGGGCAGGACGTGAGCAGAGGTGCTGAGTCAGGGCTAAAGAAGAGGAAGGCAGGCTCACGTTGAAGCAGTGGCACTGTGCGTCAGCTGGCACTTGGGAGAAAAGGACAGGGCTGACAGAGCAAGAGGAGAGGGAAGTTGAAGGCTAGAGCGACACGACCTGCCTGGGAATGGTGAGAGGGCAGTGACTGCTGCTGTAATGTGAATGAGTCAAAGCGTTCACCTCCTCTTACTGAGGCATGATAAACAGGCAGCAAGGGATACCCTGTTCTCCTGGTAAAGATGAGACAACAAGGAAGAGTCCTTCAGAGATGGCAGGACCAGTGGGCACAATGAGATAGACTTTAATGGGCATCTAAAGACAGCTTCTTTTTGTCACGGAAGCATTGCTACCATGTCACACGGAGAAGGAGGCCTTGAGAAAAATCAGTGTATTGAACTTTATTAAAGGAGATGTTCCTTAAGCTCCTACGGTGTGCCAGGTGGGAGCAGTGATGGTTCAGTGGTAGAAGTCTCGCCTTTCCATGTGGCAGACCCAGGTTCAATTCCCCGCCCGTGCATGTCATACACTACCCAATACCCATCTGTCAGTGAAGGCTTGCGTGTTACTACGATGCTGAACAGGTTTCAACAGAGCTAGATTAAGGCAGATTAGGAAGAAAGGCCTGGTGATCTCCCTCCAAAAATCAGCCAGTGAGCCTGTGGGTGACACCGGTCCAGTCTGTAACCAAACATAGGGATGGTGCGGGACTGGGCAGGGCTTTGTTCCATCGTGCAGGGGTTACGATGAGTTGGAGGCTGACTTGATGGCAACCAGCAACAACATGTGCCAGGCACAGAAGTAGGTACTGTTCACACTAGCCAAAAATTGTGTCCATCAGCTAATGAATGGATACACAAAATGGGGGTTTTCCATACAATGGAATGTTACATACATACAGATTGCCCTCAAGTTGTTTTCGACTCATAACGACCCTAAAGGACAGAGTAGAGCTGCTCCATGGGGTCTCCGAGGCTGTAGTCTTTACAGATGCAGACTGCCACGTCTTTCTCCCGGGGAGAAGCTGGTAGGCCCAAACCACCAAGCTTTTGGCTAGCAGCAGAGCATTTAACCGCTGAGGAATGAAGTATTGATTCATGCTACAGTATGGATGAACCTGGAAAACATTATGCTGAGTGAAAGAAGCCAGACACAGTAAGGCCATCTGTTGTATGATTCCTCTATATGAAGTGTCTAGAATATATAAATTCACAGAAATAGACGAGAAGCTTAGTGGCTTCTAGAGGGTGGGGGAAGGGGAAAACTGGAGTGAGCTACTAATATTTGTAGGTTTCTTGTTGGAAATATTCTGGAATTAATGGTGATGATCCTACAACACAGTGAATGCACTTAAAGCCATTGAAGCGTACACATTAAAATGGTGAATTACATGTTATGTGAATTATACCGCAATTTAAAAAAATGTAAAAAAAAAAAAAAAGGGAGAGAGAGAATGAAGGGAGTTCCCTTCCTTAAGGAGGTCAGCAGAGATTTAGGTGACTTCACCTCACAGGTAACTCTTGTACACTGACAGATGTGCATGTCCCTCACAGAAGCACAGGTTGGGGCGCCTGACCTAGTTAGGGTGGTCAGAGAATCTTGCCAGAGCCTTTATCTTCAAGGAGTAGATGGGACCCAGGAATTGAGTCACTCAGACTTGGTTGTTTACTGCTTTCTCTAGAAAATCCACAAAGTCCCTGGGCTGTAGATGAGGGTTGTCTCCTGAGGGTGTGTTATCTGCCTGAAGGGTCTCCACAGTCTAAAGACCTGGAAAACAAAGGAACAGCAAGGATTGGAGGACACTCCTAGGAGCGGGAAACTCTGGTGAGACCTATATTGGTCAGAGTTCCTTGGTGGAAAACACAGCCAAGCTAGTTGCAGCAGGAAGGGATCGATTACAGCGATCAATGGGAAGGCGTAAGAGATGAAATCTAGGCTAAGCCAGAGTCAGCAACCTAGCCCCACATTAGAGCAAGCTGGGCCTCCAGGGTTGCTGCTGCTTCTGCCAGGATCAGCAAGCTAGCGACCAGTGGAATTGGGAAGCTGGTGCTACAGCTGATGGCAAGAGAACCATACCATTACTGTCAAAATCAGATAGCTGTCTCGGCAGAGAAGGAATCTGCTGCAACAGCTGCTGGCCCCAGAACCAGGCTGCTTCTACTGTGATCCACACCAGCCCAATGTATCCTTTATGCCTTCCTTCTTCCCTCATGTAACTGTTGTTTGTTCAGAGTCTCCTGCAAATGCATCTGATTGGTAGAACCTATATGTAACATTCAGATGGAAAATTGTTGTTGTTGTTAGGTGCTGTCAAATCGGTTCTGACTCATAGTGACCCTATCAGACAGCGTAAAACTGTCCCATAAGTTTTCCAAGGAGCGGCTGGTGGATTCGAACTGCTGGCCTTTTGGTTGGCAGCCCAGCTCTTAACTACCGTGCCACCAGGGCTCCAAATGGAAAATAGAGTCTTTGGCTTTCCAGCTTCTGCAGTATAGGAAGATGCAGTAACAGGCTGCAGTAGATGTTGATTAAACCAGTTCCCAGTATCTGCCATAGGCCCTTTACGGAATTCCTGTGGATACTCAAAATCTAACCTTGGTCTTCTGCACTTTGGGCTTGCAGATTTATGCCTAAGGGGTGGACACACCATTGGGTAGACTGGTGGTAGAGTGCCCAGCAGGAACTTTTTGGCCTCTCCAGTTGTATGACAGCCTGTCTCAGGTCACGAGATACTTCAGCTTCTTGATTTCTGCACTTTCTTTCCCACTTGTGTTTAATGTTTTCATTCACCAAACATTGAGAATACAAAATGTAAAAGTAGAATCATTGCCGTCCAGGAGAAAGACACATGCAAACAGCAGTTGGACGTGATTGCTGTCTGGGAGGTGGAGGAGCATGCACAGAGGCAGGGATAGATGGGCCAGGGCAGAGTATGTGGGGGCGGTTTCCCAGAGGAGTAGCTTTGGAGCTGAGTGTGTGTGGAGGGGTGAACAGGGAAGTGGGGGAGAGAAGAGAACAGCACAGTGTGCAGAGCTGCCCGTTGGCAAGTAGATGGAACAAGAGCATGGAAGACGGGCTGCTGGAGGAGAGGCTGAACTGCTGTTAGGCAGGGCCAGAGAAGTGAGGCCTCAAAGAGGGTGCCAAGGAGTCCCATTTTCTCCTGAGAAAAGAGGCCCGCATTGATGACCATGGGCCGGGCCAGTGCAGAAGTTGCATAAGGTGTAGGGAGGAGGAGTGGGAATGCTTGTTTGTAGGCTTGGGATAGAAAAGCACCTAGAGCTGGAAAGCCAGCGCACTGACCCAGCAAGCCAGGAGTGGCGGGCTAGGCCAGAGCAGAAGCCCTTAACGTGTTTTCCTTAAATGCTTGCATATGACTTTCTTCCCTTACTAATTGTTTAAAGGTAAGTGAGGCTCAGTGCTTTGCATTATGCTTTTTGTTTTAGGTTGAATGGTTTTTGCATTGTTATATTTGCCCCCCCCCCTTTTTTTTCCCAAGCTTAGAGTAATTAAAACCAAAAAAACTAAACTGAAGTGTTTTCTTTGAATTTAAGGTTGCATGAAGTGAATACACAACATCACTGGCATCGTGTTTTGGTGATGTTTGCGAGTAAAAAACGTGCTGGACCGAGGTTGTGAAAGTAGCTATTAGAGAACATGTCTGGCTGAGTGAACACGTTCACAGTTGTTTATATCAGCTTTTTTTAAAGGCTTTTAGCTTAGACTGTGGTTGTGAGATGCAGTTCCCCATTCAGAAAGTAATGATTGCACTTAAAAAAAATGTTGCTCTCTACACTGGGAGTTCCCGTTTACAGTATTTATATAGCAAATAGGATGGCTGGCCATTTGTTCAAAAAACATTGGAATGTGTTTGTGGTTAGGCACTTAGAATGGTTTTCTCAGTCACCAAGTAGCCTAAATTCTCTCTGGTACTTCCATGTAAAAATCCAACCAAAATGCATTCAACAGAATTTATTGTGATTTGTGGATAGTCATTGAACTCCCTTTTTTTGTGGTCTGCAGGAGATACGGATTTAGCCGCCAGAGCAAAACAGAGAAGGTAAGAAAAGCATAGATAATGGGAGAGAATATTTGAGAGATGGAAGTGCCCCCCACCCCCTCTGCGTTGCCTCTGCCTCTGCCAAGCTGGGCGGTAGCTCCCTGGGAGTCGGGGGTTGGGGACTGCCGCCCAAAAGGCTAGGACCCTGGGCAAGCGGAGCAGCGGGATGCACCAGCCACCTTTGGCCACCGCATCTCCTTCCTGCGTTTCCAGCCTGCTCCGTCGGGGACCTAACGTGGGTGTAGAGGCTGGAAGTGAGGGATGACTAAGAGTTGTAGCTCCAGAGTCAATCACATGGGGGCTGATTGACTCTTAAAAGTATAAAGATGAAGTCCACTGCAATGAGAGAGACTCTAGACAGGTGTGACCAGACGGCAACGAGCTAGAACACAGCCATAAATTACAGGCGTGCCTGGTCATAAGACATCCCAGTGTGGAAAAATCGGGTGAGTCGGGATGGGGTTTCTGCCCTCACCAAGGAGTCACAAAGATGTCCGTTAACCTACATGTTTGTTAATGATTCTTCATTGTCAGCAGCAGGGCAGGCATCCATCTTAGCGCCAGACCCTTCCTGTGTCCCACGCCCCCTGTTAAGGACTCTGCATGTATCTGTTCACTTACTCCCCTGAACAGCTGTCTGTGGAAGATACTTATTCTTGTTTTTCAGCTCAAATAACTGAGGAGCTGAGAGGCTAAGTGATTTGTCTAAGATCCCCCAGCTCATAAAGTGCCATAATGGGAATCTTTCAGATATCAAAGCCTGTGCTCTTAAGTGCTGCCTTTCTACAAAAATGTGCCCTCCGAAGTGGCCAGTGGCTTCTCAGAGTCCCGCAGCTTGGGATCTATTCATAACCTGTCTCAGTCTCCACCAACTCCAGATTTTCTTGAATGGGAGATTACTCCTTCTGTTCTCCTGCCACCCCTGCCCTTATCCAGGTCCCCTGTCCCTTTGTCCATCCAGGAAGCCAGCCTCTCTCTGCTTCTGGGGTTGACTGTCCGTCAGTCATTGGAGGCAGTGACAGAAACTAGGAGCATACCTTCTAGAGCCAGACTGGCTGGTTTCAAATCCTAGCTCCACCCTGCATAGTGACTGTGGACAGTTATTTAATCACCGTGCCTTAGTTTGCAGCATCTGTAAAGTGGGGGCAGTCATTGTGCCTACTCACAGCTTGTTGTGAAGATTAAAACGTGAAGGACTTAACGATGATGTGACATGTAGTAAACACATTGTAGCATTAGCTATTATTATTATTAGTTCACTGGCAATTAATCACTGATTATGTTGTCTTTTCTTTTTTCTTACTATTTATTTTCTCCACATTTGTGTTTTCACCCAACTAAACAATCGTTTCCTCCAGAGCAGGATGTTTTCTGTATTTAAGTGTGTCGTGTGGCATCTGGTGTGTATTAAGGGTTTTAAATGTGTAGATTTTACTTGGTGTGTGATTTGTCTGAAAAAAATATCTGTATATGACTGTATTTGGAAATGAGGCAGTTTTATTATGACTAGAAAAATCATGAGATGCCCACGAAATAGTATTCGCACTGGGTTTGTCTTGTCATTCCTATGTCAGAGTACACATTTGAATTGGAAGTCTTGTCCCCTATAGATACGTCCAGCACTTAGGAGCTTAGGGTCTTCCCATGTTTGACAGTAGCCTTGTGATAGAAAGCACCCTAGAGCTGGGATGGTCCTCGAAGGGCATCCGAGTTCAGCCCTTAGAAGACTCTGCTATGCAGAGATGGTCAGCCCAGGGTCACCCAGCTGGTGGATGGCAGATGTGGAATTTAAACCAAGAAGGCTAGGCTTGCAGCCCATGTTTTAAAAATCATTAATCCAGGCTGTCTGGGTATGGTGTGGCCTGAGGCTGGGTCCAGAGCATGGAGCTTGATCACCAGGTGAAGTTTATTTGTGTTTTTATCCTTCAGACCAGTGGTTTTGGAACTTTTTGATCATTCTCAATAGTGAGAATTTTGTTTTTCATCATGGCCCAGCACCCAGACACATCCCATGCATGCATACCCCAGAAACAAAGGTTCACAAAATCATTCTTAACCCTTTACTGCCTGCAGAGTACTCTGATATGTTCTATTATTTTTCTTAAATTTATTTAGATGCTAGTCATACCTGCCAGAGCCCTGGTGGCACACTGATTAAGAGCTATGGCTGCTAACCAAAAGTTCGGCAGTTCAAATCCACCAGCCGCTCCTTGGAAACCCTACGGGGCAGTAGAACCCATAGAAACCCTATGGCGCAGTTCTACTATGTCCTATAGGGTCGCTATGGGTCGGAATCGACTCAACAGCAACAAGTTTGGCTTGGTTTTTTAGTCATACCTGCTAAATTTTGGTCATACCACTAATGAGCCTCAAGCAAGAGCCGTGGTGGTGCAGTGGCTAAGCGCACAGCTGCTAACTGAAAGGTCAGCAGTTCGAACCCACCAGCCACCCCTCAGGAGAAAGATGTGGCAGCCTGCTTGTGTAAAGATTACCATCTTGGAAACCCTATGGGGCCCTCTACTCTGTCCTGTAGGGTCCCTTTCTGTGGGTTTGGTTTTGGAATGAGCCTCAACTAGCAATTTCCAAAAACACTCCTTTTAGGCTGCGGTCTGCTGTTGAAAGTATTGAGGTAGAAGGAAAGCCCAAAGTATAAGTCTGGTAAGGTGTATGGCCTGATAGTCATTTAATCAGCAAGCACTGTAGAAATGGAGGCAGGCATTCACCAGGCCCTGAAGCCCAGCTTGTTCAGCCTGTGGGTTGAATGGAAACTCAGGTCTCTGGAGTTTTCCATTCTCTCTTAGGCTGTCTCGACTGTCCATATCTGTGTGTTTTCTTTCACAGACTCATCCTTTTTTGCAGTGTTGTTCTTTCTCTGCTCAGTCTCCAACTCTAGCGCTCAGCCATTTTCCTGTTTTCCCTTTCAGGCCGAGGACAAGAAATCAGCACTTTCTGCAGGGCTCTCAATGGCAGAAAAAGCTGAAGCCCACGAGGAAGACGAGCTCCAAGCTGCTGAAGAGGTGTGTGGCCCAAGTACGCCCTCTGAGGTTTCTGTTTAAATCATTTGGGGAGAAATTTCACTTTTATCTCCAGCTTTCCAAAATGACCAGCTGCCCCCAACAGCCAGCTGCTGGGAGCTAGCCTTTCATGCCCATTCCAGTCCCCTTACCCCACCAGTATGAGGGCTGCCATAAAACGAGGTCAAGGAAAACAACCCCCGGATTTCACACAAAGACCTGTTTAGGCATTCTGCTTCACTCTTACATGGTCACAACCCCTCACTGCTGCTTCTCCCTGTTCCTTTTCAGCAGCGTATTCAGTCACTGATGACCAAGATGACCGCCATGGCAACTGAGGAGGTGAAGCAGGAGTGGTCGGGGTGGGGAGGGCAGTGGAGGTGTCGCCTGTTTCCTCTGGTCTTTCTTTGGGGAAGCTTTTTATGAGTGTGTAGTATTGCTGTCCATGTAACCTTGGGGAGGGAGCCTTGAAAAGGACCCTTGTGAGATTAGGATGGAGACCGCCATGTTGGAGTTTCAGCCCTGCCTCTCTGTAACTGCAGGTTACACCCTGTGTTAAAGGAGCCCTTGTGCTCTGCTTCCTTCCAGCACCATCTAGATAGAAAATGGAACACAGAGTTTATAGTTGGTCTTTTAGTTAGGTGCTTTGAAAGGATCATTCTTGTTTAGATTGGGAAAGGCCTGTGGCAGTTAATAAATATTTTAGGGACTCTGAGATTTCTCTTCCTCCCCTGTTTATACTTCTCCCCTACCTGAGTCCTAGCCCCATCAACTCCCCTGCAGGCTCTGGTCAGTGACCCTCATGAAGAGAGACCTTGGGATGGAGCAGAGGGTGAAAAACTATTCATTTTTCCAGGATACCCAAGGTCTGAGGATAATTTAACACAGTTGGGAGGTAGAGGGGTGGCTTAACGTTTGTTTTAAGGATTGTTTTGTCCCTCCTTGATGAATATGTGAGCAAAAGCTACGGTATTCTCCCCCCGGAATATTACCTACTTTGTGATAATGCTCTGAGTGCTCAGGTTTCCCAGATCTGTGAAAGACAAGGCATGGCCTGAACACATCCCCCCTGTGATTGCAGAGCCGGCTTACCGCAAGCTCCGTAGGCCAGATCGTGGGCCTGTGCTCCGCTGAGATCAAGCAGATAGTGTCTGAGTATGCTGAGAAGGTAAGTTCCAGGCCCAGCTGGAGTCTTGGCCTCCAAGGCTTTGTTATGCACCAAGGCTTTGTTCTCTGACACCCCCTCGCCCTGGCAGTGATGGCACCAGGCACCTTTGTCAGAGACAGACCCTGCTGTGCCATGCAGAGCAGTCAGCATTTGCCCATTAGCTAAATTAATTTTGTTCTGCTATGTCTACTTTTCTATAAATATGAAGAAAAAATCTGTCTCTCCAAGCAATTATCGCCTGTGATAAATTGATGCCTGGGGTATAGCACAAGCATTTCTCTTCCTCTTCTTATAGCTTGAGCTCAGTTTGGTGGTGGAGCTGAGGAAGAAAGCTTTCCTGCTTAGGAGATAAACCCCATAACTCAGCCAAGCCCAAGGCAGAATTTTTTGTTCTACTTTATAAAAAGGGTGTAGGCCAAACAAAGACCTGAAAGTCATATTTCAGCATTAGATTTTTTTTTTTACCCCCAATTTTTTTTTTTTTTTAAGCATAGGCAGTAGGACCTTGAACATTTCAGGGAGACAGTGATTAATCATTTGCACGTAAGTGATTCCAGCCTGGCTGAGATGTAATATCAGTGAAGTCAGATTTATGGGGCGTGGCTTCCTATCCTTCCTTCTCCAGCCGTAGGCAGTCTGCCCACTTAAAATGTGGATGTCTATTGAAGCGTCAGCTTTGCTTTCCCTCTCTCAGAAGCCTTTGACCCCTACCCCTCTGTGCAGCACCGCTCTGAAGAAGTGCACAGATGGCATAGTCAGGGAAGCAGTCCCTGAGCTCCAACGGAGTATAATCTGCCATACACACTGCAGGCCGTCATTGCTCACCAAGTGAGGGGTCTGCTTTCTGAGCATGACAATCAGTAAAACAGCTTGGACTGTCCCGGAGATAGGGTTCCCTTGTTCTCCTCTCCCATCCCCACGTTAATGCTTCTTCGCGTGGGTTTTCTAATCCAACTGACTTAGCAACCAGAACATTTTCTGTTTCCATTACCACCTAGGAAAGCTGATACTGGACAAAGTGTCATCTGAGATTTGACCAGGAGAGGATTCAGGTTATCCTTGAGGCTTCCCTGTTAGGAACTCTTCCACAAGGTACAGATAAACTCAAAAGACTTGAAGATGTTGGTGTGGAAGGAGTTAGCCCTGCCCGAGAAGGAAGTGTCTAGATTTACTGCTGGCATGTACACCTGAATAGCAAGCGTGTGAGTCTTCCTGCTCTTATGTGGCCACATAACATGGCTGAATCCATTTTAAAAAAAAAAAAAAAAGGATGACTGGATGGGGCATTCACAGCTGTTTCTACAGGGACCGTGATTTCTGTTTTTATACTTACCCATTGGGAGCGCAGGGGAGCTCAGATCATTTTAAGAGGGAAAGCAGGCAGGCAGACCCAGGCCGTCTCCTTTGGTTGGCAGGACACCCCTCCTTCCCGGCCCTCTTCCTGTCTGGGAGTCCTGGAGCGTACCTATCTTCCCGAGTCAGCTCTGCCTTTTCCCTGTTTCCTTTTGGGTCTCTTTGTCTCTTTATCCCCTGAGCTTTCTCTTCCTTACCCTTGCACAGTGACGTCTACCCCACTCCAATGGCTGCATTTTGGTGTTCTTTATCCTGGACTATTCTCTACCACCATTCTGTCCTGCCAGAAAAGAATAAAATTAGAAGTAATTTTGGACAGGAAGCAATGCCAAGTCTCTTTCCAAGGACGTATAAAATTAAACTTCTCATGAATAGTTGGAGGTCAAGAGTTCATTGTTTGATTGTGTTGTTTTCATTGAGTAGATCGTATGGCATTAAAGAGGAAGGTTTTTAGAATTAAATTGCCTTTAATCCTATCCCCGTATGGCAGTTATTTCACATTTGTATACTGCCTTCCAGTGTTTCTCCTCACATGTTCATAGTAGTACATGGTGGCAATCACGTATGTCTAAAGGAGATAGAATGGGTACGGTGGTCAAAACACTTCAGAAGCATTTGGAGTTCTATCTTGGTTCATATCTCTCCTGCTTCCCAACTATGTGACCTTGGCCAATTTATTTAACCTTTTTTAGTCCTGGTATCTTCATCTATAAAATAGGAATAATAATATTTTCCTGGCAGAATGTTGTGAAGATTAAGGGACCAAAACCCAAAACCAAACCCACTGCCGTCGAGTCGATTCCGAATCATAGCGACCCTATAGGACAGAGTAGAACTGCCCCATAGAGTTTCCAGAGAGCGCCTGGCAGATTCAAACTGCCGACCCTTTGGTTAGCAGCTGTAGCACTTAACTACTATGCCACCAGGGTTTCCAGTTAAGGGACATGCAACCAAAAATGTCTAAAACAGTGCCAAACACATTATAGTTAATGGTTGGCAGCCTCATTGTGCTTTTGTAGTCTGCTTTTTTTTGGTCACATCAAATTATAAATATTTTCCATGTTTCTAGTCTTCACACTTGTATTAATGACTAGATAATCTGTGTGTTTATAAGTACAGTTCATTAAACATTTCCCTGTTGATAGACTTTTAAGTTGTTTCTGTCTGGCATTGTAAATGTAACACTTGTGAAATCTGAGGAGATAGTTTCTGCTAAAAGGTTTCTTAGGAGTTGGATGATTGGGGTAAGTATGACTCCTGCTCTGTATTGCTTTACAAATAAATCATATCAACATAAAACTGTAATACTAGTGAAAGTCCTTCCCAGCACGGCCCCAGACTTTCTAGCTTTGAGTGTTCATTTGTCTCACTTGGTACTTTCCCAAACCAAAAAAATCAAACCCATTGCCATTGAGTGAGTTCCAACTCATAGCGACCCTATAGGACAGAGTAGAACTGTCCCATTGGGTTTCCAAGGCTGTAATTTTTAAAGAAGCAGGCTGCCACATCTTTCTCCCGCAGAGTGGCTGGTAGGTTCAATTAGCAGCTGAGCACTTAACCACTGTGTCACCAGCACACTTCTAACTTGGTACTTTAATTGCTGTCACATGGCACCTCTTTGGCCCACTGAGAGGACTGAACTTGGTTCCATGTTTTTGTTTACTCTTTCTATTTCCTTCTATGTGAATTGTTTATAGCCTTTACTCTTTCAGTTTTTGGATATAGGATATATTTCTTGTAAATTTGAGTAAAGTCTATTTAGATTTAAATATTTTGTCTTTGTGGTGCAAGTATTTCTCAGATTATTTATTTTTGCATTGTTTCTTAATATATGCAAGAAATTTATCCTAAATTGATCAGGCTTTTTCTTTGCTACTGTTTCTAAATGAGAGGCTAATCATTTTTCCCTGAACCTGATAAACTTATCCATTACATTTCAGCTTATCTTGTATTAGGATGTTTAAATCTTTAACCTACATACAGTTCATTTTTTTTTTTTTTTTGGTCTAAAGTGTGGATCTAACCTAGTTTTCCTGCTCCTGTCACTTACCCTAAAACCATTTATCAAATAATTTCTTTATACTCATTTGAAACTCTTAACTTTATTGTACCTTTCTGTTCTGCACCTAGTTTAAGCTGTATATGCACTCTTTCTTGTATTATTGGTTTATTCTATTTTTATGTAAGTTCCATGATAAAGCCACGTTTGTTTCTGTTCATTTGTTTGATGGCTTTGATTTTGTTACTTTGTCAGTGCCCTGTAGCCAGAGATCAAAGGAACATACCTGTAGTTGAACAGGTTGAGTTTATTGCTCACTGCAGTGAGGGAGGACATACCCAGCGGGGCATTTCAGTAAGAGGGCGTTGGAAAGGACTTGTTATAGGGTTTGGGCTTGTACCAGGTGATTCTGGGGAGAGTTCCAGAAAGTGGGATTTTGCTCTGTGTTGGGTGCTGTAAGGAAGGAGGGGCAGTTCTACAGGTATCTTAGTAAATCTTATCCACAAAGCACGGAGAATGAATCAAAGTTAAATCTGTCTATGCATTTTAGCTGGGATGGGGGAACGTTTGGTCATTTTTGTGATGTGGAAATGTTTGTTTTTGTCTCTGTTCAGACTTTACTGCAGACTGCTCAAGTTTTTGTCCTGATCCGTTACAGTCACAGAGTGGCCTTGTCTATGTCGGTGCTCTTTGAAATGGTTTATGTTCAACACCAGGCCTAGGCGTAGTACAGGCCAGCTCCTAGCAACATGAAGGCCTAGCTGATAGTATCAGGCTAGCTCTCAGATGTCAGGGCTACCTTTCTCTCTTTCAGTTTGTTTGTGTATTTCATTATCTGTTGCTGCTTAAAACAGCATACATTTGTTACCAGTGTCTGTGGATCAGGAATTGGGCAGTTTACCAGAGTTCTCTGCTTATCTCTCACAAGACTGAAATCAAGATGTCAGCCACGGCTACAGTCTCACCTGCGGCTCAACAGGTGAAGGACCCACTTCCAAGCTCATGAGGGTGCTGGCAGAATTCATTTCCTTTTGACCTCTTGGACTGAGGGCCTCAGCTCTTGGCTGGCTGCTAGCTGGAAGCTGCCATCAGTTCCTTGCCATGTGGGCCTCCCCAGCATTGTCACTTGTTTCATGAAAGCCGGCAGAGAACAGTTATCTCCTCAGAAGGAGGACACTACAGTCTTCTGGAACATAAAGGAGCCCCTGGGTAGTGCAGACGATTAATGTGCTTTGCTGCTAACTAACAGGTTGGAGGTTTAAGTCCACCCAGGGGCCCCTCGGAAGAAGGGCCTGGCAATCTACTTTGAAAACCCCAGGGAGCACGGTTCTACTCTGACACATATGGGGTCACCATGAGTCAGAATCTACTGATGGCAACTAGTTGGTTTAATCACATGTAGCTTGTCACCTTTGCTGTTCTTTTGGTTAGAACCAAGTCACAAGTTATACCCACACTCGAGGGGAGAGGATTAAACGAAGATGTGAACAGCAGTCGGCAACGTCACCTTAGGTCTGTCCACCGAAGTTTGTTTTTCTTTTTTAACCTTCCGTTGAACCTTCCGTTGAGCTGAAGCTGGGCACTGGCAATTCATTTAAAAACCATGCCCCTGCATTTCAGGGTCTTGGCAATAAAATCCTTGGAAATAGAGCAGGGATCGAGGGAAGCCGTAGGTGGTGTTTCAGAGAAACCAAAGTTAGGCTGAGGTCAGAATGGATTTTTACTTAGTGAAGAAGAACAAGATAATTTTTGGAGGATGAGAGTATGAAAATGATTTTGTGATCAAGGAACAAGCTGAACAGCCTGCCTGGTGTAAGCATTTAGCATTTGGAAAGTTGAAAGGCATTGGGATATAAAAATGAGGTAAAAGACATGTGTCGGCTTCTTCGTTGGAAAAGTGCATAAGCTCTTATAGCACTGTAACGTGATAAACAATCCCTGTGTTTCCAGCTCTCTGAGGTGTGTAACTCAATTAAATACAGTTCCTATACAGCAGCAGCAGGGAAACCCTGGTGGGGGTGGTGGTTAAGTGCTACGGCTGCTAACCAAAAGGCCAGCAGTTCAAATCCACCAGGCCCTCCTTGGAAACTCTACAGGGCAGCTCTACTCTGTCCTACAGGGTCACCATGAGTCGGAGTCGACTCGACGGCAGTGGTGGGCTACAGCAGCAGAGGAGGAGAATGTGAAGATGCTTCCAGATAAATAATCCACGAGTGTCGGTTTGCCCTGGGCCAGGTGCCCAAGTAGCACCTCTCCCTTTGTTTCCAGAGGGAATATTCTCCCCAGAATCTTCTAGAAGAGGCACCGTAGTCCTTTTTGGTGTTGGGGTGTAATACGTTATGGCATCTTAGTAGTCATCTTTACAGGGAAGTGGAGCCTGTTGCTATAATTTGTGGGAAACTAGACAGCCTGACTGTCCAAAAAATGCTTTTAATCCTCCCTTCTCCTAAATCCTTGTTAGGAGCCAGGAGAAATGGAAGGAAGCTGAGCCCAGGGAAGGTTGGGCCAGGTGAGGTGCAGGGCCCCTAAGAGGGCAGGAAGGGACTCCCCCTAATGCCACATACTAACTTCTTGTTTTTAGCTGCATCAGGTTGACACCCAACTCATGACAACCCCATGTGCAACAGAACAAAACGCTCCCCAGTCCTGCACCATCCTCATAATGGCTTGTGGATTGGACCGTATTGATCCATAGTTTTCATTGGCTGATTTTCAGAAGTAGATCACCAGGCCTTACTTCCTAGTCCATCTTAGTCTAGAAACTCCACTGAAACCTGTTCGGCATCATAGCACACACAGGCCTCCACTGACAGACAGGTGCATTGGCCGGCAATAGAACCTGGGTCTCAAGGCAAGAATTCTACCACTAAACCGCCAGTGCTAATACTACTACTAACTACCCATACATTTTTACCACTTTATTTTTATGCCAGCCAGATCTCCCTTGGCTGACATCTCCCTGAGACAGAATCTGGGAGCATTTTGTAGATCCAGAGCAGAATCTGTCTTTGGGATCAGAAGGAATCTACCCTGAGCCTCCTCTCTGTGCCAGGTACTTTGTATATCGTTATCTCATTTAATTCTCAAAGCCAAGGAGGGTAAGTAACTGGGTGTATTTGCCCAGTGCCATATCGCTGGTAAGTTCCAGGTTTGAATATAGGGCTGTCTGACTTTAAACGTGTCCCCTTGACTAAGTGGAGCTTGCTTAGGGTGAAGTGGACATGGTCTCCTTCACCATCCTTCCGGGCTCTGCAGTGCCCTCCTCCTTTGACCCCGCACCGTCTGACCGCCTCACTTGGGCTAAGAGGAGAGAACGGCCAGGTCATATTGGGAACTGACCACAGAAACAAGTAACAAATGATGCAGCCCAGGCACTGACACACAGCCACACCTAAGCTGCTGCTGAAAGCTATGGGTATTTCTCTCTGGGGTGTCTGGTGACTGTCCAGTCACTGGAGAAGACCACATTAAAATGTTCTCGTCCAGCCCTTCGGATGTAACATTCTAGCCAGAAGACTGTCAACATCTTGATCTTATTTCAATAGGAACATGTGTTTTGGCTCATCAAGGGACTTATTTGTGTAAGGAATTTTTTTCTTAATAGGCTTTTTAAATTTGCCTGTCCAGAAATTTAAAAACCCTGGCATCATTGCTTCTGACCCTTTGATTCCGAAGACCATTCTCTGGCAGTTAATTGGAAGCCTATACTCTATCTTGAATTTGTATCTTTCAAAGAGGACCTGGGGGAGTTGCATCAGGTAATGAGAACCTTGGGTGGAACCGCGGAAAGGTAATGTCCAGGGATGGTCAAAGACACATCTTTGGAAACCCAAAGGAAGGAGAGTTCAGTTCTTTATCTCTTCCACAGAAAGTAAATAACCACATTTAATTAGAGGAGATTTTGTCCCCCTCTGTGGTGATAATTTTCATTCCACTTTATGATGCAATCAGCAGGGAAAAATGTCTCTCCAGCTCTCTCACTCACTCACCTGGACAGAATGTTTTATAGGAGCCCTTTGCTAGCAAGTGATAGAAACCCTGCCCAGGTGGCTAGCATAAGCAAAAGGGAACCTTTGTCAGCTCTCATAACTGGGTGGTCTGTGAGTGCAGGAGCTACAGGGACTCAAACAGCCTCATCATGTCTCTAGGCGCTTGTTTCACTTTGTCTCACTGTGTTATCTCCCTGCAGGCCTGGCCACAGGCGGTTACAGTCTTATAGCTCCCTCCCAGCATCTGTCTATAAAATTCTAAGGAAGGACTTCTCTGTTTGGCTCAGGTCACATGTTCCTTCCCAGGCTAGTCTTTGTAGCCAGGAGGTTAGAGACAGTGACTTCCCAAAGGAAGGGGTTGCTGTTACTGAACCAGAGGATACTGGGCTAGCACCTCCATAAAGCGTTTGCTCATTTTGAGTCCTCAGGAAATTTGTTTAACTAAATTGATGGAATTGACCCAAAAGAACAGCTTGTTAATACAATATCTGCCGTCTTGAGGTAGCTGCCTTGGTGTTATTGTGTTATTTCAGTACCCTGGTTTTATGACCCCATGGCTGTTTCCAGTTGGTATTATGAAGGCCTCTACAAATATTTATCAGGGAAATTGGTACAGTTTTGAAGATACAGTACTTTAAATCTTCAGCTTTTTTGCATTTCTGCCTGAGAACTGACAGAATTGACACCCTAGATGGGATTGATTTATTCTTTCAGCTAGTGTCTGTTGAGCACCCACTGTGTCCCAGGCAGTGTCAGCTGTAAATGGCAGGGATGGAGTTATGAATAAGACATAGGAGTAATAAGCCTGTAAAAAGAAGATAAAATACAGAGTAACACAATTTGTGCACACTCCATGTGGACGCCAATTTCTGCATTTGGTTTGTGTTGCCATTTGAAATGTCAGTTATCTACCCAAAGAAAGTTGCTTAGCATAATTAATATTGAACTTTTTTTTTTTTCTGGTAATAGGCAGAATGGATGGCGTGTTCTAGCTGAGGTGAAATTGAAGAGGATAGTGTAAGAGGGCTGGGGACCGGGTGAAGATTCCACACTGGGTTATAAGGTTGCAGAAGCTTAGGAACCAGGAGGAGACCCTGACTACTTTGTTAGAGAGTCAGAACTGAGCTGGACCCAGTGCTGATTTCTAGTAAGCTAAGATGTGAATGTATTCGATCCTGTCATCCTGCCCTGCCCCGAAACACATTTTTACCACTTTCCGGGAGCATTAGCATATGGATTTAGGGGAGATTGCCCTCTTGGGAGCCTCTTGCTCGTGGCCACAGGTAAAAAACCCAGGTCAGGAATGGAGGGGTAAGGGTGTGGGAATGGATTTTTATACTGCTGCTTTCTAGATTCCATTTCTTCACATAATATCACAGGTGCTACGCAGATCACATTTTAAAGCTATAACTCTCTGGAGGGCCAAGATTTTATCTTTCATCTCCATATTCCTATTGCTTAACGTGTAATAAATATTCAGTAATGGCTGGATGAGTGACTGCAGGACTGGAGTCTCATCCAGTCACCAGTTAGGGTGACTGCCTTTCCTAAAATAGTCTCCTCTCGGACATTGTGGAGACCAACTCCTTGTTTGCTTCATAGCACTTACAGCAATGTACTGTATTGTCTATTTGCCTGTTCCAGCACTAGAATGCTTGCTCAACATGAGACCTAGGATATTGTTTATCCCCAGTTCCTGACATATTGGGGTTTTCACGAACTTGTTGAAGGGAGGAAGAAAGGGAGAGAGAGAAGAAGGAAAAAGAGCTGTCAAAACTCTGTTCCTACGTAGCACAATTCAGGCGTTGGGGAGAAGGGGAAGGATAAACACCTTTATTTATGAATGAGTCTGTTTTACCTGACTAGACTGTGCCTGTCCAGAGGTAAGATCTCTCTGTCTTCTTCTACTTCCCCAGTGCCTTCTACTATGTGCAGTGTGTAATAGGGCCTGCACAAAGGTTAGCAGAGGGAGGTGCCAAGAGCAGCTTGTTGTTAGGAAATCTCAGTGCAGTTTTTCCTCTTAAACAAGTGCCAAGGTTTATGCTCAGCACTTGTTGAGTTGTAAAAATCAAAGCTTGAGATCACCTGGTTTTGGCAAATACCCTCAGGGAAGAAAGCCAACTTTAGTGGTGCACTTCCATCTTGGGTTCCCACTTTCACTTATTCTTTGGCCTTCCAGAATTTCTATCTTACTTGCTAGCTCAGAGATTTTCTAGATTTTTTTTAAAGTATTGTATATTATCTCTTGTTTCAGTGAAAGGGCTTGTCACGGTACCAGCAACTGAAGTCCCCGTTGAGTATAGAGAACTCCGGTACCCGGTGAGGTAGTGATCCTTTTTCACTGACAGCTTAGTGACCATCTGTGGGTGGAGAGAAGGGATGACAGGAAAGGCTCTTGTTTTAGGAAGAAAGGTAGTGATATGTGGATGACCTCTTGAGTCTCTTTCAATTAAAAAAATACACAGTGCTAGCTAAAGTAATCATTTTTTGTTTCTCTTAGAAATTTACCATTTTGAACCGGACTAAGATTATTGAGTGACGTTTAAGTCTCTTTCCCCTAAGAATAGAAGTTGCGAATATCTGTCAGTTGTTAGAAAACATTTAATCTGCAGTAGAAGTCATCTTAATCCACACTGCCGTTTTGCAAGCACATTCTTAATCTGAACTCGTTGAACAAATTAGTTTGGCGTTTTAACCCTGACTGCAATGTAAACACAGATTGAATATGCGTAGATAGGTTGGTATTCTTTCAGAGATGTTACATTGTGCACGTAGAGATCAGTTCAGATGCCCCAAGGATCAAATTGTGTCTGTTGAGGATTTAGGATCAAACCACCTGTCCTCCTCTCTATCTGCCCAGCCTGACTCGTCCTTCCAGACCTAACTTGATCCTTTTCAACTTTACTTCCCATTGCGACTGTCGCTGAACAGACTGTCAGCATGAGCCGTAACTGCTTTAAGGACCTGTTTCTGTCTTCATCAGTCTGACTTATCTTGGCTTTGGGGAGGCTATTTGAAAGAAATGAAAAATTTGGATTGCTTAATAAAAAGTATGTTTGAAGAATAGAGCAGTCAGCTTTCCATTGACTAGGTGAAGAACTGTCTTCAGTTCAGTTTTGAAATGAACTGTTTTATCTGTAGAGAAATAACTTCCCATTAAACAAAGCAGCTTCCCGTAGCGCTGTCTGTAGACTCAAAGACAGATGGAGGCACTCACACAGGTGTATGTTCTATGGGCCTGCTCATATGCATTTTATTCATTTTAATTGAGCTAGGGAAATGTCAAATATAGAAGTTGTACTTAATATCCTGGTATTAGTGTGCATTAATACTTTGCAAACGCAAATTTAAGGCACTCCACAGAGCGATGAGAATTGTTACTCAGCAATAAGAGAAAGGGTTTTGAAAGCCCAAGTTTGATTGAAACATATATCATCACGGCAGAGATGCAATAGTAAGTTTGTATAGAGACCTGTACCTGCAAGATTCTTTCTGTGCTCTGCGAGCATTTTCTCTATTTGTATAGCTGTCTGAATCACCTGTTCAGTAGAAGAGTAGAATGAATCAGAAACTGCTTTTTCCTCTCAATTCAATGTTCTGTAAGTGATAGCCCCTTGGTAGGCCTGCTCATTGGGAGCTTAGTGCTAATGAAGCTGTCCCACTCAATGGGTAGATTCTCTAGTAAGCCAGGCTCCTTAGATTAAAATAGTGTTTCTCAAAATTTAGTTTCAGGGCTCCTTTATATATTAATTTATTTACAAATGACAATAATAAACCCATTACCTGTTAACATCACAGTGATGACATTATCATACATCAGGTGGCATCTGTAAAGTTCCACAGTACAATCATGAGAGACTGAAAATGAAAAAGGCAGATAAAGCAAATAGCATCTTAGAATTATTATGAAAACAGTTTTGACCTCATAGACTCCCTGAAAGGGCCTTGAGGGACCATGTGGCTCAAGATTCTTACCTAAATGGATGGATGGGTGGATGATGGATGAGAGGCCTGGAAATTTTCTTTCCAGATGTCAAGATAGCTACTGGTTTTTTTGCAAGAAGGGTTCCTGGAAAGGAAGTTTAGTCATAGTTGAAAAATAAAACAGTGTGTTTGCCAGGCATACTAATAAAGGGTATGGAAGTTGTATAGGGAGTGCAGTCCTCGTGGGACCTTAGGCATAGAAGCATACTGAGTGATCAGCAAGAAAACCTGGGCTAAGAGTTGGAGAGACCACCTAACCCATGCCAGAGCTGCAGAACAGAGTCGAATCAGCTTGTACTCAGTCCCCCACAGACTGGAGGACATCTGGGAGGTGAGTGACCCAGGGATCCACGGAAGCCTGCGTGCCCACTACTCAATCTGGTCCAAACCTAGACAGGCAGCTGGAGGAGGTGAAGATACTCAAGGATAATCCTGACATTACACATGGAGACCTACTATGTGGCATGGTTCTAGTGAATGGGCAAGTCTACTTCAAGTATCAATAAACCATGAGATGGAAGGCTTCTATAATTCTGCTAGTATAAGTAAAATGCTTTGAGGTTGTGTCAGTGGCACTATGGAAATCAGTGTCAGGAAATCTAAGCTGGACGTTAAAACCCAGAGTTGAAATTAGCTATATGAAAAATGCTATTAAATATCTGACAGACAAAACCAAAACCAAACCAAACCCACTGCTGTCGAGTCGATTCCGACTCATAGCAACCCTACGGGACAGAGTAGAACTGCCCCATAGAGTTTCCAAGGAGCACCTGGCAGATTTGAACCGCCAGCCTCTTGGTTAGCAGCCGTAGCACTTAACCACTGTACCACCAGGGTTTCCGACAGACAAACAGGGCCAAATTAATAACATAGTTCAGGGTGATACGGCCAAAGTGGAAGAGAGATAATTAGTTCGTAGTAATTCTGTTGTCGATCAGTGATTGAGAGATGGAGTCTCTCCCCTTCCCCCCTTTTTTAACACTCCAAAATAATTTTCAGAAACAGTTTCTTTTTTTCCCAGACTGCGGATTTTGAATATCTTGGTATAACTAAAATTAAATGTATCTAAAGAGTTAACTCCAACTCCTAGAAACCCCAAAAAGCTGGAGTATGTTAACATTTTGCAGAGTCCCAGGTTTCACAGCTAGGTAAGTTGCAATAGCAAATATCTGTAGTCTTTCTGTTTCCTTTATGGCCTACCTGCCCAGGAGATAGAAAATGATATTCCTTACCATTTTATGCAGCCATACCCCGCTGGGTGTTTCCCGCCTCCAGGATCGTTAAGCAGCAAAACACCTATCGTCTGTTAATGATGCTGCTGAATTATTCAGGAAATCCTTAACCCAAATGAATGGTGATTGGCCATCCAATTTTTCCTCCTCCTCACTTTCCCGTCTGTTTTCCCCATGGGTAAATTTTCCAGACTTTCAAGCTCATGATCACTCTTAAAACATGCAGGAAAAATCAAATACCCAAATTGCTTTGTTGTACTTGGACTTAAAATCAATAATTAGGTTGGATTTGCGATACTTTCAGTAATGAAGGAAGTGGTTATAATGAGTATTTGACTGTTCAGCGAAGCTGTCCGTAATCGTCCAAGAAGTGCTCTCAGGACACCTGTTGCAACAGGGTCAGTCTTGTTATTTTGTTGTTGTTGTTTTATTTTTTTCCTGAGCTTCTCACTGAAACTTGAGCGAGTATTCAGTATCTACATCAAGTTGGCTCCTTCTTTCCATGGTTTCTCAGCAATGCCATTGCCTTTCCTGGAAATGTCACCACATTCACCTCATCACCCCATCCAGAAACCTCTCCATTACCTGCCTCGAATCCTGACAGTCTCTACACCCTGTCCAACCCTGCTCTCCATCCCCTCCGTACTTATATAATTTCAGAAGTTTGCTCTTTGGCCTACCTCAATAACTTCTAACCCTTTCAAGACTATCCTCTCTTCACACCAAGAGAACAGACATCAAAAATGGTTAAAAGAGAGTAGGCCCATGGGTGGGGAGAAATGGAAGTGGGAGGCTTTTCACTTTGTTTCTAAATGGTTAAACTTTTTAACTGTGTGCTTAGAATACTTTGGTGAAAATGAATCAATTTATTGTTCTTGATAGCTTCAGAAGCTCTTATGAAGATATGACCATGTTATTCCGGTATTTTAGACCTTTCAATGGTGCCCTATCACGTATCTGATATCAGCATCACCACAGCTATATATCCCTGTGCATTTGCATATGCTGGTTCATCTGCTGGGAATGTCAATTCTGTTGACAGAGATTTTGGTCCATTGTCTCCTTCCCTGGACCTGGGTTTTGCACAGAGTCCCATAGCAGACCTGGCTTGGTTACAACTGGCTGCCCAGTAGTGCTTTGCCCAGACTGAGCAGGGAGACCTCTTACATGAGCCCAGGTGGACTAATTAAATCCTTCGGGTTTGTCTTCCTTTTTGCCTACAGCAATCTGAGTTATCTGCCGAAGATAGTCCAGAAAAATTAGGAGCTTCTCAGCTACATCGTCGGAAAATCATTTCCTTGAACAAGCAGATTCTGCAGAAAACCAAACATCTGGAAGAGGTTGGTGTTTTCTTTTTATAATTACATTCAAGTAGAATGAAACCATTCTTCAAAAGAAAAAAAAAAAATTTTTTTTTTTTCTTCAAAGAAGGGAGAAATTGGGGAAGAGCTAAGATCTTCATGGTGGAAAATTTAAAGAAGGTTCTAGAACAAGGGTCAGCATATTGTGGCCCTTGGCCCAATCCAGCTGCCACATGTTTTTGTAAATATTCATGGGAGCACATGCACATCCATTTGTTTACATATTGTCTCCAGCTGCTGTCAGCGGCAGAGTTATGTGTGTGTATCAGAGACCAAACGGCCTGCAAAGCCTAAAATATTTATTATCTGACCCTTCATAGAAAAACTTTGCCAACCTCTGTTACAGAAGAAGATTTATGAGGCAAGAATAGAAAAAAAAAAACTTCTTTTTTTTTTTTTTATGGGGCAGTTCTACTCTGTCCTTTTGGGTCGCTATGAGTCAGAATTGACTCGACAGCAGTGGGTTTGGTTTTTGTTTACTGTGTGCTTGGAAGAAAGGCCTGGTGACCTACTTAAGTAGAATCAGCCATTGAAAACCCCAGGGTGCACAGTTCTACTCTGATAGACACAGGGCACTATGAGTTGAAATCAACTTGACAGCAACTGGTTTAGTTTATCGTGTGCTAGGCACTGAAGTAGGCTGTGGGGAAGACCGAAGAACAAGTTAGGATCCCTACTTTCAAGAATATTATGGTCTAGTGGGAAGACACTGTCACAGAAGCTCCTAGCCTGGGGGAAGATTGATGAGAAGGCCAACAGAGAGAGAAAGACTTCCCCTGGAGCTGATGCCCTGAATTTGAACTTTTAGCCAACTTTTTACTGTGGGGAAATAAACTTCTCTTTGTTAAAGCCATCCACTTGTGGTATTTCTGTTACAGCAGCACTAGATGACTAAGACACATACGCTAAACAAATATATCATCATTAAATTATAGTTGTGGTAAGTGCTTGAAGGAGAAGTCTAGGGAGCTGAGAGAGTGACTAATAGGGAGACCTGACCTAGCCTCAGGCTTCAGAGGACTTGCCTGGAAAGACAAGTAAGAGTTGGGTCGGCAGGAAGTCTGGAGGTGTCGGGAAGACGAGGGAGATGAGATTTGAACTTACGGAGCAACATGAACAAAGACTTGGGAGAGGAAGGGTCTTGGCCAGTTTTAGTTTTATAGCTGGAGCATCATGAGAGAGACGGCTGGTCTGCAGAGTCATCACACAGGACTTCCAGGTCATGTTAAGGACAATGGAAGCCATCAGAGGGGCTAAGTAGGGGAGACCTGTATGTTTCAGAGACCTTTCTGTTTGCTGTGGGAGCATGAATTTACTGGACTTGGACAAGAAGGGATTCAGGGAGAACCAATAGGAAGTCGTTGTGGTAGATATGAACTGTTAATTGCTTTGACTAGTGGTAGCAGAAAAGGGGAGGAAATCAGATCATTTTTAAGTGTTCTAGAAAGTGCCAGTCCGTAATACAGGCAGCCCTCGGTTATAAACGAGGTCCGATCCTGACTGTGTCTTTAAGTCTAGTTTGTAGATAAAGTGAAACAGGTGCACACAATTCTAATTTAACCTTACTTTAGTGCAAGAGGAAACCCTGGTGACCTGGTGGTTAAGAGCTATGGCTGCTAACGAAACGGTTGGCAGTTCGTATCCACCAGGCGCTCCTTGGAAACTCTATGGGGCAGTTCTACTCTGTCCTACAGGGTCGCTATGAGTCAGAATTGACTTGATGGCAACCAGTTTGTTTTGGTTTTTTAGTGCAAGAAAAGGCTGGATGCTTTTTCAGAGATTTAAAAGCTGCAGGTACAGCAAGTAAAGGTGATTGTGATGAAGAATTTGTTGGGAGTAGGGGTTGATTCATTTGTTTCAAAGTGAGGGCAAATTTCCATAAATTAAAGGGCATGTACAAGTTGGCCACAAGTCTGAGGTTTGTAACCCAGGAACTGCCTGTACTTGGGGATGAGTGGAACTGCCTTGGAAAGACCTTCCTATAATTGCCCTGGAACATAAACATAAGAGGAAGCTGTAGAGTTTGATACAGGAACATAAAAAAAAGTTTATTATATGCTTCAGTTGCATTGGCAGTAAAACTTATTTAGAAAATGTAACCAAAGATTTGGGGAATGAATATGGCTTTCTAAAGAACAAGTCACCAGTAGTTCCTATAACAATTGGTTTTCCAGAAATGAGTTCCAGTTAGCATTTTGAGCTTGTGTGTTTCTCATTCTTTTAAGCCCCATACAACCAAAAGATACTAAGATGCCAAATAGCCCTGCTCAGCCATTTTTTGTTTTGTTTGTTTGCTTTTACCAGGGTAACCTAAAAATCGAATAATCAAACAAGGGTGAAAAGATTGACTATGATTTGGTTTCTGTTTGATAATTTGCTTAAGCATTTCATGAGTTCTCTGCTCAGAGAGTAATTATCTTTACAGATGACCCTTGCCAGTAACAAGATTATGAAAGTGACTGGTTCAAAAATGACTCATCACAGAGTCAGGATGAGCATGAAGTAAGGGTGAGCCCCTTCATCATGATGCCTTTATCCTTTGAGGAAGTGTAGTCTTGAGGGTATTCTAGCCCCAAGAGCCAGAGGGTCTCAGCATGAGTGGATATGTGATATCGGCCTCCTGTCTGAAGTTGGGAGGAAGGAGTGCGAAGCCTCATTTCAAAAGGCAGTCCCAGCACGTGCTTAGTCCAGCCGATAAGGCAGAGCCCTCTGACTCTTGGGTCTATTTTGCGATCAGTTCAGAACCTGTGTTTACCAAGAGTTGTTATTTTTTCAGGCATACTGCCGACTCAGCAGACTCTCAGTAAAGGACAGCTGTCATCATTGCTGTGGCTGGTGCTATAATTAAAGATGACCAGCATGTGGGATAATCCTGGCCGTGTAGCTAGGCCAACTAGATGAGGAAAATGGGGTGTAGAGGGAAGATCTGCCCAGGATCACACGTGAGTTACGGGTTTCAGATACTGATAAAAACATGCCAGGAGTGGTTGCATCAAGGATGAAAGGAGGACATGAAAAGGAATGCCCTTTTTTGGAACTTAAAGCTTCACGACAAATGTAAGGAGTAAAAGGTTAGAACATTTCTCAGATAAGCCTAGATATTTTTAAAGATTAAAAAGCACCATCAACATTTTCATGAACTTTTTTCTTGAAAAATTATGATTTGAGCTATAAGAATATGCTTTTTGTTCCAGTCAACTCAGTAAGCTGATTTTAATTTGGAATCCTACCCCCTCCCCAAAAATTACAGTCACTAAACTTTGTTACTGTCCCTAAATTTTCCCATCTACAAAAAGCTACTCACTCCTGGGCTAGCTGGTCTGCAGAACTTCTTGCACTTCTAGTAGCCTATGATTCTATCTGCCAGAAATCACACAGGCAGCAAACAGCAAGCCTTTGGCCTAAGCCTTTTGCACCTTGGTTCCCACCCAGCTCTTGCCATTCCCCTGGCTGCCTGCCTGGCCATCAGCCATCCTGTTCATCGCCTCACACGCATTTCTTGGTGGACCCTGAAAAGTGAGTCAGAACGGAGATTGTGTGTGTGCGCACGTGCATGTGCGCGCTCACAAGTGCGCTGAACACATTATTTTCTGTCTTATTAATTTTTAAATGCTTTAAGCACTTTTAAAAAAGTTACAGAGATAATATAAGCTTATTGTAAATAAGCCAAATAGCATGGAACTATATAAAAACAACAGTGAAAGTCCTCTTCACTCTCCGCCCAGTCCCACTCCTTAGAGCAAACCACTATTTCTGTCTTCTGTATTTCCTGCTGAGCCTTTTCCTGGGCCTTTACAAAGGCCTTTTAGTTGCTGTCAAGTCGATTCCAACTCATGGCAGCCCCATGTATGTCAGAGTAGAACTGGGCTGCATAGGGGTCTTTCAGTGTCTGGTTTTTTGGAAGCAGGTTGCCAGGCCTTTTTTCGAGGAGCCTCTAGGTGAACTCAAACCTCCAACCTTCTGGTTAGCAGTCAAGCATGTCAACCATTTGCACCACCCCAGCCCTTTACAAGTACTTAAATCTGCCCATTTACCTGGGATAGTGTGATATCTCGTCACAAAATTGGGTTTACTTTTCACTCATTCTATCAGAGACATCTTTATGTCAGTAATAGTGGCTAATAAGTGCTCCTGCCCCCCTTTTTTCTGTTTTCTTTTTTTTTTTAACTGAGTGCATACTAACTGCTTTAGAAAATTAACTCATTGAGTTCTCACAACATCCTTAAAAGGAGATACAATTATCCTTGTTTTACAGATAAGGAAACTGTACCATCAACTGCTGTAACAGGGATCCCAATAGAGGGTCCCAGACACAGTGGGAGAAAAATGTAGAACAAAATTCAAATTCACACACAAAAGAAAAGGCCAGACTTACTGATCTGACAGACTATGGAAACCCTGAGAATATACCCCTGGACATCCTTTTAACTCAGAACTGAAGTCACTCTTGAAGTTCACCCTTCAGCCAAAGATTAGACAGGTCTATAAAACGAACAGGAGCACATATGAGGAGTGTGCTTCATAGTTCAGTCATGTATACGAGACTAAACGGTCACACCTGTCCAAAAGCAAAGACGAGAAGGCAGGAAGGGACAGGAAAACTGGAGGAATGTGAACGGGGACTCGGGTGGAGAAGGGGAGAGTGTTGGCACATGGCAGGATTTGTAACCAGTGTCACAAAACAATTTGTGTGTTAATTGCTGAATGAGAAACTCATTTGCTCTGTAAACTTTTACCTACAGCACAATTTAAAAAAAAAAAAAAAGGAAACTGAGACATAAAAGAAGTTCAGTAGTTTGTCTGTAGTTACACACCTCGTTAGTTATTGAACCCAGATTTGAACCTGTAGCTCCACCTCATGCTTTCTAAGGACTGCACAGCATACCATAATATACATGTACCCCACTTTATTCCACCTGTGCCCTCTTCACGTAGGTTTTTCCAGGGTTTGTTGTTGTTGTTGTTTTTTTAATGATTGCAACTTTATGTTGCCACGAACATCTTTTGTACAGTCATCTTTGTGCATATGTGGAAGGATTTCTCTAAGATAGATTTTAGGAAGTAGAATTGCAGGATCAAGAAAACATGAGCGTTGTCAATTTTGCTAAAAACTGTCAAATTTTCACCAAGTGCCTTACCAATTTATACATCTACTAATAATATTTGGAAACCTTGGTGGCATAGTGGTTAAATGCTGTGGCTGCTAACCAAAGGGTCATCAGTTTGAATCCACCAGGCGCTCTTTGGAAACTCTACAGGGCAGTTCTGCTCTGTCCTAGAGGGTCACTATGAGTTAGAATCGACTCAACGGCAACAGGTTCAACAGGTTAATAGTATACAAGAGAATCCAAATTCTTTAAATCACCAGAACATCTCCTACAAGGTCATGGCCAAAGGCGACCAAGATGCACCCCATGGCTTTGGCAATAAGAACACTGGAGAGGGTCTTACCCATCAGAGAAATGGGAATAATAAAAGCAAGAGAAGGAGTAAAGACTATCTCATTTTTCAGTAAGAGAAGGGAATAGAAATTGGGTGCAGGTAGTAGACAGCCGAGAAGAAAACCGAGATTGAGAAAGAAAAGAGGAATCCAACAGCCGAGAAGAAAACTGAGATTGAGAAAGAAAAGAGGAATCCAGAAAGTAGCTGTTAACCAGTGGCTGCATTTTTAGGGTAAGCCTATCGGTTAATAATGAAGAAGGAAATAGCGGGAGGAGAATCACACAGGACTCCAGCAAGATGAAAACTAAGCTAGGCCACTGGGAAACTTCTTGGTTTAAGAAAAGATGGTAAGACAAGGAGGTGAAGAGAGCTCTTAATTAAATTAACTAAAGAGAAGAGATGGATCTTGCTTTTGTAACAAGTTCCTGTTCCTTGCCAAAACCCAGCTCAGTGTGCTGTCGGTCTTTGGTAAAGTGTCCCTTCAACTCTTGATGAGCAAGTTGACCTCTCTTCCCTTGGGCCTTCCCTGTGCCTGTCTCTGCTTCAGCTGTTTACCTACTTTATGCTAATCCCCAGTTTACTGGTCCAGCTACTTGAGGGCAAGGACCCGGTCGTGTTCATCTCTTTCTCCCACATATCTCATTTGAGCCAAGGAGGCATCTGATAAGTGTCAGGTGGGTGGTTGGGTGCACGGGTGAGAGGCAGGTGGGAAAATACCAGGACCCCTACCTAGAGCCCCAAAAGAACTACAAGAGTTAAGTCACTAGGATTTAGGGAGAAAAACAAACTTTGACCAGAAGTAAACACACCTACACATTACACAGACAGGTTAGTAGAAGTTCTCATTGCATGGATGGTCCCCTTTGAAAAGAAAAAGACCAGAGTCCATCTGCTTCTTCCTTTACCCCTTCTGCTCTCAGCTCAGTTGGCTTTTTGATAGGTTTTGTTGGAAGTATGACTGTTCATCAGTGATGGAGACTGGTAACTAGAAGCACGATTTACGAATAACAATTCCTCAAGGTAACGTAACTCTTTAAATAGGTGCTTATAAGTTCAAGGGTAGGGCAAGTCATTTTGAAATAATCACTGTGATATAGGATAAATTTCTTATTGTTAATTTGTGCCCAGGTAACAGCCAAAGCATCTGATGGTGGTTTTCTGTCACTTTTTCCTTTTTAAAAGAAGTGCGCAAATGCTTTGAGCTTTTAAAGGAATGTTTTCAAATTTCTAAAAATTCTTAGCACAAAGATAGGCTTTTTTAATAAGGAAAAGGAACTTGACATTTTCAAGATACCTTTTTAGGTGAGTTTACAATCATGTAACTTTGATCAGCAATGGTAGTTCGCTTTTTTTTCTTAGTGTTAAAGTCCTGAATACTTTTTTCTATCTGGTGTTATTTGCCAACCAGTCATATTTCTTTCTTTCCATACCCTGTCGTAGAATCCTTAGTGCTGAGGTGCAGTTTGTGTCCTGTGACTGGGTCATTTGGTTAACTGAATTGATAGGAACCATACAGAAAAGTCAGCTAGACCTGAATTTGAATCCTGGCTTTATCAGTTATCAAGTTGTCAGCTGAGACCTTAGTCTTTATTTCCTCATCTGTAAAAATCAGAATATCTTCTTCCATTGGATATAAGGATTCAGTAATATGCTTTAAGCTGAATACCTAGTACATTGCCTGACATGTAAACCTAAAAAACCATTGCCATTGAGTTGGTTCCAACTCATGGCGACCCCACGTGTGCGGAATAGAACTGTGCTCCATAGCGTTTTCGAGGTCATGACCTTTTGGAAGCAGGTCGCCAGATCTTCCTTTCAAGGCACTTCTGGGTAGTTTCAGACTGCCAGCCTTTTGGTTAGTAATCAAGTGCTAAACCATTTGAGCCACCTAGGAACAACCTGCCTGATTGCCTGATATGTAGTTGGTGCTAATTAAATATAAGGGTTTGTTGTTGTTTTTTCCATTTGTTGTTTGCAGTCCTTCTGAGATGCCCATATTTGATCAGTTTAAATCGTTCTGAGATTCCATTTTCTCTCCTGTGCAATGGGGATACCACCCACACCTGTGTTGTTTTGGGAATCCAAACGCAGATGACTTTATCTGTCTTCATTTACAGCTGCAGGCAAGTCATGCCAACTTACAAGCCAAATATAATGAAAAAAAGAAAACACTGACAGAGGTAAGTAGATTTTCCTTCCTCCTTGGGCCTTGTGAAGTTCACCTTTGACCTGCACTACTGATGGAATGCTGTGACTCATCAGTCTTCGAGGAGGAAACTGGTCTCGTTCTCCGGGGCTTCCAGTCAATCTGGGAACATAGGACAGTTACATGGTAGTGTGTGACCAATGTTGTCAGTTTATCCACACCGCCATGTTCTAAACCGTCAGCATTCTTGGTGGGGGAGATCACCCTGGGCTGCATGGGTCAAGAAAGACTCCTGAGGCAGGCAGGCCTGATGGGCAGAAGGGAGGGCCCTATAGAAGGGCAAGAAAGGTCCTTCACAGTAAACAGCCCCTACTCCTCAACCAGGTTTTGTAATAGCTCCCAAATGCCAGATTCCTTGAGAGTGAGACAGTTTCTTTTGAAAGACTGGAGAACCACAGAGTGTTATAATTTGTTTTCAGAATTGCTAGTTATCTCCTAGGCGGGAGAGAGAAAAGGGGAGAGGAAGCCACAAGAGGAAGAGGAGGGTTGTGGGGTGTGTTCTGAACCCTGCAATTCATTTTCTGATTCAAGTGATAACTCTGCCGTCTCACATCAGCATTCTCTTGTTGCTTACCACCCACTTCTGATTGCCTAGGATACTAGGTAAGGAAAACAAATGCCTCTGACACCGCCTCTGCCATGAGGAGCGTTTAACCATTCCTGTTGCTTGCGTGTCCACAGAGAGCTGTCGTCATCTGGATCTGAACACTCCTGCCATTGTGATACTGATCCTCACGCTATAGCTGTGCTCAGGAAGGGCCTTCCTCAGTGTCCCCACCCAGAACTTTCTGGGCCATTTGGGAGCAAGGCTATCTTTAGAGTTACCCCTGACACCAACCCAGTCCCCACTTTCCTAAAATTCTACATGAAATGTGCCTGTTTAAAATACTTATTTCCACAGCATTACGCAGCACTTGGTTCACTGCCTTGCTGTAAAGCTGGCAGAACTTTTTAATCCTGACCTGGACTAGTCTCTTCAGTGTTTGTTAGAATGTTTGAAAAGGGCAGGCATAAGAATGACAATTAGAATTTAAAAAATGTTTCATTCTTTCTGAAGAAGCCACCTTACATGTAGACAGATCAGCTTCCTTTGCTCCATCCTGTGACTACATTTCTTCTGGCTTAGATGGCAGACACCTGGGGACAGTCCCCGCCGTATTGCTTTTAATTCTGCAGAGTCCTGGGCATGAAGTTTGCCGAGTCGTGGATCAATCTTTCTGTAACAACCTGGAAGAGATTAAGAGCAAAATATCTTGATATCAATTTCCTAAAATGCTTGCATGCCTTAGGCTATGAATCCTGTTGTTAGATGCTGTCGAGTCGGTTCTGACTCATACCAACCCTATGCACAACAGAACGAAACACTGCCCTATCCTGAGCCATCCTCACAATCGTTGTTATGCTTCAGCTCATTGTTGCAGACACTGTGTCAGTCCACTTCATTGAGGGTCTTCCTCTTTTCCACTGACCCTGTACTTTAACAAGTATGATGTCCTTCTCCAGGGACTGATCCCTCCTGACAACATGTCGAAAGTATGTAAGACACAGTCTCGCCATCCTTGCTTCTAAGGAGCATTCTGGTTGTACTTCCTCTAAGACAGATTTGTTCGTTCTTTTGGCAGTCTATGGTATATTCAATGTTCTTTGCCAGCATCACAATTCAAAGGTGTCAGTTCTTCGGTCTTCCTTATTCATTGTCCAGCTTTCACATGCTTGTGATGCGATTGAAAATACCATGGCTTGGGTCAGGCACACCTTAGTCTTCAAGGTGACATCTTTGCTCTTCAACACTTTAAAGAGGTCCTTTGCAGCAGATTTACCCAATGCAATGCGTCTTTTGATTTCTTGACTGCTGCTTCCATGGCTGTTGATTGTGGATCCAAGTAAAATGAAATCCTTGACAACTTCAATCTTTTCTCCATTTATCAGGATATTGCTCATTGGTCCAGTTGTGAGGATTTTTGTTTTTGTTTTTTTTTTTATGTTGAGGTGCAATCCATTCAGAAGGCTGTGGTCTTTGATCTTCATTAGTAAGTGCTTCAAGTCCTCTTCACTTTCAGCAAGCAAGGTTGTGTTGTCTGCCTAACGCAGGTTGTTAGTGAGTCTTCCTCCAATCCTGATGCCCCATTCTTCTTCATATAATCCAGCTTCTCGGCTTATTTGCTCAGCATACAGATTGAATAGGTATGGTGAAAGAATACAACCCTGACACACATCCTTCATGGCTTTAAACCAATCAGTATCCCCTTGTCCTTGTTCCTAAGCGACTATAAAGTGGCTTTTTGTACTAAACACTAAATCAAGTTTTATTGAGCCACTTTCATGTGCCAGGAATGGTGGGTGTGATTTAAGGCAATAATAAGAGATACGCTTCCCATCCTCACATAATAGCTGGGTGTGCTCTGGGCATGTTACTTGTATTAGTCCGTTGGATTTTCACAGTAGCCCTCACAACATACTGTTACCATCCCTGTTCTGCACCTGGGGAGACCCAAGGCAAAGAAGCTTAATAACTAACTTGCCAAAGGCCATGCAGTGGGGTGCCAAAATTCAAAAGCAGACAGTCTGGCACTAGAGCCCCGTCAGATTCTTATCTTGTAGGGCAGTCAAACTGTTTCCTTTCTAGAAAAATGGGAAGCTCTATAAAACCTAGTGCTGAACAACCATATGAAGAAGCTTGGCTTGGTAGGGACACTGAAGACAAGGCCCGTGTAGAAGTAATGAACTTCGTCTCTGGATCTCAGTCTCCTTGTCTATTCAGAGAAAGGGTTGGGCAGAATGAGCATCCTAAACCCTTTCATGCCAGCGTTCCCAAGTTTTACCTTTTCAGCAAAACATGCCCTTCTGGGATACCCTAGTGGCACTGAACAACAGGGAAGACCTGTCTTTCCAGTAAATTGAGGAAAATAAAAACAAGGCGGGGAAGGTAGAGGACAGGTGGCAGCACGTGACATGCTGGAGGGGGTTCCACTCCTGCTTCAAGAAGGCGTGGGCTACCAGATTCTAACCTGTCCACCTTTTACCTTCAACAGCCACAGTTTTAATTTTGTCTTGCAAAGTTGGTTATTTTTAACAGATGGAGGATCCTCTTGCATCTCTCTAAGGGCATTAATTATAACTCTTCTGAAGTTTTGTTTTCTTGCTTTATGAGCTATTTCATTTTTGAGTTGATACATTTGTTTTATGGTTTTGACTTTTTTCATATGTTTGATAATTCTTGGTTGTTTGCTTATCTTTGATTTTGAAATTCCTTGTGGATGCCTCATCCATGTTATGCAGCCTGTTCGTCTGATTACTCTGGAAGGGCAGGGTACTGTTTGGTGGGATGCAGTGGTGACTGATATTCTGGGTGGGGAACTCTCCCATCTCTCCTGGGTATGGCCAGGTATCTGGGGCCCTGCCCCACCTCCGAGACTCAAGCACCAGCTCTTGCGTTTAGGGACCATTCCCTCGCCCACTGGCTGTTCCTTACTTGGATCCCAACCCTGCAGACCAGCCCCTCCTACGGCCGTTAACTCCAGAAAGTAGTCATTAGTCCATTCCAGTCTGCAGGCCATCTTTCTTGTCCCCTGAGGTACTCATTTCTGTGTTCCAACATAATAATCTGGATTTTGGAATTGACTGAATGGCAATGGGTTGTTTTTTTTGCTTTGTTTTGTTTTTTGAGGTAGAACAGGGTTGCTGCAACTGGTGTCATTTTCACCTAAAGTCCTTGGAAGTTTTTTTTAACTTGCTTTTTGAATAGCTAACACATTCACAGAATTCAGGAGGTACAAAGCGTACCCCTGTAACCCCACCACCCAACTGCCCTCCTCAGAGGCAGCCAGGACAACCAGTTCCTTGTGAATCTTTTCAAAAGTATTTTATGCATATACAAGCCATTATGTGTACATGCGTTTTCATTCCGTTACGTATCATCGGAAGCGTGTCATGCTCCTGGTTTTGCACCTTGCTTTCTTCACCTGACCATAGGTCATCCATAGCAATACATAAAAGAGCTGCTTTGTTCTTTTTTTTTTTTTTTATAGCTGCTTAGCATTCTCTTGTGATGTAACTGGACACTTTATACATTAAAATCTGAGTTTCTTGAAAAATTCTTTGATTTAACCTCACTATCTGCTCAAAAAGGATCCCTGGTGGCACAGTAGCGGTCTGCTTCCATAAAGATTACAGCCTTGAAAACCCTATGGGGCAGTTCTAACGTGTCCTATAGGGTCACTGTGAATCAGAATCAACTCGACAACAACGGGTATTGGTTTAGTTTTGTCTGCCTCAGAGAAAGAAGGTAGAATTTTTCAAGAAGATCAGAGCTTTTAACCCTGCCACTGTGAACAGCCATGAAAATGGTATTCTGAGATTTAAACCCTGGTCTGTCTGACTGCATAACCACTCTTTTTATTTCTCACTTGCTGCCAAAAGGTACCTGCTCTCAGCGTCACTTTTGGCCTTTCACCCATTTGTTAGTATAACTGAAAGCCATTGCCAAGGTTTCTTTAATCATCAGAATGTGTCAAGAAGGGTCTGGTTTTAACCTTCCCATGTTGTCCCTCCACCTCCATCCCAACTCTGTCGTCCACCTCTTTTCTCAGCGTACTGTATTAGAAGTAGGGTACAGATGTGAACCAGGAGAGAGAGGGGAAGCACTCACTATTCTATGCCACAAGCCCCTAGCAACGATTCCTCCATTCTCTCTTGTAGTTGAAAAGTTACAGTGAGAAACTGGACAAAGAACAGGCAGCCCTCGAGAAGATAGAATCCAAAGCTGATCCAAGGTAAGAGGTTTCAGCCTGTATTCATTTTCCCTTTCAAGAAAGTAACTTTGCCAGTGCCTGGTGGTTTAATGTGATTGAGCACCCTTGAGGAGTCAAGGGTCACTGGTTCAGGCACCAAGCAGTTCTGTTAATTTCACATACTGATCCAGACTGTGGTGTCATCCTTCTGTGCCAGGATGACCCACCTCATCCTCAGATGCTTGGGTTGCACTGAGCCAGCTACCCTCTTCTTCCCAATTCCCCTTTTGATCAGAAACAACACATTTTTGTTTTATTTAAAAAACTAATACATTCGTAGTACCTCCACTCCTCACTTGTCAACATGATTAGGTTCCAAAGACCAGGTGTTATGTGAAAATCAGTGTTAGGCGAAAATGGAGGATGACCACATCAGATTTCAAGATATTATGTGGGACACATATGTCCCTCTAGACCTGATAGGCTGAAAATGTAGGTGAGTGCTGTGTGTCCCATTGATCATGAAAGGGTTACTGCCAGAGATACATCATTAATGCGCAAAAAGTCGGATAGTAGATTTTTTACTGTTGTAAATGTGAATTGCAGGATAACGAGATAGTGGATAAGTGAGGACTAGGTATACAAAAGACGCACGGTGAAAACTCTCCCTCACGTCCCTGCCCTCCAGCCACCCATGTCTCTTCCTTGGAGTCAGCTGTTGTCACCAGATTTTTAACAGCTCACGTTTTAGCCCATCTTCTCGGGAATAAAGTTGCAGCCTTTTTTTGTCAAGAAACAGCTTCTGTCTTTTTTTTTCCATGTAAAACTAATTGCCTTTAGAAGAGAGAAAGTATGTACACTTGGCCTTTTTTAGCACCAGGTTCTTTGAGTGGTAAAATCTCCTAGGTGTCATTTGAATGAGATTGTGAAAACACAAAAGTTTCAGGCGCAGGATGAGCATGCTGTCCTGGGCTCAATGGACATTTTTAGTGAAGAAATATCCACAGAGTACTTACTTGGCTCTATAATTAGAAATCCTTCATCTGTTAATATGGAACAAAGCACTACCAGATACTTAACATTTTTATTATCAAATTAGTGCTTTTAATGGCCTTAAGTAACTTGTTTCCTTTTCAGAGTTGATAATAAAAATGATTTTTAATACTGTATGTGCTCGGAGTACAGTTGAGTAATTGACATCATTAAGCATATCCAGTTCTCTGGGAACTCACTGATGTTTCTACAGCTGAAGTTGCAATTTTTGGAATCTGTAATGTTTGTTTGGACGTGACCTGATGGGCTTGGGCATATAAATGAACAATAATGTCAGGTAAATGGAGGTGGTTATCATTTGTGGAGAACCCTTTAGCCACTCTTAGGGGAGACAAAGGAGATATAAAAAAAAAAAGGAGTCCATTTTCAGCCGGGGACCCAGTTTCAGCTGTGATTCATAACACCGTAACGGCCTGCCATATGTCATGTTTTGGTCTTTTCTCTTCAGTATCCTGCAGAACTTGAGAGCACTTGTAGCCATGAACGAAAATCTGAAAAGGCAGGAACAGGAGTTTAAAGCGCATTGTCGCGTAAGTGTCACTTGGTGTTGGCAAACAGTAAACCAGGACTCTTGTAAAATCCAGATGTGGCATTCTGCATTCCCATGCCGTTTAAAAAGTCAATTCATCAAGCAGCCCCGTATCTCATATAAAATGAACAGAACACTGGCATAGGTACCCTCCAAGGATACCAGAAGTGAGTTAGATTAGTAACTGTATGTGACAAACCCCAAAATAGAGTGCACAGTCAAAAAAAACAAAAACAAAAAAAACCTTTTTCTAATATACAAATCTATTTAAGAGAAAAGTTTTATAAAGTTTTAAACGTATGTCATATTTAGTTGACACATAGCCTTTGTAAACAGAATAAGGTCATGCAAACTGAGGGCTATCTGAAAGCAGGGCCTTGCTCCTGTCGTCTAGATCTGTGGTCTAGTAGTGGGGGTGTTGTGGACACAGGTGGCTGAGTGGGGGCTGTACCTGAGGCTGGTGAGTTCTGTGTGAGCTGTGGGGGAGGGGAGGCCACTAGCACAGGAGCCAATAGGAGGCTGGGTCTTACCTAAAGCAGGGTGGGATGGCAAATAGAGGAGGGGCTTGAGTGAGGCTGGGCGCCAGGCTAGGAGGGCCCCGGGTAAGGTGGACAGGTGCTTAAGTCTGAGGCCTGTGAGGAGAGGAAGCAAACCAGGCCCACTGGAGCTAGGCTCTAAGCCACTTGGTCACGTCATTTCTCAGTGATTACTTTTTTTTTGGCACTGCTTGCCGGACCTGCCCTTTAAAAAGAAAGGCCTTTTGACCAAGGTGCAGGTGGGTGTATCCTCCTGAAAAAGACCTTCACAGGCTGAAAGTTGGGGCCCAGGGCAGCCAGTTCTTAATGGGCTTTCTGTCCTAGCATAAACTCATGGAATGTGAAAGTAAGACTTCTGAATCAAGGATTTAGATAATTGCATCCAATTACTAGCTTGTTTGAGTGGTGTTAACATTTATATCGCCTTTAAAGGAGGAGATGACACGACTGCAGCAGGAAATTGAAAACCTGAAAGCTGAGAGAGCACCAGGTGGAGACGAAAAGGTAAAGGCCCAGAAGGCTCCTCATAGCAGTTAGGTGCTGTTAAGACTTACATAGTGAAATGATTTCTAGGGACTCACCCTACAAACAGTCTGTTGCGAAAAGGACTGACCTCGTCCTCAAAATACACATTTCTCAGCTGTTTTTAGCCCGTGACTTTTTAGATTTCCATCCCTGTCCATTCTTTTCCTCTGGAGGGAAAAGGCCACAGTGGGTGTGGATGACAGCAAACCCAGACAAGAGCAGAATGTACAATTCCGGCCACTCCCCCCATGTAGGGAAGTGTGTTTCCATGAACCCCCTGAGCCTGTTCCCCTCCTGACCTGTTCTTCTCTAATTTCTGTTTCCATTTACCCAGTTCACCCTCCACGCCTCCCTAGGGATGAGCCCCATTCCCAAATATAGCAATGAACACAAACAAGTAGAGGGTGTTGGCATGTCTCCAGGAGTGCGTTGGCGGGTATTGGAGTATAAGGAACAAGCCAGATCAGCTAGTTGTCTGAACAAGGACGTGGTCCTCCAAGGAGCTAGTGGGTTTCCATTAAACCTTAAATTTAAAAAAGGATGGGGGATAATAGTCTGTTTCTCTCCCTGAATAAGACTGTAGGAATCCCTGCGTTCTTGTTTTCTCCTCCACACTTGATTCAGAGCTTATTTCCTGAGCATCTCTGTTTAGGACCTGAGAGCTGGACGTGGCCTTAGAATCACCTCCAGCAGGGTCTGGCCATGCAATGCAGGGGGGTCCTGGCACTGGCCTCGCACAGACTGCACCAACAGCCAGCCTTTCCGGTTTTAACAGCCAGCCTTTCCAGTTTTTCTAAACTTGGACCATGAGGGCTCATTAGCTGAATTAGCCTCTGAGTGTGTACAGAGTGCAGACTTTGAGAATCACTACTTCTCAGCAATCACATCTTGTTAGAGGAATTACTACTCAGATTCAAACAGAGTTGCCATTTAGCTTGCTGTATGGAAACCCTGGTGGCATGGTGGTTAAGTGCTACGGCTGCTAACCAGAGGGCCGGCAGTTCGAAGCCACCAGGCGCTCCTTGGAAACGCTGTGGGGCAGTTCTATTCTGTCCTATCGGGTCGCTATGAGTTGGAATCGACTCGATGGCACTGGGTTTGGTTTTTTTGGTTACATAACTAACATAGACATTTGAGAACCATTTAAAATCTGGGTTTTTCCTATACAGGCTGTTCCCTCTCTGTTCTCTGTAGTCATCAGATGTGGTCAGTAAACAAGCTTTTCTTATCTCCACTGCCCCCCACCCAACCCTTTCCACATCTAGACCTCAGTTTCTGTCCCATCCTCCAACGCCAAAAAGGTGTTTATTATTTTTTAATCATTTCAGACCCCCGCCAGTGGAGAGCCGCATGGTGACCTGACCTCTGTGATGACCCATAATGTAGGTACCTGCCCTTTCTCAGGCCTGGGAGCTGGACAGGAGCAGATTTTCACTCCCTCATGACAGTTGCTCGTCCTGCTTTAATGCTCCGTCACTGTGCCCTCATCTGCTGGGCCCTTGGGATTGGCATGGTCCCATCGTACACACCTGGCCCTTCGATGGAGGCAGGATCACCCCAGGGACAGCCCTGAAGGCCAGCATTCTGGTGGGGCTTTTTCCAGTCCAGTGTTCAGGCATCTCAGCTGAGAAGGAGCAGACCTGCACTGGCCCCCGTCTGCTCACAACCCACAGTCCCTGAGGGGAGGGGGCGGTGAGAAGGGAAGAACCTCAGTCTGTGGTGCTATGAGCCAGGATTCAACAAGCCTTTTTGTGAAGGGTCAGATAGTAAATGTTTTAGCTTTGTTGGCCAGACTGCCTCTGCTGCCGCTAATCAACTCTGCTGTAGTAGCCACAGTCAGTGTGCAAACAGTGGGCATGGCTGTATCCAGTAAAACTTTAACTGCAGAAAGGGGTAGAGAGGCAGATTTGGCCCAAGGGCTGTAGGGCTTAGCCCATGGGCTATAGTTTGCTGACCTCTGTTCTGAATCTAAACCTGCTTTCCCAGCACTCTGGCAAACTTTCAGGAAAAAGAAAAGGAAGAGGATAAGGGAAAGAGAAGCAGGAAAGCCCTGAAACTTTTGCCTCCTTTATGGGTTTCTCTTCCCTTTGCCCTCACTGTAGGGCCCCTACAGTGAAGTGTCTTGGGATTTGCCTGCAGCTGAGCGTGTTGTTTCTTTTTGCATGTGCGTGTGTACACGCACACTGCTGGAGAGGGGCACCTCTGATCCATTTTATAACTTTCTCTGAGGCAGCAAATCATCTAGTCATGTCTCTTACCTCAGTTCTTTCACTGAGAGGCTGCTGCGGTTAGCTGCCTTTGAGTTGGCCACCTGCTTACGGCGACCCCATCACAACAGAATTAGACTGTTGTGATCCATACGGTTTTCATTGGCTGATATTTTTGAAGTAGACTGCCAGCCTTTCTTCCTGGTCTGTCGTATTCCGGAGACTGTGCTAGCAACACACAAGCCTCCGCCGACAGACAGGTGGTAGCTCTGTATGAGATGCATCAGCCAGGGAACAACCCAGGCCTCCCACATGGGAGGCAAGAATTCTACCACGGAACCACTAAGCTTCTCTCTGTTCTTTAAGGCATTACTGTCCAAGAGAACTTTCTTCAAAGATGGCAGTTTTCAGTATTTATACTGTTCAACGTAGTAGTTACTAGCTACATAAGGCTCCTGAGCATTTGAAGGGTGGTTAATTTAACTATGAAACTGAATTTTTTTATTTTAAATTTTTTACTTTAGTTAATCGAAATCTAAATAGCCACATGTGGTTAAACTCAGCGGCTCTCATATTGAACATCACAGCTCTAAATAGAAACATAGAAAGCAAATCAGCGTCATCTCTAAACCCAGAGGCATACAACAAAAGATGGTTTAAGTAATGATTTTTCTCCTTGTTGTTGTCTTTTTTGGGGTGAGAAACGATGTGGAGAGAACTTAACACAAAATTTATCCTGGATCCCATGAGAAGGAAGAATTGTTATAATTGACGTGTAAGGGCGTCAGGGCCTCATGTGACATAGGACCCAGACCTCCTAAACTCAGCCATTTAAGAAAAGAAATTTAGGAGCTCAAGATGAGGAGTGATAGGATAAAAACACATTCAACTTGCAGAAGACTCTGTCTAAAAACGAAAGTTTCCTGTTCTCAGATAACTGTGGCCTTTTCCAATTTTTAGGAAGACCTAGACAGACGGTATAATATGGAGAAAGAGAAACTTTACAAAATCCGTTTGTTACAGGTGAGTAAAAACAAGAACCAAAAAGAAAGAAAGAAAGAAATACATCTACTAAAAAAAAAGGAAACCAAATCCATTGCTTTCGAGTCAATTCTGACTCATAGCGACCCTATAGGACGGAGTAGAACTGCCCCATAGAGTTTCCAAGGAGCGCCTGGTGGATTCAAACTGCCAACCTTTTGGTTAGCAGCCGTAGCACTTAACCGCTACGCCACCAGGGTTTCCAGGTATACCTAACTAGGTGCGAATTTCCTGCAGTGGAGCTAGAAAGTCTTAGTGTCTAAGAACTAGAGAGATTCGGTGGTAAGGCTACTGTTTACCAGTCTTCCATCTGGCGTGTGACCCAATTATTTAAGTTACTAATAATAACAGCTCATATTGGCATATCATTTTCACGATAATCTCAATGGAATCCTCCCCCAGGTGGAGAGTAGGTGTTATGAGCCTCGTTTTCTGTATGAAGATACTGACTCTGATAGGTTAAGTCCTTGCCAAAAGTGAAGTAAGTGCACGAGCCAGGAGTCAGGTTCCAACGTTCCTGTGTGGTAATTTCCTCAAATATTAAGTGACCATTTAGCTGTCTTATTTGATAACTTCAGGGGTTTGTGAGAGTGGCATCAAATATGGGGAGAGTCGGTTTTAAAGTTAGCTCTTAAGCTAAATTCACTTAGAGTCAAAATTACATTTTAAAACCCCTTACATTGCCAGAATCTGGCTTGTGGAAGCTCCAAAACCAAGAGGTAACTTAACGTTTTTCATTGCATTTTGGCTCAGGCCTTCATTCTTTTCCCTAGGAAGGGAAGGCCAGGGTCTGGTGGGGATGACTAAAGGGCTGCAGGGGCCAGTGCTACGCTGTCTCTCCTCACACTGGCACTGCTTATTTTGCTGAGCTGTGTGGTTAAGTTTGGGTGAGTCACTTCTGCCAGTCCTTAAAGGGGCACAGAATTAAATAAAACGAGAACAACACAGCTACAGACTGGAAACTCTGACTGAGGGCTTCCTGCACATTCAGCGTTAGGAATGGCAAAAGGGATGCCTGTCTCCTGGGAGCCAGCTGGCTATTTGAGAACCAGTATGTGCGTATACATCAGAGTAGAGGGAATTTACATGTAGGCTGCCTACTAAGACCGGTGTGTCACCACGGGATGGGGGAAGCTGCAGCGAACCAGTAAGCCTGCTGGGGCCTGAGCCAGGGCGGTGGCAGTAGAATGGACAGAAATGAACTGACAGAGAAGAGATTGAGGAGCTATATCCAGTGGGGCCTAGTATCGATCAGGTGAAAGAAAAAGGAGTCAAGGACGACAGGCAAATTTCTGACTTGAGCAGTTGGGTGGATGCTTTGTGATTCGTTAAGAAAAGGCATAAAGGGGAAGGACAGTGGGGTGAAGAGTGCACAGGAGTGTTAATGGGATCTATTGGGGCTTTTAAAAGTCGGGGTACCCAGCGAAGTAGAAGCACCTAAGAAGGGACTGGTGTGCAGGCCTGACTCTCAGAGCCATTTGGGCTGGTGAGCTGGGTGCCAGCACTGCGTGGGTGGTAACTGAGGCTGTGAAAATACAGATTGATGAGACGTGGCACTAAGCCGTAGTGAGCACAGCCTGTGAGGACAGGCAGGGAAAAGGAGAACTCCACCACCAAGGACAAAACCAGGCAGCTAGAGGGGAAAAGAGCAGGAGGTCTCGTGGAAACTGGGCAAAGAGCTCACGACAGAAAGGTAAATCAGTTTCCATGGAGTCAACTCATGGTGGCCCCATGCGTGTCAGAGTAGAACTGTTGTCTGTGGGGTTTTCAGTGGCTGATTTTTCAGAACTAGCTAGCCAGGCCTTTTTCCTGAGGTGCCTCTGGTGGACTTGAGCCTCCAACCTTACAGTTAGCAGCCGAGCAGTTAACCATTTGCACCACCCAAGGACTCCAGAGAGAATGGTAGAAGGTCCAGGAAGCCAGAAGCTGAGAACAGCCTGTTAGATGCTTCACAGAGAAGGTCTATGGTAACTTGAACAAGAACAGTTTCTGCGGGGCACTGGGGAGAAGCCTGATGTTGGTGGGCTGGGAGGATGACTGGCGGGGAGGAATTAGAGGCACTGAGGGTACAGGGCTCACAGTAGGTTTGGCTGGAAAGGGAAGAGAAAGCAGGTGGTAGCTGAAAGGTGATGAGGTTTAAGGGAGGGTTTTTTTAAGGAAGGAGGGACTTGAGCATATTTAAATATTGATGGGAGGAGCCAGTAAAAAGGAGGAGTTCAAGATGCAAAAAAGAAGTGAATAATTGTATCTGGAGATTCCTGAAAAATACCCACCCAGAGCCTGAGTGCCCCCGGTGAACACAGCCATGGCCAAAAGGAGAAACGCACCTTCTCTAACCAGCGGGGCAGAGACCCTGTTTGGGATTCGGTGGCAGGAGTTAAGGGTGGATTTCCCACCTGGAGGCTTAGATTGCCCAGTAAGTTAAAGACCAGATCTCCTGCTGCGGGTGAAGCCAGATGGGAGAGGACAGAGTAGGAGAATGGGGGACAGAAGGAAGGCAGCTCTGAGAGCCCACCTCACCCTGAGACCATCCCAGTGGGGAGGCAGGTGTGGGCCAAGGACTTCCTCCCTCCCGCCGGCAGTGTTTCCTCTGAGCTGCCACCTTGGCCTGAGGTCTCCCCCTCCCCACACTGAGCCGCACAGCCAGCGGGTCGGGGCGTTCTGGCTAACACACCCCCAGTCCATGGGAGGGAGGTAATGCTGGGGTGATATTTTAGGGATAAATTATAGGGTTTTTTTTTTTTTTTTTGAGCTAGGCTAAGGGGTTTGGAAATTACATGGAGGCGCAGGGTGGCATTGGCCCTATGTCATTTCGGAAACATTCCCTTTGTTCCTTGTTCCCCACCTGGACTCGGTGGAATTCGTTACCCTGGAGCCCTTTGTGGTGTGATGGGCTGGCTGGGGGCTCTGTCCACAAAAGCCCTTCCCATTCAGAATTCAGAATCTCCCTTCCTTAACCCGGTGATGAGATGCTTTCTGTGGTTCCAGTTCACAGCCATAGCTCCTCCCATGTGTCAGTCAAAACCTGAGACAAGGAAACCAAGCCCTTGGCGGAATGGCCTGCCTGCACTTCTAAGGGATGGTCGGGCTGGGGTGGGAGGCAGGGTATTTTGGCTCCCCCGTAAGGCCTTTAACCAAATAGTGTTGTCTCCCCCTTCCTTCTTCATTTAGGCTCGACGAAATCGGGAAATAGCAATTTTGCACCGTAAGATTGATGAAGTGCCCAGCCGAGCAGAGCTAATACAGTATCAGAAGAGATTTATTGAACTCTACCGCCAGAGTAGGTGCACCAGCCACGCACAAGCTCTTGAGGCTGGCCCTGGGAGGGACCGCAGGCAGCAAGGGGCTTGGTCCACTTGAACTCAGCGCGGGGTGATCCCTGTTCAGCCTATCAGTGCTGACAGGGAAGGGCTTGGTTCATCACAGTCAGGCCCACTGGCGGGTGACCCCTAACCTGGCGGCAGTGCCTTTCCCAAGGACAGATTCTGGAAGCTAATGGAGCTCTTAGACTAACATTTCAAGGCAACAGTTTTCCTGGTCAGCCATTTGCCCTTCCCCTGTGCACCCAATCCTCTTTCCAACTTTACACGGAGCATCTTGCCTCCCTCACCTCTAAGCAAGCCCTCAGTCATCGTCGTTCTCTGCAAACTCTTCCTGACATGGCCCGGCCTTTAACAGCATCGTATCCACTGGGTAATCTAGGGCTGGGTCTCCCTCAGCCTAAAATCAGTGACCAGATCTTACTGGCTCAGAATGGGCCTCAGAGCTGTCCTTTGTTCTCTTCAGACTGCTCCTGTCATATTTGTTCTGACAGTGGATCTCAGCTAAATCACCACTAGCCAGGCCACAGTCCCTCCTCTGGTCCCTCATGCCACTTCTCTGCCTGCTGACAAACCTTCAGGAGCTCTTTGAGGCCCACCGAGTAAAGCCTCTCTCCTTCCTGTGCCCCAGGCCCTCCCTGTTCTTTGAGGCCTGCCTGAGGCCACCTCTCCTGATCTGTGGACCCGCCCTCCAGCCTCCCAGTCTGAGCCCTGCCTCGAGCTCACCTCGTACTTTCACATCTCAGGCCTCGACTCCCCTGTGTCCTGGCCTGGATTTCCTTCTCCTCAGTTAGTCACAGCCCTTCAAGGCGCAGGTCAGGTCTATGTGTAACCCGTCCTGGACCCTTCTGGCAGCAACGAATCACCCCCTCTCCTGGGCTCCCGCTCTTGCATGTCCCCTGGCCAGCCCAGAATCAGCAGGTGTAAAACTGAACCCGGCCTTCCTTTCCCAAGTCTGTTCTGCCTCCCAGCCTCCTCTCAGTTACTGGTGTCACTCTCTGCCCAAGCTGGACACCTCGTAGCCATCTCTGACTTCACTGCTGGCCCAGTCTTGATTCTGAATACTTTTGAAAACAGTTTCTCCTGGACTGTTGCGGTCACCTCCTGCTCATCGCTGCCCGAGCCTGATCTCTCCTCTGCCCTCTGGTCTGGAAGAGCTTTCTCAAACGTACATTTGATCATTTTATAAGCTTGCATTAGAATCTGTAATATCAATAGCACCTCATAACTTCTTGAATAATCTTGGAAGCCTGAGTATATTGTACAGAGTCCTGCATGGGCCCAACTTAAGCCCCAGCTTCCCCCACCATCGTGTGGTGCCACCGCTCTTGTGTGTCTGCATCCTGTCCCATGAGCTGTTCCCACGTCCAGAATGCCATCGCCCCTCGATTCCCGCTCCAGCTTCCCTTTCAAAGTCCAGCTCAGACTTTGCCTTGAGGTCTTGGCCTCTCGAGCATCCTTCCTGGTTCAGGCTCTAGCACTGTCCTTATTTGAAGAGTCTGGAATCGTGCTTCCTGTCACATCTTAGCCCACAGTCCTGACATTTAATACAGTCCTCGCATTTGATTCAGATGACCAGAGACAGGTAACAGTGGCAGTTCCTTAGCAGAAAAGTTTCTGTCTTAAGTTAAATCTTTCCCTTAATTTTCTAGCCCTACTTGCTTTAAGCCTGTTAGCAATGATAATACCTTATATCAGTATGTTTCACAGAGTGAATTGCACAGATATAAAAGTCATTTTGATGAGGACGTTTATATACCAAAGACATAGCCAACCAGTTGCACCAAAATACCTATGTCAAATTTTGCTTTTATTTTTGCTATCGAATATCCGCAACCCTCACCCAATCCTTGACCCAAATGGGGTAAGGATGACAAACACATTCCTGGGCAAGAAAGCTAAAAGCTGACCAGTTCATTGATGGCAGTGATTTTCAACTTTGGCTACTTGGTAGTAACCTAGGTCCCACCTCAAGGAATTCTCATTTAATTGCTTGTGATATTTTTTAAATGCTCCCTAGGTGATTCTGTTTTTTAGTAGCCAAGATTGAATACTACTGTTCTAAAAGTTTTAGCAAACATAATAATACTTTACATAGAGTAGCTTACAAAGAGATTTTCGTACAAATTAGACGTTTTGATGGGGCATATTGAAGCTGTTACATCGAAAGTACTTGTATCCGATTATTAACTTCTACTACCACATACAGGGTCGCTATGAGTCGGAATCGACTCGAGGGCACTGGGTTTACTGGGTTTACTACCACATATGTACAACGGAGAGCCCCAAGCCCTGTCCCACCTTTGCGCTTCACAGTGTGAGGGAGACACAGGTATTGCTGGGTAATAAAGGTTGACTGATTCACTTAAAGAATCAGGAGTAAATGTTAATGGCAGTTGCCAGAGGAAACCAAAAATGCCCGTAGCCTGCCGTGCCTCTCTACCATCCCTGCTGCACTTCACCTGCACTCATGATGCTCCAGGGGCAACCCTGTGGACAGGGAGCAAGAGCAAAATGAGCAGCCTGGCCTCACTGTTAGGAGCCAGCACCTAATGACCGCTTGCCATCAGGATCCTTGTTGTTCGTTGCTTGTCAAGTCATGTACAACAGAATGAAAACATTGCCCAGACCTGTACCATCTTAAAAATCATTGATATGCTTGAGTCCATTGTTGCAGCCACTGTGTTTTGAGTGTCTAGAGGGCTCATCTCTCACTCAGCACTATATTGGACAGTATTCTGTTGTGATCCACAGGGTTTTTATTGGCTTATATTTGGAAATAGATTGCTAGTCCTTTCTTTCTGTTCGTAGTGTGGAAGCTCTGCTGAAACCTGTCCACCATGAGTGACCCCGCTGGTATTACAATACCTCTGGTATAGCTTCCAGTATCAGAGCAACATGCAAGCCACCACAACACAACAAACAGACAGGTGATGGTCAAGATCTTTAGCTAAAGCTAAATTGTATCACTTAGCTTAAGATTCAAAGCCTAATTGTGATTCAAGTTCTTGGGGTTTTATATCCCTCTGGGCGGATATGGGAATTCAGAGCAGTGATGAGATCACACAGGCTCCAAGGCCAGGTGGGGCTTTCCATGGCCAGCCACACACACAGGGGTTCGAACCACTCACATTTGGGTAGGAACCCTGTCACCGTAGTGCCCTTGTTCTCTGGTGAATGTGGCACACTTGCTTTCCTAGAATTTGGCCAATTGGGTACATAATTCATTCTCCTTAAGGGAAGAATGAATAAGGGGAGGAGGACAGAGAGGCGGAGTAATTTCATGGGTAAAGATATTAGAAGCCTTGTGTAAAATGGTGGGAGTAGCAGTAAGGTCAGAACCTAACTTCAGGGGCAAGAATACAAATCAAGAGCAGCCCAAGGCTGATTCCCATGAGGTGGAGGTCAGACATACCCCCTCTCTCCAACCTTTCTACCAATTCTAACACCAGCCGTCCCTCCCACGCTTCTGGGCTCGATGATCCCTTACAATGGCCACGCAGAACTCACAGGCTGTACTTACAGTTAAGTGGTTTATTAAGGAAGTAACAGAGTACAACTTGGGGTCAGGATCAACAGGCTACAACTCAGGACCAGGATCAGAAAAGATGTAGGCAAACCTTGGAAGCCTCCCCCAAAGAGGAGAGCGCAACCCTCCCTTCTTCAGTGCAGACAGTTCTCTCAGCTACTCTCGGCCTCCTCAAGACAGGCCTCCTCTCGCCCCCTGTCTTAGTCATGTAGTGCAGCCATAACAGAAATACCCCAAGTGGATGGCTTTAACAAAGAGACATTTATTTTCTCACAGGTAGGTTACAAATCCAAACTCAGGGCGTCGGCTCCAGGGAAAGGCTTTCTTTCTGTTGGCTCTGGAGGAAGGGCCTTGTTCTCAATCTTACCCTGGTTGAGGAGCTCCTCAGGTGCAGGGACCCCGTGTCCAAAGGACGCGCTCTGCTCCTGGTGCTGCTTTCTTGGTGGTATGAGGTCCCCAACTCTCTGCTAGCTTCCCTTTCCTTTTATCTCTTGAGAGATAAAAATGTGGTGCAGTTTACCCCAGGGAAACCCCCTTTACCTTGGATCAGGGAGGTGACCTGAATGAGGGTGTTACAATCCCACCCTAATCCTCTTAACAGAAAATTAGAATCACAAAATAGAGGACAACCACACAATACTGGGAATCATGGCCTAACAAGTTGACACATATTTGGGGTGGGGGGACACACAATTCTAATCATGACACCCCCCTCTGCATTCATTCAGCCTCCCTGCTACGGGGCGTTCCAGGCTTGTTACCACCGACTCTGCCTCAGGGCCCCTTCCAGGCTTGTTACCGCCAACTCTGCCGCGGGGCCCCTTCCAGGCCTGTCACCATCTTCAGTGTTTCAGTCCTTGACCTGTGTTACAGCTCTTTCAGAGGATTCCTTGCCTCCCCTGTCTGTGCTTCATCCCTCTTCTCTCTCCTTTCTGCCTCTTCCTGCTTCCTGTTTCTTTCTGTCTGAAAAACCTTTGTGGAAGTTGCTACATATATACACAACTCCTTGTCAATTTCAAGTCATGGCCCCTCCCAGTAGGGGACCACAAACTGACTAATCCCTTCTCAGTAGGCCACAGACACTTCACTTTTGTGTAGTAGATTATAGTCACCTCATTTGCATAGTCCATAGTCACTTCATTTGCATAGTATATTGACCAATCCCTACAAGGTGCGTACCAGTCACAGGACAGGCCGCATCCCAGGGCCAGACAGAAAGAATCAAACCAGGTTGTTTACAGCTTACCCAGGAAATGTAACAAACCCTCTGGGCTGGAAAACTAAGGCAAAGGTAACTCCTCAGGGTTTACAGTGAAAATCTCTCAAGCTGTTTTTCAAAGAACCGAGGCAAAAGGCCACATAAAGGAACTCATTTCACACACCTTGATAACTAAGGTCCCCCCTTAGCTGTGTGCACAGGGATAGAAAGAGAATTCATATCTATGAGTCACTTACTCTGTTCTATGATAGGAGTGTCATTTGTCTAGTAGATATTTTTGAGGGCCTATTTATAGACCTAGGAAGAAAGTCCTGGCAATGTACTTCCAAAATCATCCAGTGAAAACCTGTAGATTACAAAGTTTTGATCTGGCCTCAATCATGGGAACGGTGCAGGCCGGGGCAGTATTTCATTCCGTTGTACAGGGGTTGCCATTAGTAGGGCTGACTCACAGCAGCTGACAACTACTGTATAGGCCTATGCTAAGCACTGGGGTTACGAAAGTGAGCAAGCTGTGACTCCTGCTCCTAAGGGGTATGGGAAGAAAGAAGGCCACACAGAGAGAGTAGTACAGTATATAGGTATAATTTCTGTTGTAAGGCTTTCAGAATGCAGATGGGGCACCTACGCTGGCCCGGGAAGGCTTCCTGGGGCCGGTGACTCCAGAACTGAGTGTGCATAGGTGTTGAGATGCTAGCCAAGAGAAGCGGCCCACCATCGTTTACATGCATTATCTCCGTTCTCATAACTGCCCTGCGAGGTGACAATACCATTAGCCTCAGCTTGCAGTTTAGGGAGCAGTCTTCTAAACTGAGTAATTTACTCACGGTCACAGAGCTCGTGAGAGGGAGACCCATGACTCACACTGTGGTCCTTTCCCCCATCACTTCGATTCCTTGCTTCTCTGAGCTGCCAGCGTGGCTCATCTATCTCTTTCTCCCTGGGACTTTTAAATGCTTCTTTGGTACCTGGAAAATCTTGTCAACCAGCTAGGCTTCATCGTCTCCTGTCATCTCAAGTTGTATCATTAGAGAGAGGTAACATGATAGCCTCCTCATCCTAGCCATCTTCCTTCCAGGATGCCTCACCTGTAGGACTTCTGAGACACCCACAGCCCCACATCCTAACATGGAGGTTCTTCTGGCCCCTCATTGAGCCCTTCCCTGGGCCGGTTCACTACTAGCCATGTGCCCTTAGTCTGCAGCAGAGCAAAGACTCCCAAGTGCTCTGGGGCTCTCGCATAGACCCGGCAGAGCAAATGCCCTGCTCTGACAGAGCTGAGCCCTGGGGGTGTACCTCATGGGAGTGGGGGAAGACTGAGGGTCGTTTTAAAGCTTTTCTTTATTCATGTGCTGATTTCTTTGCATTTACAGTTTCAGCTGTCCACAAAGAAACCAAGCAGTTCTTCACTTTATATAATACCCTGGACGATAAAAAGGTGTATTTGGAAAAAGAGGTAACAACCTTTCTAAACGAAAATAATATGAGCAGTGTAGTTGACCTTGGGAAGTCCAAACAAACTTGATGTCTGGGCTGCATCCTGTTTAAGTGGAAGGAGCACTTGTTGTATGCCAGGTCAGAAAGTGTACAGTTGTTGGACGCTCACATGGTTTGGGGAGAAGCGAGACTATAGACAAGCCTTTCCATAGTGCCACCTGAGAAATGCCGTGATAAAGGTAAAAGTCTTGGAAGCCTGGTGGAGGAGGTCCTGGGGTTGGCGAAACTTCAGTTTGAGTTTTCAAGGAAGGGAGGAACCAGCTAAATGAAACGGTGATGGTGGACTTGTTGTAGTTTGTGTCAGGGGTAACTGTTTCATCAGTGGCAGACACAAGCCTGTACGAAAGGATTGTGAAATTCAGAGGGATTAACGTGGGCACTGACACCCCTCTCTTTGTCTGTTTCTCTCATGTGGGGTAGATCCACTTATGATTCATGGCTTCCCTGACGTGACTGGGGGCCACTGTGCACTATGTTAAAAAAAAAAAAAAAGGCAATACCATTTATGATAGTAGCAAACCAGAGTAGTGGAGAGAGCATAAGCTTTGGAGCTGGGCAGATTTGGGTCTTAGTTTGGCCTCATCGTCCTCACGTGTGAAATGGGGATGACACTTACTTCATTCGTTTGATGACGGTAAAGATAGAATGAGAAGGCGATGGTAGGGTGGCACGTACCTGGTAGAGTCCTAGTGCATATTAGTTCTCCACTCACCTCGCCTTGAGGGGCACAGGGAATCTTTCATTTTCTCTTCACCCTGAAGCCTGCATTAATTACCATTCTAATGAGAATAGTAATATAGATATATCTTTTACCTGAGCCTAATTGAGGGGACTATATTTATTATCACTTTTATTGTCTGTTGTCAGCCCAATGAGATAATCATCTTCCATATTAGAAGGCACTTCTTAAGGAGGAGTTGAGTTTTGTTTTTCTTTCTGTCCAGGGCCTTTTATACAGTAACTGGCACTTAGTAGGCATTTGATAAATGTTTGAAATCCAGTTGCCGTCCAGTCGTTTCCGACTCAGGGCAACCACATGTGTGTCAGCTAGACCTGCTCCATAGCGTTTCAGTGGCCGATTCTTCAAAGTAGCTCACCAGGGCTTAACTTCCAAGGTGCCTCTGAATAGACTCAAACCTCCAACCTTTCGGTTAGCGGCCAAGCCTGTACCACCCAGGGCCTCCAATGTTTGAATAGAAGAGTGCAGCTTGCAGGATGTAGGTCAAACCTCGGGGATAGCTCGGCCCCAGGCCCTGGCCTTGAGGGGGCCTCACTGATAAGAGGAAACCTTACCAACCTTAACTTAGGGTCAGGGTAGCCCCTTTTCAGAAGGCTTTGAACTCTTATCAGTAGTGTTTAAAGTTGTTGCATTCTTTATAAACTAAAGGTGTGCTCAAGGGTGAGGGTTGGACCTTTCAATTCTAAGCCGTATTAACACAGCTAGAAGTTGTTTGAATAAATTGTTTATTTTATTCCACATGCTTTGAACCTCTCATATTTTAGCTTGGAAGCATCCCTGTGAAGTAGTAAGGACAAGAAAGTGGTTTCTAGGCTGCAGGCTGTGAGCCTGGGGCCAAGTAGGGCAAATGGTTAGTCCTGAGGTTACAAATTGAGTTAGTGACACAGCCTGAAAGAGGACATAGGTTTCTGGACTCAGAGCCCTTCCCCAACTGTATCTCTGGGCAGATGGAGGGCCAGGGGCCTTGACTGCCACATTCCCCAGGAGGCACTCAGAGCTGCCCAGCAGCTGGTTGTACTGGTGAGAAGATTCTGTGGGAAGGAATAGTGTCCTTACTCTCCCCCTGACCGACTCCTCACTGAGCTGGTACCCTGAAAATAAAGGGCAGTATTTGGCAAGATGGACAGGGCCTGTGTTGATGGCTTGCCCAGAGAGCCTTGATGTTAGTGTCTTCTCATCTGGGATTTTGGTCCCTTCAAAGAGCCATCTTCCTACAGTCTAGTGGTAATGGGTTGTAGGAAGAGGCGTTTTCTGTGAGCATGGGGAGGTAGCTCCCTAGGAAAAACTACAGGGCTAAGAGCATGCTGCTTACCACCACCCCCCGCCACAACCCCGTATATTACTTTAATCTACATAAACGAGGCATTTTCCTTTCAGAAGAGATACCTGGAGACCAGGCAAACTTTCAGTGCTTGAGGTAGTGTAGAGATCTCTCAACCTTTTGCTTATAGGGTTTGTTATTTTTTTTTGTTTGTTTTGTTTTGTTTTACTTCTCCAGATTAGCCTGCTGAACTCAATTCATGAAAACTTCTCACAGTAAGTACCGTCAGCCCTCCTCCCATAAACACCTCAGTAAGGCCTGCACTTTGTGTCCAGCTCACCTTCGCATTGCAGCAGCGTGATTGAGAAGGGCCCAGCGAGACCTGGTGCTGGTCTGAGTGTCGCTGCAGCCCTGCTGTAGGTGCAGGTGTGTCTTGGTTTACAGGGTCTTTGAGCTCCTGCACAAATACAATGATGTTAGTTAGAGTGAATTTTAAAAACACCAACGAAGATCTTGGAGAAAAATTAATTTTCAAATGATTTGACTATGTCTAGCTACCACGATCTCTTTGTATATTATTACATCTTGGTAAGATCAGATTAATGCCATTTATTGTTTCACATATACAGATGCTTTAAAATTTAGATAATAAAAGTAAATAATCTATATAATTTGTTTAAAAGAATTTTAAAATCTTGTGGTGAGTTTTGTCTTTAAGTTAATGAACATCCTCTAAGCTACTTGGTTCAGATAAGAGTTTGTTCCTCCAGAGCTTGAATGGCAAGGCTCTCCCGTACAGATCACACCTGCACCCAGCCTGCCTGTCGGCCTGCCCATATCCTGGGCAGCCCCAGGGTTGCTGTCTGTGTAGCAGGCTTTCTTTCTCCCGAGCACAAACCTCTACTGTCCCCAGGCAATTGACCTTTGGTAAAACTGCCCGAGATCTTAATGGGTTTACAGGCTCAGGGTTTTCAGTTGCTTTACTAATTAAAAAAGAAAGAAAAGACACAGCTTTCTGGTAAGATTCCATTCAGTTAGTGACTTACCATCTTGTGACATTTCTAAAAATGGCCCCTCCATCCTCATTTCCTGATCAAGAGACCCTGCAGTTTGAGCATTGCTGTGAAGAGTTCTCTCTCTCTCCATCAGCCCGTCCTTTGGAAGCCTTCTCAATTCCTTGTGCATATGCACTCTCATCCTTCAGATGTCAGTACCTCAGCAGAGCTGGGGTGAAGGGGAACGTTCTCAGGCGTCAGAGAATCCATTCGTTTAACTGCTGCTTCTAGAAACAAGGACCGGGGTTTCCAGTCCTGGTTTTAAGAATTCTCAAAAATGTGCACTAATCTTGTATAGTTTCTCCAAATTCTCAGATTTCTAAAAATGCATTCAGTTCTTAAGCAATACATGCCTTAATTCAAAGCAAAAGATATTTTTGTTAATTTTAGTCACATTTTATTTTACATTAAGAAAATATATGTGAGTTAAGTAAAATGAAAAAGTGGTTAATATTCAAGTAAGACCAGGCTAATCTTCACCCTCCCTCAGGGGTTTAGAACCCTTTAAGTACATGGAACCCCAGTAGCCCCCATGGGTCCAGTGTGCCTTCAGACGCCTGATTGCCTCTTGGGGCACAATCTGGGTAAGGGGCTGACTACTTCCCACTACCCCCCCCCGCCCCGCCCCCAGTTCTGTGCACTGGTTACACCTCCTCTGGTTTTTCTTTCAGAGCCATGGCCTCCCCTACTTCCCGGGACCAGTTTTTACGTCAGATGGAACAGATCGTAGAAGGAATTAAGCAAAGTAGAATGAAGGTCAGATGGCTTTTTCTCGCCCCCAAATCTTGAAGTTTGATCTTAGAAAAAGCCCAAAAACCCAGTGCCATCAAGTCAATTCTGACGCATAGCGACCCTGTAGGACAGGGTAGAATTGCCCCCATAGAGTTTCCAAGGAGTGCCTGGCGGATTTGAACTGCCGACCCTTTGGTTAGCAGCTGTAGCACGTAACCACTATGCCACGAGGGTTTCTATCTTAGAAAAGAAAACATTGTTTTAGTAATGCAGGCCAGATTTCGCCCCAATGGTGGAGAAACCCCTGCGAAGAGGGCGGGCTTCTTTGGTGGGTCTGTGAATGTGTGGTTTCAAGCCTGAAGATACCGTGTGTCTGACTCAGCAGTGGGCAGGGCTTGCTCCCCGAGCCGTCTACACCAGTGGTGCAAAGGCTGCTGTCTGTTTGTGTTTAACCTGTTACCATGTATTGACCACCTGTGAGTAATATCATCCCATTTTACAGACAAAGAAACTGACTCTCACAGCAGGCCCCCTTTCTTGCCCAGAATTACTCCCTCCCTGGCTCTTTGGTTTGTGACATTCTGCCATTAGAGATTTAATCCTTAGGATTTCCAGAGCGTTTTAGTTTTTAGGAAACCCCTATGAAAAAAGACAGCAAAGCCACTGAATTGTACATGTAGAAGTGGTTGAATAGGTGTATGTTTTCGCTGTGTGTATTCTCAACAACAACAAAATAAAATTTTTTTTAAATGAGGCAGTTCTACTCTGTCACATGGGGTCACTATGGGTCAAAAATCAACTTGACAGCACCTAAAAACAAAAACATAAAAAATGCAAGTAATCCCTGAACTGAGTTCTGCTAAAGTGAGGAAATTGAGCCTGAGAATTGGGGAGAGAGAAGAGCAGGACTGAAAAGGGGCAGGGACGGGAAGCACCAGAGACAGCTTTGCAGAGACTCGTTCAGGCGGCTTCGGTAGCTTGGCAGCTCAGCACGTGGGACACGTTTTGTCCGTAGTGAAGTTGACCAGCTGGGTGTTTGGAGAACCATTACGCCACTGCAGTTTCCTCCTGCCAGTCCCCACATGAATCCTAACTGGTACTTCCACATAGCTCTTGCTTCAGTCCTGTTCAAAAAATCTGTCACTAGTGACAAACATGATTTCTCAGACAAGTCAGCCACAGAAATGAGAGGGGACGGAAGCCAGCACTTGCCTTGTGCGGGACGACTCTCTTACTCAGAGAGTGAGCGGAGCCCATTCTTGATAATCTGGCTGTGAGGTAGGTGGCGGACAGAGAACCTGGCTAACTGGGAGCCTGTAACAGCCCAGATCTCAGGGGTGGCCCATTCCCACCCTGCCACTGCTCCTCAGGAGCTGCTCTGGCCCACAGCAAGGTCAGTAGGAACTTGTTGGAGTTTCTAGTCCTTGGCAGAAATCTTGTTTACCAGGAGAGGCATCCCTGGGGAAGGAAATGGGCCTGATCCCATAATTCTCTCTCTCCCTTCTTCCCTGAGCATTCTGCCATTGACACCTCAGTGCTGGCAGTGAAGGAAGCTGTGTCTGTGCCCCATCCCTGTCTCCCCCACTAGGCGGTTGCTTAGGACTCCCAGGGCAGAGAGGGCTCTTTCTCAGGTCTGTCTCCAGTGGCTAACATAGGGCCTGACTCACAGTGGGCACACAAGAAGTATTTGTTGCATGAGTGAATACACTCAGTGTGCTTAGAAAGCAGATCTCAAAGAGGGCTCCAGATAGGGTTTGAACATTGAGAGGAATTGGAATAATTATGTCTGCTTTGCACACATTTGAATGGATGTGTTTTGGTGTGTTTATTTAAAAAACAACATAGCCCTCCCTGTAGTGGTGCTGTGATGGGTCCCGCTCAGTGGGTGTGGCTGGGTAGTCAGTGGCCTTTCAGAGCACAGGTTTCCCAGAACTGGCAGACTCAGGGTGTAGAGGTAATACAACAGCACTGGGCACAAATAAGAGGATAAGTGTGAACATTCTAAGGGCTTAGGAGTAAAGAAGGAAGTAGATCGCCAGACCTTTCTTCACAGGTGCCTCTGGGTGAATTCAAACTGTTGACCTTTTGGTTAGCACCCGAGCACTCTTTGCACCACCCAGAGACTCCACCTGAACTTCACAGATTATGTAGCTCAAAGGACAGAAGAATATGGGGCCTTTGTCCTTTGCTGTCTGGTGTTTTCTTGCTCTGATAACCTCCAAGCATTCTCAGCACCTGTAGCCTTTGGTCAGAACATGCCTTTTCACCACTGTTGCCCCAAATGTTTCAACAGATGGAAAAGAAGAAGCAAGAGAACAAAATGCGAAGAGACCAGTTGAACGACCAGTACTTGGAATTGTTAGAAAAACAGAGACTGTACTTTAAGACGGTGAAAGAATTCAAGGAGGTAAGAGGAAGGGTGGGCGGGGCATGTTAAGGCTGCAGGTGAGACTGACACTCACCTCACAGTGAGCCTTCGGAAACCAGAGCAAGTGTTGGGTGACTTCCCTCTGGCGGGTAATGGGAAGTAGCAAGTTGGCAGCATGATCTGGACAGTAAAGTGTGCCATACAGAGACTTCAGGATGGCCTTGTTCTGTGACCCATCCTGAGGCGTTAAGTCAGTGTCGTGAGAGACATTGTGTCTTTGTTTGCGTTTTCTCATGTGAAGTGAACCGTAACCTTTAGTAAGCACGTTAAACGCATAAGCACAGTGGTGTCATCAGCCCACATCAAGGCATTTGTTAGGGATCCAGTTGTGCAGCCGCTCCTCCCCTGGTTCCTGGGCTGGGGAGAGGCCCTGAGAAACTGTGTGGGAAGACAGTGAACTTTGACATGTGACAGGCTTGGGTTCAGGTCTTACATTTCCTGCTTAGCAGCTGTGTAACTTTGGGTGGTGATCTAATATCCCCATGCTCCAGTTTCCTCTTTGGTGAGTTCCTGTTAGGGTCAGAGGAAAGCTATAAAGCTCCTAGCATGTGTCTGCACATAATAGGCTCTAGACATTCAGCCAAATTCTGTTTGTCCCTCTGTTTTCTCCCTGCATTTGGGCAAAGTTACTCTCCATTGTGCCATAAAGAAAAAATGGCCCTTTTTTTTTTTTTAATTTTAAAGTGGTAAAATATCTATATCAAAACATTTGCCATCTTAGCCATTTTTAAGTGTACAATTCGTTGTTATTAATTACAGTCCCCATTTTGTGCAGCCATCACCGCTGTCAATTTCCAAATGATTTTCATTTCCCTGAACAAACTCAGTGCCCCTCTAGTAATGACTCCCCTTTCCCCACCTCCCTGCCCTGGTGACCACCGATAACTTTGGCCTCCAGGGATTGGCTGGTTCAAAAAATTTCATATAAGTGCAAGGGCAATATTTGTCCTTTGGTTTCTGAATTATTTCACTTAGCATGTTTTCAGGGTTCATTCGTGTTGTAGCACGTATCAGAACTTCTTTCCTCTTTATGACTGAAGGATAATATTCCATTGTACGGATGTACCACGTTTTGTTTATCCATTCATCACAGACACTTAGGTTCTTTCCACCTTCTGTCTGTTGTGAATAACGCCACAATAAACACTGGTGCAAAGTATCAGGTTTTTCGGAAATTTACCTAGGAGCATAGTTGCTGGGTTATGTGGTAACTCTGTGTTTACATTTTTGAGGAACTCCCTGTTTTCTACAATGGCTGCACCATTTTACATTCCCACCAGCAATGGATGGACTCCAGTTCTCCACATACTTGCCCACACTTGTTTCTTTCTTTCTGATCATAGCTTCCTAGTGGGTGTCAGGTGGTACCTTGTGGTTTGGATTTGTGTTTCCCCAATGATTAATATCACTGAGCATCTTTTCATGTGCTTTTGGGCCATTTGTACATCTTCTTTGGAGAAATATCTAATCAAGTCCTTTGCCCTTTTTTTTTTTCAGTTGGATTCTTTATCTTTCTGTTGTTGAATTGCTGGAAAAAGGAAGCTGTATTTTATCACTTGCCAGGGTTTCAACCGCTTTATTTTCAGAAATTCCTTTCTTCTTTTGAACCTAAATCCACATGATTTTAGTGAGTTTAGGTAGGCTATGTACCAGTGTTTGGTCTACAAAGTAAAAAACGTACTCTCTCCATGCTGATAAGTTTGTTATTTTTTAAGACTTTTCAAACCCTTCCTTTTCTATCTTTCCCTTCTCTACTTCATTTTCCTTTTTTTGTAATTTAACTTTTGGGAGCCACAACCCGTGGGCATTTCAAATTATTTTATCTATTTGTAGATGTTCCTCCAGCTCCTACCATGTTCTGAGGATGTAACAGGGAGTAACAATAGGCCTGGTGTCTTTCCTCAAGGAGCTTACATTCGGGGGATGGATGAAGGGAGAGGAGGAGACAGATTTAAAAAGCTAGTAAACTGAAACAGGTAGAAGTAGAAAACTATAAGGTTTTCAATGGCTGATTTTCTGAAGTAGATCTCCAGGCCCTTCTTCTGGGGTACCCCTGGGTGGACTTGAACCTCCAACAAGGAGCAGACACCATACAACAGGACGAGTGGTTTCACCTGGCTACAAAGCTGTCCAGGTAGAGACAGAGAACTTCTACATGTGCCCTGTTGTGCACCATAGGTGAAGGACTCCAAAGGGACAGTTACACAACAGGCTTCTGAACACTGTCCTAGTGGAGATAGAGAACTCCTCCTTGCATGCCTCCACCTGGCATTGTGGGTAGGGGACTCAAAAGTGTGCCTTCCTTCTACCAGTCTCCATCTTGCCAGCTAGGCTTAGTTAAACCCAAAAACCAAACCCGCTGCCATTGAGTCGATTCCAACTCATAGAGACCCTATAGGACAGAGTAGAACTGCCCCATAGAGTTTCCAAGGAGTGCCTGGCGGATTCGAACTGCCAACCTCTTGGTTAGCAGCCGTAGCACTTAACCACTGTGCCACCAGGGTTAGTTAGGTGGACTGAAAACATGTTGTGTGTGCTCCACCTAGTAGCACAGCTAAGGAGACAGAAACATCCCTGCCCAGCCATTTTATATACCAAGCCTATGTGACCTGTTAGGCACAGAGCAGGCGCTCGGACATCTTGGTGTCTAGCCTGGAATTGTGTCTCTTTACCCTGCTGACATTTAAACAAACTGTTAGATTTCAGAGGTGAGGGATGCCATGGTTTATTCCTGAAGCCCAAAGATGCTATCAGGGAAGGAATGGGGAAGACATGACCACCGGGCTTGTCCAAAGGACTGTCTCCTCACAGGACTCTCTTTGGGAAGAGCAGGAGTACTTCAACCAGGGAGCAATACTTGAAGGCCCTGTGCTGGGCAGCACATTGGAGGGCCTGAATGAAATGCCGACCTGGCCAGAGGAGCTCAGGAGCAAAGGTAGTGACCTGGGTTGGGGTGCTCCAGGCCAGCATGGTGACTGGCAGAGGATGTATCTGAAGTTTTGGAAGGCCAGTGAGTGAGCTGTCAGGGGACGAACAGGATCCTGCGGCTCCCCACCACAGCTCTTTCTTGCCTTTAATCAAAATAACTCACAGAGAGAAGAGGCCCAGAGAAGAAGAGTTATATCTCACATGTTGCTTATACACACCACCGCTGCCCTTTTGAAACAAAAAGTAAGTCAGGGAGGTTAAGTGTCCGCCAAAAGCCGAGCCCCCTTGTTCTTACCTGGTCTAGCACATCAGAGACCAGGGGTAGATGCTGGTGCCTAAGATGTCTTCAGTCCAAAGCAAAGTCAAAGGAGGGAGGGGTGGTGAATGTAATATGTCCTTCAGATGGCTAAATAAATTCCTTTTAAAGGACTCAGCCTTTAAAAAAAAATATTTAGCCTTTTTTATTTTAAAATTACTTTTATAAAGTAATGGTGATCGTGAGCAGTCCTTTTTTTTTTTTTTTGTAAACATTTTACCTGGCAAAAATTTAACATTGGCCACCACATGTCAGCGTTCCAAATTTCTAGACTTTGTTTCATGAGCCCCTCTGAGGTAATTTGGGGTCACCACAAATGTTGATGAGATGGCTTGTGTGTTACTCTCCCATTTTTACCCCCTTCTCAGCCCAAGTAATTGTGCTGTTTTTCTGTTCTACATACCGAGTTCCAGATAAGATCACATTTGTGGTAGATGAACTATTGGAAAGGTTGGGCTTTCACCTCACGGTGGAGTCCTTTTCCACAATCTTCTCTGTCCTGCCTTCTTTACTTGCCTCTCCCCAGCTGATTGGTCTTCTCTTCCTGTGTTCTGAATTCTCAAGGCACCTTTGACCCTAGCAGTAGTTATCTTCCATGCGCAGCACAGTATTGTTGCCCAGAACATAGTCTCTGGTCACCTTAGCAGTTCTCTTTATTGAGTTTGGTTTACTCCAAGTTAATTGATGTTAATTTGATGTTCCCGTGGACACCACTCGGGCGCAAAGTCACGCCCTCATCCTGACTCCCAGCCTTTTGTGGATTCAAAACCATTTTGATTACACATTGGGTTCATCTCTAAGATTCCATTGACTCACTCACGCTCGGAGAGTTTGTTAATTAAACAAGTTTTCCAGGAAATGACACATACTCTAAATCATTGTAATGGCAGTATTACATTAATTAATTGTGTCTCTAAATCACAGTCTCTCATGAGGTCACAAAACTAAGGTTTAAATTCTGGCATCACAGCGACGAATGCCAATCATGTGTTTTTGCGAAGGTGGCTAGGGTATATGATTTTGAGTGTATACTCACTGATAAGTACTATACCCGGCACATCGTGGGCTGGACATAGTCTTCAGCAGGAGGAGAATAGAAGCAATGAGATGTTTTCTCTTTTCTTCTAGAAGGAAATACTTAAAAGTTCCTTTTTGTATTTGCTTCAGACAGACAGATGATATCATTCTGCCCTCTCCCAAAAAGTTTCTAGTAGCTTGGGTGAAATTTAGTCAGTGCCCACATACACCTGGTGCCAATATAGGATGTCTTCACTGAAAGATTCAAACATCGTCTCAGTGAGGGGTGGTGGACAGAGTCACCCATGGAGAGGACAGTCTTTAACACAGGCATTTTGTTTTGTTTTCTTTTTCATTGTACATTTTTTTATTGTGCTTTAGATAAAGGTTTACAGAGCAGGTTAGCTTCTCATTAAACAATTGATACACATTGTTTTATGACATTGGTTGCCAGCCCCACAACATGTTAACATCTCCCTTCTTGACCTTGGGTTCCCCATTATCAGTTCTCTTGCCCCCTCTTGCCTTCTCAGCCTTGCCCCTGGGCTGGTGTGCCCTTTTAGTCTCATTTTGTTTTATGGGCCTGTCTAATTTTTGGCCAAAGGGTGAACCTTAGAAGTGACTTCATTACTGAACTAAAAGGGTGTCCAGGGGCCATACTCTCGGGATTTCTCCAGTCTCTGTCCCTGGTGGCATAGTAGTTAAGTGCTACAGCTGCTAACCAAGAGGTCGGCAGTTCAAATCCGCCAGGCGCTCCTTGGAAACTCTTTGGGGCGGTTCTGCTCTGTCCTATAGGGTCACTATGGGTTGGAATCGACTCAACGGCAGTGGGTTTGGTTTGGTTTTGTTTGTCAGACTATTAAGTCTGGGTTTTTTTTTTTTTTTTTTTTTTTGAGAGTTAGAATTTTGTCCTACATTTTTCTCTAGCTCTGTCCGGGACCCTCTGTTGTGATCCCTGTCAGAGCAGTCAGTGGTGGTAGCCGGGCACCATCTAGTTGTGCTGGACTCAGTCTGGTGGAGGCCGTGGTAGATGTGGTCCATTAGTCCCTTGGACTAACCTTTCCCTTGTGTCTTTAGTTTTCTTCATTCTCCCTTGCTACGGTTGGGGTGGGACCAGTGGAGTGTCTTAGATGGCTGCTCACAGGCTTTTAAGACCCCAGGCTACTCACCGAAGTAAGATTTAGAACATTCTCTTTATAAACTATATTATGCCAACTGAGGTAGATGTCCCCTCAGACCATGGTCCCCAGCCCTCAGCCCAGTAATTCGGTCCCTCAGGGAGTTTGGATGTATCTATGAAGCTTCCATGACCTTGCCTTGGTCAAGTTGTGCTAGACTTCCCCAGTATTGTGTACTGTCTTACTCTTCATCAAAGTTACCACTTTTCTACTGTCTAGTTAGTGTTTTTCCCTCCCCACCCATCCCAATCCTTCCCTAGTAACCATCGAAGATTATTTCTTTCTGTGTGTAAACCTTTTTATGAGTTTTTATAGTAGTGGCCTCATACAGCATTTGTCCTTCTGTGGTTGACTTATTTTACTCAGCATAGCAACACAGGCATGTTTTGATGCTTCTAAGTGGGTTTTTTCCTCACTTTTAAGGTGAGGTGGGGTGACAGTTCCAAGTTTTGCTTTGTAAAATAGGTCCAATTTATTTAATAGGTGACTATGTACATAAAAAAAAAAAAAAGTTTCTTTTTTTTATGTATAAGATACCTAGAAAATTATCCCTTTTCATTTAAGTTTTCAAATGTTTTGGTGTAAGGAATATTGTTGTATATCAAAGTATTCTTACGATTTTAAAAGTCTGAACTGTCACTATATTTATATTCCCCTTTTCATGCCAGTAATTTTATTGTGTGTTTTTTCACCTTCTCTCTCTTTAGTTAGAGCTTTACATTAGCCTCAAACAGTTCTTGGCTTTGTGCATTTTTTTTTTTTAATGTGTCATTTTATTTGTTTTGTTGTTTAGAATATACACAGCAATACATGAACCAATTCAACAGTTTCTACAGGTACCATTAGGTGACATTGATTACATTCTTTTGAGTTTTGTAACCATTCTCACCCTCCTTTTCTGAGTTGTTTTGCCCCAATTAACATAAACTCACTGCCCCCAAAGGTTGCTATCTAATCTTTCAAGTTGCTGTTGTAAATTTGATCCCATATAGATAGTTTTTTACAAGAACATGATGTTCAAGGAAGGCCTTTTTTACTAGCTAGGCTAAACTGTTGTTTGGTTTTAAGAAGACTTCAAGGGATATTTTTGGTTTAAGGTTTAAAGATCATCTCAGGGCAGTAGTTTCAGGGGTTCATCCTCAGTGGCTTCAGAAAATCTACAGACCTTGAGAATTTGAAATTCTGCTCTGCATATTCCCCCTTTTGATCAGGATTCTTCTTTGGAATCTTTGATCAAAATATTCAGTAATAGTAGCCAGGTACCATCCAATTCTTCTGCTTTCATGGCAAAGGAGGCAGTTGTTCATGGAGGCAATTAGCCACACATTTCACAGTCAAATAGAGACCAATTGTTGTGCCTGGGATGGCTGTTTATAAGCTTTTAAGACTCCAGGCACTGCAGCATCGAACCATGAGGTAGAACAGAGGCACCAAACATGTTATTAGGCAAATTAACCAGGTATCCCATGAAACCATTACCCTAAATCTCCAAACTAAAAAACCAAATACCATGAGGTTTCTGCTTGTACATAAGCATCCTCAACAGCTAGTCTTTGTTGTTGTTGTTGTTGTAAATACATGTATCACTCGGTGTTTGCCAATTCAGCTTTTTACAGGTGTACAGCTTATTGACGGCAATTACAATAATCAGCTGTGAACCCTATCCTTAATCAGCGTGTTATTTCCATCACTGTTAACCCTTCTTTTCCTCCTCCCTCCTGCCCCTGGTAACTACTGATAAACTTTGTTCTCTCTCCGTTTACCTTTTCTTTTTATATAAGTGAGGTCATACAATATTTGTTCTTTTGTGATTGACCTATTTCACTCAGCACAAATATTTTCCGGCTCGATCCATATTGTGGCATGTACCAAGACTTCATTTCTCCTACTGGCTGAGTAGTATTCCATTGTACGTATGTATCACATTTTGTTTATCATTTCATCTGTCGATGGGCATTTAAGTTGTTTCTGCCTTTTTGCTCCCATAAATAGTGTTCCAATGAACCTTGGTGTAACAAGTCTCTGTTTGACTTTCTGCTTTCAGGTCTTTGGGGTATATACCTAGAAATGGAATTGCTGAATATATAGTTTTTTGGGACATTGCCACACCGTTTTCCACAATGGCTGTACCGTCTTGCATTCTCACTAGCAACGAGTAAGGGTTCCAGGTTTCCCACATCTTCGCCAACATTTGTTATTTTCTGTTTTTTTTTTTTTTTTTTATCTTAGCCAATCTGGTGGGAGTGCAATGGTATCTCATCGTGGTTTTGATTTGCATCTCTCTGATGGCTAATGATGCTGAGCATCTTTTCATGTGTTTGGTGGCCATTTGGATATCTTCTTCAGTGAAATGTCTATTCAGGTCCTTTGCTCATTTTATGATTGGGTTGTCTTTTTGTTGTCAAAATTTTATTTATACCTATATATATGTATTTTTTTTTTATATGTATATATGGAAACCCTGGTTGCGTGGAGGTTAAGTGCTACGGCTGCTAACCAAAGGGTCGGCAGTGTGAATCCGCCAGGCGCTCCTTGGAAACTCTGTGGGGCAGTTCTACTCTGTCCTATAGGGTCGCTATGAGTCGGAATCGACACGACGGCACTGGGTTTGGTTTTTTTTTTGGTTTTGATATGTATATATATAGGGTCGCTATGAGTCAGAATCGACTCAACAGCACCGGTTTTGGTGTGTGTGTGTGTGTGTGTGTATATATATATATATATATGTTATTAGATTCTTGTCAGATACATGGTTTCCAAAGATACTCTCCCAGTCATAGCTTATTTTTTCACTTTTTTGGTAAAATCTTTGGATGAGTTAAAGTTTTTAATTTTTATGAAGTTCCATTTATTTATTTTGCCTTTTGCTGTTTGTGCTTTTGTTTTTATGTTAGATAATCCATTCTTAAAAGTTAGGCCTGACAGCGTTGTTCTTGCTTTTTCTTCTAAGAATTTTATAGTTTTAGCTTGCACATTTAGGTCCTTAATCCATTTTGATTTTTTTTTTTTTTTTCACATGGTGTGGGGCATGGACCCTGTTCAATTTTTCTGCATGTGGAAATCCAATTTTCTCGGCACCATTTATTGAAGAGACTCTTCTTTGCTCATTGAATGGATTTAGCTCCCTTCTCAAAAAATCACTTGACCGTAGATATGTGGGTTTATTTCTGGACTGTCAGTTCTGTTCCACTGGTCTGTGTGTCTATTGTTTTACCAGTACCAGACGGTTTTGGTTTTTCTATTTCTGTAAAGAAGTCTGTTAGAAGTTCAGGATTGTGTTGAATCTATAGGTTGCTTTGGGTAGTATTGACATTTTAATGATATTAAGTCTTCCAGTCCATGAACATGGAACATTTTTCCACTTACTTAAGTCTCCTTTAATATCTTTCAGCAGTATTTTATAGTTTTCATTGTATAAGTCCTTCACGTTCCTGGTTAGATTTATTCCCAGGTGTTTTATTCTCTTAGATGCTATTGTAAATGTGATTGTTTCCCTAATTTCCCTTTCAGATTTCTTATTGCTGGTGTAGAGAAACTTAACTGATTTTTGTTTATCGACCTTGTACCCTGCAACTTTACTAAATTTCTCTATTAGCTCTAAAAATTTTCTTGTGGACTCTTTGGGATTTTCTATATATAGGATCACATCTGTGAGCAGAGATAATTTAACTTCTGCTTTTCCAATCTGGATATCTCTTATTTCTCTTTCTTGTCTTACTCCTCTGCTCTGGCTAGGATGTCTAATATTATATTGAGTAGAAGTGGTAAGAGCAGGCACCCTATCTTGTGTCCGATTTCAAGAGACAAGCTCTCAACCTTTCTCCATTAAGTATAATCTTGGATGTTGGCTTTTCATATATGCCCTGAATCATATTGCAGAATATTCCCTTTATTCTAATCATCTTCAGGGTTTTCATCAAGAAAGGGTGTTGGATTTTAGCAAATGCTTTTTGTACATTGATAGAGATGATCATGTGGTTCTTTCCTTTGTTCTATTGATGTAGTATATTACATGTTGATTGATTTTCTGATGTTGAACCATCCCTGCATTCTTGTAATAAATCCTCCTAGTCATGGTGTATGACTCTTTCCATATGCCATTGCATTCTGTTTGCTAGTATTTTGCTGAGGATTTTTGTGTCTATATTCATAGAAGATATTGGCCTGTAATTTTCTTTTCTTGTGGTGTCTTTGTCTGGTTTGGATATCAGAGTTATGTTTGCTTCATAGAATTAAAATTGAAATTATTTGTTCCTTCTCTGTCTTTTGGGAGAGTTTAAATATTATTGGTGTCAGTTCTTCTCTAAATGTTTTGTAGAATTCCCCAGTGAAGCCATCTGGTCCAGGGCTTTATTTTGTTGGGAAGTTTTTGATCACTGATTTGACCTCTTCACTTGTTAGAGGTCTCCATAGATTCCTGTCCTTCATTACACTGAGGAAATTTTCGGTCATTATTTCTTCAAATAGTCTTTCTATCCCGTTCTCTCACCTCCTTCTGATATTCCCATAATGCCTATATTAGGTCTCTTGTTTTTGTCCCATAATTCCATTAAATTGTGCTCAGCCTTCTTGAGCCCCCATTCTTGTTGCTCATCAACATCTGTAATTTTAACTCTTTCATCCTCTAATCTGCTCCTTCTTCTGCCTAATTCTGTTGGTAAGTCATTTTACTGTGTTTCTCATTTCCGTTATCGTCCTTTTCAGTTTCAGTATCTCTTTTTGTAGGTTCTCATTTTTTTCTTGTATTGTTTTCATTATTTATTTTAACTTTTTGCCTGTTTTCCCTTAGTTCTTTAATTGTGTTTAATGTTGTTGTATTATATTCTTCCATTTTTTTCGTCATTTGGTCATTCCTACGTGTGCTTTCACTTCGTTTGTCGTGTTCATTTGAATGGGCCTTTATTTCTCTGTTCATTTTGTGTGTTGTCATTTTTTTGTTGGGTTTAACTTTCTCAGTTTTCCCCCATATTTGATGTTTTTGCCTGCACTACTTTCAGCGAAAAATTCTTAGGTAACCAGAGCCTTCAGCCTTTGCTTACCATTTTCTGTCCCTCTCTGTGATAGCTCTTTCTTCCTCTCTGGTTTAATTAGGATTCAGAAGTTCCAGATCTCCATTTTCAACTTTCAATCTCTCTCAAACACACCAGAGAACATGCTGTGGTCAGTCTGTCCACCAGCAGGCACTGCTACTCAGGGGAGATATCGTATACTAGTCAGTCTGTCCTCCAGGGGCACAGTCCTCTCTCTGGTTATGACTTTCTTCCCTTTTCTGTTTCTGCAACCATGTTTTTATTTGGAGAACCCCACCCAGCGAGCCCCTGGACGTTGCCCTCCAGTTTTGCCCCGGACTTCCTTCCCTGCTGTATGGGGGCTGCTAATATCTGAGCTGGCGTTCAGGGGAAGTACAGGCAGACTTTCCTCCATTTTAGGAGAAGGAGGGGCTGGCGGTCCCTAGGAGAACCTCTGAGAGAACTGTGTTACTGGTTTCTGAGCCCCAGTGGCCCTGTGGTGGTTGGAGGAGCGTTCTCCACTTAGGTGACCTGACTGTACTGTGGGGAATCTTCTGTTGGAGTTTGTATCAGTCCAGCAATCAGCAGTTTCCAGTTGGTGGTTGGGTAGTCACACTCCAAATGGACCCCCAGGGAGGTCTGCCTTTTTACTATCAGAGACCCCTACCACCATCCTAGCATGCTGTCTGTGACCTTAGCCTCCACTAAAGATGTCTGCGTCCTAGCAGCTTCAGTCGTAAGTCCTCAGCACCAACTGGAAGGGGGAGTAGATAGACCCAAACTGACCCCCAGGGAGGTCTGTCCTATTGGTTTCAGAAGCTAGAGCTATGGGGTGCACAGGGAGGCAGGTAGAGTACTGACTATGGGAGCAGACTCTACTGTGAGGGCCTTCTGTAGCAGTTTGCAACAGTTGACAACCGTTTATTACCAGGTAGGGGAGAAGGTGTCACGCTCTGGTCAGATCCCCATGGAGGTCTGTCTTGTTGCTGTCAGCCCCCCCGCCCCCCGGTAGATTGTTGGCTGTGAGTGCAGCCTCCACTCAAGACTCCTGCTTCCTAGCACACAGCAGCCTCAGTCAGCAGTCCTCTGCACCGACTGAAAGGGGAGAAGACAGACCCATTCTGACTCCCCGGGAGGACTCTCCTGTTGTTTTCAGAGGCCTGAGCTGTGGGGTGCACAGGGAGGCAGGTGGAGTGTTGACTATGGGAGCATACTCCGCTGCACGGGGCTTTTGTGGCAACTTGCAGTAGACTCAGAGCCAACAGTGTCCAGGTTGGGGAGGTGCTGGCACACTCCAGACAGACTTCTGGGGTGGTCTGCCGTGTTCATTTTAGAGCAGGAGCTTGGGGTCCTATGTGTTTGTACAGGCAGGGGCTGTGGAGGTTAGGGAAGCAGGCTCTTTTTCTGGGACCACTTCCCTAATTCACAGCAACTGGCAGCCTGCAAGAGGGGCAGAGACAAGCAATTTTCCTACCATATGGGACTCATTGATCGTTGCATTTTGCCTGTCTGCAGTTCCTCACTGCTTTCCTCTGCTCCGCAATTCAGAGTCACTCAAAGCCAAGCACGATTTCCTTGTTGTATTTCTTGTTGGATTTGTGGGGGAGAGTCAGAACAATGATCTGTTAAGCCACCATCTTCCCAGAATCCTCCAGTTTTTTTATTGCTTTCTTTTTATTATAGAATTTTTCAAAAATACTCAGAAGTAGAGTAGTATAATGATGTAATAACATAACTATTCACAGGCTGCCTGTTCTTGTTCCATCTGTTCCCCTCCTCACTTTTTTTGGCTAGAGTCCCCCCCGCCCCCCCCACAACAAATCTGACCAACTCATTTTAAAAAGGAAACCTTTAACTTTTCAAATAGAATACGTTACCCAATTTATCCTTCTCCCCGCCTCTAGGAAAAATTAGCTACCTCTCCCTTTAAAAATGTGCTCAGAAAGTGTCATTCTGACAGAAGAATTCGTTCTACCCCCAGCCCCAGAGCCCAGCCATCCCCCAGCTCTCTGAGTGGAAGATAAATGTAGATCCTGTAAATGAGCCAGTACTTGTCTTATTAACGCCAAGGCTATTGCCGACATGACATGGCCTGAAAGAGCACAGGACCTACAGGGAACTGAGAGCCAGTGAGGTAGGAGAATTGACTTTGGGGGTCTTGAAGGCTGAGGCTTCAAGGATGAAGAAAGCTTTTATTCCATACTACATGGACCCCCAGGGAAGCATGGCCTCTTGCGTCCTGACCACTATCGGGCCTGGGCCCTGTGAGCAGCACCTCTCTGGGCCTTCCTATGACCACGTTCACCTCTCAGGTTAAAAGTAGGGCCCTGTGATAGAGTCCAGGGAAGGGATGGGGATCATTCGAGGTTTGCTAGCAGGTGGTGGTATCCCGAGCTGTCAAGGCCAATGGGAACAAGGGATTAGGAAGACTCACAGTGAGAAGCTTTTGAGCGTGCCCGAGAAAGGGAATACCCAATGAAGCTGACGTGACCTCGCACCACTAAATGTCAGATTCCATGGATGGCGGATAGGGCTTAGGGTGGGGACCCAGGGGCAGCATCACCTGCCCTGGGAGTAGTATCTGCCACCGTAGTGTATACACAGTATGAGTGTGGGGATCATGTATGAGCACAGTTATTATCCCACCTTATGCAGACTCACCTCACCTCTATGACCCCTCAGCCAGCCTCTTGGTTCTTGCAGCCCAGAATTCTGGAATTGCTGGAAACACCTAGGATCTGGTTGGGGAAGAGTATGGTCCTCTTTTTGCTTATCTGTACAATGGGGATAGTAATGGAAACCCTGGTGGTTAAGAGCTATGGCTGCTAACCAAAAGGTCAGTTGTTTGAATCCACCAGGTGCTTCTTGGAAACTGTATGAAGCAGTTTTACTCTATTCTGTAGGGTTGCTATGAGTCTGAATCAACTCGATGGCAGTGGGCTTTAGGGACAGTAATGCTCTTTCCTTCATAGAATAGTGTGGAAGAATGAATGAAATCGTACACTTGAAAACACTTAGAACAGTGCCCAACACATAGTGGGTGCTCAGGGTGCATTAGTACCTAGAAGTTGTTATTATTAACAGAGATTAGCAATGGACCTTCATTTCTTTAATATTTAGTGTGTTTGTCTCCAGCCTTGAAATTTGAGGCAGCTTATAGAAAAAAACATATAATAGTAGCACATAAACTTTAAAGCTTAAAGTATTAGAGTGAAGAAAAAATACATATGAATATATATATTCAAATAAAGGAGATAAATAGATACATAGAGAGTAAGAGAGAAAAAGAATTCAGAGAGGTTGATAATAAAGTTCTACATAGTTAATATCAGGCTTCCTGACAGCCAAAGTTAAAAGAAAAATGTACTTAGGTAGTTCTCTGTATCTCTAAAGCCTCTTCCCACCCCGCCCAAAAAGTAATAAACTTCTGAGAAATCAAAGCTTTTCTAGGACTTGGTGCAAAAATATATGAGACAGGATTTCACATAAGCATGCTAAGAGGTATTGTAGCCAGTACTTCCCTCAGTAATGGCAAAGATTTTATACAGCTCCTTTTAAGTGGGGAGCTGTCCCTTGAAGAATATTTCTCTTCCTGTCTTGGGTGAATTTCTTCCTTTCTTAAAGCTGAGGATACTGTTAACCTCCACTGTGTTAGAGTCAGGACTTCTTCAAGTGTTCTGTCTGCTTTGTAAACCGGGTCTTCCTTTTATCACTCCTTGTGCTCTTGTCTCCAGGGGCCTCCCCACTTCCTCACTGTAATAGTCCAAGATTGTCAGATAAGGGCCTGCTGTCTACATCCATTCCTATGAACATCTTAGGAGACTTCATGAAGCCTTTTGAAATGATAGTGCCTAATCTCCTCACCCTGTCTACAGTCTGACAGTTGAGAAACTAAACATTGTTGTTGCGGTTTTGGTATTGCCTTAGTTATGTAGTGCTGCTGTAACAGAAATACCACAAGTGGATGGCTTTAACAAACACAAATTTATTCTCTCAATCCGCCAGGCGCTCCTTGGAAACTCTATGGGGCAGTTCTACTCTGTCCTACAGAGTCTCTATGAGTCGGAATCGACTTGGCAGTGGGTTTGGTTTTTTGGGTTTTTCACAGTCCGGGAGGCTAGAGTCCGAATTCAGGGTGCCAGCTCCAGGAGAAGACTTTGTCAGCTCTGGGGGAAGGCACTTGTCATCAGCCTTCCCCTGTCTAGGAGCTTCTCAGAGCGGGGAACCCCAGGTCCAAAGTACACGCTGCTCCTGGCACTTCTTTCTTGGTGGTAATAAGGTCCACTGTCTCTCTGCTTGCTTCTCTCTATTATATCTCAAAAGGGGTAGACTCAAGATACAACCTTATCTTGTAGATTGAGTCCTGCCTCATTATCATAACTGCCTCTAATCCTGCCTGATTAACATCATAGAGATAGGATTTGCAACACATAGGAAAACATATCAGATGACAAAATGGTGGACAGTCACACAATATACTGGGAATCATGGCCCAGCCCAGACAACATGAACTTTTGGGGGACACAGTTCAATCCCGTAACATGCATTAAAGTCAGTGTGTCACTAAGAAATCTTACCATGCTGACGGCAGCATAATAGGACACTTTGGTGGTGTTGGTCAAAAGGTATGTGTAGTGGGACTGGGTGGAAGGACCATTGAGAACAACTGGGCTTCACAGGGGTGCTAATGTCATCACTACCTCTCTATTCACTCTCTCTCTCTTCCCCTCCAGGAGGGCCGCAAGAACGAGGTGCTGCTGTCCAAGGTCAAAGCCAAGGCTTCCTGAAAATTCCGGCAATCATCATATATCATTTTTTTCTTTTTACTGCCCATGTATCAACTACAAGATCATGAAATGGTTCTGAAAGCTACACTAGAGAGATACAGATGTAATGATTAATGATTTCAGCACCCTGGATATTTTCTTTCTCCTATTTGCTTGCTTCCATTTTCATCTCTTGGTTGTTGGTGATGGAATCAGACAATGTAAACACTAATGGCTTGGATAACAAGCCCATCACCGTATGAAAAACTATGGGCAGTATCTGTTCTCTGTGTCAATCAACTTTCATTTCTTCAGCAATGTTGCATATATGAAAAAAAAAATATGAAGGTACCTATATTTGTATGAACTCTGAATAAAGAGGAATTCCTTTGTTCAGCAAATATTCCTTGAGAAGTAAGCACTGAGCGAGATACAGAGGCGTGTAAAGCACAGACCCCACCCCTCAGGCACCCAGCAAGTGGCCCATGTAGCAGGTACTGTCCACTTGGCCCCCGAGTTTGGCCATCTGAGATTTTTTTAATAAACAAAACTTTTAGCTGGATGACCAGCCCATGTGAATGTCGGTCACTGGGCCCTTCATTGCCCATGTTACCTTTTGCACTTGGCTTCTTGGGTGACATAGCAACCAGTGTGACAGCTCAGTATTGTTGGTTTAGTCCTTGTGTGCTACTCGAATTCATTTCACCAAAAACTGAAAACCGGCCTCATACTGAGGACTTGAGTAAGAATGAACCTTCCCGTGCCCTGATTCTTATTTGAGTCAGCCAGCACATGGATGATCTTGTGCATCCCGTCATTAAAATCATCCTATGTACGCCGCACTCCAGAGCAGGTCGTGCTCTAACCGAGGCGCTGAGGCGCACACGCCATCCACTGCAATCCACAGCAGTGTCTGATGAGTCTCAGAGTAAAAGACAGTGAGCGGGTAGCACAGGGAGTCAGAGGAGGAAGAGCAGGGAGGTTTGCAGAGATCTAGGAAGACTTCACAATGGAGGTAGGATTCACGCTAGGTCTGAAGGGGCAATAGAATTTTAATAAGCAGGAAGGCCATTTTGGATAAAGAAAAGACCAATAAACAACATTGTGATAAATGGAGAAAAGATTGAAGTTGTCAAGGATTTCATTTTACTTGGATCCACAATCAACAGCCATGGAAGCAGCGGTCAAGAAATCAAAAGACGCATTGCATTGGGTAAATCTGCTGCAAAGGACCTCTTTAAAGTGTTGAAGAGCAAAGATGTCACCTTGAAGACTAAGGTGCGCCTGACCCAAGCCATGGCGTTTTCAGTCACATCATATGCGTGTGAAAGCTGGACAGTGAATAAGGAAGACTGAAGAAGAATTGAAGCCTTTGAATTGTGGTGTTGGCGAAGAATATTGAATATACCATGGACTGCCAAAAGAACGAACAAATCTGTCTTGGAGGAAGTACAACCAGAATGCTCACTAGAAGCAAGGATGGCGAGACTAAGTCTCACATGCTTTGGACATGCTGTCAGGAGGGATCAGTCCCTGGAGAAGGACGTCATGCTTGGTAAAGTAGAGGGTCAGTGAAAGAGAAGAAGACCCTCAATGAGATGGATTGACACAGTGGCTGCAACCGTGGGCTCAAGCATAACAACGATTGTGAGGATGGCACAGGACTGGGCAGTGTTTTTTTCTGTTGTACATAGGGTCACTGTGAGTCAGAACCGTCTCTGTGGGTCCTGACAACAACATGCTGAGTTCATAAGTTCAGGGAGACTGCAGGGCATGCATGTGGAGAGAGGAGTAGACGGGTGGCCTCTACAGGAAGCATTAGAGACCAGTCTGGGACACAACTTTGGAGGACCTTGAAGGGCAAGCTGAGGGGTTGGACTTTATCCTCTGGAAACAAGCAGCCCAAACCAAACACAGGACTACTCCTGCCTTGCCCCTCAGTCTTGTTCACTAGACCCATGGTGAGGCGCATGCCCCCCTCTGACAAAGCTTGCACACATACCAGTCAGCTGGATTGGACCACAAAACCAAAACATAAACGTATCAGGCAAATGGGACCTTCAGTGCAGCCACAAGAACAGTGGGTTCTTTTTAGTTCCTTAATGTAGATGGTTAAGCAGGGCAGGTATGTACAGACTTTTTAAAAAATCCTGTATCTGATGTTTATGCCAGGACCTGGGAGGCGGCCTGAAGGGAACTGGTTGCTCCCAGAGCTGGGTGGAAGCGCAGCACTTGAAACGGCACTCCCTGTTGCCACGCACACTTTTCCTGGGCCATGTAGACCTCTGCTTTGGCTGGTCCTTGGGTGGTGGTCATTTGGAGATTTTGAAAGGGCTTAGTGAAGTGGAAGCAAGTGATTGGAGGAGTCAGGTGGCAATTTGAGGATGAGGGAAGGAGATGGTAAATCATTGGTAAATCATTTCAGGTTCAGGGAAACATTACATTACCTTGTTGAGAAAGCCATCAGCCTGCCGCCTAGCTAACTGAACTTTGTCAGCAGTTAAGAGGTTATTTGAATATTTGCCCAGAGGTGGTAGGGAGGCAGTCGGTTGTTCCCTGGGGTTACTGTCATCCACCTCTTTCTGCTGACGGGAATTATGACAGGACTTACCCAAAGCAACCAGTAATTTAAAGAAAATTCTAAAAAGTGGAGGGGCGCTGGCTTTGGGTTATATTTCTCAAGAGTTCGCTTTGGTTTGGTTTTGGTGTCAGTAGATATTTTTTCCCTTGGTGTAATCCACGAGGCCTAATACACATAGTAAATTAGTTTCCATTCCTTGAGCATACTTTGGGTTGTGCTTGGTAGCATCAGAAGCCCCTCTTAGGAATTACACATTTGCTGAGGAGAACACACAGAGGGGAGGCCCCATGTGAGGGAGATGCTATAGTACTGGGCCTTGCAGGCTGAGGAGGTGTTCAGGCCCCTGACGGTTTCAGGAGCTGCCTGGGGCTCCTGCAAGCACCTTGTCTTTCACTGTGCTGCTCAGGAGAAAGATGCGGCTGTCTGCTTCTGTAAAGATTACAGCCTTGGAAACCCTACAGGGCAGTTCTGCTCTGTCCTGTAGGGTTGCTATGAGTGGGAATTGATTCGACGACAACAACAGATTTTGGGTGTTTTGCGCGTAGTGTGGCTTTGTGTTCTGCTAAGCCCACAGGCTTCTCCAGAGTTAAAATGAAGAGAAAACGTCTCTTGGTGGTTTTTTTAAATTGGTGCACTTTTTTTTAAAACCAAGGAAGAGTATGTCCTTCAGAAGGAACCCAGCTTCCCAGGAAGCACTCAGCTCTGCTTTTTCAGAGCAGTGATGAGCCTCGCTGACAGAGCAGGCTTCCCACGGCTGGCTGCTCAGTGCCCTGGGGTTCTCAGCCAGCATCCAGGCCAGGGCTCCTCTCCCTCCCACTTGCTTCTTCCAGAGTGCTTCGGGGCTGCTTTGGTTTAAACCAAAATCAGAGCTGCTGTGAGCAGATCGAAACTATCCCCTGGGGTGCCTGGGGGCACACATGGCGTGTGTCTTGTCTTTGGCACACTCAGTCTCCAGTGGGTGTCGGGTCAGCTAACGTGCCTAGATGGAGGTGCAGCGTGGTAGAGAACAGTTCCCCAAGTCACACAGGATGGGTCTGCCCTCTTTAATAGAGAGGGCACACTTAATTTTTTCAGGCCTAGCTCTAGTTGGAGTCTGCAGTTTGTGAGTTTACCTTGGTTCTGGCTAGTAGTGCATATTTTGTGGAGAACCGGATCCTTCCACGCGTGTCCACCAAGTCTGGCAGCAGAACTAGAAGGCAGGAGAGTTGGCACACGGGAGGCCTTTCCTAAGCCAAGCTGGGAAACACTTGCTGACGGATACCAAAGTTCTTGGGACCTCCTGGAGCCTTGAGCAGGGCGTGGAGATGGCCATCAGCAGCCTCTTACTGTCCATCAAGTGCCAGTCCTGTAACCTCAGGGCTGCTGCAGTGATGGGCCCCCATCACATCTACAGTGACCAGAGCAGTCCTGCCTGAAAGGGCACTTTGGACAGTAAGTGGTAGCCTACAAACAGGTGCACCCTAGTTCTGCTGCTTCCAGGTGGCCTTGTCTTGCCTTCTGCTCTGCAGGTGACTGATGATAATTTAAGAGTGAACTGGGCATTCTAGCAATTAGTCATAACAGTTACTTCTGAGCCTGGTTCTCTGTTCTGAAATGCAAAAGGGTGGATTGAAACATCCTTTGAGGAAGAATACTCTAGGACATGTTATGGTTTACTCACGGCCAGTGTTGGCTTTGAGGTAGGAAGGGTCTTCATGCGATGCAGTGCGCTGACAGAGCCCAGTAGGATGAGGTGCTCTCTGCCAGTGCTTGTCGCTGGGGGCCCGCCAGCTCAGTGCCTTGTTGATGGAGCTTCAGCGTCTCCCAGGTCCCTCTGCCTCCTTTCCCCCAGTTCAGAGCACTCCTTCTTATAACACACGGCAATGGGCCGAAAATGCTGCATAAAAAGAATGTCACAATGGTCTCCCTTCTCACAATATATGTGTCGTGTTAAACGTTGGGGGATTTCGTAGTCGGTCTGCAGCGTATTTGACAACTTGGGGAATACCTGTGTCGACTCCTCCAACTTGCAGAGCTCACTCCTACCTCGTAGCCATTGCATTGGCTGTTCCCCCTGCTTAGAACGCTCTTCCCTCAAGACCTTGGGCAGTGGCTTTTCCTGACCACCTAATGTATTTACCACCACTAACAAACAGTTGATGTTGAGTCAACTCCAATTCATGGTGAGTGCATATGTTTCAGAGTAGAACTATGCCCCATAGGGTCTTCAACAACTTGTTTTGTCAGAAATAGATTACTAGGCCTTTCTTCTGAGGCAGCTCTGGGTGGACTCGAACTACCAGCCTTTTGGTTAGCAGCCGAACTTGTCAAGTAGTTGCACCACACAGGGACTCATATTCAAATCCACTTAAAGTCTGCCTCCAGCCCTGATCACGTTCTCCCTTGCCCGTCCTGTCTGCCTTGACGGTGCATGGCACTGTTTGAACCCCTCCTGGTCCTTGCTAGGCTGTGACCCCCCCCCCCCACCTCCCACCCTAAAGCGTTAGAGCAGTGAAAGCAGGGGCCTGGTTTGTCTTCTTCCCCACGGTCTCCCTAGCACCTGGCTTAGGTAGATAATCAGGAAATTCTGGCTGGATGAAATGGCTTCTCTAAATCACAGCTCTGTATCCCTGTATTCGGAAGAGTTAGAGCGAACCTTCCCTCTAATGCGTGCTTAGCTTGAGAAGAGCTAGACGATTCTCTTCTGCCACCTTAGAGGGCCTCTCGCCAAGTGTGTTTGTTGTAATCTAACCTTAGGTCTGGGACGAAAAACGTGATAGAGGTTTCAAGCCTTTCAAAAGAATTACCTTTTACAGATTTTTTTTTCTCCTCGGGTAGAAAAGGAAGAGCACATGAGTGTCGCCTTAGATCAGAGGTGTGCAGTAGCTCAGTGTGGTCATGAGTCTAAAGGTGACTACTGACTGGAATGGCTGGGCTGCACTAAAGGGAGAAGCGGGCGCCCTGCCAGGACGTGGGGCAGCAGCACTGGTGCAGTGTGGGCGCGAGGCTGAGCCGGCACAGCCTCCCCGGGGCACCTGGACGGTGTCTGTCACAAGCGCAAACGCGCAGACCTGCGATGAGCCAGCAGTGCTACTTCTCAGACCTTTTCCTGAGTACGGGAGTTTCATTGCATCGTTGTTGTAATAGCAAAAAGTCGAAAACTACCATCAGTATAGGGCAATGATTGCATAAACCGGGGCCAATCTATACGGTGGACTATTATGCAGACATTTAAAAGAATGGAGCTGCTCTCTGTGTACTGCCGTGGAATGAGCTCCAAAATGCATGGTTAAGTGGGGGGAAGAGGCTCATGGTATACTCGTGTTGTTTATAAAAATGGGAAGGGGATAGAGAAAATGTGTGTGTGTATACATATATCTGTACACGTGCACACATATACATGTATATCATACCTATCTACTTGTATATGCCTAGGATATCTGGGAGGATACACAGGAACCTGGCAGCCTCAGTTGCCTCGGGAGAGAAGGGTGGGAGGGAGGATGTCTTTTCACAGATACCTTTTGTACCTTTCAAATTTTGCACCATGTACATGTAGTACCTATTTGGAAAATAAATAGTTTGTAAACTTTAATTTGGTACAGAGCCAAAACAAGTGTTGGTAAGGTTGTGAAGAAAATGGACACCCTTATCCATTGCTGGTGGGAATGTAAAATGGTGCAGCCACTGTGGAGAACAGTTTGGCGGTTCATAAAAAGTTGAACTTAGACTTACCATGTTCTTAACAATCCCACCCAATCCTAGGTATACATACTCAGAAGAAGTGAAGGTGGGAACACAAACAAAACCTGTGCTTCAATGTTCATTGCAGCACTTTTCATAGTAGCCAAAATGTCCAACAGATGAGTGGATACACAAAATACGGCATATGCATACAGTGGGATGTCATGCGGCTGTAAAGAGAAATGAAGTTCTGATGTAATGCCACAACGTGGATGAAACTCGAAAACATGCTGAGCGAAATCGGTCAGTCGCAAAGGGACAAATACTGTATGATCTCACGTATTTGGCATAAGCAAATATATAGAAAGCAAAGATTATTAATGGTCAGCAAGGATGGGAGGGAGGGGAAAAGGGGAAGTTTTTGCTTGGGGTCATGGAGTTAATGGTGGAATGTTTTGGGAAAGGTTAGTGATAACAGTGGTACAACATGAAAAATGTGATCAATGGCATTGAATTGTAAATTTGGAAGCTGTGTTGGCAGATGTTTTGTGTCTATATTTTCACCACGATTAAAAAAAAAAGGAAGATAGAAAATTCTGGTACAATAAATCTGCTTCCTTAAGGAAGATAAAGAGTTTGAGCCACTAGTAGTTAGAATGTGCTTTTCTTGGGTCTTGGGAGGAGAAATAGACCAATGAGAAAAGGGCTGCCCTTTTCAGCTAGAACATCTTTGGGGAGAGTAAGCAGTGAGGGGCTGGTTCTGCTGTGATTATGTGAGTCTGTGGCTGGAGGGGAGTGAGGTGGGGATGGGAGGGTGGCCTATGAAATAGCTACACCTTAGAAACAGGCTGGGGCTGCTTCAGGGTTGCCTCCACTTCCAAGCTTATAAGGGGCAGGTGCCTGTCAGCCACAGTATAAAGGGCATCATTGATGTCCACTGCCATGCCCATCTTCTGTGGAGGTGATCATTTCCCCACCCCACTTTCTTTACCAGCAGAACTTTGATTTGTCCAGCTCTGGAGTAGCAATGGAAACCCTGGTGGCGTAGTGGTTACGTGCTACAGCTGCTAACCATACGGGTCGGCAGTTCGAATGCACCAGGCGCCCCTTGGAAACTCTATGGGGCAGTTCTACTCTGTCCTATAGGGTCGCTATGAGTCAGAATCGACTCGACGGCACTGGGTTTGGTTTGGTTTTTGGTTTGGAGTAGCAACGTGCTTAGCCCAAGAAGCAGAATCGTGAAAAGTATTCTTAACAAAACCCAAACTAAACCCAGTGCCATTGGGTCAATTCCGACTCATAGCGACCCCATAGGACAGAGTAGAACTGCCCCATAGAGTTTCCAAGGAGCGCCTGGCGGATTCGAACTGCCAACCCTTTGGTTAGCAGCCGTAGCACTTAACCACTATACCGCCAGGGTTCCCTAACTGGTCATTAAAAAAAAAAACCAAACCCGTAGTTGTCAATTCCAACTCATAGGGACCCTATAGGACAGAGTAGAGCTGTCCCATAGGGTTTCCAAGGAGCGACTGGTGGTTTTTGAACTGCTGACCTTTTGGTTAGTAGCCAAGCTCTTAACCACTGTGTGACTGGGACTCCTAACCAGCCATGGTAATCCCATTTCTGTTTGCCAAGAACTGGTTCACAGATAGGCATGCAACCCATTCTGGCCGGTAGGGGAAGATTGCTCAGACTTCTGGGAAAGACCTTGCAGCTGGTAATCAAGGAGAGGCACAATGTGGAGCTCTGCCTTCCCTTCCTGTTTTTGCAAGTTGTCAGGTGGACGAGGTGGTTGGAGCAGCCTCAACCATCATTAGACCATGAAAAGAGACATCATGATACACTGAGCGAGGCCAGATGAAAAGAAGCTGGGCCTGGGAAGGCACGACAAGCTTCAGAACCAACCTGAGGACCACTTGCCTCCACATTTCTTGTTTCTTGAGAGAAATAAATTCCTGCTAATTCATTCATACAGACAGCAAATAATTGAGCTCCTACTTGGTGTCAAACCATGAGATACAGCAGTAAACAAAGCAGACAAAAGGCTGTCCTAGAGCTTACACTGCAGCGGGCGAAGCAGACAGACAGGATCAATACATAAAATATTTTGTATGCCGACCTGCTGAAAAAGGTAAAACGAAAGAAGGATTGTCTGGCTTGGGGGCGGGGAGCAATTGCAATTTTAAACGGAGTACTTGGGGAGGCCTCAGTGAGTCAGACAGATACCTGTGTGAAGAAAAGTTCAGATGGGAACTAGCAAGTGCAAAGACCCTGAGGCAGGACCTTAGCCAGCAGGTGAGTTTGAGGAACATCAAGGGGGACGTGTGTGGGAAGCCACTGGAGGGTTTGAGGGGAAAAGTGACGTGATTTGACTTCGTTTTAATAGCGATCCCTCTGATGACTATGTTGACCACAGACTGCAGTGGAGGCAAGGGCAGAAGCAGGGAGCCCAGTTAAGAGACCACCGTAATTACCCGGATGAAAGTAAGTTGAAACAAGAGTCATAAGATAGTACTAACCCTTTCTATATGTGACAAATTGATTTTTTTTTCTTGTTTAACTTTTTTAAAATACTGAGCATTGAGTTATTGGTTTCCATTCTTCATTCCCCTGAAGTAGACACCTTTGTCATGGCCTCACTGTGGGTGGAGTGTACGTCCCCATCCCTCTTTGGGCTTTTGCTTGCCCAGCGGGATGTTAGCAAACAGGACACAGCAAAGGTATGAAAATGTGCCGTGTGGCCGGGCTTATCCTCTTGCACTGCTGCCTTGAGAAGAGCATAGCTCACTGGTCCAAGAGGACAAAGGACACATGGAGCAGACCTAGAGCCAACCTGCAGCTTGAAGCCAAGCTCAGGTACACCAAGCCAAGATCAGTGGAATTCCAGCTACCTCATAGACATAGGAGCAAGAATTAAATGCTTGTTGCTATATACCACCAAGATTTTATGGTGATTATTGAGAATGTAACTGATTGAGACAACCACCATATTGATTTCATAACCAACTACTAGTCCCTGACTTACAATGTATTCGAGTTTTAACAAACCACACTTCTGACATCTTACCGTTTTTGTACATCTTATCGTTAGTAATAGGTACTACATACAATGTTGCAGTGTGTAATTTGCTGTTACCATCCTCAGATACTCGCAGATGTTCAGTGTTATGATCTATGAAGATGCTGATAATAGAAGTCAATAATAAAACTAAAAAAAAAAAAATGAGGTATTCGACTTATGTCAGAACCGACTTAAAACACAGTCATGAATGGAATCCTGTTGTAAGTCAGGGACGACCTGTAATAGGCTGTGACCTGGAGTTTTAAAAACACTTCTTTACACTCCCTGCATGAGTGTGGAGGGATCATGTGAGCGAGCGGCCAGAAGACCAGGTTTCTGGGAGGACAGCCACATTAGGAATAGATGCTCACAGGGTAGAGCCACCATGATCAGAATCCAAATTCCTTCACATGTGAGGACACATTCCTCAGACACGCCTCCAAGAAACCCAGAGGCCATGTTAGAGGGGAGGAGAGTAGCATACTTTATACATTCCACCCCAAAAAACAACTTTATACATTAGGCATGACTAAATTTGCAAAGTATAACTATTAGTTTAGCCACATCGATCCTGTATGCTTGGAACTTTGTGGAATTAGATTCTGACACTGTAACACCTTAGTGATACCTTAGTAAATAAATCTGGACAGGGAAGAGAGAAATTCCTCTTACAGCCTCTCACCCCCATATTATGCATGTCTACAGGCAAAGGGATTTGAGGCAGAACGGACATTATGCTTAGAAAGGAAGTTCCTGGAAAGTTCATTGTCAATCAGATTTCTTGTCAATAAACTTCTATTTCTGATACGTACATTGAGACAGTATCCTTCACAAGTGCATCCTTCCATCGAGTCAGTCGGCAACTGATCTGTCTCAGAAATTCCACATTTCATCATTATGTTGCGTAGCCAGGGCAGGCCTCGCTGTCTGGAGAGAAGATTCAGGCCTGAAAGGTCCAGCAGAAGTTGCCACCCGCTAGCGAGCAAACAGCTTCCTTTTTAGGAGGACTCTGAGAGTGAGTATGAATTCCTCTGCCCTGGATGCTTCCATAGTGATGGCACGGAAAGTCAAAGAACAGAACAAATAAACACGGTGACAAACCACCCTATCAAATGAGTATGGAAACTAGCTTAACAGCTGCGCATGGGGTGCACAATAAAGCATACCGTTAAAATTTTTTCTTAATTGCATGTTTTATGCAGGGAGAGACAGTACTTGCAAGAAAAAGAGATTATTGACACCACCTAATGTCTTTCAAAGGAGTGCTGGTGGTGCAGTTGTTAAATGCTCGACTGTTAACCGACAGGTTGCTGGTTTGAACCCACCAGCAGCTCCATGGGCGAAAGATGTGGCAGCCTGCTTCCGTAAAGGTTTACAGCCTTGGACTCCCTATGGGGCAGTTCTTCTCTATCCTATAGGGTCACTATAAGTCAGAATTGACTTGATGGCAACAGGGTTTTAGTTTTAATGTCTTTCAGCCACAAGGAGGAAAAACCCCAGTAGACCGAAGCTTGAGTTACAGCCCTTAAGAGACAGCAATGATAGATGGCTGAAAAGGCCATTTGATTGATATTTGCACAGCTCCCTACTCCACTTCAGGTTGTCAGCCATCTCCTTAGTACTGTCTTCCCTGCCTTAGTTCGCAGAGGATTTGAGGTGGCTCATAGGAAACACAGGGTAGCAAAATATAAAGAGCACATAACACACTAAGAGAAAACCTGTAATAAGAACTAGAATTATAGGCTGGCTTAGAAAATGTCCATGTACCTCAGGGATCAAATGAGCAGATGGAATGGAACCTTTTGTATAAATTAATAGGCAATGTCAGCCCACCTACAAAAGCAGGTGGACAATGGCCAAGATGACTTAGTCCAGGTATCTCCCTAGTAGGCCCTTGGATCCTGGGTCAAATTTAATATTTTCTGGCAGTCCAAGAATCACTAAGGCAGTTTTTTTTGGTTTTGTTGTAAGTCGTTTGATCTTACAATAGGCATTTTCCTCCATCTCAGAAATAAGCAGGTTACCAGATGCTAATTAAATTCCAAAGTTCAGCCAGAAATTCAGTTTCTAGTTTCCTCCTGATCAAAATGAAAGTGGAAAGAGTCAATTAAAAGACGAGAACACGCCTTCCCAAAGTGTATAGGATCACTTTAGCTACATCCTTATGTGAAGTGCATTGATGGGCTTCATGTTTCCTGTAGCATCTCCTCACTGGAAGAGAACAAAACCTCAAGATGCAGCTTTAAGATAGCTGTCCCAAGGGGCCATGCGAAGTACCTTCCCAATGTTCCAACCCCTAGCAACAAATGAAGAGTTGGACCACTTGTTCTCCCAGGCTTCCTTCAGAGGCCCTTCTCGCAACAGGCCCTCTAACAAAGCTTCCACCGCAGATAGTCCGAGGTTCTAAGGGTTCACAATCCCTTATTCACAATTGCAAAAATTTCTGGAAATTCAAAGATTATTTGTAACACGTTTGACAACAAAATCTGATATGCCCCAGACCTATTTGGTGGCAAAATTGATCTGCACTGATGTGAGGCTATTTTTAGTCCTTTTCTCATGATGTAAATATTCATATGTTTTACTGAAGAAAGGTTTGTGAGTTTGATTACAGGGTGCCACCCCGTATCCAATTGGGGTGTTATATGATTTATGTGCTATGTACCATATTGCCATTCTAAAACCTTAAAAAAAAAATTCTGAATTCCAAAACCTATCTGACCCCAAAGAGTTTGGAAAAGGTACCATGCACCTACGTTCTTTGACAAGCCCCAAAGTACCGGTACTCTATAGTGTAAGCTTAGAAAATGTCCATATACCTCAGAGATCAAATGGGCAGATGGAGTAGAGCCTTTTGTATAAATTAATCAACAGGCAATCTCAGCCCACCTCCAAAATCAGGTGGTCAGTGGCCAAGATGACTTAGTCCAGGTATCTCCCTAGTAGGCCTTTGGATCCCTACATACCTGGGTCAAATTTAATATTTTCTGTCAGTCCAGGAATCGCAAAGACAGTTATTTTGGGTTTTGTCGTAAGTAGTTTGAGACTCACAATAAGCATTTTCCCCATCTCTACATCATACACGTACACATACATACATACATATAAAGATGATTCTAAGCCTAGAAATGAATGTTTCAAAAGTATCTTTATTACACCAGTCAGTATTGATATAGTGGGAAAACTTCTCACAGCTGTTCTCCCGTGTGGCAAATTTGGAACAGGCTGTGTTCTAGGTTGGGGAAGAGCAGAGTCCGATGGGTAAAGGATGGAGCAAAGGCTGAGTGGGTCACAAAAGTGGCCTCTAGGGCCCTGTGCTGAGAGAGCCTCTCCAAGAAATATGGTATTAAATAAAGGAAAGGCAAATCGGCTCAACTTGGTGTGGATCCTAACCAATTAACAGTAACTGCCTAAAGTGCTGTCCTAAAAAGGATCCTGAGGTGGAGTTTCTGCTCAGTGGAGAAATGTACCACAATCGATAAGCAATGTCTGCCATGCACACAGGAACAGGACTGTAGGTGCATGCTTGCCACATGTTTGCTTTCCTTCCTGAGAGCCTTTGGCACTGCTGCTCCCAGCAGTCCAGCCCCAACGGTATAAGCTCTCAAAATATGATTACTGCTCAGCTATGAAGGGAAGGCTCTGAGATCACTGGTGGGGAGTGGGGAGGGAATCCTCCCCATACTTCCACCCGCATGTTTCTCCAAGCCCCGTGTTTATCTCCGCTTGGTGAAGAGGCTCTTGAAGGCATTGTTGTAGTTCTTGTTAAAAGCTGTGTAAATTAGAGGGTTGAAGAAGGAATTGGAATAGCCAAGCCACAGGAATACACTTTTCCAAATAGGGGGGCAAGCTGCAGGCACAGAGAGGGCTGCTGAGTTCTGCCAGGAAGAAGGGGATCCAGCAAAGCACAAAGACGCCAATCGGAATGCCCACCGTCATGGCGGCCTGCTTCTCCTGCTCCCGCCAGGAGTCTCCGCCCACCGGGAAGGCGACCTTCGCTTGTCGCCGCACCGTGAACACCATCTCAGCATACTGAGGGGCCTCCTTCACCTTGCGACAAAGGAAACAGGATTAGAGAAATACAATATAATTACTGTATGATTAAAGCAACAGGAAGCTACTCTGGCCTGGCCCAACACCTCTCTTGCAACCTCATTCAAAAAGCAATTATTCCGTAACCCATCAATCTGTTCATGGCAGTGGAAAATTTGGCAACGGATATTGCCAACATGATTGCACAACATGATTAATTAGTGTCACTAAATTGTACCCGTGGAAAATCTTGAGTTGGCAAATGTACTACATACGTTTTACAACAATAAAAAAACGTTTTAAGACATGAGATGAAAAAGTAACAAACTAGGTTAAAACAAGTACTGAAGATTCTTCAGGGAGCAAGAGTGATGGTCCCCACAATTTCAAATAATAAGGTATAAAAAGGAAGGGAGGCAGGGAAGAGCAGGCGCTTTGGTGTCAGACCCAGACTTGAATCCCACTATTACAGCAGCATCAAGCACCTCTGTCTCTCCAAGCTTCTTCCTCATCTATGAAGCTGGGTGAAGAAAGTACCTTCCTCAGCCATAAGGCTGTCATGGTGATGAATTGGGAGTGTCTTCAAAGGCTCCGCACAACACCTGCACAGGTGTTCACCCACTCAATCCATTTGGATTGCCACCTCAGTGCTTGGGGCTGGGACAGGGACTACAAATAGAACAGACACAGCTCTGGCCCTCACAAAGTTTGCAACTAGAAAGACAGATTGTAAACATTAGTATTGCAAGAAAATGTATAATTGTTGTGGCAAATGGATTCTGTTTAAATTATGTAAGTAATTTGCTATCGCCCAGCATTAAAAAACAAAATAAAACTCTAAGTGCCTTTGTGATATCAGCTACTGTTTAGGGAGCCTCCAGCACTCTTTACAACCCCTCGTCATCATCCTTTGGTTAACTCCTATCTACCTCTCAGGTCTCAGCTTAAAGGCCACCAGCCCTCTCAGAGTGGCCTTTTCTGACGCTCTAAACTGAATCACGTTTCTCTGTTATGGGGTCATGTTTTCCTGTTTTGTGGCTATTTGTCTGATGATGTGTGTGATATGTCTCCCCCACTAGTCCAAACTGGATGAAGGCAAAGGACTGTGTCTTGTACACCTGGCAACCACCATACCTGGCACCTAGTAGGTGCCCAGGAAATCTCTGGCGAATTGTTTATCTTTACAACAGGATGGTATGCATCCTCTATTGCTCTTCCTTCTCAGAATCCCACCAGTCATGACCTCAGTTGCCACTGTACATACAAAGGCAAGAGACCCCTGGGCAATAGTTGTGTTGAACTTTTCTTCCAGATACAACTGGAAGAAACCATTAGTTGCCACCTCACTGATGGAGCAGAAGGAAGCAGGACCACTACAGACTGTGGAAGAGCTTGTTATATTTTTCACAGCACATTCACTTGTTGTCTCTCACATGAACCAGGATAGCCCAAGCTAAGTGGGTGAAGGAGTTTCCAGCTGGCCTACCTTACACAAACCCACAAACCCAGGACTCCTTACTCACTCTCGGCGCTGCGTTCAGATTCTGTCTCTTCCCCTACCTCTCCTCTCCCTCCATCCCAGCTCCGTTTATTTGGAAAATCACTCAATCAATCTGCAAAGAGATCATGGCAATACGGGGGGTGACACACTGTGGGCAAAGACTCCTTTCCTTTGCCTACGTACATCTGGATCCATCCCACGACAGGGAGAGAGACAATGAAAAGGCCAGTGATTCCAGCAACAGGACAGACAACATCTCCTCCAGCTCTCAGGGCCTGTGATGGCAAACACACACCTGCTAAAGAGGGAGACATGGACAACCAGCCCACAGCCCTGGGCCCTATAGCCAGCCCCCCCTCCAACAAGTCATTCATTCCAAGGGTTCACAGTCCTCCTGCCAGCAGGAGGGAGCTGCACTTCACCTTTTCCCTCTGACCAATCCTACGGTAGTAGACCTTTGTCAAGTCACAAAATGAAGTCTAAGGGGTAAAACGGTGCATCCTGAAACCATTCCAGGAATATTTGGAGCTCTAGTGGTGCAGAGGTTAACAGCTTGGTTGCTAACCAAAAGGTCAGCATTTGAATCCACCAGCTGCTCCTTGGAAACCCTTTGGGACAGTTCTACTTTATCCTGCAGGGTTGCTATGAGTTGGAATCTACTTGAAAGCAACAGGTTTGGTTTTGTTTTGCTTTATTGTGAGGGAAAAACATTATCAGAGCTTGAGAGGAGGTGGAAAGTGATTTTTTTTTTCATTGTCCTCCCACTAAGCTCATTAAAGGGCATTTTTCCAGTCATTTCTCTAAATGGCCTCCCAGGCACTTGAGCTCCTCCGCTGGGTAATGCAGATCCCAAATGCTCTTTATGCTATTGAGGTAAAGAAATGGATGAAGTTCAGTTCAGAGGGCTCCTGGGGGAAGAAAACAGAGAAGGCAAATCTATTGATTAATTAATTAGGTTTGTTTCAAACACACACAGCCTCCACCACTACAGCCTTTAGCAGAGGCCACCTTGGCTTCATCAAGATGCCTGTTTGCTGGAAGCCATGTTCACAGCTTTTCAGCATGAACCTACCACATGCTATGCAGTGACACTGGAAGATGATGGACTCTTCCCAATAATCAGCCATAAAGAAAATGAGCCGATCACAGATGATTCCGGTTTGCCAGGGAACTGCTTTGTGTGGCTTTTTCAGTTCAAAAAAGTAATGTCCAATAGGAAACCAAAAGATACTGAGAAGAACTTTTGTGACCTCATATACAACAGACACTGTGCTAAATGCTTGAAATGGATTATTTTAATTCATCATCACACGAAACTTTTGAGGTATAATTATCCCCATTTTACAGTTGAGAAAGCTAGCTCTGAGGAGTTAAATAGCTTGTCCAAGGTCACACAGTTGCTTGTTGCTAGAGCTGGAACTCCAACTGGGGGAATTTGACATCAGAGTCCACACTCTTAACCCCTACAGGTTATTATGCAGACTTTTGTTAAAGTGACTGATCTGAACAGATTCCCACAGAACCTATTTTAAGGATATTCATGCTGGGATGGTTTCAGAAGGGACATCTACGGTTTCCTGGGCAATTTCTGGAACATACAGCAACCAGCTCCAGGGGTATCCCTGAGCTTCTCCCTCTCTCCTCTTTGACCTGTCTCTCCTCATCCTTTTCACCTTCCACTCCACTGTGCACACTGGTCTGGTGACCAACCATTCAGGCTCAAGAGGCCACTGACCCTGTGTCTTAGTTATCTAGTTTTGCTAAAACAAAAATACCACAAATAGATGGCTTTAACAAAGAGAAATTTATTCTCTGACACTCTAGGAAGCTAGAAGTCTGAATTCAGGGCACCAGCTCCAGGGGAGGCTTTCTCTCTCTGTTGGCTCTGGGGGAAGGCCATTGCCATCAGTCTTCCTCTAGTCTAGGAGCTTCTCAGCTCAGGAACCCCTCATTAACATCATAGAGGTAGGATTTACAAGACATAGGAAAATCACATCAGATGACAAAATGGTGGACAGTCACACAATACTGGGAATCATGGCCTAGCCAAGTTGACACACATTTTGGGGGACACAATTCAATCCATTACACCCTGTGTTAAGAATCTGCTTATCTGAAGACAGGAATGCAGACTATTGAATCCATTTAACCAGTAGTACCTGACACCTTCCAGTCCTGTTGTAAAATGATAAAACCCATTGCTGTTGAGTCGATTCTGACTCATAATGACCCTACAGGGCAGAATACAACTGCCCCATAGGGTTTCCAAGGAGTGGCTGTTGGATTTGAACTACCAACCATTTTGGTTAGCATCTGAACTCTTAACCACTTTGCCACCAAGGCTCCCACAAAAGGATAGGTGCTCTGAATACACAGAAGGCTGGAGAGGTATAATCCCATAACGGAGTCCACACACGCAGGGAGAGGCAGAACTTGGGTGCCTGGCTCCAGTCTGTCTGACCCAGGCCTGTAAGGTTTCTCTCTGCTAAGCTGTAATATAAAATATGAGTTTACTTGAACCTCTTTACAGTCTGGGGCTTTCCCACCTGAAATTAATTAAGAACCAAATTTGTCAGACAATAAATGCTCAAACATTGACCGATCACCTACCGTGTGTATTGTTGGTAGTTGCCATCGGAGTCCACTCTGACTCATGACGACCTTACATAGAGCAGAACACAACGTTGCCCGGCTCTGCGCCAGCTTCATAATCACTGGCATGTTTGAGTCCATTGTTGTGGCTATCGTGTCAGTCCATCTCATTAAGGGTTCCCCTCACTTTCACTGACCCTCTACTTTACCAAACATGATATCCTTTTCTAGCAATTGGTCTTTCCTGATGATGACATGTCCAAGGTAAGTGAGCTGACCAACACCACAGTTCGAATGCATCAATTCTTCCTCTGTCTTTGTTTTTAATTGTCCAGCTTTCTCATGAATATGAAGCAATTAAAAAGGCCATGGCTTGGGTCATGTGCACCTTAATCGTGAACTGTGTGCATAGAGACTTATGTATTGTAATTTCCCACCAAGTCCCAATTTCAGATATTCTGGCCCACTATTCCCATAAGTACCCTCATATCAGGAATAGATTCAGAATATTGTGTCATGACTAACACTCCAGGAGAGCAGGGGCCATGAGTGTACTGTCCACTGATGAATCCCCAGCCCTAGCATGATACATGGCCTATAATAGATTCTCGGTAATGTTTTTAAAAATTTTTCCTTACTGTGCTTTAAGTGAAAGTTTACAATTCAAGTCAGTTTCTCGTACAAAAACTTATACACACATTGTTCTGTGACCCTAGTTGCTCCCCCTACAGTGTGACAGTATGCTTCTCCTCTCCACCCTTTATTTCCCGTGTCCATTCAACCAGCTCCTGTCCCCTTCTGCCTTCTCATGTCACCTCCGGACAGGAGCTGCCCATTTATTCTCATGTATCTTTAGTAATATTTTGAATAAATAAATGTTTGGGGGAGACGATTTGATATGGGTCTCTTGTGTTACATAAATTTTGCTAGCAAAGATACTGTGACACCTTTGTTTTGATTAGCTTTTCAAGGATGTTTGTTTGTATGGCAAACAGCCTTAAACAATACAGATAGTGCCTCCCAGTGGAGCAGAGGGTAGGCTTGCTTGCAACCCATTATAAAAGATTCAGGTTTCCTAAGAACAGAGGGCAAGTTTATTTACTGTCCAATGCTAAACAATAAAGATTTGAGTTTCCTAATCTGAGGGTCTCTTCCATGACACAAATCTGTAATGCTTTTGAGGGACTTTGGGGGAAAGTGGGTCGAAGACAAACATGAAGCTCAAACTCCCTGCTGCACTGTAATAAAGTCCTTTGTCTCTGACCCAAAAGTCTTATTTCTTCTGCCAGCATCCAGTAAACTGTGACAGCTTGATTTGTTAGGTTGCATGCAGGGCAAAATCTTATATCCTTCACAATAATAGACATATGTCTAGTAGTTAGCTATGTGGTTCCGCACGTTGTCATAGTCAGTAAAGCAGCAATCATGTAAGAAAGGAATAAAGAAACCAAGGCTCAGAGCAAGTTAGTAATTAGTTGGGATTCCAATCTGAGCCCCCGTTTCTATACCTCCAACCAGGAAGAACCTTATCTACATCGCAGGCTTATTTTGAGGATTAGAATGTTACAGCAGTACACACTAGAGTCTCAAAAAATGTCAGCTTTGTGTCCTTCTGTCCCTCTGCTCTGTTTTAAAAAACTCTGGCTGCCACAGAAAGAACCTAGAAACATTTGTAATCGTGTAATGCTACCCTAGTAATGAACATCCTAGTGACAAGAAATAGAGAAGGAGAGCATAAAGAATAATGGTTCCCAGTCACCCGTGGGACCTATAAGTTTGCACTGTGATCACATGGGTCAGATGTTCAGTATGGAGAGACTCTTGACAGGGCTGGTGCTGGGGCAATCACATAATCCTAGTGGCTAATCAAGCCCTACAACTTCTGAGGGAGGGAAGAGGACTGTCTTAGTTTCCTAGTGCTGCCATTACATAAGATACCACAAAAGGGTAGTGGTAAAGAACGGAAACTTACTGTCTCATAGTTTTGGAGGCTACAAGACCAAAGCAGGGCATCAGCTCTAGGGAAGGGTCTTCCCTTGTCGGCAGCCTGGAGAGTTCTTTTGCATTCCTGGCATCTGTCTTCTCCTTATGTGTGTCTCTGTGTCTATTCTGCTTATTTTATAAAACACCACTCAGAAGAGATTAGGTTTAGGATCCACCCCACTCTGGTATGACCTCATTAACATAACAAAAGAAAACACCTCTTGCCAAACAGGATCACATTCACAGGTACAGGGGTTAGAACCTCAACATAACTTTTGGGGGGGATACAATTCAATTTATAACAGGACTTTGAGAGATTTCCAATTTTGGTTGAATGCAATCTGGATTATTACTGGAATTCTATCTCAGCAGAGCTCTGCAGGTCAGCGTGGGAACACCTGGGACTCCATTTTCTCTGCCTGAGATGTTCTGAGGTGACTGAGCTCCAAGTCTGATTTCTCCAAGATACTTTAAGGAGATAACTAACCAAAATAGCCCTTCAAAGTAAACAGAAGCTGTCTAGCTTGTTTGACAAACTAAGGACGGGAAATTTTCTCGACTGCTTCTTTTGTGCAAAAGAAATCAAGCAAATAAATTAAGGAAATCTTCTTGTAAAAATAAAAGCTGAGCACACTGCTAGGCTTGAGGAAAATAAACTTTCCCTTCAATGTAATTATATACACAGCAGAGTATAGTTTTGCCAAGCTCTCAGGTATTTTCATAAGGTACCATTGCTATAATTCTTGTACTTGGGAAGCATGTATCTTTTAGAAAGTTTGGTCACCCTGGCGTAGCCAAGGACCCACTGGGGTTAATGCTGAGACAGGGAAAATGCAAGCAAGTACGCTGTTTGTGGGTATTGATTGTGGCAAGGTTAGGTTACGTTTGTGTTTTTGTCTCTAATCTCATCTGATCCAAAATTGCTCGTTATGAAAACTTGGGGCTCCATGGGTGGCATAAACAGCTCGACTACTTGCTGAAAGGTTGGTGCTTTGGACCTACCCAGAGGATCCTCAGAAGATAGGACTGGCAATCTGCTTCTGAAAAGCCACAGCCTTGAAAACCCTACTGTGCACACGTGGGGTTGCCATTGAGTTGGAATTGATTCAACAGCAACTAATAACAATAACATGAGGCAGCGAGGTCCCTGGGTAGCACAAACGGCTTGCATTCAACTGCTAGTCTAAAGGTTAGTGGTTCAAACCCACCCCATGGTACCCTGGAAGAAAAGGCCTGGTGTTCTTCTTCCGTTAAGATCACAGCCAAGAAAACTCGATGAAATGTGGGTTTCTAGTCTATAACACGTGGGGTTGCCATGAGTAGGAACAGACTCAAAGGCAACTTAACAGCAACAACAATGAGACCACGTCAATGGAAGGTTTTCTGTTAAGGCAAGAGCTCTGAATCTCAGGTCCACACACCCCCAGGCCAGGGATTCTTGGTGCAAGGGAAGGGCGCAATGGAATGACAGGAGGTTTTTAAACTTTTACACCTTTTATACATCAGTGTTCTGAGGTACCTCCCTAGGGCTGGGGCTGCAGGCCTGAGGGCCACTTCGCTGCCTCGGAGCCTGTCTTGGTTATCTAGTACTGCTATAACAGAGATACCACAAGTGAATGGCTATAATAAACAGAAATTTATTTTCTCACAGTCTAGTAGGTTACAAGTCCAAAATCAGGGCGTTGGCTCCAGGTGAAGTCTTTCTCTCCCTGTTGGCTCTGGAGGAATGTCCTTGTCCTCCATCTTCCCCTGGTCAAGGAGCTTCTCAGGAGCAGAGACCCCATGTCCAAAGGATGCTGTTTGTTTCTGGTGCTGCCTTCTTGGTGGTATGAGGTCCCCCTATCTCTCTGCTTGCTTCTTTTATATCTCAAGAGATTGCCTCAAGCCACAATCCAATCCTGTAGGTTGAGTCCGGCCTCACTAACACAACTGCTGCCCACCCTCCCTCATTAACATCATGGAGGCAGGATTTACAACATATAGGAAAATCACACAATACCCAGAATCAAGGCCCAGCCCAATTGATACATGCATTTTTGGGAGGACATAATTCAATCCATGATAGAGCCCTAATTACTGCTTGGTAGCCACATGTTCAAGGCAGTATAGCTAAAGATGGCAGGTGGTCCAGACCCGTGAGTTACTGCCTGGAGGAGAACAATGTAGGAGGGCTGCAGATCTGCACTGAACATTGAGTGTGAGTGAAATAAACATTTTAGTGGTTTGGGGTTACATGTCACTGCAGCATAACTTAGCTTGTCCTGACTAATCAAAGCTGTAATGCCAACTTTGCGGGATTATGAGGATAAATAAAAAGATGAATGTAAAACATCAAAAACAGTGCCTGGCAGAGAGAACTGACTCAGTAAACATTTGCTTCCTCTCTACTTTCAAAAAGTACATTTTCCCCAAAAGGATTGATTACTGTCCAGGAGCTGTTTCAGGCCCCCTTATGATAATATTTTAGGGTTAGGATCTAGCCTTAGATTTCGGAAAAAGTTGAAGGATGTACACAGCCTGCTCAGCAGAGGCCTTCAGACTTCATGAGGATGTAACCAACAGGGTTAAACTGTTCCCCTCCTGGAATATAACCAACAAGGTTAAACGTTCCCCCTTCCATCACACCTCTGGTCCAGGAGCTCCTGATAGGCATCCTGTGTAGCAGCCCGAGGCCACTTCACCGCTCCCCCTCTGTTTGTGCATGCGCAATAAGCTGCAAAGCTGTCCTTAGATGAACTTCGTGTCATGCCCCCCAAAAAACACGCCCCTAGCTGCCACATTACACCCCCCATGGCACCCCCCCACACTGATGCTAATTAGAACTAATTAATGCTAATTAGCTCCTGGAATTGTCCTCCTATTCTCAGATACTTCATGAATCATGCATAACTTCACTATCCCAAACCCTACAACTGCCCTGGAATCCCCAACCTCAGGGAGCTTGATTTGAGACTTAGTCTCCAAGCTCTTTGTTTGACTTAAAAAAAAAAAAAAATATGTTGACTGGCTTGCAATAAAGTTCGCTTTCTCCTTTTCAAAGGTCTGGTGTCTCAATTTACTGGAGGGGTTGCACCGGGTAGGACCCACCCTCATGGGGTACAAGGACAGCATCTATCACCCACAGAAAGCAGTTTACTCTGCAAGGCCTAAATTCAACTCAACCCATCTCCCTAGGAGTGCAGAAAAAGGCAGTTGGGAGAAAAGTAGCCTTTGGACATCAGATTTTATTCCTGGCACATCATTCTAAATTTCAGTTTGGGTATCTTGTTGCCAGAGGTCTTGCAAATGCTGACTCAGGAGTGTTTCCCAGGCTTTTAGGTGAGGGCTTGCTGGAGCCTTAAAAAACAGATGCTCTCAGACACCGTACCATTCACAGTCTCAGCACCATATGACTCAGTTCCCCCTAGACATGACTTCATGGCAACCCCATGTGTGCAGGGCAGAACTGTGCTCCACGGGGTCTTCAAGGCTGTGACCTTTCAGAAGCAGATTGCCAGGCCTTTCCTTCGAGGTGCCTCTGGGTGGGTTCAAACCACCAACCTTTCAGTTAGTAGTCAAGCATTTATCCGTTTACACGTTGCCATGAATCAGAATCGACTTGATGGCAACCGGTACTGGTAGACATGACTTAGGCCAATGTTGTATATTAAAGAAGAGAACCTGAGGCTCAAAGTGGGAAAGGGGCTTGCCCTGGCTCCCACTGCCAGTAAGTGGCTAAATCCAACACTGCTCCTGCCTCCCTGAGGTGTGCTGGTGAGCAACCTTTCGCTCATGCCCAAAGTATACAAGCTTCCACCAACTCTCCCTTTTGTCAGACTTCCTCCTCCACAGCGGCCTGCTCCCCTACAGCCCATTCCACCGCGCTCCCCTCACTTGCATAGTGGCGGGCAGTGGCAGCATAGCCCAGTGGTGGCAGCTGAAACGAAACTTGCCTGCCTTGTAGATATTCCGACAAATAAAGTGCACCATGCCAAGTAATAGGTAGAAGGCACTGCAGGTGGAGAAGACTGTCCAGTCACATCTTCCCTAGATCACCTTTTCTGTCCAATAGCAACACTGAACTCAGGCTTGGCAAACCTTTTGGTGTCCATTTCACCGTGATTTCTCTCTGGGTCCACATTGGACTGGTGTAGCTATTAAAAGTCAGCTCTACCCTGGCAATCAGACAGAAAGCCGCAATCTCCCCAGGCAGTTCCAGAGGACTTTTCAAAGAACATCATTAATTCTGAATAAAGCTCTCCCCTACCAACTTCCCAGTTATAGTCTTGACATTCCTATTTTGTTACAGAATTCCTGCCATTTAATGAAAAAAAAAAAAGGTCTACTTTTAAAGACACATATTTGTCTAAGCAGGCTAAGTAACTCAGTTAATTTTTGAAAATTAAAATGAAACTAACCAAAACACAGAAACAAAACTTCCCATCTCTCTTTTTTTACCGCTCATGAGCCCCTTCCCTAGTACATATATTGTATTGGGAAAGGGGCAATAAATCCTGTTATTCTTCAGATCTGTGGGCTTGTTACCTGGAACACCTGATTCCCCTAAAAACGGGAAGTTTCAGGCTTGCAGGGTGAGGAGGGAGCTGAACACCTATTATGCCTGACCCGAAGGCGGTAGCGCCTACAAGATAGCAAATACAGGTCAGAGAAGTTCTGCTCAATGCAGCTTCCTCCATCTCCTTACATTCCCCACCATAACTTCCATCCCCTATAGACTGGCTGCCAGGCAATGGCTCTGTTGATCTCTTTCTTGCTCTAGCCAGCTCTGCCACCCACTGTGTCCCAGGCACATTACATTCTTCATATCTCATCCTCGCCACGAACCCTATGAAGGAGCAATTGCCTTGTTTAAAGAGCAAAGAGGCCCATGGAGATTAAGCAAGTTCTTTAATATCCCAAGCTGGGATTCGAATTCACAGGTCTACCTGGGCCTGGTGGCACAGTGGTTAAAAACTATAGCTGCTAACCAAAAAGCCACAGTTCTAATCCATCAGCTGCTCCTTGGAAACCCTATGGGGTAGTTCTACTCTATAGTGTAGGGTCGCTATGAGTCAGAATCCACTCGTGGACGGGTTTGCGTTTTTTGTTTGTTTGGTTTATCTGGCTCCAAAGCCGCTAGGGGATAGATAAGACTGAGGTTAGGATAGGGAAAGGAAGTGATGCTTGAAGTATCTTTTCTCCTCACTACCCCCTTTGGGACATGAGAGGATGGACTGCGGGTGCTTTGGAGTCAGAAAATAAGGGGCAAGAGGCCAGAGGAATTTCCTCATCTGCAGAGCAAATTCCCAGCCCATGCAGGGCCGGGGAAACCGGTGGTGCAGGGTTCACACGGATTCAACGACTCAACGGGAAAAGCAACAGGGGTAGCTAGTCTGACGAGCTCTCAGCACTGCTGAGAAACGCTGCACCTGCAAGTCCCCTCCAGCTCCGTCTTGGCTGCTGTCAGCTGGGGCCCCAGTCCCACCATGCAGGTGGCGAAACCCTTGGCGGGCGCACCAGGTTCACAGGTAGTGAACCCTCGGCGTGCCCTCCAGGTAGGCAGGTGACAAGCCGCTCCCTGTGTACTCCAGGTAAGCAGATGGCAAACTCCTCCTCAGGCACTCCAGGTGCACCGGGGGCCAACCTTTTCGTGTGCTCGCCAAGTATACAAGCTTCCACCAACTCTCCCTCTCGCCAAGCTTCCTCCTCCGGCAGCGGTCCCGCTTCCCTTTGCCCCATTTTGCCGCCCTTCCCCGTCACCTGCATAGTGGTCGGCAGTGGCAGCACAGCCCGGTGGCGGCGGCCAAAGCGGAAATTGACCGCCTTGTAGATCTTCCAATAAACGAAGAGCACCACGCCAAGTGGCAGGTAGAAGGCGCCGCAGGTGGAGAAGACGGCGTAGGAGGGTTCCGGGGTCACCTGGCAGCGCTGGAGCCGGGCGTCGTACCCTAGCCCCAGCCGAAGAGCAGCGGCGCCAGGGCGATGAGCTCTGACAGCGTCCAGGTAAGCGCGATCTTGAGTGCCGAGGTGCTGCGGCCGGTGCGCAGCGGGTACTGCAGGCGGCGCGTGATGGTTCAGCAGCTGTCCAGGGCGATGGCCACCACGGTCCAGATGCCGGCAGTGCAGAACAGCACGTCGAAGGAGGTCCACACGCTGCACAGGCTCAGGTCCGGCCACCCGCGCCGCCCGGCTGACAGCTCGCTCACCAGGCTCAGCGGCATCACCAGAGCCGCCACCAGAGCGTCCGACACGGCCGTGGAGGCCACCAAGTTGTGCCGGACGCGATGGAAGGTGCGGAGACGCAGGATGGTGACAAGAACCAGCAAGTTCCACAGAAAGGTGGCCGCAATCAGTAGCACCAGCAGCGTCACCATCAACAGAGTAAAGACGGAGAAGAGAGGTTCGTGGCCAGGCAGGACCGCGTCGCAAGGGGACGACCCGACGACACCGGACGGGCTTGGGCTGCTGCTGCTGGCCTCGGGTCTTGGGGGAAGGGCGATGCCGGCGGCGACCACCGAGGTTAGCTGCCTCCATGGCGCGGCGCGCGGGATCGGGTCTCACCTGGCAGGAGACTTTGCGCGCAGCCCTGGGGGTTGTGCTGTCGGGAGCGCGGGAGGTGACACTGCGTGCCCGGGGAGGGCCGAGCGGCGTCCACGTCGTCCTACCTGGTCCCTTCTTCAGGATCGCAGACGCTGCGCCCCAGCGCCCTTTTGGCGCCTCTGCCTGGAGCCCTCGTGGAGGAAAGGAGAGTGGAAGCCTCAATCCAGCTCTGCTCCGCGCGCCAGGCTCTCCCACCTCGCCTTGCAGTCCCCGAGGTAATCCGCTGCCGGGAGGCTGGGAATCCGAGCGCGTAGCCGTGTGTCCGCGCGTTGGGCCGGCCTGGGAGACGGACCCCACCACCACACTGGTGGTAGCGTGGGCCCCGCGGCACCGCGGGGTGGGTGGCGGAATTCTGGAGCACCCGCCAATAGGAGCCGGTTTTCACGCTGTCCCTGCAGGTTCCCTGCCTCGGGCGAGGAGAGAACCTTCCTGCGGTATCTCGAGAGCAGGTTTCCGATCATGTAGGAATTCCGGAGCCGACACCTTGCGGATCCCTCGGGCTGACCTGGTGGCACGGCTTGACGTAGTGGAAACGGAGGGACCCGCCCTCTCCTGGCCAGAGGGCTTCTCGGTTTCTTGTGTCTTGATCCCACATATGCCTGAAAAGGGGGCTCAGCTGGGCATTCGGTTCTGTAAAATAGAAAGCTCCTAACCTTGACTGCATCCTGGCGTGTCAGGTGCGGATATCCTGCCAGGCAAGGGCTTGATGGAGTGTGAAGAGTTCAATCCCTGGCTCTGCGCAGAAGAGAACAAGGCTTCTAAGTTTGCAGAGGTCTCAAAGAGGGAGGGAAGGTGAGCGTTTACCACCTTTTCACCAGCTAGAACCCTGCCCCATCCTATCCCCACCCACAACACATACACCTCCACGTCCCAGCTTCTAACGTTCTTGACTAGCAGGGCTTGTATTATCTCTTCTGAAACTTCATATCTAGTTTAAAGCTGGAGTTATGTGTTGACTCTTGGGCAAAGGTAAAAACCAATTAAAGCAAGCAAACAAAGAAAAACCAGTGGTCAGTGGAGTCCACACAACTCATGGCGACCCCGTTAGTGTCAGAGTAGAACTTACTACACAGGTTTTCAACGGCTGATTTTTCAAAAATAGATCACCAGGCCTTTCTTCTTATGTGCCCCGGGTGGTCTCGAATTTCCAGCCTTTTGGTTAGCAGCAGAGTATATTAACTGTCTGCACTGCTCAGGGGACTCCAAAAAATCAATTAAAAAACCAACCAAGAGGCCGGGCCAAGATGGCGGACTAGGTAGACGCTACCTCGGATCCCTCTTGCAACAAAGACTCGGAAAAACAAGTGAATGGATCACATACATAACAATCTATGAACCCTGAACAACAAACACAGATTTAGAGACGGAAAACGAACAAATAAGGGGAAGCAGCAACTGTTTTCGGAGCCTGGAGCCAGCGTCCCAGTCAGTGGATTTTCTGGAAAAACAAGTTTCCCAGTGATGGCTCGGAGACAGCAGTCCATATCAAACCACATAAAGAAGCAGACCATGACAGCTTCTCCAACCCCCCAAACAAAAGAATCAAAATCTTTCCCAAATGAAGATACAATCCTGGAATTATCAGATACAGAATATAAAAAACTAACTTACAGAATGCTTCAAGACATCAGAAACAAAATAAGGCAAACTGCAGAAAAAGCCAAGGAACACACTGATAAAACAGTTTAAGAACTCAAAAAGATTATTCAAGAACATAGTGGAAAAATTAATAAGTTGCAAGAATCCGTAGAGAGACAGCATGTAGAAATCCAAAAGATTAACAATAAAATTACAGAATCAGACAACGCAGTAGGAAGTCAGAGGAGCAGACTCGAGCAATTAGAATGCAGACTGGGAAATCTGGAGGACCAGGGAATTAACACCAACACAGCTGAAAAAAAAATCGGATAAAAGAATTAAAAAAAAATGAAGAAACCCTAAGAATCATGTGGGACTCTATCAAGAAGGATAACTTGCGTGTGATTGGAGTCCCAGAACAGGGAGGGAGGACAGAAAACACAGAGAAAATAGTTGAAGAACTCCTGACAGAAAACTTCCCTGACATCATGAAAGACGAAAGGGTATCTATCCAAGATGCTCATCGAACCCCATTTAAGATTGATCCAAAAAGAAAAACACCAAGACATATTATCATCAAACTTGCCAAAACCAAAGATAAAGAGAAAATTTTAAAAACAGCCAGGGAGAAAAGAAAGGTCTCCTTCAAGGGAGAATCAATAAGAATAAGTTCAGACTACTCAGCAGAAACCATGCAGGCAAGAAGGGAATGGGATGACATATACAGAGCACTGAAGGAGAAAAACTGCCAGCCAAGGGTCATATATCCAGCAAAACTCTCTCTGAAATATGAAGGCAAAATTAAGATATTTACAGATAAACACAAGTTTAGAGAATTTGCAAAAACCAAACCAAAGCTACAAGAAATACTAAAGGATATTGTTTGATCAGAAAACCAATAATATCAGATATCAGCACAACACAAGGTCACAAAACAGAACATCCTGATATCAACTCAAATAGGGAAATCACAAAAACAAATTAAGATTAATTAAAAAAAAATGCTCATAACAGGGAATCACTGAAGTCAATATGTAAAAGATCACAATAATCAAAAAGAGGGACTAAATACAGGTGGCATAGAACTGCCATATGGAGAGTGATACAAGGCGATATAGACAATACAAGTTAGGTTTTTACTTAGAAAAATAGGGGTAAATATTAAGGTAACCACAAAGAGGTGTAACAACTCCATAACTCAAGATAAAAGCCAAGAAAAACGTAACGACTCAACAAACATAAAGTCAAACGCTACAAAAATGAGGATCTCACAATTTACTAAGAAAAACGTCTCAGCACAAAAAAGTAAGTGGAAAAATGAAATTGTCAACAACACACATAAAAAGGCATCAAAATGACAGCACTAAACACTTATTTATCTATAATTACGCTGAATGTAAATGGACTAAACGCACCAATAAAGAGACAGAGAGTCTCGGACTGGATAAAGAAACACGATCCGTCTATATGCTGCCTACAAGAGACACATCTTAGACTTAGAGACACAAACAAACTAAAACTCAAAGGATGGAAAAAAATATATCAAGCAAACAATAAGCAAAAAAGAAGAGGAGTAGCAATATTAATTTCTGACAAAATAGACTTTAGACTTAAATCCACCACAAAGGATAAAGAAGGACACTACATAATGATAAAAGGGACAATTGATCAGGAAGACATAACCATATTAAATATTTATGCACCCAATGACAGGGCTGCAAGATACATAAATCAAATTTTAACAGAACTGAAAAGTGAGATAGACACCTCCACAATTATAGTAGGAGACTTCAACACACCAGTTTCGGAGAAGGACAGGACATCCAGTAAGAAGCTCAATAGAAACACGGAAGACCTAATTACAACAATCAACCAACTTGACCTCATTGACGTATACAGAACTCTCCACCCAACTGCTGCAAAATATACTTTTTTTTCTAGCGCACATGGAACATTCTCTAGAATAGACCACATATTAGGTCATAAAACAAACCTTTGCAGAGTCCAAAACATCGAAATTTTACAAAGCATCTTCTCAGACCACAAGGCAATGAAACTAGAAATCAATAACAGAAAAACTAGGGAAAAGAAATCGAATATTTGGGAACTGAACAATACCCTCCTGAAAAAAGACTGGGTTATAGAAGACATCAAGGAGGGAATAAGGAAATTCATAGAATGCAACGAGAATGAAACTACTTCCTATCAAAACCTCTGGGACACAGCAAAAGCAGTGCTCAGAGGCCAATTTATATCGATAAATGCATACATACAAAAAGAAGAAAGAGCCAAAATCAGAGAACTGTCCCTACAACTTGAACAAATAGAAAGTGAGCAACAAAAGAATCCATCAGGCACCAGAAGAAAACAAATAATAAAAATTAGAGCTGAACTAAATGAATTAGAGAACAGAAAAACAATTGAAAGAATTAACAAAGCCAAAAGCTGGTTCTTTGAAAAAATTAACAAAATTGATAAACCATTGGCTAGACTGACTAAAGAAATACAGGAAAGGAAACAAATAACCCGAATAAGAAACGAGAGGGACCACATCACAACAGAACCAAATGAAATTAAAAGAATCATATCAGATTATTACGAAAAATTGTACTCTAACAAATTTGAAAACCTAGAAGAAATGGATGAATTCCTGGAAAAACACTACCTACCTAAACTAACACATTCAGAAGTAGAACAACTAAATAGACCCATAACAAAAAAAGAGATTGAAACGGTAATCAAAAAACTCCCAACAAAAAAAAAAAGCCCTGGCCCAGACGGCTTCACTGCAGAGTTCTACCAAACTTTCAGAGAAGAGTTAACACCACTACTACTAAAGGTATTTCAAAGCATAGAAAATGACAGAATACTACCCAACTCATTCTATGAAGCCACCATCTCCCTGATACCAAAACCAGGTAAAGACATTACCAAAAAAAGAAATTTACAGACCTATATCCCTCATGAACATAGATGCAAAAATCCTCAACAAAATTCAACATATCAAAAAAATAAGTCACCACGATCAGGTGGGATTTATACCAGGTATGCAAGGCTGGTTTAATATCAGAAAAACCATTAATGTAATCCATCACATAAATAAAACAAAAGACAAAAACCACATGATCTTATCAATTGATGCAGAAAAGGCATTTGACAAAGTCCAACACCCTTTTATGATAAAAACTCTCACCAAAATAGGAATTGAAGGAAAATTCCTCAACATGATAAAGGGCATAAGCCAACAGCCAACATCACTCTAAATGGAGAGAACCTGAAAGCATTTCCCTTGAGAACGGGAACCAGACAACGATGCCCTTTATCACCGCTCTTATTCAACATTGTGCTAGAAGTCCTAGCCAGGGTAATTAGGCTAAACAAAGAAATAAAGGGCATACGGATTGGCAAGGAGGAAGTAAAATTATCTCTATTTGCAGATGACATGATCTTATACACAGAAAACCCTAAGGAATCCTCCAGAAAACTACTGAAACTAATAGAAGAGTTTGGCAGAGTCTCAGGTTATAAGATAAACATACAAAAATCACTTGGATTCCTCTACATCGACAAAAAGAACATCGAAGAGGAAATAACCAAATCAATACCATTCACAGTAGCCCCCAAGAAGATAAAATACTTAGGAATAAATCTTACCAAGGATGTAAAAGACCGATACAAAGAAAACTACAAAGCTCTACTACAAGAAATTCAAAAGGACATACTTAAGTGGAAAAACATACCTTGCTCATGGATAGGAAGACTTAACATAGTAAAAATGTCTATTCTACCAAAAGCCATCTATACATACAATGCACTTCCGATCCAAATTCCAATGTCATTTTTTAAGGTGATAGAGAAACAAATCACGAACTTCATATGGAAGGGAAAGAAGCCCCAGATAAGCAAAGCACTACTGAAAAAGAAGAAGAAAGTGGGAGGCCTCACTCTACCTGATTTCAGAACCTATTATACAGCCACAGTAGTCAAAACAGCCTGGTACTGGTACAACAACAGGCACATAGACCAATGGAACAGAATTGAGAACCCAGATATAAGTCCATCCACATATGAGCAGCTGATATTTGACAAAGGACCAGTGTCAGTTAATTGGGGAAAAGATAGTCTTTTTAACAAATGGTGCTGGTATAAGTGGATATCCATTTGCAAAAAAATGAAACAGGACACATACCTCACACCAAGCACAAAAACTAACTCCAAGTGGATCAAAGGCCTAAACATAAAGACTAAAACGATAAAGATCATGGAAGAAAAAATAAGGACAACCCTAGGAGCCCTAATACAAGGCATGAACAGAATACAAAACATTACCAAAAATGACGAAGAGTAACCAGATAACTGGGAGCTTCTAAAAATCAAACACCTATGCTCATCTAAAGACTTCACCAAAAGAGTAAAAAGACCACCTACAGACTGGGAAAGAATTTTCAGCTATGACATCTTTGACCAGCGCCTGATCTCTAAAATCTACATGATTCTGTCAAAACTCAACCACAAAAAGACAAACAACCCAATCAAGAAGTGGGCAAAGGATATGAACACACACTTCACTAAAGAAGATATTCAGGCAGCTAACAGATACATGAGAAAATGCTCTCGATCATTAGCCATTAGAGAAATGCAAATTAAAACTACGATGAGATTCCATCTCACTCCAACAAGGCTGGCATTAATCCAAAAAACACAACATAATAAATGTTGGAGAGGCTGCGGAGAGATTGGAACTCTTATACACTGCTGGTGGGAATGTAAAATGGTACAACCACTTTGGAAATCTATCTGGCGTTACCTTAAACAGAAATCCCACTCCTCGGAATATACCCTAGAGAAACAAGAGCCTTCACAGGAACAGATATATGCACACCCACGTTTATGGGAGCTCTGTTTACAATAGCAAAAAGCTGGAAGCAACCAAGGTGTCCATCAACGGATGAATGGGTAAATAAATTGTGGTATATTCACACAAGGGAATACTATGCATCGATAAAGAACAGTGACGAATCTGTGAAACATTTCATAACATGGAGGAACCTGGAAGGCATTATGCTGAGCGAAATTAGTCAGAGGCAAAAAGACAAATATTGTATAAGACCACTATTATAAGATCTTGAGAAATAGTAAAAACTGAGAAGAACACATACTTTTGTGGTTACGAGGGGGGGAGGGAGGAAGGGAGGGAGAGGGTTTTTTATTGATTAATTAGTAGATAAGAACTACTTTAGGTGAAGGGAAGGACAACACTCAATACATGGAAGGTCAGCTCAATTGGACTGGACCAAAAGCAAAGGGAGCAAGGGTGGGGGTTTGGGAACCATGGTTTAAGGGGACTTCTAAGTCAATTGGCAAAATAATTCTATTATGAAGACATTCTGCATTCCACTTTGAAATGTGGCGTCTGGGGTCTTAAATGCTAACAAGTGGCCATCTAAGATGCATCAATTGGTCTCAACCCACCTGGAGCAAAGGAGAATGAAGAACACCAAGGTCACACGATAACTAAGAGCCCAACAGACAGAAAGGGCCACATGAACCAGAGACCTACATCATCCTGAGACCAGAAAAACTAGTTGGTGCCCGGCCACAATCGATGACTGCCCTGACAGGGAGCACAACAGAGAACCCCTGAGGGAGCAGGAGATCAGTGGGATGCAGACCCCAAATTCGCATAAAAAGACCATACTTAATGGTCTGACTGAGACTAGAGGAATCCCGGCGGTCATGGTCCCCAAACTTTCTGTTGGCACAGGACAGGAACCATCCCCGAAGACAACTCATCAGACACGAAAGGGACTGGACAGTGGGTAGGAGAGAGATGCTGATGAAGAGTGAGCTAATTATATCAGGTGGACACTTGAGACTGTGTTGGCATTTCCTGTCTGGAGGGGGGATGGGAGGATAGAGAGAGTTGGAAGCTGGCAAAATTGTCACGAAAGGAGAGACTGGAAGGGCTGACTCATTAGGGGGAGAGCAAGTGGGAGTATGGAGTAAGATGTATATAAACTTATATGTGACAGACTGACTTGATTTGTAAACGTTCACTTGAAGCTCAATAAAAGTTAATTAAAAAAAAAAAACAACCAAAATTCCAACTCATGGCAACCCTTTGTGTTACAGAGTAGAACTGTTCTGTAGGGTTTTCTTGACTTTATGGAAGCAGATCACCAGGCCTTTCTTACCGGGTACGACTGGGTGGGTTGGGGCCGCCAACCTTTAAGTTAGTTGTTGTTATTATTTGCTGCATGGTCGGTTCCGACTCATAGCAACTCTGTGTACAACAGAACAAAACACTGCCCGGTCCTGTGCCATCCTGACAATCGTTATGCTTGAGCCCAGTGTTGCAGCCACTGTGTCAATCCATCTCGTTGAGGGTCTTCCTCTTTTTGCTGACCCTCTACTTTATAAGCATGATGTCCAGGGACTGATCCCTCCGGATAACATGTCCAAAGTATGTGAGATGTAGTCTGGCCATTCTTGCTTCTGAGGAGCACTCTGGTTGTATGTCTTCCAAGATAGGTTTGTTCTTTCTTTTTGCAGTCCATGGTATATTCAATATTCTTTGCCAACACCACAATTCAAAGGCATCAATTCTTCTTCGGTCTTCCTTATTACTTATTAAGTTAGTAAAAAAAAAGTTAGTAGTCAAGCCCAAACCATTTATACCACCCAGGGACTGGAAACCAATTAAAAGGTGAAATTCCCTAACCATCCCCTCTCATTTTTAGCCTCACACACTTTTCTTAAAATAGTGTAATCAACATAAAACTCCTTTATGGCTAGTCCCAGGAGGAGAAGTGAAACAAAGAACACTCAGCCCAAGCTGCCACTTTCTCTTTTCATTGCATCAGGACTGACCGCCAACCACAGGCCTCTCATGAATACCATAGGAGCAGGAAAGGGCCCCAGACTAAGCAGGGTGCTCAGAGCAGCTGGGAGTGGGCCCTGCACCCTGACAGTCAGTCTCTTTCTGGAATGGCCACCTAGGCTGCTGAAGGTAGACAGGGTTTCTTTCCTAGTCCTGGAGTGCCCCTGCCTCCTAGCAGTCCCGTCCCTAGCAGTGGGGGCAGTTCACGTTCCCTTCCTCACCCATTCACAGAGCAGATACTTTCTATTCCTGGTAAAGAGGAGCAAACTCCGTATGACAGAGCTCTCGCTCACACAGACTTGATAACACTGTTGGGACTTAAAAAGCAGCATAGAGACCGAAGTTTATTACTGGTTACCAGAGACGGGTGGGCCAAAAGATTGGTGGTTCGAATCCACCCAGGGGTGCCTCGGAAGAAAGGCCTATGGATCTACTTCCAAAGATCACAGCCATTGAAAACCAGATGGAACTCAGGTCTACTTTGAAACTCATGAGGTTGTGATGAGTTGAAATTGGCTCAGCTGCAACTGGTTTTAAGAGGCAGGTGGGAGGAGGAAGGGGGCATTATTGCTTAAGGGGCACTGAGTTTCTATTAAAGGTGATGGAAAAATTGGGGATGGATACTGGTGATGGTTATACAACACGGCGAACATAGTTAATGGTACTGAATTGTACACTAAAAATCGGTTGAAATGGCAAATGTTATACATTTTTATACCACAAAAAAAATTTTTTTTTTTTAAGCAGCACAAGAGTCAGATAAAAATACTTGGACATATAGGCTTAAGTGTTGAGTGATTGATAAAATGGCAGGCTGTTCAGGGATCACAGAGATGGGAGAAGTTGTGGTCAGGGAAGGCTTCCTGGAGGAGGAGCGTGCACAAGTTTTACTGAAGTGTAGAGAAGGAATGGAAACACTGGTGGCGTAGTGGTTAAGAGCTACAGCTGCTAACCAAGAGGTCAGCAGTTCAAATCCACCAGGTGTTCCTTGGAAGCCCTATGGGGCGGTTTTATTCTGTCCTAATAGGGTCACTATTTCTTGGAAACTCTATGAGGCAGTTCTACTCTGTCCTATAGGGTCACTATGAGTCAGAATCGACTTGACGGCAACTGGTTTTTTTTTTGTTTAGAGAAAGGATTAGGATGTTGGATATTGGGCCAGATGAATGAAGGGCTGGACCTCTAAGCAGGCTGGTCTGACCTGAGCGTGAATGGCTGGAGTCGAAGCAGGCAGGAAATGAGTCTGCAGAGCGTTGACACCAGGAAGCCGTGTTCAGACCTGACCATGAAGAAAACTGGGTTTGGGAGGATTTTGAGACAATTTACGTGGTGAAGAGAATCCTTTAGAAGGAAAGGGTGACTAGCTTTTGAAATATTTTTCCAATGATTTTCTTCTCATAGTATTGAACAAACATTATAAGGGCAAAGAATACGAAAAATACCAAAGCATTCATATTGCACCACTCAGACACATGACATGCTTTTACTGTCTAGTCGTTGCTTCTATCCACACACATTTTCATGTCTATAGTCATTTTTTTTTGAGACTTTTCTTAACACTTTTCATGTTGCTATATGTTCTCTTCATACTTAAACTTTTGCACCATTTATTAGTTGGGAGACTTTGGGCAACTTAGGCTTTCTGAGACTTTGTGTCCTCATCTTAAAAACAAGGAGGGTTACACCTGCCATGAAATAGTTACAAACTAAAATTAGGTAAAAACATTAGCATAGTATTCAGTACGTGTTTGATAAGTGATGACTGCTGCTACTATTTTTAATCTCTAGTCTAAACCTGAAAACTCTGATGGCACAGTGGTTAAAAGCTACAGCTGATAACTAGAAGGTCGGCAGTTCAAATTCACCAGGCACTCCTTGGAAACCCTATGGGGCAGTTCTACTCCATCCCGTAGGGTTGCTATGAATTGGAATTAACTTGATGGCAATGGGTTTGGTTTTTTCTTTTAGTCTAAACCTTAAAATTCCATTATCTTCCGATATTTTGACGTAGATCATGCTCTTATATAGTTTTAATCTCTCAAATCTTTGTAACAACAAAATGTGTTTCACGCACTTGATTTCACTTGCTCTTACCTGCAGCCTTTTTAGTCATCATTCCCATTTTGCAGATGAAGAAACTGAGAGAGGCTTGTTGACTTGCCATGTGACTGATAACTGGGACTCAGTTCTTCTGGTCCCAAACTCCCTACCTATCTGCCCATGACACCGAGCTGCCCTCTATACAGTGGACTTGGGATTCAGCCTGATTATTTTAACTTTTACATAAATCATTTTATATAAAAAAAATCCGTGTGCTTGTCATTCTATAAGGCTATATTGTGTCTCTATCACAGGTCAGCTTCTCTCTCTTCATCTCTGACAACTCTCTCCATTGTGCACTGCACCCCAGCCACACTGAACTCCTGGCTCCTTGAATGTGATAAGTGCCTTCCAACTTGCAGGGCTTTTTGTGTGCTGTTCCTTGAGCCTGGGATGCTCACCTCTCAGATAGGTGCTCGTGGCTCCTTTGCTTAATTCATTTGGGTCTCTGCTTCATTTGAATGTCACCATCTCAGACAGACCTTCCCTGACCATTGTTCCTAGAGTCAATCACTCTATCTAAAGGTGGGGCTCACCTTGTTCTTTATCCTGTTACTCGTCTTTACTTGTCTGCACAGCACTTCACAGAAGGGATCTTATTTAATTCCTGTTTTACTATCTGCCTAAAATGTAACCTTTCTTGGGCAGGGACTTGTTTCACTGCTAACTTTAGCAGGAGTCCCCGGCTAGTGCAAAAGCTCACCTGCTAACTGAAAGGTTAGAGGTTGGAGTCCACGCAGATGCACCTTGGAAGAAAGGCCTGGCAATCTACTCCTGAAAAATCACCATTAAAAATCCTATGGAGCACAGTTCTACTCTGACAGTCATGGGGTCGCCTTGAGTCAGAGTCAGCTCGGTGACAACTGGTTAATATCCTTAGCAACTAGTACTGTGCACATGGTGGGTACTCAGTACTTTCAAATTAATTTGTTGAATGAATGAATCAGGGTTGGTCAGAAGAGGTGATCCTCAGGCCCTGAGCACACCTGCATGTTCTTGCTGGGTGTGCTAAGAATTCAAGGCCCTGACTGCTCATTTCCCAAGCCATTTCTCAGACTTGTATTTGTAGCAAACAACCTTACAGGCTGAGGTAAACTCACCCCTTGGACAAACAGCAGACTTGGGGTGATTTTCCCAAGCTCAGTGTTCTTTAACACAGCCCACCGTGTGTGTAGACATCCATCAGGGGCCCTTTCTGCCACCTCCAAGGGACTTGAGAGACATGGGGAACCAGAGCAAACAAACATGAAACACGAAGCCTTTTCCTGGAGTAGTAAAGTCCTGTGTCTCTGACTCAGGAGTCTTGTGTCTTCTGCCAGCATCCAAGAAACAGTAGCAGGCTAGTGCTAACAAGCTATTTTCTATACAAGGATCTTACTATCTGTACAAGGTACACACCCCTGTGTAGATAATAAGATTCTTGTATAGATAATAAGCAAGGATGGCGAGATTATGTCTCATATACTTTGGATATGTTGTCAGGAGAGATCAGTCTCTGGAGAAGGACATCAGTGAAAAAGATGAAGATCCTCAATGAGATGAATTGACACAATGGGTGCAGCAATGGGCTCAAGCATAACAACAATTGTGAGGATGGTGCAGGACCAGGCAGTGTTTCATTCTGTTGTACATGTAGGGTTGCTGAGTTGGAACTGACTTAGTGGCACCTAACAACAACATATCCTTGTGGAGAAGTTGTTCATCTCCTTTTAACTACTTTATAAAGGAATCTGGGTACTGATCTTAGTGTTCTGGTTGGTGCAATCAGTTAAGCACTTAACTGTTAACTGAAATGTTGGCAGTTTGGACTACCCAGAGGCATCTTGGGAGAAAGTCCTGGCATCTGCTCCTGAAAGGTCACAGCCTTGAAAATCCTATAGAGTGCGGTTCTGCTCTGCACATGTGGGGTTGCCATGAGTTAGAATCAACTAGGTGGCAACTGGTTTGATGTGGTTTTGGGTACCGACCTCAGGGATATTTACTAATTTTAATATATAGAGGGAGCATATTTTCATCAGTTTTGTTGTCACAATTTTTTGTCTGCTACTCCCTTCTTTTTTTGTCACCCCATCTTTAAAGTATTAAAAAGCAAAGATGTCACCTTGAAAACTAAGGTGCACCTGACCCAAGCCATGGTGTTTTCAATTGCCTCATATGTGTGTGAAAGCTGGACAATGAATAAGAAAGATCAAAAAAAAAATTGACGCCTTTGAGTCATGGTGTTGGCAAAGAATATTGAATATACCATGGACTGCCAAAAGAATGAGCAGATCTGACTTGGAAGGGGTACAGCCAGAATGTTCCTTAGAAGCAAGGATGGTGAGACTGTGTCTTACATACTTTGGACACATTATCAGGAGGGATCAGTCCCTGGAGAAGGAAATCATGCTTGGTAAATAGAGGGCCAGTGAAAAAGCAGACCGTTAATGACAGGGATTGACACAGTGGCTGCAAAAATGGGCTCAAGCATAACGATGATTGTGAGAATGCTTCAGGACCAGGCAGTGTTTCTTTCTGTTGTACATAGGGTCACTAGGAGTTGGAGCTGACTCAGTGGTACCTAACAACATTTATTTTATTACATCTTGTTGAATAAACCTTATTTTATTTAATAATAAAACACATTGATTTTGTCTCTGTCAATGTCCTCAACTTACTCAGTAATCAAAAATTGCTTTCCTGTCTTCTGTTTCCCTTATTGAAGTTTATGATAAATAAAGAGCATGGAACTCTTTGATCCTTATGGAGCACTGCGGTATGTAGTAGGAGATGGTGATTCGGCCTCCTCACGCCCATGCTGTATGCAATCCTATCCAGTGCAGCCCAGCCCTAATTATTGAGGCCTTGTTAAGACATTGTGGTGGCACAAAGATGGATAAGATATTGTCATGGATTGAATTGTGTCCCCCCAAAATATGTGTCAATTTGGCTAGATCATGATTCCCTTGTATGATTGAATGATTGCCATTTTATCATCTGATGTGATTTTCCTATGTGTTGTGGATCCTATCACTATGATGTAATAAGATGGATTAGCAGCAGTTATATTGATGAGCTCTACAAGGTTAGAGAGTGTCTTAAGCCAGTCTCTTTTGAGATATAAAAGAGAAGTGAGCAGAGAGACATGGGGACCTCATACTGCCAAGAAAGCAGCACTGGGAGCAGAACATGTCCTTTGAACGTGAGGTTCCTGTACTGAGATGCTCTCAGACCAAGGGAAGACTGATGACAAGGACCTTCCTCTAGAGCTGACAGAGAGAGAAAGCCTTCCCCTGGAGCTGGTGCCCCGAGTTTGGACTTCTAGCCTATTGGACTGTGAGAGGATAAACTTTGTTGAAGCCATCCACTTGTGGTATTTCTGTTATAGCAGCACTAGATGACTAAGACAGATGTTATTCTGATCCTTGGAGCATCTTTCATTTACCAGAGAACAAAATCTTTTTACCTAATAAGTATAACACAGCCACATGTGCCAAAAACTTATAAGAAGTCTATATAAGGATTTATAGTCATGGGGGCAAGGGTGAGCAATCACCTCCAATGAGGAGAAGCTCAGGCTTCCAGGAGAAGACCACTTTGGATCTGGACCCCAAAAGATGAATAGGATTTTCATGAACAGAGATAGGAGAAGAAGAGGAGGGAGGCATACGTGCCATGAGGAAAAGGTGATTAAAGGCTTAGAGACAAAACAACAAATCAACAAACCCAGCAGAGAATGATGAGGAAATGCCCAACGCTGATTAAACGTTAGTTCCTTCACTTCCGGCTTGTCAATTTTTTCTTTAAAAGAAAACATAAGTAGGTTTTTATCATCTTTCTTCAGATGGTCCTTTCATTTCTCTTTACTATTTCCATGTATCTCCCATTATTATCATTTTCTGCTCTTATTAAAAAGCTTCTTTCTTTGACATTTTTGCCCTTGTGTTCTTCCAGGTGATTTTAAATATTATTTCATCAGGGTGTTTTTCCTACTTGTTCATCAAGTTTCAAACCAAGTGTTACCTCCCATCTTAGTTCTCTAGTGCTGCTGTAACAGAAATACCATAAGTAGGTGGCTTTATAGAACAGAAATTCATTTTCTCACAGTTCAGAAGGCAAGAAGTCCAAATTTAAGGTCTCAATTAAGTCAGTCCCTTCCTTGTAGGTTGTCTTGGGCATTCCTTGTTTCCTTGGCTTGCAGGCAGTTTCACATGGTGTCTGTCTTCCCCATTTGTGCTGGCCTCTGTGTGTAATCTGCTCTTTTTATAACTCAGAAGTGATTAGTTTAGGATTCACCCTACACGAGTATGTCCTCAATTGACTGCCTGATTACATTAGATTGCATTATGAGAGGTGGTTACATTACATTAAATTAGATTACATCCACAAGTATAGGGGTTAGGATTCCAACATGTATTTTTGGAGGGATGCAATTCATTTCATAACACCTTCTTTGAGAAGCTTGTCCTGATCTTCACATCTATTTCACCCCCAAACCCAGCTGGTATCCCTGAAGCTGCAGTGCTGGGATGGGGACAGGTCTCTGCCTCTCCACCAGATGACAGGCCCCTGAGGGTATGGCCTAGACCTCTCTCAGCTCTCTTCCCATCTACACAAGGCCTGGCATGGGCTCAATAAACCTGCATGAATGTATGAAAGAATGAATAAGTGAATGAGTGAACGGGATATGAAGAGAACTAAGGGAGTTCACTGAAGATGAAGAAGAGCTTAAGGTGTTTAAGGATACCTGGGAAGACACATGATCATAGGCAGGTGAGGAGAAGGTATCTGCTGGGGATAAAGCCAAGTAGAAGTAAACAGCAAAAGACAAGGGAGGGCATATATCTTAGGCTGAGTTCTCTAGAGAAGCAAAGACAGTGAAGCATATGTGTGTGTGTGTATATATATATATATATACACACACACATACATATGTATATATATAGAGAGAGAGAGATTTATCTCAAGGAAATGGCTTACATGGTTGTAGAGGCTCACAAGTCCCAAGTCCGTGGGTCAGGCTGAAGGCTGAAGGCATCTCCTCACTCGTGTAGCTGCAGGGGCTGATGAACCCAAGATCAGCAGGTCAGAAGGCAGGCTGCTGGCTGAGAGGCAGCGGAGGCTGATGAATCAAAGATCAGCAGGTTGCTGGCTCAAGTTCCAAGAACCAGAGGTCAGACAATGATAAGCTGGATGCAGGATCCAGAGCCAGCAAAAGCCGGCAAGCTTTGTAAGAACATCTATATATACTGGATGCAGGCCACACCCCTGAAGAAACTCTCCTTACAACTGATTGGCTGATCACATCAGATCACATCATGGAGGTGATTATTTCATTACATAACTGCCAAATTACATCATTACAAAACTGCCAAACTATATCATTACATAACAGCCAAACCACTGAGATCATGGCCAACTGAAGTTGACACACAACCTTAACCATCTCAGTCCACTTGGCACCTGTACACATCTCCTTAAACCATACCCAATCTCTAAATAAAGACATTTACAAAGTCGTACTTGTGCCTAACACGATACAACATGCGTACAATAGAAAATGCACTAACCCCATTTACATCTTATATTTAATAATTAATATTTGATGCACACATACAAGGAAGAAATACTCATAAAAATCAAGGTCCTCATTTCTGCAATTGGTCGTGTGGCTGTAACTGGTATTTAGAACTACCTTCTCCCACCACCCGTTCTATATTCCCTTTGCCCTCAGCTAGCACCTTAGCTGGTCGTGATTCTTTACCTGGTGGAGTGACCCAAATATTCGTTCCTAGTAGTCATGTCAGAATTGGGTTATTGTAGTTTCCATTGACTTTAATCGCAGGGCATGGTAGTACTTACAGACATCCTAAGGGATCTCCTGTATTCCAAACATACTCTTCTTTACCTCCATTATGTAATATCAATTTGATTTCCTCTTGGTAATCAGGATCAATCACACCGGCCCATATGGTAACTCCCCTCTTTGCCTGATGATCCAGAGGCATGAGAAGCCCAAAGTGGCCAGGTGGCAATCTTAACTTCCAGTTCAATGGAATCAGTGTTGTGTCTCCTGGCGGAAGCATTCCTTCCGTTGGAACTAAGACCTCCAGACCCACAGAGCACAGAGTCATGGGGACAGGAAGCAAAAATTTGTGAATGGGTCACTAGGGATAACAGTGTGTGGTGCCACGCCCATTTCCACCCCTTGATTCCTGGACCCATGAATCCCAGCTATGGGAGAAACAGCACCATATATTTGATGCTGATTTAGAGCATATATAGCCTCCTGGAGAACATTGCCCCAGCCCTGTAAGGCACCTAGTTGATGCCATAATTGTGTCTTTAGAAGGCCATTCCACTGTTCTATCAAGTGAGCTGCTTTAGGATGATGGGCAACATGGTAAGACCACTGAATTTCGTGAGCATGGGCACATTGCTGCACTTCATTTGCTGTGAAGTGAGTTCCCTGCTCCTAAGTGATGTTGTGTGGGATACCACGACAGTGGGTAAGGCATTCCGTAAGTCCATGGATTGTAGTTTTGACAGAAGCATTGCATGCAAGGGAGGCAAATCCATATTCAGAGTGTCTATTCCAGTAAGAATAAAATGCTGCCCTTTCTATGATGGAAGCAGTCCAATGTAGTCAACCTACTACCAATTTGCTGGCTGATCGCCTTGAGGAATGGTGCCATATAGGGGACTCAGTGCTGGTCTCTGCTGCTGGCAGATTGAGCACTCATCAGTGGCTATAGACAAGTTGACCTTGGTGAGTGGAAGTCCATGTTACTGAGTCCATGCATAACCTCCATCCCAGCCACTATGGCCACTTTGTTCATGAGCCCATTGGGCAATGATGGAAGTGACTGGAGGAAGAGGACGACAGGTTTCCACAGAGTGCATCATCCTATCCACTTGATTATCAAAATCCTCCTCGGCCAAGGTCATCCTTTGGTGAGCATTCACAGGAGACACAAATATCTTCACTTCTTCACAAATATCTTCACTTCCATTCAGAGAGGTCTATCCACATACCTCTTCCCCATACCTCCTTATCTCCAGTTTTCCAATCATGTTCCTTCCAAGTCCCTGACCATCCAGGCAAACCATTGGCCACAACCTATGAATCAGTATACAATTGTACATCTCACCATTTCTCCTCCCAAGCAAAGTGATCGACCAGGTGCAATGCTCAAAGCTCTGCTCATTGGAGGATTTCCCTTCACCACTGCCCTTCAGGGAGGTCCCAGAAAGGGGCTGTAGTGCTGCAGCTGTCCACTTTCAAGTGGTGCCTGCATATCATGCAGAACCATCTATAAACCAGGCATGAGTTTTCTCTTCCTCAGTCAACTGATCATAAGGAACTCTCCACGAGGCCATAGGTGCAGACTGGGAGATGGAAGGTAATTAATGTGAGAGGGTGGAGACCATGGGCATTTGGGCCACTTCCTCATGTAACTTACTTGTGCCTTCAGGTCCTCTTTGTGCATGATCTCATATACACCACTTCCATTTAATGGTGATGGAATGCTGCTGTGCTCACCCAGCTTTATGATTCTAGTCAGACAACACCCAGTTCATGATGGGAAGCTCAGACAGCATGGTGACTTCGTGGCTCATGGTTAAGCATTCAGTCTCTACTAAGGCCCAGCAACGAGAACTATTTCTCAAAAGAAGAGTAGTTATCTGCAGAGGATGGCAGGTTTTTGCTCCAAAATCCTAAGGGTCTGCATTGAGATTCACCAATAGGGTTCTGCCAAAGACTCTAAACAGCATGTCTATCTGCCACTGACACTTCAAGCTCCATGGATCAGCCAGATCATGTGGCCCAAGTGATGGAGTGGCTTGCATGGCAGCCTGAACCTGTTGCAGAGCCTTCATTTATTCTGGGCCCTACTCAAAACTAATAGCAGCTTTTCAAGTCACTTGATAAACAGGCCGAACTAGCTCACCCAAATGAGGGATATGTTGCCTTCAAAATCCAAAAAGGCCCACCAGGCATTGTGCCTTCTTTTTATTTGTGGGAGGGACCAGATACAGCAATTTATCCTTCACTTTAGAAGGAATATCTCGACATACCCCAAGCCAGTGGACCCCTAGAAATTTCACCAAGGTGGAAGACGCCCAAATTTTTGTTGGATTAATTCCCCCCCTCTAGTGCACGAATCTTTTACCAATAAGTGAAGAATCATTGACACTTCTTCCTTACTAGATTCAATCAGCATAATGACATTAATGTAATGGACATGTGTGACATCTTGTGGAAGGAAAAGGCGATCGAGGTCCCTGTGGACTAAATTATAACAGGGCTGGAGAGCTGATGTACCTCTGAGGTAGGAGAGTGAAGGAGTATTGCTGGTGTTGCAGCTAAAGATAAACTGCTTTTGGTGTTCCTTCAAAACTGGAATTGAAGGGAGAAAGGAATCGACCAGATTAGTTGCTTCATACCAGTACCAGGAGGTGTATTAAGCAATGAAACTCAAGCAAGGAAGCCATATCTAGAACAGCAGCTGCAATTGGAGTCTCTATCTGGTTAAGTTTTTGATAATCCACTGTTATTCTCCAAGACCCATCTGTTTTTGCACAGGCCAAATAGGTGCGTTGAATGGGGTTATGGTGGGAATCACCACCCCTGCCTCCTTCAAGTCCTTGATGGTGGCAGTAATCTCTGCAATCCCTCCAGGAATGTGGTATTGTTTTTGGTTTACTATTTTCCTAGGTAGGGGCAGTTCTAATAGCATTCACTTGCCATTTCCTGCCATAATAGCCCCTGCTTCACATGTCATGGATCTGATGTGGGCATTCTGCCAGTTGCTGAGTATATCTATTCCAATTATGCATCCTGGAACTGGAGAAATCACCTCAGGATGAGTTCAGGGACACACTGGACCTACTGTGAGATGAACTTTAGCTAAGACTCCTTTAATAACCTGACCTCCATACACCCCTACTCTGACTTGTGGGTCACAATGATGTTTTGGGTCTCCTGGAATTAGTGTCAGTTCAGAGCCAGTGTCCAGTATCCCCCAAAAGTCTGGTTATTTCCTTTTCTCCAGTGAACAGTCACTCTCGTAAAAGGCTATAGTTTCTTTTGTGGAAGGCTGGGAGAAAGATTAGCAGTATACATTTTTGGCAATGTAGTGGGGTCCTTCCTCAAGGGGACCTGACCTCCCCTTCATTCAAGGAGTTCTGGGTCCCTAAACTGGCTCGTGTCTGGGAATTGATTGAGGGGCCATGACTCTATTCCCTGGATTTGAGTTAGATTGCCTTTCACTTGAACTAGAATTCTTCTGCTTGTACAGATAAAATAAATACTTAGTAGAGTGCTATATATTTCAATAGTAGCTAAGTAGCCAATGCCATAAGTCCATACAAGTCAGACTATTCTCATTACTGCTTTGACTCCACAGTTGAGTTCTGCCACTGGGCCCCAACTACTACAAGGTCCAATCAGCCCCATTGTAATTAGGTGTCTTAATTCAGTTAGGGCAGTTCCCACTGTCAAATCTGACATACATAAAATAGCAATCGCAGCAGTCTTCAAAGATGCTGGGGCTCCCTTCACAAATTTTTTCCTCACAGTCGTGGTAAAAGGTATGTCCTCTGGGCACTCCACGTGTGGGTCTGTGTGTCTAACCTGATAAATCCACTCAACATGCCAGTTTCCCTAAGCCTTTGGATACCTTCTTGTACAGTATACCAAGACAGGTCTGGTACTTCAACTTGATTTAGCGTAGGGCACCACGTAGTATATGCTTCAGCAATCCAACCAAATTAACTATTAGATCCTGTCCTAATGTCTCAAGTGAAAGCACTGAAAGAAGAATCTGTGCTTAGTAGGCCCATATTAATAAAGTCAGACTTATCCAACTTTATGTTCCTTGCACCATTATCCCACACCCTTTATAGCCATTTCCACACATATACCCCAGGTTTCTATTTGTACATATTAGGAAAGCCAAGCAGTTCTTTTGGAGTGTAGCATACCATCTCCAAGGTCACATTTTATACTTCACCTTTTGGGGCTCACTGGGACTTAAGTCCAGTTATAAGAATAGAAGCAAAAATGGGTGGTGGGATGTGTTCTGAGGACGTTCGGCAATGTCTTTTAAGGCACCTGCCTCAGGCGAGCTCCAGGCAATGGCCCAGTTGCCTCCCCAGGCAATGGCTGAGACACTGCCCCAGGGGATATCTCAGACAAAGGCTCTTCAGGCACAGTTGAGTTAATCTCATCAGATGGAGGTGGAAGGGCTAATGGATTTACTGGGTGGGTGACTTAGCAGACGAAAATGGCATAATCTCTTCAGATGGGATTGAGAGAGCTAGTTTTGTTGGCAGGAGTGATTCAACAGAATTTAGGGGTTCAGTGTCCCCAGATTTCTGGTTATCTGCCCATATGTCCCCATCCCAAGTTTCAAGATCCCATTTCTTCCCAGTCAATGCCCTCACTTTAACTTCATACACCTTTTGTGGGTGGGAATTCAATTGGTGCTGTAATTTAGCCACTTTCGAGACAAGCTCTGTGTTTGGTTTTCGACTATATCAGCTCTATTACTACAAGAAATAAGACTTTCTTTCAGTGCAAGAGTGGCAACTTTGAGGCCATTTATGTGGGCCCTGAGCTCATCTCTTTCTTTCATCACTTTGTCTAGTGAAAGTAGGGCCAACCAACTAGCTCTCTTATACATATCATTCTGACAGAATTGTAGAAAAGTATCAAACAGTCCATCACCCAGGGCCTTATTTCCCACCAGTACTATTGGTGGTGATATTTTGCATATTTCTATTGCCAGCTCATGCCACGGATTAGCAGTGCCCTCTTTACTACTGGAAGCAAAGTCATCAACATCTTTAAGACTAACCAGATTTGAGAACCAAGTTAGAAAATTCATGCTCACTATTTTGTTTCTCTAGAACCACTTTGGTACCAAATATCTTTTGGTTATTAGTTAAACTCTTAACCACTATGCCTCCAGGGCTCCAGGACATATATATGTTGTCATTGTTAGGCACCCTCGGGTCAGTTCTGGCTCATAACGACCCTATGTACACAGAATGAAACACTGCCCAGTCCTGAGCCATCCTCACAATCATTGTTATGCTTAAGCCCATTGTTGCAGCCACTGTGTCAATCTATCTTGTTGAGGGTCTTCCTCTTTTTTGCTGACCTTCTACTTTACCAAGCATGATGTCCTTCTCCAGGGACTGATTCCTCCTGATATCATGTCCAAAGTATGTAAGACAAAGTCTTACCATCCTTGATTCTAATGAACTTTCTGGCTGTACTTCTTCCAAGACAGATTTGTTCATTCTTCTGGCAGTCCATGGTATATTCAATATTTTTGCCAACACCATTTTTCAAAGGCAACAATTCTTTGCCTTTGAGAGAGAGAGAGAGAGAGAGAGATTATCTCAAGGAAATGGCTCACATGTTTGTAGAGGCTGGCAAGTCCCAGACCAATGGGTCAGGCATCAGGCTGGAGGCTTCTCCTGACTTACATAGCTGCAGGGCTGACAAACCCAAGATTAGCAGGCTCAAGTCCCAAGAACCTGAGGTCAGATGATGATGAGCCAGATGCAGGATTCAGAGCAAGCAAAATCCAGCAAGCTGTGAAAGAACATCCATATATATTAGACTCAGGCCACACCCTGAGGAAACTCCCCTTACAACTGATTGGCTGATCACAGCTGATCACATCATGGAAGTGATTACATGTTTGTAGTCAGGGAAGATGTTCGCATAGGTGAAAGAAGGACTCCTGTGTGTGTTGCAGCTCAAATATCACCTCCTCAGAATGGCCTAACTGAGTGGTTCTCAAACTTTAGCTGCATCAGAATCACCTGGAGGGCTTCTTAAACCAGGTTCTTGGGCCCCACCTGAAGAGTTTCTGATGCGGTCCGGGATAAAGGCTGATAGTTTGCACTTTCAACAAGCACTCCGGTAATGGCGATGCTGCTGATGTGCAGACAGCGCTGCTCGCCACCTGGTAGCTCTGTTCTACTCCTTAACCAGCAAAACAAACCCAAACACCAAACCAAATGCCACCGGACTGATCGCTCATGGCGACCCCATCTGTGTCAGAACTGTGCTCCATCGGGTTTTCTGGAAGCAGGTCTTCAGGTTGTTCTTCCAAAGCACTTCTGGGTGATCTTGAACCTCCAACCTTTCAGTTAGGAACCCAGCACATCAACCGTTGGCACTACCCCGGAACTCTCTCCTAACCACAGATGGTTGAATTCTTGAACAAGGATGCTCGTGCATTGACACACACATGTGTACACACACACCTCTAGAACAAACATTTTTTAAGGAGAGTGTAGCCTAAACCCATATTTAGGATTTTTTTTTTTTTCTAAAGGGAACGTGACCAGCAGAGAAGAAGTTACACCCAGTGAACATGGCCTTTCGTGGCATCATCAACAGCAGTTTTCCTCCTTAGGCGCTTCTCTGTTCCGGAAAGGATTGCCGCTTTAGCTGGCAGAACATAACCACAAGGAACTGCTTACCTGCAAAGTGGAACTGAAGCCTGTCTCCACAGAAACCAAACGCTGCTGGCTCCTTTAAAAGAGCCATCTCTGCTCCTCACACTCACTGCTTGCTTCCATCAAGGGTTTAAAAAACCCTGTGGCCTGATCTCAGCCAGGTACCCACGAACTCTGTAGGTGGAGGGAGACATGGATACGTACCTTCCACGCATTAACATATGGCGTAGCGTCCCAATGCCGTCTGCCTTTACGGGACCGTTTTGAGCCACACTTTCTCCAGTTACGTCTTATGTTGAAATCTCACAACTAAAAACATATCCTTGTGCTATGCTGACTCATTAGGGGGAAAGCAGCTAGGTGTACAAAGCAAGGAGTGTATAAGTTTTTGTATGAGGGACTAACTTGATTTGTAAATTTTCACTTAAAGCACACACACACACACAAAAATCCCTTCTTCCTCAACTAACGCAGAGACCTGTAGCAAAGACTCTTGGTCAAGAGCTGAAAGTTTTCCAGAGTCAATGATGATTAAAAAAAAAACACAGTTGACCAGTTGCCTTCAAGTTGATTCTGACTCATGGCAGCTGCATGTCTGTCAGAGTAAACTGTGCTCCACAGGGTATTCAGTGGTTGATTTTTTAGAAGTAGATCTCCAGGCCTTTCTTCTGAGGCATGTCTGGGTGGACTCGAACCACCAACCTTTGGGTTAACAGCCGAGCTAGTTAACTGTTTTCATCACCTAGGGACACCTACAAGGAGCCATAGTGGTGCAATGGTTAAGCGCTGGGGTTTTAACCAAAAGGCCAGCAGTTTGAACCCATCGGTCCCTCCGTGGGAGAAAGATTTGGCAGTTTGCTCCTGTAAAGATGATAGCCTTGGAAGCCCTGTGGAGCAGTTCTACTCTGTCCTGTTGGCAGCCAGGGCCCTGCACAAACAGGTCCCGGCCCAGGGTGGATCCATGGAGGTTGCCTGGTTCTCCTGGTTCTATGATCTGTTCCCACCAACCCTAAATCAATTCCCTCAGATGAGAAAGGTAAAAAAGATCACTATCTTCAACCCCAAACCTAGCAAAAGTCTCTGGATGGTTGAATAACAATAACAGTAGTTTTTAGCACAGCAGAGGAATATGCTTTTAATCGTGAAGTTTCAATTTAAAACATAATTGCAGAAAATGCAGGTTAAAAATTGTCCTATAAAAACAGATGACATTATGATACCATGCCATATGCTAACATTTAGAAGGTATATAACCAGATTTATCTCCAAGTAAAAGGAGCCCTAGTGGTGCAATCGTTAAGGACTTGGCTGCTAATCAAAAGGTGAACAGTTCGAACCCACCAGCTGCTCCTTAGCAGAAAAGACCTGGTGATCTGCTCCTGTTAAGATTACAGCCTAGGAAGCCCTATGCGGCTGGACTACTCTGTTTTGTTTTTTAAAATAATTTATTTTCATTGTTGTTGAGAATATACGCAGCAGAATATCCACCAATCCAACCATTCCTACAGGTACAATTCAGTGACGTTCATTACAACTTCTCTGTAATATAGGGTCACTATGAGTCGGAATCAGCTCGACACACAACATCTCCAACTATAGAGTTAAAGGGGTACCTGGCTGAGACTAGCTGTTTTTTGTTGCCCTCAGGTCAATTCTGACTCATGATGACCCCATGTGTGCAGAGTAGAACTGCTCCATAGGATTTTCAGACTGTGACTTTTTTTGGAAGCAGATCTCCAAGCCTATCTTCTGAGGTACCTCTGGATGGGTTCAAACCACTAACCTTTTGGCTAGGAGTCTAGTGCTTCATTATTTGCACCACCCAGGGACTCTCCACTGAGACTAGACCAAATGACTTTTTAAAACCTTGATAGGAACAAGCAGTGCGTGTGAGGAGGTCTCATTCCTTCTGGCTCGTTTTGCCACCTGCTGGACCCACAGACAGGAGGGTAGGGGCAGAATGAGGTGGGGAAGGAGGCAGGAAGCATGGAAGAATCTGTGTCTCAATGGAACTTGCCTTAGTCATCAAGTGCTGCTATAACAGAAATACCACAGGTGGATGGCTTTAACAAAGAGAAATTTATTCTCTCACCATCTAGGAGGCTAGATATCCAAATTCAGGGCTCCAACTCTAGGGGAAAGTTTTCTCTCTGTGTCAGCTCTAGGGGGAAGGTTCTTGTCATCAGTCTTCGCCTGGTCTAGGAGCTTCTCAGATGCAGGGACCCCTGGTCCAAAAGACAGGCTCTGCTCCCAGTGCTGCTTTCTTTGTAGTATGAGGTTCCCCTGTCTCTCTGCTGTCTTCTCTCTTTTGTTTTTCAAAAGAGATTGACTTAAAACACAACCTAATCTTGTAGGTTCATCCTGCCTCATTAACATAACTGCCGATAATCCCATGTCGTTAACATCATAGGGGTAGGATTTACAACACATAGGAAAATCACAATCAGATGACAAAATCATGGACAATCACGCAATACTGGGAATCATGGCCTAGCCAAGTTGACAAAATTTTTGGGAGACACAATTCAATCCATAAAACACGTTTTCTGCATTTTAAGCACCTCATTAGAAGGCAGAGTTGGGAAGGAGAGGCTGTAAGGAACCTCTAGAATTATCTGCACCCTGCACCCTACACCCTGCACCCTGCACCCTGCACCTTACTTGAAGCTGCAGGGAACTCATGGTGGCAAAGACCAGGCAATTCAGCCCCAGATCCTAAAACAAAACCATCAGTCCTAGAATGACCAATACTTACAAATTCTAACTCCAGAGGGGCAAAAAAGAAAAGTGCTTAACACCAAAATGAAACAAAGAACTCCAAGGCTCTTAATTTGGAAATGTCAGTATAGAGTAAAAAAAATAGCTACAGCAAGACGATACTTAATAAACGTAATGTATAGAATTGTATGCTGTGCAGAGACAGAACCATAAAGAAATATCCTGCTAATCTGTTGTTCATTGGCACATTTTACCCATAAAGTTTTAGAGCAAAGCGTCAAATATTTTGAAAAAGGGTGTAGGTTTAAGTATAGATTCTAAGAGAAATCCTTCACTTACGGTCCTGCCCATACTCCCAGATGAAAAGCCCAATTCTGTCGAGATTCCTGAGGGCAGAAGGCATTCTGATTTCTGGAAGCCCTAGACTTTCATTTCTCTGCAGAGGGTTCTGAGGCGAATTCAAATTCTCCAGCTGCAGAGAAGTCCTTGGTGGTTCCTGTCTCCCTGGGGTGATGACTAGAAGCTCTAAACAAACTTCAGAAGTTGGAAGGAGAAATATTACTTTCAAGTCGCCCAGATCACTGCCTCTCAATTTCCCCTCCCTACCTCTCCTTCATCATTTTGATCTTTCTCCTTGCTGGAATTTGATTTTCTGTGGGTGGTGGGAGAGAGGGCCATTACCAAGCCCCCTCTGTGGTGTTTCTTTGATGTTTATAATTTCTGATTCCAGCGCATTCCAGGCACCCTCTTTTTACCTCTCAAAGTCTGAACTTCTGTCTGGGCTTTACAGAGAGGCTAGTCACTGGAGACTCTTACTTTAGACAAATTTAACTTTTATCTTTAAAAATACAGCTTGTGAGCTGGATATTTTTCATCTATGAAATTTTCTTTGGTCTCCTTGCAGAGAATACAGAGAGTTTCACGTTTTTTTCCCACTCATCTTTAGTAGCTCTACATATTTACCACGTGACCGGAGGCTCTTTTGCTAACTCTGTATGGGGAAAAAATAGAGTCTCTGGAGCCAGATAGGCTTGGGTGCACATCCCAGCTCAGCCCAGCTTGGTCACTGACCAGCAGAGCACCCTTCTGTGAAGATGCTTGGTACCTTGGTCCTCTAGCCCCCTGAAGGAATGTGCTCTGATGAAAGGAGTGACTAGGAGTGCAAACAGTTAATGTGGTTGGCTGCTAATCAAAAGTTTGGATGTTTGTGTCCACCCAAAGGTGCCTTGGAAGAAAGGCTTGCCACCTACTTTTGAAAAATCAGCCATTTGAAAACCCTATGGAGCCCAGTTCTACTCTGATACGCATGAGGTCACCATGAGTTGGAACTGACTCAGTGGCAACTGGCTTGGTTTGCTCCTTAGGGGAAAATCACCAGTGGGGAGTGAAGCGGGAAGGTTTGGGCAGAGAGAGAAGGTTTGGGCAGAGGGAGAAGGTTTGAGCAGAGGGAGAAGCTGGCTTGTGACCCAGGCTTAACAAAAGTCCGGGTTCACCTCACTGCAGGGCCCTAAAGCTGCAATGGCCCTTATGAGTTGTCTCGAGTTGAGGCAAGAAGGTCGGGCCTTTATACCCTTGTATTGATCAGGGGCCCTGGTGGCACAGTGGCTAAGAGCTCAGCTGCTAACCAAAGGTTAGCAGTTCGAACCCACCAGGTGCTCCTTGGAAACCCTATGGGGCAGTTCTACTCTGTCCTATAGGGTCGCTGTGAGTCAGAATCGTCTCCACTGCAATGGGTTTTTTTTTTTTAATTGATCATGGATAAGGGCTGCTCCTGGAAAGAAGCCGTGACCTTGAGCAGGAAGACTCCCTTCAGCTGAGGCAATTACAGAAGTGGCTGAGGTGCAAGGGCTATCTGTCCCAGCTTTCTAGGACCCAGGGAGCAAGTCCATCAGTCCTGAAAGGGGGGTCTGGAAAGCGCATCACAGTGGAGTTTCTTCCCTCAGTAAAGCAGGTGGTTTTCACTGCATCATCCATAATCTAAGTCAATGTGACCAAAGGGTGTCGAGATGTCAGCCTGATCTTGTCTGTGACCAGGACTCAGGTGATAGCAGAACTGCCTCATCTGGAGTGTATCTGAGAGAAGCCTTGAACTTGTTGGCACAGTAGCCTCATTTCCCCTTTTGCTTGGGCACCAGGATGCTTAGAACCATATTAAATTCATAATTCCAGAAATCAATTTTGCATATTTATTTCCCCTGCCTTTACTATAATTTTAACAAAGTAGCTCTATTTCTATTGTTTACTGTTTTATTGAACTGTAAATCTTTTTGGAAATGGGCGACTTTTAAGTCACACATGAAGGAATGAAGAAAAATAACCAAAAGACTTCACTTGACTTAAGCTGCTTTAAAGGAGCTTACATTCTGTGGTATGAAGCTCACCGTCCAAATTGCTTTTCACCTCCCAGATGATCTTGTCATGGAGGATTTTCTTGCTTTCTCTGTTTTTCTTTTCCAAGTCTCTTGTGTTATGCCTGGATGGTCGAGTAGAGATTTTTCTGTTTCCTGGGCAACTTGACAGGTGAACTCATCTAGTCAAAAGAGCTGCTAGTCCTTGTCTGTTTTGGGTTATATTTATATTGTTGGCAAGATATGGAGCTCCCAGTATCCAAGTGTTCTTTATTGAGGGCGGAATGATACAGGCCAGTGGCAGCCACCACAGTCAGCCGGCCTCTCGCCCTGCTAGGACTGACTCCACCACCAAGGCTGAAAACGCTCAGATTCTATTTCTTTAAAAACTGTTCCAGTGAAATATTAGCCACTATTTCCACTAATTAGGAAGGGAGAAGAGTTTTCAGGCTAATGGAAAAGAAAAATTGGTCCGTTTTTTGGATGCTTTGAGCATGAGTGAGGGGGAAGGGAGGGACAAGATAACCTCTGAGTGCTGTCTCCAAATTTACCAGAAATGATGCATGCAGGCACTCCAATAAATACTTTTTGAAACCTGAGTGAGGTCCAAGGATAGTAGTAATGAATCAATATTAATTTCCTCACTTTGAAGACTGTACTGTGGTTATGAAGAAGAAAAGCCTTTGTAGGACATACACACTGGGGTATTGGTGGGGGGAACTTGGCTAGGGAGCTTCGGATTGGCAACTTACTCTTAAATGACTCAGGAAAGAAAAAGTTCTTTTTTTGTACTGCACTTTCAACTTTTCTGTAAGCTTGTGATTATACCCAAATTTAAAAAAGTATTTAATAAGCTAGATATACACATATACATATATATGCATACACAGAGAAAGATATGCACACATACATATGTATTCTCCGTATTTTTTGGCATTGGAAAAATTGAAAAATTTGGGAACAGATTGTATATTGGTTAATGATGTTTTGTTGATGTTAACTTTCCTGAATTTGATCTTTGTACTGTGATTATAAAAGAGGATAGACTTGTTAAATACATACATACATACATAGGTAATACTTTTTGGTGAAGGAAATAATTTGCTGAAATAAATTGATGGGCTGGTCAGCAATTTCAGATTCCTGCTGCCTCAATGGTAAGTGTAAGAAAAGGAGCCAATGAATTTTTCTACCCAAAACACCAATATTTTCTTAAAGCAAAAATCTTGGATTAATCATGTAATCTTTGGTTCATGTATGTACTTTTCCTTCCTTCCTGTCTGTCTACCTACCTACCTCTCTCTCTCTATCCAATCCATCCATCCATCCCTCCATTCATCTACCTATAAACACTTGTGAACCCGCCACTTTACACAAGAGCTAGGACCCTGACAATAGCTTCTTTATAGCTCTGTGGTCCCTTGCATTCCATCTTCTTGTCTCTTAAGGTAACAACCACCCTGAATCCTGTGCTCACGGTTCTTTTGTTGTTCTTTTTTTTTTTTTAGTTTTCTCTCAGTCCTATGCACTCTCAGAAAGTAATTTTTTACTTCTTTGTAACTTTACTCAAAGGATACCTGGCTGTTTATGATCTTTTGAGACTTACCTTTCTTACTTTATGTTGCTAAGATGCATCCATAATGTTGCTTGTACTTTCATTTTTGACCAGTGTGTGATCTTACATTTAGAATGTATATTCAATGTTTTCCAAGCTGCTAACAAACCATGGGTAGGACTGTTGTGATCTCACCAACCTCCGATCTCACTCTTCTCTGCCCCCTGAAACCTTCCCTCACTTGATGTCTACAGCAGATCATGTATGATTATAGTGGGATCACGTACCATGTGCATTTAACTTGAGTGAATTCAAACAGAGAGAATTAAATAAAATTTTCCCAAAATTCCCACCTGTGCAGACCCAGTTAGCCGCCCATGCAGCTGTTATCTCCTCCTTCCTTGTGAATAGGACTTCAGTTTTATTGATGTATGTGCTGATGTCAGATGGATCTTGGCTGAAAGCAGAGAATCACCAAAAGCTGTTTACCTGTGTTTTATTGACTATTGACATTCGACTTGTGTGGATCATAACAAATTATGGATGACACTGCCAAGAACGGGAATTCCAGAACATTTAACTGTGCTCATGCTGAACCTATAGATCAAGGGACAGTTCTATACATAAAACAGAACAAGGGAATACTTCATGGTTTGAAATCAGGATGACTGTGCATCAGAGTTTGTCCTGGATTGAATTACGTCCCACCAAAATATATGTCAACTTGTCAAGGTCATGATTTCCAATATGTGTGGTTGTCTTCCATTTTGTGATTTGATGTAATTTTCCTATGTATTGTAACTCCTAATCTCTGCCTGTGGTTAATGAGGCAAGATTAAATTATGTTGAAGAGGATTAGGGTGGGATGCAACACCTTACTCGGGTCGAGTGTTTCATCCCTGATCCAAAGTAGGGGGAGTTTCCCTGGGATGTGGCCTAGATTACCTTTTATCTTATAAGAAATAAAAAGAGAGAGAACTGAGCAGAGAGAGTGGGACCTCATGCCACCAAGAAAGAAGCACCAGAAGTGGAGTGAGTCTTTTGGACCTGGGGCCCCAGTGTGGAGAAGCTTCTAGACCAGGGAAAGATTATGACAAGGAACTTCTAGAACCAAAAGAAAGAGAAAGCTTCCCTGGGAGTTGTGCCCTGAATTCAGACTTCTTGCCTCCTCGACTGTGAGGGAATAAATTTCTGTTTGTTAAAGCCATCCACTTGTGGTATTTCTGTTATAGCAACACTAGATAACTAAGACAGGGTTGTAACCCTTCATCATTCTTATTCAATCTGCATGCTGAGCAAATAATCTGAGAAGCTAGACTATAAGAAGAATGCAGCATCAGGAATGGAGGAAGACTCATTAACAACCTGCGATATGCTGATGACTCAAACTTCCTTGCTAAAAATGAAGAGGACTTGAAGCACTTACTGATGAAAATTAAAGAATACAACCTTCGATATGGATTACACCTCAACATAAAGAAAACAAAAATCCTCACAACTGTATCAATAAGCAACATCACATACTATGTGCAACAACATGATAAATGGAGAAAGTATTGAAGTTGTCAAACATTTCACTTTACGTGGATCCACAATCAATGCCCATGGAAGCAGCAGTCAAGAAATCAAACAACATATTGCATTGGCAAAATCTGCTGCAAAAGAGCCCTTTAAAGTATTAAAAAGCAAAGATGTCACTTTGAGAACTAAGCTGTGCCTGACCCAAGCCACAGTATCTTTAATCACCTCACATGCATTCGGTAGCTGGACAATGAATAAGGAAGACTGAAGAATTGACACCTTTGAATTATGGTGTTGGTGAAGAATGTTGAATAAACCATCGACTGAAGAATGAACAAATCTGTCTTGAACAAAAACAGCCAGAATGCTCCTTAGAAGGGAGGATGGTGAGACTTCGTCTCATGTACTTTGGACATGTTGTGAAGAGGGACCAGTCCCTGGAGAAGGACGTCATTCTTCGTAAAGTAGTGGGTCAATGAAAAAGAGGAGGACCCTCAACAAGATGGATTGACACTGGCTGCAACAATGGGCTCAAACATAGCTACGACTGTGAGGATGGTGCAGGGCTAGGCAGTGTTTCGTTCCATGGTACATAAGGTCACTATGAGGTGGAATCAATCCGACAGCAGCCAACAACAGCAACGACATGTGTGGGAACGTGCTCAGGATTGAGGCACAGCCTCAGAGGGTGACTCACGACTGATCTAAGCTAGTAGTTCTCAAACTTTCTTATGCACCGGAATCACCTGCAGGCCTTGTTAAAACACAGAATTCTGAACCCCTGAGCCAGCGGGTGTCAACTGTGGCTGCACATCAGAATTACCAGGGGGGATTTACAAACTACCAGTGTTTTGGCCCTGCCCAAGACCAACTGAATCAACTTCTGAGGGGTAGGTCCCTGGCATCTGGTCTTAGTTAAAGCTTCCTGAAGTAATTATAATGTCAATCAAGTCTGAGAACACCTGGCATGCTAAATCACGGTAATTCTCCTTTTTCCAAGATGGATCTGATAGAATAATGCTTCTCAAACCTCAATGTGAATCGCCTAGGTATCTGGTTAAAATAAAAATTTTGATTCAATAGTTCTGGGGTGAAATTTTACTTTTCAGAAAGCTCCGAAGTATCCTTGATGTTGCTGGTCTGTGGTCCACACATTGAATAGTGTGGTGCTAAGGAATTGGTGCAACCAGTAAAGTGCTCAATCTCACGTATTGTGGAACAAAGCGTTGTTTGATCCTGTGTCGTTGTTGGGCTCATTGGTATATCTGAGTCCGTTGTTGCGGCTATTATGTCAATCCCCGTCATTGAGGGTTTCCCTAGTCTTCGATGACCTTCTATTTTACCAAACGTGATGTTCTTTTCAAGCTATCGCTCCTTCCTGATGATGTGTCCAATGTAAGTGAGTCGAAACCTCGCTATTCTCACTTCTAAGGAGCATTCTGGTTGTATTTCTTCTAAAACTAATTAGTTCATTCTTTTGCCAGTCCATGGAACATTGAGTATTCTTCACCGATGCCACAGTTTGAATGCATTCTTCTGTCTTCCTTTTTCACTATTCAACTTTCTCATGCATATGGGGTGATTGAAAAGACCATGGCTTGGGTCAGACACACCTCAGTCATCAAAGCAACATCTTTGCTTCTGAAAACCTGAAACATAAATGTTACTTCATACTTATTTTAATACAATGAAATTGTCCATAAAAAAAAAATCTTTCTTTCACTTATCAACTTGGCAGACATTAAGAATGATAACAGCATAGCATTGTTAACAGTATAGGAAAAAAAAACACACTCTTATCCTATGGTGGGAGTGTAAATCGGTACCATCTTTTCTCGAGGGCAATTTGGCAATATGTAGTATATTAAATTAAAAAGAACATACAGATGCAAACATGCACACTGACTTGCTGCTCAAATTCTAGGAATTCGTTCTATCTATAAACATGTGTACAAGAAAGTTCAAGGCAGTATTGTTTATAACAATGAACATTAAGGAACAGAAATAAATAAAAAAATAAACTATAATATAAAATAGAAGTATATATATTTTTTAGCCACTAAATTAATTGACAAGACCATATTGCTGAAAGGAATAAATTACAGAACAGTATACGCATAGTATTCTCGTTCTTTTTATAAAATCTATATATTTATATAGTGTGTACACGTAAAGAAAGATATCTGGAAGGATAAACCAAAAAATATTCAGATCATCATCTTATTTTATTGTGAAGAAATAAAAAAAAATAACAAAATATTTGCCACTTCAACTCTTTTTATGTGTACAATTCAGTGACATTAATTACATTCGCTATGTTGTGCAACAAACACCACTGTCCATTTCTATTTTCGTGTCACCTTTAGCAAAAACTCGTATCCCTTAAGAAATATCCCTCCCCTGTATCTCCCCCTCCATCTGGCCCTGGTAACCACTAATATCCTTTGATCTCTGTGCAGTTGCCTACTCTGGGTATTTCATATAAGCAGTATCAGATCATATTTGTTCTTTTGTGTCTGACTTATTTGTACCAGCAAAAAAAAAAAAAAAATTATTATTTTTTTAATGTCTTCAGGGTTAACCCATGTTGTAGCATGTATCAGAGCTTCATTTCTCTTTGTGGCTGAATACAGTTTTATTATATGTATGCACTATATTTTATTTACCCATTCATCTATTGACGGACCCTTGGGTTGGTTCTATCTTTTGACTCTTTCAGATAACACTGCAATGAGCACAGATACACAAGTACCTGTCTGAGTGCCTGCTTTCAATTATCTGGGGTATAGACCTAGGGGTGGAATGGTGGGGTCATACATTTCTGTGTCTGACTTTTTGAGGAACTGCCATATTGTCTTCCACAGTGGCCGCAGCATTTTACAATCCTACCAGCAATGGATGAGGGCTTCAATTTCTCCACATCCTCACCAACGTCTGTTATTTTCCATTTTTCTGATAACAGCCATCTTAGCGGGGGTGAAGTGGTATCTCACTGCCATTTTGGTTTATAGACTACATAAAGAACTCTTAATAGTAAAAAGACAAATAATCCAATCTAAAAATGGGCTAAGGTCTTGAAGATATACAAATAGCCAATAAGCATATGCAAAAATACTCATTAGTCATCAGGAAATGCAAATCACAACCACAATGAGCTACCACTTCATACCCACCAGGATAGCTATAATCAAGTCAGTTTAACAGTTTTGGTAAGGGTATGGAGAAACTGGAACCCTCATACGCTGCTGGTAGGAATGTAAAATGATGTAGCCGCTTTGAAAAAGTCTGGCAGTTCCTCAAAAAGTTAAACAGAGTTACCACTTGACCCAGCAATTCTACTCCAAAGAGAAATGAAAACATATGTACACACAAAAATTTGTACAAGAATGTTCATAGCAGTACCATTCACAATAACAAAAAAGTGGGAACAAGCCAAATCTCCATCGCCCAATAAATGGATAAACAAAATGTGGCACATACACATACTACATATAGAATATTATTCAGGCATAAAAAGGAATGAAGTACTGACTCACGCTACAACATGGATAAACCTTGAAAACACTAAGCTAAGTGACAGAAGTCAGACACAAAAGGCCACATATTATATGATTCCATTTATATGAAATGTCCAGAATAGGCAAATCTACGGAGTCCATCAGTGTTTGCCTACAGTGAGGAGGATGGGGGAATTAGGAGTAAGAGCTAAAAGATACAGGGTTTCCTTTTGGGGTGATAAAAATGTTCTAAAGTTGATTGTGATGATGGTTATACAACTTTGAATATACTAAAAAGCCACTGAATTTTACACTTTAAATGAGTGAATTGTATTGTATGGGAATTATATCTCAATAAAACTATCAAAAAAAAAAGAAAAACAAAAGTGTTCATTAGAGGCCATGAACTCCAGCCCCTCCTGACCTTATGGTTGGCTCCCTACCCTCATTCACTTACAGTGAAAAACCTCCCTGTTTTACCTGCTGTTCTCAAATTGGCCTGTTGACTATTTGTGGGGTTCTCCTGTTCTCAGGCCCACAAGCTACTATGGTATTTACCTGTCTCCTGCACATTGTTAATAACAAGCAGGTCTTGCGGCTGTTGGTGCTCTGTTCCTCCCACTTGTATTTTGGGATTCAAGGGAATATTCTGTCACCTACTTTTGCTGTAAATGCTGTGTCCACAGACTTTTGGTTTTGCCCTCTAGTTGCTCTGTTTGTATGTGGGGATTCAGAAAGATCCAGAAATTACCTTAGCACTGCCATCACCATCTTCCTCCGGTTTTAAATATTTCCCCTAGTTTGCATTTGCTGCTTGTCACCTGAGCAGCATGGATAGGTGACTCAGAGACAGGGGGATGAGGGAATTTAGGGGATGATCTGTAGCTTTTCACGCTGCCTTCTGTATGAGCTGCTGTCACACTTGCGGCTCACCCAGGAAATTTCTGTTTTTACAGCCTTAAGGGGCTGTGGAATGATGGACCTTCTCAGAATGTTACGAATATTTTCTGCTGGGCTTCTTCAATCCAGTTGAATAGTGCAATCCAGTTGGCCTATTTCTGAGAAAATATTGCTGTGATAACCTGTTCTGGCATGTAAGTGGTTATTGAGAGTGGAGGGAAAAGAAATTGGACTGAAGAAATGGACTTCTCCAGCTACTCAGCCACAATTCATTGCCAAAGAGTGCTTGAGAGAACTAAGGGAAATAAATGTAAGTTCATTGCTGCTTTCATTCCTTTACAGATGAGAGTTTAATCCAACTGGAGTTATCACAGGACAATTCTCTAAAGCAGGGACTGTTGGTGAATTTAATTCCTTGCCACACTGAAGTTTGCACAGGAGTCTACAATAAGGCTGCCAGATGTCTCATTTAGAACATAGCTGTTTTAAAGTTTATGTAAAGGTTCATTAACAGTGAATCCCAAGTTGCAATTGCTGTGAACCCCATCTGAGGTTGAATGCACAAGCCCAGTCTCTTACCTGTTCTCCTTTCCAAAAGGTACCAAGAATCCCAAGAAACGTTTGTGCATATCTACAGAGAAGTCCTTTTACTGGAAATGGGGAAAGGTCCTGTATTATTTTCCTATTGTGGCTGTAACATACTACCACAAATACAGTGGCTTAAAACAATTTATTATTTTACATTCTGATGGTTCCAAGTCCAAAACGGGTCTTATCACAGCGTTAGCAGCTGCGTTCCTGCTGGAGGCTCTGGAGGAAGACGCCGTTTCCTCCTTCTTCCAGCTCCTAGAGACTGCCTGCATTCCTTGGCTCATGGCCTCTCTATCTTCAAAGCCAGTGGCACGACATCTTCAAATCTCTCTCTGACCTGTGCTTCCATCTGTACATCACTGTCTCTCCCCCTCTAGCCCTCCTGCCACTATCTTACAAGGACTCTTGTGATTATATAGGGTCCATTTTTTATGTGGGTAGCCCAGGAGAATCTCCCCAGCTCAAACGCCTTAATAGAATCACATCTGCAAAGCCAATATATTCACAGGTCCTGCCTACCACAGACCCCAAGAGCTCCCAGGTATGCCTCTCCTAACCATGGCCTGCTCTCTGCACTTGGGCTCCTGTGCAGCTGGGTCTCTTCCAAGCCCTGGTGCCCAGGGAGTAGAACGCTCCTCTTACACCTTAAAGTCAAACATGCCCAGGTTTGCTCTTCTGAAACACACACATCTGATGTATTAGTTAGGGTGGGCAAGGAGCCCAACAGCAAAGTGGCTTGAGCCCTGTTAGAGTACTTTGAATATACAACTTGATGGAACTTTTTTAAGCAAATTTTTAAATAAAAGTTGAAAGAAGAGTACTATAAACACTCATATTCCCACAATCTTGATTGAACAGTTGGTAACATTATTATTTCTCCTTCAGTTCAAAAACTTCAGCTGTAATTCCCCAGCACACATGTCCTAAGAATAAGGATATTATTCTGTATAACCACAGGATCATAATCAAAGGAAAGTAGTTAACAACACAGACTCAGCCTGTTCAGCATCATAGCAACACATAAGCCTCCGCTGACAGACAGCTGATGGTGGCACAGGTGGTGCACTGGCTGGGAACGGAACCCACATCTCTGGAAAATCCTACCACTGAAACAGTACTGCCCCCTGGAGGCCGCACGGAGTGGGGCAATGCCCTCCCTTCCGGCTAAGAGCAGACCCCTGTGAAGGCCAGGCCATTCTATTACTATTATTGACTGTCTTCTGAGCTTCTGCTTCCTACTGTAAAACCGGGACACCACCATCCTTCCCAGGGCTGCTGTGGGGCCTAAGGGAGTTCAAGGATATAAAGTGTTTAGCTTGGAGCCTGACCACCCCTGGGGTTCAGGCTCACCTCGCAACGCCTCCCTGACTGCGTGTTCTGCTAACAACAGAGCCTGGCCAGTGTTCGTAGACAAGGAGCTCTCTTCCGTAGCTCTGGTGGTGCAGCGCTTTCTTCCGTAGTTCTGGTGGTGCAGTGCTTAAGTGCTTGACTGCTAACCGGAAGGTCGGTGGTTCAAACCCACCAGCTGCTCCTCAGGAGAAAGATGTGGCAGTCTGCCTCTGTAAAGATTACAGCCTTGGAAACCCTATGGGGCAGTTCTACTCTGTCCTGTAAGGTCGCTGTGAGTTGGAATCGACTTGGCAGCAACGGGTTTGGTTTACAGCCCTCCTCCACCAAGAAAACAAAAACAAACCCAGACTCCCCAGCTACTCCTCTGGAAAGGTGCCTTTGGGAGTGCAGCAAGCCCCCATCTACAGAAGCAGCACTTGGGTTCAGGGCATCTGAAAAGCCCTCTGCTGGGCAGATGCGGGAATCATAGATAGGCAGCCAAGCTTTCTCCAGAGAGAAGAGCTCCTTTTAACTGAAAAGGTTCTTGGGTGGCACAACTATTTTGTACTCAGCTACTAACCTGGTAACGAGTCCTGACGGCTCAGCTGCTAACTGAAAAGGTGATGGTTCGAACCCACCAGCAGCTTAATGGGAAAGAACACCTGTCATCTGCTCCTGCAGACTGTAGCCTATGAAACCCTATGGGGCAGTTCTACTCTGTCCTGTTAGGTCCCTGAGTCCAATCAACTCAATGGCACCCAGTGCCACCACTAACCTAAAGGTTGGCGGTTTCTACATACTGGTACTGCAAAAAAGGCCTGGCAATCTGCTTTCATAAAAATCACAGCCAAGAAAATCCTATGGAGCTCAGCTCTCCTTTGCAACATGTGGGGCCACCATGAATTGGACTTGGTGGCTACAGGTTTTGTTTATTGGTCTAAAGCATCCGAAAGCGTAACTTTTTGATGGTGGGGACAGGGTGTGAAAAAGCAGTCTTTTTCTCACCTCTTGCCCTGTTTTTCTGGTGTTCTCAGTAGTATCAATAGCTCTAGTGCCCAAGGGCTGACTCTCCTAGTTCTGTGCATTTAATCCTTGTGGATACCATTACTTGCTCCCTTTCTACAGATGAGGAAACTTTGAGGAAGAGAGGGAAGTCACTTGCTCAAAGCCTTACAGCTGGGAAGTGGTGGAGCCAGGATTCAAACCAAGGTCTTCCTGATCCCAGTCACTACTGCCTTCCACAGGTCTGACGACTCTCAGCCCTGCCCTTCTCCAGGAAGCTCCGAGTAATCCCTGAGGCCCCACTTTTCTCCTGCCTCCGAAATGACATATCCAGACCAGCTTCTCCATAATCCGCCCACGTAGAAATAAAGATAGCTAACATGCACTGCGCTGTCCCAAGCACTTTACGTGTGTTAACTCCTTCAATCACAATCTGCTTCCATCATTTTACACATCAAACAGGTCTACAAACAAGTGACACAGCTGTAATGTGAATCCAAGCACATTTTAACCACGACCTAATTCACCAATAAACAGATCTTTTCAGATATCCTGAATTCAGGTTTATTCATGTTAACCTGGCCAAGACTAAAGTAAATTTAGGTATACCAAAACCCCATGCCGTCGATTCCAACTCATAGCAACCCTGTAATTACGACAGAGTAGAACTGCCCATAGGGGTTCCAAAGGGCGCCTGGTGGATTCCAACTGCCAACCTTAAATTAGCACTCATAGCCCAGAGGTGCCAAAGGTTTCCGATTGGCTTCCTACCCACGCTGCCTTCTAACTTTCCTGGCTGAAGCCACTGATCCCACCCACTCACCAAGCCAACATCTGCCAGACTCCCGCAGCAGCCAGCAGCCAGGCTCTCAGCCAGGAACCTAAGGGGCCCTTCTCCCTGAGCAATGAGCCTTGAAGATAGTCTTGTCCGGATCTTGTCCGATTCTAGCCTCTGACATCTGAACCCCAGCCAGACTGGCCAAGTCTCACACCCAGGTGTCCTGCCCCCTAGACTCGCACAGCAGCGACCTGAAATAAGCCAAGTTATCATGGTAGGACCAATTCTTCCACTTTGTTTATACTTTTCTCACAAAACCTCTGTAGATTGGAATTTCTAAAATTGGGGTCAACAATAGTAAGACAAATTGGAGTACTAGTGTGCTCAGACAGGACGGGTAGCCTGAGAAAAGCAGGTATCTAAGACCCCAAATCCAGACAGACCAAGCAAGAGTTAAAAAAGCACAGTAATAAACAGGAGACTGATTTTGTTTAATGACACCGGAACATAACATGTTCTGAAACAAGGTGGTTACAGAGTGGGTAAAAGATGACTTCACTTCTGATTTTAAAAAAAGTACGAAAACGCATAGAAAAAACTAGGTTATGTATCAAAATATCAAGTGCTTAGATCTGTTGAGTGATAAAATATTCTTCCTTTTGCTTTTGTCTATTTTTTCGAAACATTATTTCTGAAACAAAAAAGGAAAACAAGTTACTAAATGCCAAGAATGAGGACCCCAAGAAGCCAAGGCAGGAAGCCAGTAGTCATTCTGAAATCCAGGACAGGCCGGCCAGGGTCCAGAAGTCGGGCCCAGCGGGAAACAGCCTCTTCTCTTCCCTCCGGAATGCAGCTCCCAGCCTGTCTCCTCCACATCTGATGTCCTCATCAGTGCACTGATGCACTTAAACTTAACGGGCCTCTACAGGAATATTTCTCGGCACGCATCGAGATGCCGCCAGCAACCTTGGCTCTGAGTCACTGGAACTAGTTTACAGTTAATATACTATACAAAACACAGTAGAAATCAAATGCTCCTAGAACAAAAATCTGACTAACCCACTGGCTTTTGCCACTTTTGCAGACCTGTTTATTTTCACTGCACTGCACGTCTGTTCCATGGATCAGGGAGAGATGCTTTTTTCTCACGAAGACGCTAACGTGAATGTACGATGAGCAGCGGCTGTTTGACGGTGCGGTTCTAGGTCTATTGGTAGTTGGCCCTGTCTTCTAGGTGCTCCACAGAACTGAGAGGGTTTGCTAAGATCCATACTGCCTGGAAATGAGCCGATGTGAGTGAGGAGTGTTAGTCACCATCCTTGTGTCTTTACTAAGTTACCAAATATGCAACACAGCAGAATGCTACATCTATACCGGTGTAAATAAGGTTCCTAAATCCCACATTCCCCTCCCTCACCCCCCAAATATTAAGACTGCTAGGGGACTTTATCTGAATAACAATGACAACCCATTTCTTGATCTTAAAAAAAAAAAAAAAAAACTAAGGCGCATGTTTTAAAATATATTAGCAGTATATACAAATGAACACCACTTTTAACCAAAGGTACTCCCTAGACATTTCCAAAAGTTCTTCCCTTTTATACCACAGCATTTGCAGGAGGGGTCAAGAGTGACTGTTAAGGTCCAAAAAATACACTGGGACTACTTCTGGCACTACCATCAGCACCTCCTGCTCGGTACACTAGGCCACCTCCCTTTCACACCAAGTCAGTGTAGGTCATTCATTCCACAGAAACCTGCAGACGCCAGGAAGGAAAGGTGCAGAAAGAATTATACTAAAACAATGACATAAATCTGAGAGGGAAAATATTTAAAATATCTAATCACCACCACAAGACCAAAATAATTCCTTGCTTTGTCCTTTGGCAACCAACAAAAATTGTTTTATAGCCTCCTCACCCCCTACAAAAAAATAAAATAAAATAAAAAAGATCTGCTGGAACAGCCCTCAATGCTTGCAGTCCGTCAATTTATCTTCGTGATCAGTGAGTCCAAATCCTAAAGGCTACAAAAATTTCCCTGTTAGAGCAAGGGGAAGCAAATTCATTTTGGGACAAAGTTATTGAAGATGAAGGACGGTGTCTTCAGTGCGAGAACTGCCTGCCGCCAGGTGATTTCTTGCTAATGTTTTTAAAGATCCTGGACTTCTCGACCTTTCTGGCTTTCTGGTAGCCGAATCCTCCGCCTCCTCCTCGCTTTTTCTGTTTGCCGTCGTTGCTGTTCACGTCTGAAGGCAAATGATAAGGAAATCAAGCAATACAGAGATCTCCACAGAGGAAAAAACAGGTACACTGTTGTCCTTCCAGCACAGACCTCCCTTAGCAGTGAAAACGCGCGAACACAAGCCTCTGTGACAAACTACCCAGAAATCCGCCACGGCCACGATTGTGGACTAAAATTAGGAGTGTAAAAGTCACAGTACTTATTTTCTCCACACAATG